>NC_053036.3:126915126-127540126 GCF_002575655.3 Aegilops tauschii subsp. strangulata | reverse complement strand
CCAACCCAACAAGTATCTTTGGAGACACCTGTAGAGCACCTTTATAATCACCCAGTTACGTTGTGACGTTTGGTAGCACACAAAGTGTCCTCTGGTAAACGGGAGTTGCATAATCACATAGTCATAGGAACATGTATAAGTCATGAAGAAAGCAATAGCAACATACTAAACGATCGAGTGCTAAGCTAACGGAATGGGTTAAGTCAATCACATCATTCTCCTAATGATGTGATCCCGTTAATCAAATGACAACTCATGTCTATGGCTAGGAAACATAACCATCTTTGATCAACGAGCTAGTCAAGTAGAGGCATACTAGTGACATTCTGTTTGTCCATGTATTCACACAAGTATTATGTTTCCGGTTAATACAATTCTAGCATGAATAATAAACATTTATCATGATACAAGGAAATAAATAATAACTTTATTATTGCCTCTAGGGCATATTTCCTTCAGCCTCCCACTTGCACTAGAGTCAATAATCTAGATTACACAATAATGCTTCTAACACCCATGGAGCCTTGGTGTTGATCATGTTTTGCTCGTGGAAGAGGCTTAGTCAATGGGTCTGCAACATTCAGATCCGTATGTATCTTGCAAATTTCTATGTCTCCCACCTGGACTTGATCCCGGATGGAGTTGAAGCATCTCTTGATGTGCTTGGTTCTCTTGTGAAATCTGGATTCCTTTGCCAAGGCAATTGCACCAGTATTGTCACAAAAGATTTTCATTGGACCCGATGCACTAGGTATGACACCTAGATCAGATATGAACTCCTTCATCCAGACTCCTTCATTTGCTGCTTCTGAAGCAGCTATGTACTCCGCTTCACACGTAGATCCCGCCACAACGCTTTGTTTAGAACTGCACCAACTGACAGCTCCACCGTTCAATATAAGCATGTATCCGGTTTGCAATTTAGAATCGTCCGGATCAGTGTCAAAGCTTGCATCGACATAACCATTTATGACTAGCTCTTTGTCACCTCCATAAACGAGAAACATATCCTTAGTCCTTTTCAGGTATTTCAGGATGTTCTTGACCGCTGTCCAGTGATCCACTCCTGGATTACTTTGGTACCTCCCTGCTAAACTTATAGCAAGGCACACATCAGGTCTGGTACACAACATTGCATACATGATAGAGCCTATGGCTGAAGCATAGGGAACATCTTTCATTTTCTCTCTATCTTCTGCAGTGGTCGGGCATTGAGTCTGACTCAACTTCACACCTTGTAACACAGGCAAGAACCCTTTCTTTGCTTGATCCATTTTGAACTTCTTCAAAACTTTGTCAAGGTATGTGCTTTGTGAAAGTCCAATTAAGCGTCTTGATCTATCTCTATAGATCTTGATGCCCAATATATAAGCAGCTTCACCGAGGTCCTTCATAGAAAAACTCTTATTCAAGTATCCCTTTATGCTATCCAGAAATTCTATACCATTTCCAATCAGCAATATGTCATCCACATATAATATCAGAAATGCTACAGAGCTCCCACTCACTTTCTTGTAAATACAAGCTTCTCCAAAAGTCTGTATAAAACCATATGCTTTGATCACACTATCAAAGCGTTTATTCCAACTCCGAGAGGCTTGCACCAGTCCATAAATGGATCGCTGGAGCTTGCACACTTTGTTAGCTCCCTTTGGATCGAAAAAACCTTTCGGTTGCATCAGATACAACTCTTCTTCCAGAAATCCATTCAGGAATGCAGTTTTGACATCCATTTGCCAAATTTCATAATCATAAAATGCGGCAATTGCTAACATGATTCCGACGGACTTAGGCATCGCTACAGGTGAGAAAGTCTCATCATAGTCAACTCCTTGAACTTGTCGAAAACCTTTCGCAACAAGTCGAGCTTTGTAGACAGTAGCATTACCGTCAGCGTCTGTCTTCTTCTTGAAGATCCATTTATTCTCGATGGCTTGCCGATCATCGGGCAAGTCAACCAAAGTCCACACTTTGTTCTCATACATGGATCCCATCTCAGATTTCATGGCCTCAAGCCATTTTGCGGAATCTGGGCTCACCATCGCTTCTTCATAGTTCGTAGGTTCGTCATGGTCTAGTAACATAACTTCCAGAACAGGATTACCGTACCACTCTAGTGCGGATCTTATTCTGTTTGACCTACGAGGTTCAGTAACAACTTGATCTGAAATTTCATGATCATTATCATTAAATTCCTCACTAATTTGTGTAGGTGTCACAGGAACCGGTTTCTGTGATGAACTACTTTCCAATAACGGAGCAGGTACAGTTACCTCATCAAGTTTACTTTCCTCCCACTCACTTCTTTCGAGAGAAACTCCTCCAGAAAGATTCCAAATTTAGCAACAAAAGTCTTGCCTTCGGATCTGTGATAGAAGGTGTACCCAACAGTCTCTTTTGGGTATCCTATGAAGACATATTTCTCCGATTTGGGTTCGATCTTATCAGGTTGAAGCTTTTTCACATAAGCATCGCAACCCCAAACTTTAAGAAACGACAACTTTGGTTTCTTGCCAAACCATAGTTCATAAGGCGTCATCTCAACGGATTTAGATGGTGCCCTATTTAACATGAATGCAGCTGTCTCTAGAGCATAACCCCAAAACGATAGCGGTAAATCAGTAAGAGACATCATAGATCGCACCATATCTAGTAAAGTATGATTACGACGTTCAGACACACCATTTCATTGTGGTGTTTCGGGTGGCGTGAGTTGCGAAACTATTCCGCATTGTTTCAAATGAAGATGAAACTCGTAACTCAAATATTCTCCTCCACGATCAGATCGTAGAAACTTTATTTTCTTGTTACGATGATTTTCAACTTCACTCTGGAATTCTTTGAACTTTTCAAATGTTTCAGACTTATGTTTCATTAAGTAGATATACCCATATCTGCTTAAATCATCTGTGAAGGTGAGAAAATAACGATACCCGCTGCGAGCCTCAATATTCATCGGACCACATACATCTGTATGTATGATTTCCAATAAATCTGTTGCTTGCTCCATAGTTCCGGATAACGACGTTTTAGTCATCTTGCCCATAAGGCATGGTTTGCAAGTACCAAGTGATTCATAATCAAGTGGTTCCAAAAGTCCATCAGTATGGAGTTTCTTCATGCGCTTTACACCAATATGACCTAAACGGCAGTGCCACAAATAAGTTGCTCTATCATTATCAACTCTGCATCTTTTGGTTTCAATATTATGAATATGTGTATCACTACTATCGAGATTCAGCAAAAATAGACCACTCTTCAAGGGTGCATGACCATAAAAGATATTACTCATATAAATAGAACAACCATTATTCTCTGATTTAAATGAATATCCGTCTCGCATCAAACAAGATCCAGATATAATGTTCATGCTCAACGCTGGCACCAAATAACAATTATTCAGGTCTAAAACTAATCCCGAAGGTAGATGTAGAGGTAGCGTGCCGACTGCGATCACATCGACTTTGGAACCATTTCCCACGCGCATCGTCACCTCGTCCTTAGCCAATCTTCGCTTAATCCGTAGTCCCTGTTTCGAGTTGCAAATATTAGCAACAGAACCAGTATCAAATACCCAGGTGCTACTGCGAGCATTAGTAAGGTACACATCAATAACATGTATATCACATATACCTTTGTTCACCTTGCCATCCTTCTTATCCACCAAATACTTGGGGCAGCGCTTCCAGTGACCAGTCTGCTTGCAGTAGAAGCACTCAGTCTCAGGCTTAGGTCCAGACTTGGGCTTCTTCTCCTGAGCAGCAACTTGTTTGTTGTTCTTCTTGAAGTTCCCCTTCTTCTTCCCTTTGCCCTTTTTCTTCAAACTGGTGGTCTTATTGACCATCAACACTTGATGCTCTTTCTTGATTTCTACCTCCACAGCCTTTAGCATTGTGAAGAGCTCGGGAATCGTCTTATCCATCCCTTGCATGTTATAGTTCATCACGAAGCTCTTGTAGCTTGGTGGAAGTGATTGAAGAATTCTGTCAATGACGCTATCATCCAGAAGATTAACTCCCAGTTGAATCAAGTGATTGTTATACCCAGACATTCTGAGTATATGCTCACTGACAGAACTATTCTCCTCCATCTTGCAGCTTTAGAACTTATTGGAGACTTCATATCTCTCAATCCGGGCATTTGCTTGAAATATTAACTTCAACTCTTGGAACATCTCATATGCTCCATGACGTTCAAAACGTCGTTGATGTCCCGGTTCTATGCCGTAAAGCATGGCACACTGAACTATCGAGTAGTCATCAGCTTTGCTCTGCCAGACGTTCATAACATCTGGTGTTGCTCCTGCAACAGGTTTGGCACATAGCGGTGCTTCCAGGACATAATTCTTATGTGCAGCAATGAGGATAATCCTCAAGTTACGGACCCAGTCCGTGTAATTGCTACCATCATCTTTCAACTTTGCTTTCTCAAGGAATGCATTAAAATTCAACGGAACAACAGCACGGGCCATCTATCTACAACAACATAGACAAGCAAGATACTATCAGGTACTAAGTTCATGATAAATTTAAGTTCAATTAATCATATTACTTAAGAACTCCCACTTAGATAGACATCCCTCTAATCCTCTAAGTGATCACGTGATCCATATCAACTAAACCATGTCCGATCATCACGTGAGATGTAGTTTCAATGGTGAACATCACTATGTTGATCATATCTACTATATGATTCATGCTCGACCTTTCGATCTCAGTGTTCCGAGGCCATATCTGTTATATGCTAGGCTCGTCAAGTTTAACCTGAGTATTCCGTGTGTGCAACTGTTTTGCACCCGTTGTATTTGAACGCAGAGCCTATCACACCCGATCATCACGTGGTGTCTCAGCACGAAGAACTTTCGCAACGGTGCATACTCAGGGAGAACACTTATACCTTGATAATTTAGTGAGAGATCATCTTATAATGCTACCGTCGATCTAAGCAGAATAAGATGCATAAAAGATAAACATCACATGCAATCAATATAAGTGATATGATATGGCCATCATCATCTTGTGCTTGTGATCTCCATCTCTGAAGCACCGTCATGATCACCATCGTCACTGGCGCGACACCTTGATCTCCATCGTAGCATCATTGTCGTCTCGCCAACTATTGCTTCTACGACTATCGCTACCGCTTAGTGATAAAGTAAAGCAATTACAGGGCGATTGCATTGCATACAATAAAGCGACAACCATATGGCTCCTGCCAGTTGCCGATAACTCGGTTACAAAACATGTCATCTCATACAATAAAATATAGTATCATGCCTTGACCATATCACATCACAACATGCCCTGCAAAAACAAGTTAGACGCCCTCTACTTTGTTGTTGCAAGTTTTACGTGGCTGCTACGGGCTGAGCAAGAACCGTTCATACCTACGCATCAAAACCACAACGATAGTTTGTCAAGTTGGTGCTGTTTTAACCTTCGCAAGGACCGGGCATAGCCACACTCAGTTAAACTAAAGTTGGAGAAACTGACACCCGCTAGTCACCTGTGTGCATAGCACGGCGGTAAAACCAGTCTCGCGTAAGCGTACGCGTAATGTCGGTCCGGGCCGCTTCATCCAACAATACCGCCGAACCAAAGTGTGACATGCTGGTAAGTAGTATGACTTATATCGCCCACAACTCACTTGTGTTCTACTCGTGCATATTACATCAACGCATAAAACCTGGCTCGGATGCTACTGTTGGGGAACGTAGTAATTTCAAAAAAATTCCTACGCACACGCAAGATCATGGTGATGCATAGCAACGAGAGGGGAGAGTGTTGTCCACATACCCTCGTAGACCGAAAGCGGAAGCGTTAGCACAACGCGGTTGATGTAGTCGTACGTCTTCACGATCCGACCGATCAAGTACCGAACGCACGGCACCTCCGAGTTCAGCACACGTTCAGCTCGATGACGTCCCTCGAACTTCGATCCAGCCGAGCTTTGAGGGAGAGTTTCGTCAGCACGACGGTGTGGTGACGATGATGATGTTCTACCGACGCAGGGCTTCGCCTAAGCACCGCTACGATATTATCGGGGTGGATTATGGTGGAGGGGGCACCGCACACGGCTAAGAGATCAAGAGATCAATTGTTGTGTCTATGGGGTGCCCCCTCCTCCGTATATAAAGGGGGGAGGAGGAGAGGGCCAGCCAAGGGGGTGGCACGCCCTAGGAGGGGGAAACCTAGTCCAAGTAGGTTTGCCCCTCCCTTCCTAGTCCAAGAAGGAGGGGGAAGGAAGGGCTGGGAGAGGGGAAAGGCAAGGGGGGCGCCGCCCCCCCTTCCTTGTCCTATTCAGACTCAAGGGGAGGGGACGTGCCTCTTGCCCTGGCCGGCCCCTCTCTCTCTCTCCACTAGGGCCCAACAAGGCCCATTAGTTCCCGGGGGGCGGTTCCGGTAACCCCAGGTACTCCGATAAATGTCCGAAACCTTTCCCGTGTCCAAACATAGTCGTCCAATATATCGATCTTTACGTCTCGACCATTTCGAGACTCCTCGTCATGTCCGTGATCACATCCGGGAATCCGAACAACCTTCGGCACATCAAAACACATAAACTCATAATATAACCGTCATCAAACTTTAAGCGTGCGGACCCTACGGGTTCAAGAACTATGTAGACATGACCGAGACACGTCTCCGGTCAATAACTAATAGCAGAACCTGGATGCTCATATTGGCTCCCACATATTCTACGAAGATCTTTATCGGTCAAACCGCATAACAACATACATTGTTCCCTTTGTCATCGGTATGTTACTTGCCCAAGATTCGATCGTCGGTATCTCAATACCTAGTTCAATCTCGTTACCGGAAAGTCTCTTTACTCGTTCCGTAATACATCATCCCACAACTAACTCATTAGTTGCAATGCTTGCAAGGCTTATAGTGATGTGCATTACCGAGTGGGCCCAGAGATACCTCTCCGACAATCGGAGTGACAAATCCTAATCTCGAAATACGCCAACCCAACAAGTACCTTTGGAGACACCTGTAGAGCACCTTTATAATCACCCAGTTACGTTGTGACGTTTGGTAGCACACAAACTGTTCCTCTGGTAAATGGGAGTTGCGTAATCTCATAGTCATAGGAACATGTATAAGTCACGAAGAAAGCAATAGCAACATACTAAACGATCGAGTGCTAAGCTAACGGAATGGGTCAAGTCAATCACATCATTCTCCTAATGATGTGATCCCGTTAATCAAATGACAACTCATGTCTATGGCTAGGAAACATAACCATCTTTGATCAACGAGCTAGTCAAGTAGAGGCATACTAGTGACATTCTGTTTGTCTATGTATTCACACAAGTATTATGTTTCCGGTTAATACAATTCTAGCATGAATAATAAACATTTATCATGATATAAGGAAATAAATAATAACTTTATTATTGCCTCTAGGGCATATTTCCTTCACTTCGGCCCCTCAACATCGCGGATGTGCAGCACCCCCTCACGCATCTCAATGGTTTGAGGGTGTTGCAGCACCTCCGCAAGGTAAGGGTTGATGACCTTCTCAAAAAACTTGTCCTTGGGGGCACTTGGAGACGTCATGGTGATCTAGATCTGTCAGAAAAAACAGCTCAAAACAAAAACATGAGATATTGTCTTGGTACGGTGCTCAAAACCTTCGGGAGATTATATAATGAATTTTTATTGACCAAAAGAAGTATTGTGCAAGAAAACGGAGTCCTGAGGGCACACGAGGTGCCCATAAGGTAGGGGGCCACGCCCAGGGGGTAGGGCGCGCCCTCCACCCTTGTGGATGCCTCGTGTCTCTTTCGGACTACTTTTAGTTTTCCTAATTTTTGAAATATTCCAAAACGGAGAAAAATTGCTATTGGAAACGTTTTGGAGTCGGTTTACTTACCGTACCACATACCTATTCCTTTTCGGAGTCTAAAATGTTCTGGAAAGTGTCCCTTATGTACTCCTCCGGTGTTACGGTGTCAATTATATTGGTCTCGACATTTATGGGAGTACCTGAGATATAATGTTTGATTCTTTGACCGCTTACCACCTTCGGATTTGTGCCTTCGGCGTTTGTCGGCGTTCTGGGAACGGGGATACCCAGACTTGCCTGCCTACGGCCCACGACATGGCTCCATCGGCGGCCTGGTACGACCCACCTTCAGCATCGACAGCTCAAGACCCTCGCGAGGGGCCAAGCCTCGCGAGGCAGACAACACCAAGACCTCCAGAAGGAGTGGCCTCCTCAGACTGGCTCCTGAGGAGCGGAGATTCATATGCAAGCCTCACCTCGTGAGGTTCAGATGACGTGAGCCATGCCGACCAAGGCCAGGCGGGTGCCAGTGGGCCCAGGACAGCAGTTTCATCTTTGGTGCTAAGGAGGCAAGCGCAGGCGCGGAGTCCCGAGGAATCAGCCAAAGGTTTCCATTCCCATGCAACGAGACCAAGACCGCCAGGACGGAAGTCATCGCCGAGCCCACCACGACGTCACGACCAGAGGCTTTGCAGGCGAAGACTACTTTTATCAGGATAAGATGTACTAGTTGTCTCCCTTCGAAATTGGCCGTTGTGGGATCCCTTCCCGCCTTCATTTGGGCAGAGGACCAAGGCCACTATAAATAGGGCCTAGCCACCACCATAGGAAAGGATCGATCCATCGGATCCATTCCATCCTCACCAGCTCACACAAACACAAGAACACACCTCCTGAGGTTGTTCTCGCTGTACTAGTTCATCATCAGCCCCTCGAGGCCAATCCACCACAAAGAAGGAGTAGGGTTTTACACCGCAAGGTGGCCCGAACCTGGGTAAACTGCTGTGTCCCATTTCCTTCCTGTTCATCGAGCTAGGCCGTGAGATTGGGGAGTAGGCAGACTGCGGAGATTGAGTTGTTCGCACGCACCCCAGTGTTCGAATCTATCAAGGGTCTGCGGAGCCCGAAATCCGACAGCGTTGTTGATTTTTATGGCACCGGAACAATAGACCTCCTCGATAATGTAAGTACCTTCCCATTTAGAGAGAAGTTTTCCTGCAAAAAATCTTAAACGAGAGTTGTATAGCAAAACATGATCACCTACATTAAACTCATGCTTTTGTATCCTCTTGTCATGCCATCTTTTAACAACTTGGCATTCTCATAGGCTTGGGTTCTCCATTCATCAAGTGAGCTAATGTCAAATAACCTCTTCTCACCGGCAAGTTTGAAATCATAATTGAGCTCTTTAATAGCCCAATATGCCTTATGTTCTAGTTCGAGAGGTAAGTGACATGCTTTTCCATAAACCATTTTATACGGAGACATACCCATAGGGTTCTTATAAGCAGTTCTATAAGAACATAATGCATCATCAAGTTTCTTACACCAATTCTTCCTAGATCTATTAACAGTCTTTTGCAAAATCAATTTAATCTCTCTATTGCTCAATTCTACTTGACCACTGGACTGAGGATGATAAGGAGATGCAATTCTATGGTTGACATCATATTTAGCAAGCATTTTACGAAAATCACCATGAATGAAATGTGAACCACCATCAATCATTGAATATCTAGGGACTCCAAACCTCGGAAAAATAACTTCTTTAAGCATCTTAATAGAAGTATTATGATCAGCACTACTAGTTGGAATAGCTTCTACCCACTTAGTAACGTAATCAACAACAACTAAAATATGTGTATACCCATTAGAGGAAGGAAAAGACCCCATATAATCAAAGCCCCAAACATCAAATGGTTCAATAACAAGTGAATAATTCATAGGCATTTCCTGACGTATACTAATATTGCCAATTCTTTGGCATTCATCACAAGACAAGACAAACTTACGAGCATCCTTGAAGAGAGTAGGCCAATAAAAACCAGATTGCAATACCTTGTGTGCAGTTTTATCTCCAGCGTGGTGTCCTCCGTAAGACTTGGAGTGGTACTTGCGTAGGATCTTTCCCTGTTCATGCTCAGGTACACAATGTCTAATAACACCATCTACTCCTTCTTTATAAAGGTGTGGGTCATCCCAAAAGTAATGCCTTAAATCATAGAAAAACTTTTTCTTTTGCTGGTATGTGAAACTAGGTGGTATAAATTTAGCAACAATGTAATTAGCTTAATCAGCATACCATGGAGTATTACGAGAAGCATTTATGACAGCTAATTGTTCATCAGGAAAGCTATCATCAATAGGTAGTGGGTCATCAAGAACATTTTCTAACCTAGACAAGTTGTCAGCAACGAGGTTCTCAGCTCCCTTTCTATCAATAATATGCAAATCAAATTCTTGTAACAAGATAACCCATCTAATAAGTCTAGGTTTAGCATCTTTCTTTTCCATAAGATATTTAATAGCAGCATGATCAGTGTGAACAATGACTTTGGAATCAACACATAAGATCTGAACTTATCACAAGCGAAAACAACTGCTAAAAATTCTTTTTCAGTAGTAGCATAATTTCTCTGGGCACTGTCTACTAGCATAATGAATAACATTTAATTTCTTATCAACTCTTTTCCCTAGAACAACACCAACAACATAATCACTAGCATCACACATAATTTCAAATTAAGGGTAAATTCCAATCAGGTGGTTGAACAATAGGTGCAGAAATCAAGGCTTTCTTAAGTATTTTAAATGCTTCTACACAATCATCATCAAAAACAAAAGGAACATCTTTTTGCAAGAGATTAGTGAGAGGCCTAGAAATTTTAGAGAAGTCTTTAATAAACCTCCTATAGAAACCAGCATGGCCAAGGAAACTTCTTATACCTTTGATATCTTTAGGACACGACATCTTTTCAATAGCATCTACTTTAGCTTTATCAACTTCAATACCTCTTTCAGAAATTTTATGCCCCAAGACAATACCCTCATTAACCATAAAGTGGCACTTCTCCCAATTCAAGACAAGATTAGTTTCTTCACATCTCTGTAAAACTCAATCAAGGTTGCTTAAGCAGTCATCAAAAGAAGTTCCGTAAACGGAGAAATCATCCATGAAAACCTCAACAATCATTTCACAAAAATCAGAGAATATAGCGGTCATACATCTTTGAAAGGTAGCGTGCATTGCATAAACCAAAAGGCATACGTCTATAAGCAAAGGTACCGAAAGGGCAAGTAAAAGTGGTCTTCTCCTGATCATCTTTTGACACGGGTATTTGAGAAAAACCAGAATAACCATCTAGAAAGCAAAAATGTGTACGTTTGGATAGTCTTTCTAGCATTTGATCAATAAAAGGTAGAGGGTAATGATATTTTCTAGTAGCTTTATTTAATTTGTGAAAATCAATTACCATTCTATAACCTATAACAATTCTTTGTGGAATCAATTCATTCTCATCATTAGGAACAACAGTAATACCTCCCTTCTTAGGGACACAATGAACATGACTTACCCATTTACTATCAGCAATAGGATAAATTATACCTGCCTCTAGAAGCTTTAGTATTTCAATTCTTACCACTTTCATCTTAGGATTCAACCGTCGTTGGTGATCAACAACTGGTTTAGCATCATGCTCCAATTTAATTTTGTGCTGACATAGAGTGGGACTAATGCCCTTAAGATCATCAAGAGTATATCCAATAGCAGCACGGTGCTTCTTTAGAGTTTTCAATAATTTCTTTTCTTCATGCTCTGAAAGGTTAGCACTAATAATAACAGGATGTATCTTCTTTTCATCAAGATAAGCATATTTCAAAGTATCAGGTAATTGTTTAAGCTCAAACATGGGATCACCCTTGGGTGGAGGAGGATCCCCAAGGATTTCAACAGGTAAATTTTGTTTCAAAACAGGACCTTCATTAAAGAATATTTCATCTATTTCCATTCTTTCATTCATAAACATATCATTTTCATGGTCTAGCAAATATTGTTCTAAAGGATCAGTAGGAGGCACGACAATAGAAGCAAGACTAATAATTTCATCCTTACTAGGCAATTCTTTATCATCGGGTTGTCTACGAAATTTAGAGAAATTAAAATCATGAGACCTATCCCGTAAACCAACAGTAACAATATGTTTCTCGCAATCTATCTTAGCATTAACAGTATCAAGAAAGGTCTACCAAATATAATGGGACAAAAATTATCTTGTGGGGAACCAAGAACAAGAAAATCAGTAGGGTATTTAATTTTCCCACACGAGACTTCAACATCTTTAACAATCCCAATTGGTGACATAGTATCTCTATTGGCAAGCTTAATAGTAACATCAATATCTTCTATCTCAGCACGTGCAATATCATTCATAATTTCTTGGTACACGGTATAGGGAATTGCACTCACACTAGCACCCACATCACGTAAGCCATGATAACAATGATCTCCTATTTTAACAGAAACAACAGGCATGTCAACAATAGGTCTATGTTTATCTTTAGTATCAGATTTAGCATAGCAGCTTCATCGCAGAAATAAATAACGTGTCCATCAATATTATCAACCAAGAGATCTTTAAGCATAGCAATACTAGGTTCAACTTTAATTTGCTTAGGGGGTGTAGGTGTTCTAGTATAAATCTTACGAACCACAGTTGAAGCTTTAGCATGATCCTTTATTCTAACAGGAAAATGTGGTTTCTCAATATAAGCAGTAGGAACAATAGGATCAACATTATAAGTAATAGTTTCTTCTTCAACTTTAATAGGTTCTACTACTTTAACTTCGATGGGAGGATGATATTTAAACCACTTCTCCTTAGGGAGATCAACATGAGTAGCAAATAATTCACAGAAAGAAGCTACTATCTCAGAGTCAAGTCCATATTTAGTGCTAAAATCACGAAAGCATCGGTATCCATAAAAGATTTAACACAATCGAACTTAAGGTTTATACCTGACTCTTTACCTTCGTCGAGTTCCTAATCTTCAGAGTTGCATTTAATTCTTTCTAATAAATCCCATTTGAATTCAATATCCTTCTTCATAAAAGAACCAGTACAAGAAGTATCGAGCATGGATCGATCATTATGAGAAAGCCGAGCATAAATTTTTTGAATAATAATTTCTCTTAAGAGCTCATGATTGGGGCATGAATATAGCATTGACTTAAGCCTCCCCCAAGCTTGAGCGATACTTTCTCCTTCACGAGGCCAAAAATTACATATATAATTTCAATCACGATGAACCAGATGCATAGGATAAAACTTCTGATGAAATTCCAATTTCAGTCGGTTGTAGTTCCATGATCCAATATCATCGCATAGACTATACCATGTCAATGCCTTTCCCTTCAAAGATAAAGAGAATACCTTCTTCTTGACAACATCCTCGGGCATACCTGCAAGTTTAAATAATCCACAAACTTCATCCACATAGATCAGGTGCATATCGGGATGTAATGTTCCATCTCCTGCATAAGGATTAGCTAGCAGTTTCTCTATCATACCCGAAGGAATTTCATAATAAATATTTTCAGTAGGTGCAGTAGGTTGAGGAGCAATTATTTTCTCTTCCGATTGAGGTGAAGATATCTTGAACAAGCCCCTCAAAGGATTATTTTCCATAGTAACAAGTGACAGTAAGCACACTATATAAATGTTTCCTTACCAAATTCCACTTACCAAAGGCGCTTCACTCCCCGGCAACGGCACCAGAAAAGAGTCTTGATGACCCACAAGTGTAGGGGATCTATCGTAGTCCTTTCGATAAGTTAGAGTGTCAAACCCAACGAGGAGCAGAAGGAAATGACAAGCGGTTTTCAGTAAGGTATTCTCTGCAAGCACTGAAAATATCGGTAATAGATAATTGTGTTATAAGATAATTCGTAATAGGTAGCAAGTTACAAAAGTAAATAAGGTGTAGCAGGATGGCCCAATCCTTTTTGTAGCAAAGGACAAGCCTGGACGAACTCTTATATAAAGCAAAGTGCTCCCGAGGACACATGGGAATTACTGTCAAGCTAGTTTTCATCATGCTCATATGATTCATGTTTGTCGGCGTCCTGGGAACGGGGATCCCCAGACTTGCCTGCCTGCGGCCCACGGCGTGGCTCCACCAGCGGCCCTGTACGACCCATCTTCATCAGCAAACACTCAAGACCCTCGCAAGGGGCCAAGCCTCGCGAGGCGGACGACACAAGACCTCCTCGGGGGCGGCCTCACTAGGCTGGCTCGCGAGGAGCGGAGAGATCAAGGCAAGGGGCACCTCGCGAGGTTTCTGTGATGCAAGCCATGACAACCAAGGCCAGGCAGGCGCCAGAGCGCGCAGCGTACTCGCTTCCTCTTTGGTGCTAAAGGGGCAAGCGCAGGCGAGGAGTCCCGAGGCATCAGGCAAAGGTTTCCATATCGGTGCAATGAGACCAAGACCAGCAGGACAGTAGGACGGAGGTCACCGTGGAGCCCAAGACGGCGTCATCATCAGAACCTTTAGCAGGCGAAGACCACCTTTAGTCAGGATAACTTGTAGTGGTTGTCTCCCTTCAAATTTGGCCGTTGTTGGATCCCTTCCTGCCTACATTTGGGAAGAGGACCAGGGCCTCTATAAATAGGACTAGCCACCACAGTAGGAGGCAACTGATAGGGGGCTATTCAGATCACCCTCACCCACACAAGCTCACCAAGCACAAGAGCACCTCTCCTCAGGAGGTTGTTCTTCCCTTGTAACTGTTCATCCTCATCCCAAGAGGCAATACACCACACCACACTGGAGTAGGGTATTACACCACATCGGTGGCCCGAACCAGTATAAACCTTGTGTGTCTCTTGTCTTGTGAGTTCGTCGTGCTGAGCCTTGAGATCGCGGTGAGGGCGTGAGCTAGAGGGAGGAGAGATCTTCGTGCGCACCCCAGTGTTCGAACCTCAACAGTTTTGCCGGAACCTTAAATGCGATATTTGGCGCGCCAGGTAGGGGTGCGCTGAGGCTTTCCTTCTGTCGATCCACGCTCCGCCACCACCGCGCCTTGCCCCCATGGCCGGCGTTGCTCTTCTGGCTGGGATGACGGATGCGCATGGCGGGGCCAGGGGGCTCAGAGCCTTTGCCCCCGCCTTGCGGCGGGTGCAGTGGCCGCCCAAGTTCAAGCCGGAGATGCTGCCGTGTTACGACGGCGCGGCGGACCCGTCGGCCTTCCTGCTAGCATATGAAGAGGCCGTCCTGAAGGCTGGGGGCGACGACAAGGTCATGGCCAACTGGCTTCCCACGGCCCTCACTGGTGCACCGTGCGCCTGGCTGCTCAACCTCCCAGGATCCACGGTGGCATCTTGGGAGGAGCTGCGCGGCCTCTTCGCTGCGCGCTTCACAGCACCGGCGCCCCTCGCCGTCGCGGCCCTCCTCGGCAGCTCGCAAGCACCGCCCTCGGACCGTCACACCAAGCCGTTCTTTCGCTAGATTGGCGCCGCTTCCGTGCGGCAGGGAGCTCCCCCGGTTTGGGCGGCGCCCAAGGCCGATCTGACCTTTGACTCGGGGGATCACCCTGTCACCATCGTCGGCTCGGGCGTTCTCCCAATGCTTTGCACGCCCACCATCTGCAGCGTAGCTGTCACCAAGACCCTCATCGACGGCGTCGCCGGCCTTAACGTGCTCTCTGTGGAAGCTTTTAGCCTTCTTCATGTATCGCTCGAGCGGCTCCGCCCCAGCAAGCCCTTCTCCGAGGTCGGCGGCGGCTCCGCCAGCCCCCTGGGGCAGATCCATCTTCCCGTCACCTTCGGCACCCGCGACAACTACCGCACTGACCTGATTGACTTCGACATCGCCCGTATTGGCCTCCCGTACAACGCCATCCTCGGGTACCCGGCTCTGGCTTAGTTTATGGCGGCGGCCCATCCGGCCTACAACCTCATGAAGATGCCCGTGAGCAAGGACGTCCTCACCGTAGTTGGAGATACCAAGGAAGCTCTAGTGGCGCTCAAGCTTGCCCTCAAAACCGCCGCGGCAGCGCGACCGGCCGACGAAGTCACCTCCGGAGTTAAGGAGGCCGCGCCAGCTAAGAAGAAGCAGTTGTTCACTCAAGATCGGGCAGAAACCAAGCAGGTGTCTGTCGAGGAAGATGGGTCCTCTGGAGCCACCTTCACCATAGGTGCCAACCTTGACCCGGATCAAGAGGAGGCGTTGGTGAGGTTTCTGCACGCGAACAAGGATGTATTCGCCTGGGAACCCAAGCAGCTAGTAGGGGTCCCAAGAGGGGTGATCGAGCATCACTTGAGGGTGTGCCCCAATGTGCGCCCTGTGAAGCAGAAGGCGCGGCGACAGTCCACAGAAAAGCAATCCTTCATCATCCAGGAAACCTGCAAGCTAGAAGCAGCGGGTGTCATCCGCGAGGTTCGATACCCTAAGTGGCTGGCGAACCCCGTCGTCGTACCAAAGAAAGGCGGGAAGGAACGCATGTGTGTTGACTTCACCAACCTCAACTAGGCCTGCCCCCAAGACCCGTTCCCGCTTTCGCGCATCGACCAGATTGTTGACTCCACCGCCGAGTGCGACCTGCTATGCTTCCTGGATGCGTTTTCAGGCTATCAGCAGATCAAGATGGCAGTAGAGGATGTGAAGAAGACGGCCTTCCTGACCCCGTGCGGGGTGTACTGCTACACTTGCATGCCGTTCGGGCTGCGCGACGCAGGCGCGACCTTCCAACGGCTGATGCACATCGCCTTGGGTCAGCAGCTCGGGAGGAACGCAGAAGCCTACGTCGATGACATTGTAGTAAAGTCTCGGGAGGCGAGAACTTTGATTCAAGACCTGGAGGAGACCTTCGCGAGCCTGCGCCAGGTGGACTTGCGGCTCAACCCAGAGAAGTGCGTGTTTGGTGTCCCCTCCGGCAAGCTACTGGGCTTCCTTGTGTCCCACAAGGGGGTCGAGGCTAACCCAGAGAAGGTCAAGGCGGTAGAAGACATGAGCCCACCACAAACTCTCAAGGAGATGCAGAAGCTTGCCGGATGCGTGACCTCGCTGGGGCGCTTCATCTCCAGGCTGGGAGAGCGCGCCCTACCATTCTTCAAGCTGATGAAGAAGAAGGGCCCGTTCGAGTGGACCCCGGAGGCTGACCAAGCGTTTCAAGACCTCAAGAGATACCTGACCAGCCCTCCAGTGATGGTGGCGCCCCGCCATCTCGAGCCCCTGGTGCTTTACGTTGCCGCCACTCCCTACTCTGCCAGCGCAGCTCTAGTGGCGGTTCGGGAAGAGCGCCAGGCCCAGGATACGTTGCGCTGTGCCGCGCCCCCAGCCGGGGCGATGCAAGACCTGGAGGGCACTGCGAAGGCTGCAGCAACACCAATGAATGACCAGGCCCAGCAAGACGGCGTCCTTGGGCCTGCAGAGGCCCCAATGAGCAACCAGGCTCTAGGGGTTCCATCACCTCAGGAGGTGCCTCAACCTCCGACAGACGTAGGCCCCATGGACGCGCCCACCCTCGTCGAGCACCCAGTGTATTTTGTCAGCATGGTACTGCGGGATGCAAGGGCACGGTACCCCATGCCTCAGAAACTCTTGCTCACGCTCTTGGTGGCCTCACATGAATTGCGGCACTACTTCAAAGGTCACCCAATCAAGGTCGTCTCGGCCTACCCGCTGGAGAGGGTACTCAGGAGCCCTAACGCTGCTGGAAGAGTCGCCGAATGGAACATCGAGCTGCAGGCATTCCAGCTAGAGTTTAGCACAACCAGGGTCATCAAGGGAGCCACGCTCGCCGGCTTCGTGGCGGAATGGACGGACGCCCCGGGGCTTGAAGCAGGCGAGGATCGATCCCTCTCGCCGGGAAGTGAAGCGCCAGATGGCTGGGTTATGTATTTCGATGGCGCGTTTGCACGCCAGGGCGCGGGGGCTGGAGCAGTGCTCATCTCGCCCACTCAGGACAAGCTCTACTGCGCCGTGCAGCTCTGCTTCCAGCAGGGCGAGAAGGTCTCCAACAACATCGCAGAGTACGAAGGCCTCATAGCTGGCCTTAAGGCCGCGGTGGCCCTGGGGGTGAAGCGCCTCACCATCAGGGGCGAGTCGCAGCTTCTCATCAACTTCTTCAACAAGGTATACGAGCCGAGGGACGAGCACATGGAGGCATACCTCGCGGAGGTACGCAAAATGGAAAAGCAGTTCCTGGGCCTAGAATTGCAGCACGTGCCCCGTGGCACCAACAAGGAGGCCGACGACATCGCCAAAAGAGCATCCAAGCGACAACCCCAAGAGCCAGGCGTCTTTGAGGAGCGGCTCTTCAAGCCGTCGGCAGCACCTCCGTTTTCGAGGCCGGCGCCGCCTCGGGAGGAGCTCCCCCAACCACCTGCCTCGGGAGCCCCGGCCTGCGGCCCGACCTCGGGAGCGTGCCTACTCCTGGCGCTCGAGCTTCAGGAGGGATGCTGGACCAAGGAGTTCAAGGAATACCTGACGCAAGGGACGCTGCTGGAGAAAGAGGAGGACGCGGAGTGCGTGGCCCAACAGGCCACGACGTACTTCATCCAGGACGGTGAGTTATACAGGAAGCGGCCGAATGACGTTTCCTTGCATTGTATCTCCAGGGAACATGGGAACGAGTTGCTAGCTGACATTCACGGTGGAGACTACGGGCACCACCCGTCGTCACGAACCCTCGTCGGCAAGGCGTTTCGCAGTGGGTTCTACTGGCCTACGGCGCTCAACGACGCGACTGAGCTGGTGAAGTCCTGCGAGGCTTGTCAATTCCATGCCAAGCAGATCCATCAGCCAGCTCAGGGCCTCCAGATCATCCCGCTCTTGTGGCCATTCACAGTCTGGGGGCTGGATATCTTAGGCCCGTTCCCTTGAGCGCCTGGGGGCTACCGCTACCTCTACGTCGCCATCGGCAAGTTCACCAAATGGGCGGAAGTAGAAGCTGTTTGCACCATCCCGGCCGGATCTGTGGTCAAGTTCATCAAGGGTCTCATGAGCCGGTTCGGGGTCCCTAAGCGCATCATCACCGACAACGGCTCGCAGTTCACTAGCAATCTCTTCAAGACATATTGTGCTAACCTTGGAACGCAGATCTGCTATGCTTCGGTGGCACACCCTAGGAGCAATGGTCAAGCCGAACGCGCCAACGCGGAGGTCCTGAGAGGCCTCAAGACCAGGACCTTCAAGAAGAATCTCGAGGCCTGCGGCAGGGGCTGGCACGATGAGGTCCAGTCTGTGCTGTGGTCCATCCGCACCACCGCCACCAAGCCAACAGGCGAGGCCCCGTTCTTCCTCGTCTACGGAGCAGAAGCGGTTCTCCCTCACGAGGTCAAGCATCACTCCGTACAGGTCATGGCATTTGATCAGGCGCAACAGGACACCATGCGGGGGATGGACCTCGTGCTGGGGGAGGAACGCCGCCATGAAGCCACGCTTCGAGCGGCAAGATACCAGCAGGCGCTGCGACGGTATCACTACCGCAACGTCCACTCCAGGACACTCAAGGTGGGTGACCTCGTCCTAAGGCGGGTGATCTCCAGGGAAGGGCTGCATAAGCTTTCACCCATGTGGGAGGGCCTGTTTAGGGTCGCCCATGTCTCCAGGTCTGGCACCGTGCGCCTGAAGACGCAGGACGGGGTCCCCATCCAGAACGCTTGGAACATCCAGCACCTCCGGAAGTTCTACCCATGAAGCAAGGCCCGACGCCTGTGAAGCAAGGCCCAGTGTCTGTGAAGGTCTCCGCTCGTGACAGTCTCACGTAATAATGAGTGGGACTGTACACGCCCCGGAGTCTCAGGAGTGCCGCCCTCGGGCCTCGGGGGCTCCCTCCCACGTCCTAGTGGCAGCACTTAACTCCGCGCTGGTGAGAAGACTAGACTAGGTGCCGGACGCGGCCTTTCATTTGCTTTCCATAGTTGGCTTGCCCCTCTTTAATGGAAATTTGCTTTCTAGTGTTTCTTGCCGGCTTGGTTCCATCGCCTTTTGCCTCCGTTTCTTCCCTCGGTTCCTTGTTTTGACCCGTACTCTCCCTCGCATGCCTCGCGAGGGGGCTGGACAGGCGCGCCTCGTGAGCATTTTTCTGGTTCTTCGCGAGGCACCCTCGCTCGAGCTAGCAAGCTGGCGCACGTCTCTCAGTCCGTGCCCCTCGGGTACCGCGATGCGAAGCACTGGGTCATGGTCGGCTGCACCTGCGACCAGGGCTCGGAAGAACAAGAGTTTCCTAACGAATTTTTGCAGTTCCTAGACGCCTCCCAAGCCAAGGAGGTCTCGCCAGGTACTGGGAAATGCGCGCCTCACGAGGCGGAAACTACTTCAGACACGTCAAGCTAAGTTATCTCCACACGCTTGCACAAAACACGAATACTGCAACACGACACAGGAATGACAACCATAACATAGCGACTTGGAAACCACGGTTCGTTGCACACCCTCGCAGGGCCCCATACTTGTTTCTTTTTTAATGCAGGAAGAAAGGGAAGGATAAAACAAAAGCGGCGCGCGCCCTGCAGCGGTCCGCGAGGGTTGGCCTTGGCGCTGTCCCAGACTCAGCCGGATCCCTCCTCGCGCTTCACTGGGGCGCAGTGACGAGACGACCTGCTGCCGCCCTCGAAGCGGGTGGGGCGGCTGGTCGTAGCTGCCACTGCTGGAGCTGTCGCCAGAGGAAGAGTCGCCGTAGCTGGACGAGCCGCAGCCGGCACCGAGGATAAGTCCATCCTCACCCTCGTCTCGACCGTCGCCAAGGCCGAGCACCTCGCCGCCGTCGTTGTCCTCAGGGCAGCACCCGACGTGGCGACCGTCTTCCCCGAATACCCTCACGTAGAGGGTCGCGTTGCCATCATACTTGAAGTGGAGGGTGCACCACCGGCCCAGGCCGCGCGCGCGGGCAAACGTCTACCAGCCGCGGGCCAGGGCTGCGTTGCTCGCGACGGAGACCTCGATCGCGACCCACGAAGCCTTGCTGCAGCAGCCGTCCGCCTGCAGCCAGAGACCGCCTGGACCCGTGGCTGGCGGCTCGCCGGTGAAGAAGCGCGGGAGCTGAAGCCAGGTGCTGGCCGGGTTCTCTGACCACACGACGAACTCCGGCAGCACCTCCGCCGAGTGGAAGAACGATCGGGAAGGCCGCGCGACCATGGCGCGCCTCCCTTCACCGACGGGTCTGCCACGGCCTGGGCGACTCCCACTGCGCGAAGAGGCACCGCCACGGCTGCGAGGGGCCACGGCAGGGGTCGCGGCATGCTTGCGGGGGTGGCCGTGCACCCTCTTGGGCGACGGTGAGCCGGGCCCCTCCCGGCGGGCCTTCCCCTTCTCTGTGGCCGAGAAGCTCTTCGCAGGCGCCATGAGTGTCGCTGCTAGCAATGAAGCAAGGGAGAAGAAGCGAGCGGAGCAGGAAGAGATGAGAGACGGGGGCTCCACCCCCCTCCTCATTTATAGCGGGAGAAGTCCAACCGGAGACCCCCACGATCACAGGTAATGATGATTTTTCTCTGCATGCAGCAGGGACTCGTCAAGTCGGGCAGTTGTCGAGGCAGCGTGGGGAAGCGGAGACGCCCATGTCCCAACAATCGCCACGCATCAACCAAGGCCGCGGCTATTGGGGCCCGCGGCACTCCGCGCTTGCCCCTTGGCTTCGCCTCGAAGCCAAGCCCGAGCGCGCCTTGGGCCCGGGGGCCACTGTCGGCGTCCTGGGAACGGGGGTCCCCAGACTTGCCTGCCTGCGGCCCACAGCATGGCTCCACCAGCGGCCCTGTACCGCCCATCTTCATCAGCAAACACTCAAGACCCTCGCGAGGGGCCAAGCCTCGCGAGGCGGACGACTCAAGACCTCCTCGGGGGCGGCCTCACTAGGCTGGCTCGCGAGGAGCGGAAAGATCAAGGCAAGGGGCACCTCGCGAGGTTTCTGTGACGCAAGCCATGACGACCAAGGCCAGGCGGGCGCCAGAGCGCGCAGCGTACTCACTTCCTCTTTGGTGCTAAAGGGGAAAGTGCAGGTGAGGAGTCCCGAGGCATCAGGCAAAGGTTTCCATATCGGTGCAATGAGACTAAGACCAGCAGGACGGCAGGACGGAGGTCACCGTGGAGCCCAAGACGGCGTCACCATCAGAACCTTTGGCAGGCGAAGACCACCTTTAGTCAGGATAACTTGTAGTGGTTGTCTCCCTTCAAATTTGGCCGTTGTTGGATCCCTTCCCGCCTACATTTGGGAAGAGGACCAGGGCCTCTATAAATAGGACTAGCCACCACAGTAGGAGGCAACTGATAGGGGGCTATTCAGATCACCCTCACCCACACAAGCTCACCAAGCACAAGAGCACCTCTCCTCAGGAGGCTGTTCTTCCCTTGTAACTGTTCATCCTCATCCCAAGAGGCAATCCACCACACCACACTGGAGTAGGGTATTACACCACATCGGTGGCCCGAACCAGTATAAACCTTGTGTCTCTTGTCCTGTGAGTTCGTCGTGCTGAGCCTTGAGATCGCGGTGAGGGCGTGAGCTAGAGGGAGGAGAGATCTTCGTGCGCACCCCAGTGTTCGAACCTCAAGGGTTTTGCCGGAACCCGAAATCCGACAACGTTCGTTACTTTGATAATTTGATATGTGGGTAGACCGGTGCTTGGGTGCTGCCCTTCCTTGGACAAGCCTCCCACTAATGATTAACCCCTCTCGCAAGCATCTGCAACTACGAAAGAAGAATTAAGATAAATCTAACCATAGCATGAAACATATGGATCAAAATCAGCCCCTTACGAAGCAACACATAAACTAGGGTTTAAGCTTCTGTCACTCTAGCAACCCATCATCTACTTATTACTTCCCAATGCCTTCCCCTAGGCCCAAATCATGGTGAAGTGTCAGGTAGTCGACGTTCACATAACACTACTAGAGCAAAGATAACATACATCTCATAAAAATATCAAACGAATACCAAATTCACATGATTACTTATAACAAGACTTCTTCCATGTCCTCAGGAACAAACGTAACTACTCACGTACCATATTCGTGATCAAGATCAGAGGAGTATTAATTATCATTCAGGATCTGAAAATATAATCTTCAACCGAATAAACCAACTAGCATCAACTACAAGGAGTAATCAACACTACTAGCAACCCACAGGTACCAATCTGAGGTTTTCAAACAAAGATCGGATACAAGAAATGAACTAGGGTTTGAGAGGAGATGGTGCTAGTGAAGATGTTGATGGAGATTGACCCTCTCTCGATGAGAGGATCGTTGGTGATGATGATGGCTTTGATTTCCCCCTCCCGGAGGGAAGTTTCCCTGGCAGAATAGCTCCGCCGGAGCCATAGATTGGTTCTGCCCACGATCCGCCTCGAGACGGCGGTGCTTCGTCCCGGAAGCTTCCTTCTGATTTTTTTCTAGGTCAAAACACACCATATAGCAGAAGATGGGCATCGGGGGCCTGCCAGGGGGCCCACAAGGACGGAGGGCGCGCCCAGGGGTAAGGCACGCCCTCCACCCTTGTGGTTGGCAGGTGGCCCCCCTCTGGTGCTTTCTTCGGCCAATATTTTTTATATATTCCAAAAATATTCTCCGTGAAGTTTCAGGACTTTTGGAGTTGTACAGAATAGGTCTCTAATATTTGCTCCTTTTCCAGTCCAGAATTCCAGTTGCCGGCATTCTCCCTCTTCTTGTAAACCTTATAAAATAAGAGAGAAAAGGCATAAGTATTGTGATATAATGTGTAATAACAGACCATAATGCAATAAATATCAATATAAAAGCATGGTGCAAAATGGACGTATTAGACGGCCTTGGGGAATTGCAAGTTTTGGAGGCGTGATTTCATGGTGACCTGGCAATTGCAAAGCTTGTTGTTTAGTGTGGGAGGTGGGCGGTTCCGCGATGTCAACACCCATGGGTAGTTGCCAATTTGTCATATGAGTTCACGCCAGTTTGCTAGCCGTGTTACGTTATGGCTTTCATGGCATGCACGCACATCCGGGTCGGGTGCAACGCTAGTTAACCTGGCGTGTGTTAATATATTAAATTTCAGTCGAGCTTTCCCCTTGCTATATATGTTGTTTTCCCTCTGAAGCCTTACGGAACCTCCAGTAATAGTACTCCAGTTGGTCACTGAGCTCTGAATTAGGATGGATCATGCATCTCTATGTTCAATGGCTCTCTTTGGATCTCGCTCCCAGCAGACTCGGGAGCAGCCGGAAGAGCTTTGGCGGCACTGCATCGAGGTCGAGATTGATGGCTGGATAGAGTGTTGCAAAGAGATTGTCAGGGCAGAGAGGGATTTTTTGTGCTATCCTAACATTTCCACTTTGCTTGACGCCGTGCAAGAAGAGATTGACCTTCCCATTGGAAAAATGGAAGAGATTCTCTAGTCGCTGCAGGCGGAAGAAGTGAAGCTCAAACATAGGTTGGCTATGCAGATCTCCGCGTCTGCCTATATTGAAGAATTAGATGAGATGGATATTAACAGTCCTGGACAAATCATAGTGTCGGTGTACAAAAGTAGGAGCCTTTCTGTACCCCTTTACTTGTGCACGGGCAGTCGTAGCCGCACCTGCGGCCATGATTGGCGGGACAGAGGAAGGAACGGTACAAGGCTGCCGAGGCAGCACTCAAGCCAGAAGCATAAAGAGCAAAGGGGGGAGGTGGGTTCACCCCCCCGGCAAGACCCTTGCCGGGGCGGCCTACACAGCCCCGGCAAGAGCCTTGCCGAGGCGACTTGCCCAACGCCAGCAAGGCCGCCACCCTTGGGCCTAAGAGTTCTGACACCATCGACAACATCAGGACCAAGGCTCAGGGGCGCCTGCATGGTGGCATGCAGATCTTTGTGGAAGACCGAGGGCCTGCAAATCTAGATGAGAACCAGAAGACGATGACCCCCGGCAAGATCCTTGCCAGGGACGACCGAAGACCCCCGGCAAGATCCTTGCCGGGGACGACCAAAGACCCCCGGCAAGATCCTTGTCGGGGACGCCCACAAGACCCCGGCAAGACCCTTGCCGGGGGCATCTGCGGGGCCACAACCAGGCCTGCACCTACCGAAGTTTCGCTACCCCGCTGCCGCCCCGACGCGGCAACCAGCCCGCAAACTAGGCGAGCGCCTGCGTGGCAGCATGCAGCTTCTAGGCCAACCAGTCAAGCACCTGTGTGGTGCATGCAGATCTTCGTGAAGACCCTGTCACCGCACCAGCGCAGCAGTCAGCGAGCCAGCGTGGCGCTGCATGCCTCGTCAGCTTGGACGCACGTCGAAGCAAGGCGAGGTGGCAACGGACGGGACGAGCCTTGCTGCCGTCACCAATAAAGCAAGAGGACACGTAGGTGGCACATTAAATGCGTTTGTCCCACGATGTCAGGGATAGACTTGTACACTATAGATGCTTTCCACCTCCTGTGTGCCACTGTGGCAACCCCTTTGACGTATAAAAGGAGGCCCGAGGCGTACTGAGGAAGGATTCGGACTTTTTGGACTGGGCATGCACCGCAGCTAGTTCAAGAGCTCAAGAACACCAAATATACACAAAAGCAGGACTAGGGTATTACGCATCGTTTGCGGCCCGAACCTGGGTAAAAATCCCCTCGTGCTAATCTTTTAGACCTGCTCTTTGCGTAGCCCCATGCCCCGCCAACCGTAGTAGGGATTCCCTGTGATCCCATAGGTGTCGTTTCGCCCGACATCTCTGGCACGCCAGGTAGGGGACGCCGAGGCTGTGAAAATCTGATCTGAAGGTTAGCGCATCGACTCCTTCATCGCGATGGCTCTGAAGAAGAGGGTAGCGGCAACCAGCTGCGCTCTGGTGCCATCAGCCAGGCGAGTGGTGTCGTCTGCCACCGCAACAGCCATCCGCGTGGCAACGAAAAGCTAAATCATGCAAAACCTTGAGCGATTTCCTTTTTATAAGGTTGTTTTCCTTGAAAGATCTTGCTCCTTGTATGCAAAACCTGCACGCAAAGGAACCCTTCCGCTATTGGCAACGCCCTTGTTCTGTTTCGAGTCCGCTCAACAGTTCGAGCGGCTGCGCTGAGAACGGCAAGGTGGCTTGCCCGGCAGCAAGCGCCCCCCGGCAGGCTGCTAAGGATCCGTTCCTCAAAGCGCCACAGCACGGGTTTACGCGCCGGCAAACCTATCCAATCAAGTGTAGGGTGCGTACATACAAAGAAAGATCAAACAGGAAGATAGCATGCACTGTTTCTGAATACTGCAAAGTTATATTACATCATATAGTTGCTGCGGTTCTAACTTAAGATAAAGTTGTCTTGGTCATGAACTCGCAGCGGCGATGAGAAACGGGGTGCCTAGTCCCGGCGCTGACCCTCCACCCTCTTGACTCCGTCGACGCAGCTGATGATGGGCTCGATATGCTCTTCGAGCGCCGTGAGGTCCGCATCCTCCAGCAAGCTCTCCAGCGCGTTGGCAAAGTCGACGCTGGGGTTTCAGAACGCTACCTTCGTGAGCACCTTGGTCAGGGCGCCCCGGCAGAGCCTCCGGGCTTTATTGGCCAGATAAGTTGCTCAATTGGAGCGGAGCTGCTCCAGGGCATCGAGGATGCACTCGAAGAACAAAGTCAGCCTGGCGTTGGGGCTTATGTTCGCCTCTTGGGAGTACCCGACGTCTGGCATGCCCATGACGGCCAGCTGCATGGTGAGCTTCCCTGCAACGTCGATGAGGCGGCTGATCCAGAGATTCACGTTGTCCACATAGTCCTTGTGGGCAGCGGCGTCGTCCTTCCACGGCTGCCTCTCGCTCTCAAGGGCCTTGTTCAGGGTCTCCTTGCGGTCCCTGACCTCCGTAAGCGTCCCTTCCAAGCTGTCCAGTTTCAGCTTCAGATCGTTGATGGAGTCGTTGGCCTCGGAGAGCAGCTTGGCCTTGTTGGAGATGGCGACCTGCGAGTCCGCCAGGGCGCGGTCAGCCGTGTCCCTCTCCTCCGTCAGCCTTGAGATATCCTTCTTCAGCTCCTCCCGCTCCAGCTCTAGCTTCTACACCTTGCTGGTGTGGTCCAGGGCCAGGGCATCAAGTGCATCCTTGTGCTTCTGCTCCAGCTCCTGGGTCCGCTGCGCAACGAGCTTCTTGACCTCCTCATCCTTGCCGCGAAGCGTGGCGGCAAGCGCCTGTTCGCGGGCAACGAGATCCTCCTCCTGGGTGTCCAGCAAGGCTTGCTGCTGCCGCCGGTCAGCCTCGTCCTTGGCGGCCTGTTCCTTCGCCACCTCTTGTGCCTTCTTGATGTCGGCCTACTTCAGGAGGAGCTCTCGCTTGCGCTCATCCAGTTCACCCTGGGCGGCCCTCAGTTCATCCCGGGCCTCGCCAAACCAGACTTGCGTCTGAGCGACGCGCTCCTGGAAATCCGCCTCTGCCTTGTCCACGGCCGCCATCCTGGAGTTCACCTTGTCTTGGCGGGCACGGTGGAGCGCCTGAAGCCTTTGGAAGTTTGCGCTCATGGCCCGGAGGAGCTGCTCTTCTTGGGAAACGCCGCTGCTGGCGCTCGGTTCATCGACAACCTGGAGCCCAGCTGTGGCGAGCGCCTCATCATCGAAGACCTCCCCCTCGGCTGGCGCCCTGGTGTCTGCCGTCCCTAGGAGGCGGATGAACAGATCATCGCCCACCTTCAAGTACTTGCCTGGGGAGAGAGCTACGGAGGAGGAAGGGTGGTCGTCGACCACCCCCTCCCCGGCAGGCTCCTTGGCGGTCTCCTCGGCAGCATTCTTGCTGGTCTCCTCGGCAGCGGCCTTGTCGGCTCCCCTAGCAGGCCCCTTGGCGGCTTCCTCGGCGGCGGACTTGGCGGCCTCCCCGGCCGTGATCTTGGCGGCCACAGCTTCGGCGTCCTTGGCGACCTCCTCGATGACAGTGTCGATGTCTTCCTTATCCGTCGAGGGAGGGTCTGGAAACCAGAAAGGGGAATGAAGCAAGGCCAAGATCAAAGTTCAGAACAAAGAAAGGAAAGAACATCGCATAGCAGAGATAGCTAGGGACGAGAGGCAGGCGACTTACCCGTGCCGAGCTGAGGAGGAGTGGTTCCCTCCCCACCAACATCCGTTGCGGGGATGGAGCCACCAGTGCCCATGCCGTCCCCCTCTTCCTCCATGAGTGTGGGCTCGGTGGTGGATGCCCTTGCCGGAGACGCCCCTCTGGGTGGCGTAGTTGATGGGGGCGATGTGTCAGGGGCAGCCCTCAGCGGCCCCTCCTGTTGTCGCTCTCCTCCTGCGAGCCCGGCAAGGTAAGCACCAAGGATTCATGCCCCAATGCCCGCCGATGGGGAATAAATAATGAACTCACGCTGGGGGCTGGAGAGGGGGCTGTGCTGAGGGCTATCATCTGGGCTGATCACCACCAGTGTCGGCGTGCGCGGGGCACTAGTCGGGGGCTCGTCGCCCATCGAAGCTTTGGCTCTCTTCGCCGCCCTCTAAGCTAGCATCTCCGTGTCACTATGAAAACAAGATCAAGTTAGGGAAAGATAGTGCAGGCGGAAGGTCAGGAGATGATAAGGGGCAAGGTGCTTACTCGTCCTCCTCCTCTGGCCTCCTCTTCCTCTTCGGGTTGAAGGTCCCGAGGTCGAAATCGGCCTTTGGGGTGCCGTACGAAGGAGGAGGAGAAGGGGATGGGGTCTTGCGCCGCTTGGATGAGGAAGAGGCGGCGGCCGCTGCCTTCTTCGCTGCCATGGCCCTCGTCTGGCGCATGGGCTGCGCCTGGGTCTGTTGCCGCTGCGTGGTCTTGCCGGGCCGGACCGGCTCGCTAGAGCTAGCCTGCCGCTGGACGCGTTTCTTCCCCGGGGCCGAGGAGTCATCCGCCTCGGTCTCCTCTTCGATCGACTCCTCGACCGCTTCTTCAACAAGGGGGGCCCCGGCGCCGCTGGCTTCCCCGGCCGACCCCGTCCACTCGGCGAACTCCCTCTCCTCTGCAGCCATGTCGGCTTCGTCCTCCACGGTGCCAAGGTCGGCGGCCTCCTCGGCAAGTGCCGCCTCCTCCGCCCTAGCAGCAATATACGCCGGCTCTTGCGTGGTGGTGTCGTGGATGAGCAGTGGCTCATCGTGAACATACCTCTCCGACAAGTTGTCGAAGAATGCCTGCACCAGCTCCGCTTTTGGCTCGGCCCAGGTTGGGTCAAGGCCGTGCGGGTTGAAAACCGGCATCATGGCGATGATGGCGGTCTGGCAAGAGTTGTTGCTCAACGGGACCACCCCCGCTGGCAACCCGAACAGAGACTTGCCGGCCTTGGTGGCCTTGCCGGTCCTCTCGGCCTTGCCGGCCTCATCAACCTTGAGTTGGAAAAGCCTCTGGCAAAGATGGGCATGCTGCAGCACCATGAAGTTGTGGTTCAGGCCGGGGCAGAGTCTCATGATATCGGCCGCGTTCCTGAAATCCTAGGCCGGCCTCCCCTTATTGTGCAGTGGGGCAATCCGGCGGCGGATGTAGTCAGCCCCGATCATCTCGAGGGTGAGCCCAGCCGAGGTGAGGCGAAGGATCCGGGTGGTGGCAACCGTGAGCTTCTTGTCATCGGCGTCGAGCTCTCCCCAGTCCTTGCGGCAGACCGGCGGCTTCCGACGGACCCGGCAGAACTCCTGCGGATCTGTCTCCTCGATCGAGCACCACCGGCTCCTCCACTCATCCCACCTCTCCTTTTGGGCACCCTCCGGGTATGTGCCCTTGCTCTGGGACCTCGGGATCCAAGTAATGCAGCCTGAAATGGCGCCCCCTGGCTGGATGCAAGGGGTGAAGTAATGGCGGAAGAGCGCCGTGCTGGGGTGCACTCCGGCGAGGCCCTCACAGAGGTGGGCAAAGAAGGCCATGCACGCCACGGCATTTGGCGTGAAATCCAGAAGGTGGAAGCCGTAGGTGTGCATGATGTCGTTGAAGAAATCTGAGAAAGGGGGGCAGAGCTCGCAAGAGAAATTATCGACAAAGAAGGGATACCGGTTGGGACCGGCCTCGCCGAAGGAGGCAGGAACGATGCGCTTGGCAGGATGCCTCGACGTCTCCCTTCCCCACAAGGGCCTGAACTTCTCCTTGAGGAGGAGCGCATCGACCGTCGAGGTGAAGAGGGCGTACTGCGTCCGTAGCTCCACCAACTCGCTCTCCGGCGCCTCCTTCCCACCGGCGTCCTTAGCCGCTCCCTTGCCCGCCTCCTTCCCTCCGTCATCCTTGGCCGCACCCTTGCCCTTGATTGTCTTGGACGCCATGGCGGCTGAGAGGGGGGTGAGGGATCGAGGGCAATGGGGGCGCAACAGCGGCGAGTAGAGGCGAAAGCTTTGATTTGTGCTTGAAGAAGAAGGGAACGGCGGTTCCAAGATTGGAAAGGGCGCAGAGGGTAAATGAGCAGCGCCCCTGCGGTTTCCCCTTTTTTATGGGGAAAGCGCGGGCTGCCTCTTTACTATTCACCGCAGGATGACGCAAGCGTGCTGCGGCCGTTCCACGCACGACCCCCACGTCATGCACTCAATGCGGATCGTGGGGAAGCGCAACTGGTGAAGAAGTTACTACAGTAAAAACTCTGCCACGTGTGCCCACGCACCGTTCTGGGCCTGGCCCAACAACGCTTCGCGCTTATGTGTGGCCCAGGCCCGGGGGCTCCTGTCGGTGTACAAAAGTAGGGGCCTTTCTGTACCCCTTTACTTGTGCACGGGCAATCGTAGCCGCACCTGCGGCCATCTTGGCAGGACAAAGGAAGGAAAGGTACAAGGTTGCCGAGGCAGCACTCAAGCCAGAAGCATAAAGAGCAAAGGGGCAAGGTGGGTTCCCCCCGGCAAGACCCTTGCCGGGGCGGCCTACACAGCCCCGACAAGACCCTTGCCGGGGCGACTTTCCCAACGCCAGCAAGGCCGCCACCCTTGGGCCTGAGAGTTCTGACACCATCGACAACACCAGGACCAAGGCTCAGGGGTGCCTGCATGGTGGCATGCAGATCTTTGTGGAAGACCGAGGGCCTGCAAATCTAGATGGGAACCAGAAGACGAAGACCCCCGGCAAGATCCTTGCCGGGGATGACCGAAGACCCTCGGCAAGATCCTTGCCGGGGATGACCAAAGACCCCCGGCAAGATCCTTGTCGGGGACGCCCACAAGACCCGGGCAAGACCCTTGCCGGGGGCATCTGCGGGGCCACAACCAAGCCCGCACCTACCGAAGTTTCTCTATCCCGCAGCCGCCCCGACACGACAACCAGCCCGCCAACTAGGCGAGCGCCTGCGTGGCAGCACGCAGCTTCTAGGCCAACCAGTCAAGCACCTGCGTGGTGGCATGCAGATCTTCGTGAAGACCCTGTCACCGCACCATCGCAGCAGCTAGCCAGCGTGGCGCTGCATGCCTCGTCAGCTTGGACGCGCATCGAAGCAAGGCGAGGCGGCGAAGGACGGGACGAGCCTTGCTGCCATCCCCGATAAAGCAACAGGACACATAGGCGGTGCATTAAATGCGTTTTTCCCACGATGTCAGGGATAGACTTGTACATTGTAGATGCTTTCAATAAAAATTTCAAGGATAGCCTTTACCATGCTTATTTTGCAAGTATACATGTTGCTGTTTCAAAACAGAAAATTTACCGCTGTTGCAAAAATTCCCTAGAAAAGTCAGAATGTGATAAAATGTTGAAACCTTTTGCATAATAAGCTCTGATAAATTTACTACAGTGGGAATTTTCTTTCATAATTTTTGGAGCTAGGGAAGTATGATGAATCTTGCATTCTTTACAGACTGTACTGTTTTGGCAGATTGCTGTTATGTTTGCATTGTTTACATATGTTTGCTTGTTTAATGATTCTATTTGAGGATAGGAGTATTAAATATGCAGAGACATTTAGTATGCAATGTTGAATAATAATTTTAGTGATTTGTTACAGTAGAGAATGATAAGGTTTTTGCATTGGTTTATACTAACTTATCTCACGAGTTATTGTTGAGTTTGGTGTGGATGAAGCTTTTGAGATTTAGGAAACCGTGATATGAGAGGAATTAAGAAGACACAAAAGCTCAAGCTTGGGGATGCCCAAGGCACCCCAAGGTAATATTTCAAGAAGTCTCAAGCATCTAAGCTTGGGGATGCCCCGGTAGGCATCCCACCTTTCTTCTTCAACAATTATCGGTTAGTATCGGTTGAACCTAAGTTTTCGCTTCTTCACATGATGTGTGCTATCCTTGAAATGTCATTTTATTTTGTTTTGCTTGCTGTATGAATAAAATACCAAGATCTGAAATTATTAAAGGAGAGAGGGTCTTCACATAGTTACATAATTATTTAACTACTCATTGATCTTCACTTATATCTTTTTGGAGTAGTTTGTCATTTACTCGTGTGCTTCACTTATATCCTATGAGTAAATGGTTGAATGATTTGAATGTCATAAATCTGAAATTATATATGTTTCATATGCTTATCCCATGGGGAGTAATGCCTTCACATATAAGAAGTAGAGATGGTAAATTTATTAAGGTTAGCAAACTTTGTATTGGTCACTTGAACAATTCATGAAAGAATATTGAAGGAAGAGAGATTTCACATATAAATATACTATCTTGGACATCTTCTATGATTGTGATCCCCATTAATTATTTTCAAACCTGAGCAAATTAGTTGAGGTTGGACAAGGAAAACAACATAATGAGTTATGCTTGGGTATATTTGTATAAGTTATATTGTTTTGGATCCTCTAACATGTGGTGCTTGCTATTTAGAATCCTTTGTTAGCCAAAATATCTGTACTACGCGGGAATACTGCTTGTGCATCCAAATTCCTTGAACCAAGTTTCTTCCATGAGTGTCCACCATATCTACCTATATGCGGTAATTACCTGCCGTTCCAAGTAAATTTGCATGTGCCAAACTCTAAACCTTCAAATAATAATCTGTTTTGTATGCCTGAATCGCTCATGTAGCGACTACGGGTTAGCAGTATCTTCCATGCTAGGTGGGTTATTCTCACGATGAGTGGACTCCGCTCATCATTCACGAGAAAATGGCTGGTAACTGGGATGCCCAGTCCCATGATCAAAAGATCGAAATCAAATAAAAAATAATTGCAAACAAAACTCCCCCAAGTTTGATGTTAGTTGGAGGCACCCGTTGTTTCGGGCAAGCCATGGATTGATGATTGTTGGTGGAGGGGGAGTAAAAATCTTTACCTTTCTGTTTGGGAACCGCCTATAATTTATGTAGTATGGAAGATATTGGGAACTCTTGGTCGTTATGTTGACAATGAAAGCATACCTCTCAAAATTATTTTCATCTCTGTTTTTGCTTCGAGCTCTGGCACCTCTGCAAATCCCTGCTTCCCTCTGCGAAGGGCCTATCTTTTACTTTTATGCAAAAGTAGTATTCCTTCTCATTCCAACCTACTCTTTAGTTGGCAAGCATCATATGATGAAAAGATCTAAGCATATATGGCCATTCAAATATATTTGAGCATGAATTATTACTGTTGACATTACCCTTGAGGTAGAAGGTTGGGAGGCAAAACATTAAGCCCCTATCTTTCTCTGTGTTCGATGAATACTATTTGTTCTAAAAATATGCTTTGAGTGGTAGCAATCATGGAAGACTAAAAGATAGTTGAGTATGTGAAGTTTGCTAAATCAAAGCTCTGACATAGACTCTTCCTGAAAATAAGATGAATTGTAATTGTTTGATGACTAATAACACGGGTTGTTAGTTTTCAAGAGAGTTTATGATCTATACTTTAACATGTGAATAGTTTGTTACTTGATCATGCAAAGCTTTATGATGTGAACTGCTGTTATGACATATAATGATGCTAGAAAAGGTGATTGAAATTATCATTGATCAAACTTATGCACCTACTCGAGGACGAGCATGAATTAAGCTTGGGGATGCTGATACGTCTCCAACATATCTATAATTTATGAAGTAGTCATGCTATTATATTATCCATCTTGGATGTTTTATGGGCTTTACTATGCACTTTTATATTATTTTTGGAACTAACCTATTGACCCAGAGCCCAGTGCCAGTTCCTGTTTTTTCCCTTGTTTCAGTGTTTCGAAGAAAAGGAATATCAAACGGAGTCGAAACGGAATGAAACCTTCTGGAGAAGTTATTTTTGGAAGGAAAGCAACCGGGAGACTTGGAGTGCACGTCAGGAAAGCAACGAGGGAGGCACGAGGCAGGGGGGCGCGCCCTCCACCCTCGTGGGCCCCTCGTGGCTCCCCTGGCGTATTTCTTCCGCCTATATCTATCCATATACCCTAAAACGATCGGGGAACAGAATAGATCGGGAGTTCCGCCGCCGCAAGCCTCTGTAGCCACAAAAAACCAATCAGGGCCCTGTTCCGACACCCTGCCGGAGGGGGGATCCCTCACCGGTGGCCATCTTCATCATCCCGGCTGAAAGGATCGATATAGTTGACTAGAGGGGGGGGGGTGAATAGGCAACTAACAATTTTTTAGCTTTTCTTTACCAAATTAAACTTTGCATCAAAAATAGGTTGTCTAGATATGCAACTAAGTGAGCAACCTATATGATGTAACGACAACAAGCACGCAAGCAAGTAAGAGATATAACACAAGTAAACTAGCTAAAGTAAAGGAACGAGATAACCAAGAGTGGAGCCGGTGAAGACGAGGATGTGTTACCGAAGTTCCTTCCTTTTGAGGGGAAGTACGTCTCCGTTGGAGCGGTGTGGAGGCACAATGCTCCCCAAGAAGCCACAAGGGCCACCGTATTCTCCTCACGCCCTCACACAATGCGAGATGCCGTGATTCCACTATTGGTGCCCTTGAAGGCAGCGACCGGACCTTTACAAACAAGGTCGGGGCAATCTCCACAACTTAATTGGAGGCTCCCAACGACACCACAAAGCTTCACCACAATGGACTATGGCTCCGCGGTGACCTCAACCATCTAGGGTGCTCAAACACCCAAGAGTAACAAGATCCGCTAGGGATAAGTGGGGGGAATCAAATTTCTCTTGGTGGAAGTGTAGATCGTGGCCTTCTCAACCAATCCCGAGCAAATCAACAAGTTTGATTGGCTAGGGAGAGAGATCGGGCGAAAATGGAGCTTGGAGCAACAATGGAGCTTTTGGGGGAAGAGGTGAGGTCAACTTTGGGGAAGAAGACCCCTTTATATAGTGGGGGGAACAAACCAACCGTTACCCCCTTCTGCCCCGAAGAGAGCGGTAGTACCGCTGTGCCAGCGGTACTACCGCTTGCCACTATAAGCGGTACTACCGCTACACAACGCGGTACTACCGCTTGGCCCACAGCGGTACTACCGTGGAGGGAGGGCGGTACTACCGCACAGGAGCGGTACTACGGCCCCCCACAGCCGCGGCCAGTACCGTAAAACCCGACACGAAAAAGGAGCCCTCGAATCGAGGCGGTACTAGCACGAGACCACCGCGGTACTACGGCTTGGGGCCACTAGCGGTACTACTGCTCTGGAGCGGTACTACCGCTCCCAGAGCGGTACTACCGCTTGTGGCACCCAAGCGGTACTACCGCTCCGTCCCGCGGTACTACCGCTGGGACCAGAGTTAGTACACACATGGGGGCTACTAGCGGTACTACTGCTCTGGGCGGTACTACCGCTCCAGAGCGGTACTACCGGTTGTAGCACCCAAGCGGTACTACCGCTCTGGCCCGCGGTACTACCGCTGGGACCAGAGAGGGCACAAAGAGAGGAGAACCAAGCCCATCATCGAAATGGAGAGGCTCGGAGGGAGGGGCAAAGGAAGTGTACGTGATGATTCCGCCCTAGCCTTTCCAAAACGGACCCCCTCTTGATAGTACGGTGATCCCTATGAAACTAGTCCGCCAAACTAACCCGAAAGGACTACACCGTCTTCGCTTTAAGCTCCGAGGGGAGGAAATCGTCTCGTGCCAAAAGGATGAATCTCTGAAAAACACTCAACGCACACGATTAGTCCGCAAAAGCATTGTCATCAATCACCAAAACATCTTAGGGATAAATATGCCCTTACAATCTCCCCCTTTTTGGTGGATTGATGACAATACGGGATTTGCACAACTGGGAAAAAACAAAGGACATAAGCAAACCCCAAATCTCTAAAATATAGACGGGCTCCCCCTAGATGTGTGCCATCAAGATAAGTGCTTTGAACTGCACGACACACATACTAGGATCAACACTCCCCCTGTATTTTAGAGACCAACAACCTAAGCGAGATACAAGATAGCAGGATATATAACATAAAGAAGCATATAACTCATGAGATATCAAATGACTAGAGACAAAGATAAAGATATGATAATGATAGGGTAGCATATGTCTCACACCATATGACTCGAACTAAAGTCTCACTGAACACAAAACCAAGCAAAGCACAAGGTCCAAGCAAAGCACAAAGTAGCACATAACGAAAGCACAAAGGCAAAGACACACTCGCAACACAACGACGCAAATCCCTAAACTCTCTCCCCCTTTGGCATCGAGACACCAAAAGGGGCAAAGAGCTAACCTACGGCTCCAGGTGAGAGCATGCTGAGGATCCCGAACATCAGCACTCTGCGTGATCATCTGCACTGCCGTCCTCGCCCGGAAACTGCTCGGCATCTGAGTTGGTCCACGGACAGTGCTGCTGGATCCACTCCTCCTCCTCAGTAATCTGACCCTCAGAGCCGCTGGTGACTGTCGCACCCATCTGACGCATCAGCTCCTTGTGACGTCCTCTTGCCTTCTTCTCAGCCACATGAGTCATGTACTAACCATGAGACTCCATGCAGAACAGCTTCTTCAACTTGCATTTGAGCTTCTTTGCCCAAGAGGGCTCTGTTGCAGAAGGCTCTGTCCCAGGAGGCACATAATCCTCATCATCATCACCGGCATCAGCCTCGTCCTCGGTCTCCATGGCAGCAGCAGAAGATGGAGCTCCAGATCTACCCCAATTATCCTTCTTCCTCAGACGCTTGATCTCATGAGAGACCAACTCTCCAGTTTCCAGCTGCTCCTCAGGATAGGTATGTGTCCAGGCCCTCTCAATAAGCAACATGATGAACGGACCATAAATTGGGCACTTGCGCTCAGAAACAGCCGCCAGAAGCTTAGACCACATGACGTGAGAGATGTCCAGGGACTCGCCGGTGTTTGCGTCTTTCTCACGCTGGCAGAAGAGAAGCATGTCCACAAGGTAAGAGTGTACCATTTCCAGATTCCCAATACGAGGGAAGAGAGTCTCGCGGAAGATACGGTGAAGGATGTCCAGATAGGTAGACAACTCATAGGTTTCCTTCCTGGTCTCAGGGTGGACCTTCCGAGTACAGTAGGGCCAGAGGGCTTGCTTGTGAGTGGAGGTGACATTTTGGTGAGGACGAAAACCAACTGGAGTCTCGAGCCCTTGATCTTCCACCTCAAGCAGCCCCATGAAGGTCTGCCACTTGACAGCTAGCACCTTTCCATTTGTCATCCAAGTCAGAGTCCTGTCTGCATCAGTTCCTAGGTGAACAGTGGCAAAGAACTGTGCCAGCAAATCTGCATCAAAGTCCTTGTTGAACTGCATGATCCTGAGAATGTTCAACTGAGAGCACATCTGTAGGGCATCACCAAAGTACTCAAGGTCCTTCTCCATAGCATCCGTGTTGATGGAATGAACATTGACAAAGAGATTCTTCTTAGCCTTGATCACATCAAAGTATGTGGCATACTGAAACCGGTTCCAGAACGGGCGATTGACAAGATTGGGTTCTTGGTCTTCCTCATAGGGGTTGCGCCGACGCCTGTCCCAGAATTCCTTGCTAGACATCTCAGTCACTTTCTTGCCACTTGGCTTCGATCGGCTGGCAATCTTCTTCTTGCGAGGAGGATTAGCACTTGAGGAAGCACCCCCTGCCGGCTGTGGAGCACTGGAAGAACCACCTGCAGTCTCAGATGAGCGGTACCGCTTCGACGTTGAACGCCCGGGGTTGACACAGCGGACTTGCTGCTCAGGATGTTCATCACCTGGAACCAAACACACGGACACAAGAAACAACCAAAAGGAATGATCAAAACCAAATAAACACAACAAATATGGATCAACATGTGGTAGGAAACAATGGAACTGGGCATCCAGCGGTAGTACCGTGCCTGCTCAGCGGTAGTACCGCTTAGCCACATAAGCGGTAGTACCGCTCCGTGGAGCGGTAGTACCGCTCCAGCGGTAGTACCATGCCAGATGGGCGGTAGTACCGCCCGAGACGGGGCACGGCGGATCCCTACTGCCGTGGTCAGATCCGGCACTACTGGGGATGCCAAATTCAAAAATAAACCTACCAAACATCAATCCAAAGAGTCTAGTTGCCTTCTCCAACCTACTCAAGCCTAGATTTGGCCAAAAATCTAGAGATGCAACTACTATTGCCCCTAAAACGCGAGATCTGAAAACTAGACAAGAAGAGAAGAGGAACGGGGGCAATACCGGCATCCATGGCAAGAGGACGAGGTGGGGATCGACTCCACCGAAGGAAATGGAGAGGAACGGTCCGGAGACGGAGGGCCGCCGGAGCCTTCCCGCGGTGAGATGGCGCTGGACAGAGAGGAAGAGGAACCAGGGGATGAAGCAAATGGGTATGGGGTGGAGGAAACCACCCCTGCCCACGACTTAACCCCCTGGCCCCGCCCCTCAGCGGTAGTACCGTGGTGAGGGGCGGTAGTACCGCTTAGCCGTATAAGCGGTAGTACCGCTCCAGCGGTAGTACCGCTCCTGCACAACGGTAGTACCGCCCAGCGCAACTCAAACCAGACTCAACATATATGGTGCAAAACGAAAGACGGGAAACAACGGCAAGAAGACCAACAAGAGCACTAGCAAGAGAACAAGAATCACACGCCTCTATACGAGAGGGCGGTGGCCGAGGCCACCTATGTTTGAGTCACTTGGTATGGCACCGCGAAGAATTATCCTTGGGCCCATGACCAAAGCTCGTGTTTGAAGCACAAGTACCATAAAAAATGGCTAATGTGAAAGAGTGAGATCAGTTTATGCATTGTGGGGGGAGGGAAAGTTCATTGAGAGAACAACACTCCCCCTACGTCCATGCCTACACCTAGACAAGAAAGCACAATGAATGTGAGGGGTGTGCAAAGGTTCAAACCACATTGCTCGAATCAATGATATTTAGCTCATGCCTTAACTCGCGAAATCTTGCTTCATCCAATGGCTTCGTGAAAATATCTGCAAGGTTATCATGAGTGTTGACATAGTTGAGCTCGATCTCCCCTCGCCTAATATGATCCCGGATGAAGTGATACCGAATCTCAATATGCTTTGTCTTGAAGTGTTGCACCGGGTTGAGAGAAATCTTGATAGCACTTTCATTGTCACACCAAAGAGGCACTTTGTCACAAATGACACCGTAATCCTTTAAAGTTTGCCTCATCCATAAGAGTTGTGCACAACAACTTCCGGCCGCCACATACTCCGCTTCGGTGGATGAGAGAGACACACAACTTTGCTTTTTAGAAGACCAACTTACCAAAGAGCAACCAAGAAATTGGCACCCTCCGGAAGTGGACTTCCTATCCACTTTGTCTCCCGCCCAATCGGAGTCCGAATAACCTACAAGCTTGAAGTTTTCTCCTCTTGGGTACCATAGGCCAAAGTTTGGGGCATGAGCCAAATATCGAAAGATTCGCTTAACCGCCACAAAGTGGCTTTCCTTAGGTGCGGCTTGAAACCGTGCACAAATTCCCACACTCAACATGATATCCGGTCTAGATGCACAAAGGTAAAGAAAGGATCCAATCATAGAGCGATATACCTTTTGATCCACCGCTTTACCATTGGGATCAATGTCAAGTTGGCACTTGGTGGGCATTGGAGTGGAAGCCGGCTTGACATCACTTAGCTTGAATCTCTTTAGCATGTCTTGAGTGTATTTGGCTTGGTTGATGAAGGTTCCTTCTCTTCTTTGTTTGATTTCGAATCCGAGAAAGAACTTCAGCTCTCCCATCATAGACATCTTGAACTTTGAGGTCATGAGAGCGGCAAATTCTTCATTGAAAGCTTTGTTAGGGGAACCAAAAATAATATCATCAACATATAGTTGGCACACAAACAACTCCCCTTTGACCTTCTTAGTAAAAAGAGTGGGGTCGATTTTCCCGATTTCAAATCCACGATCTTGTAACAACTCCGTAAGATGCTCATACCACGCACGTGGGGCTTGTTTAAGGCCATAGAGTGCCTTGTGGAGTTGATACACATGATCGGGGAAATAGGGATCTTCGAACCCGGGGGGTTGTTTGACATATACCAACTCATTTATGGGACCATTAAGAAAAGCACTCTTCACATCCATTTGTTGCAAAGTGAAATTATGATGAGAAGCATAAGCAATCAACAAACGAATAGATTCAAGGCGAGCAACGGGGGCAAAGGTTTCACCGTAGTCGATACCCTCGACTTGGGAGTAGCCTTGTGCCACCAAACGAGCCTTGTTGCGAACAATGATTCCATGAGCGTCTTGCTTGTTCTTGAATATCCACTTGGTTCCAATGACATTATGATTCTCGGTTGGCCTTGGCACTAACTTCCACACTTGGTTATGTTCGAAGTTGTTGAGTTCTTCATGCATGGCGTTGAGCCAATCCGGGTCCTCAAGCGCTTCATAAACCTTTTGGGGTTCGACACAAGAAACAAACGCATGATGTTCACAATAGTTTGCTAATTTTCTACGAGTGCTTACCCCCTTTCTTAGGCTTCCAACCACATTTTCCATGAGATGACCTTTGGTGGTGAGCTTGGAAGCGATCTTAGCGGCACGACGCTCCAATTCCTCCTCGGAAGTGAAGTGAGGAGGGGTTACTTGATCATCTTGAGCGTCGTCTTGAGCTTGTTCTTGATCTTGAACTAGCTCGAGGGGAAGAACTTGACCTTGGGCATCATTTGGTGGATCACCACCATCTTGAGGTTGATCTTGCCCTTGATCTTGTTCATGAGGTTGAGGGCCTTCACTTTGTTCTTCGGAAGCGTGTGGGTCTTGGGTTGGTGATGGCTCCACTTGAGTGGAGCATTGTCCTTCTCCTTCGGCCACAAGGGGTTCCTTAATGGGTAGGATATATCCAATACCCATTCTTCTTATGGCTTGGGGAGGAATTTCATCACCTACATCACAAGTACCACTTTGCTCCACTTGGGAGCCGTTATTTTCATCAAACTCCACATTACACGTCTCCTCAATAAGTCCCGTGGACTTATTGAGAACACGGTAAGCATGGGAGTTTGTAGCATAACCAACAAATATGCCCTCATGAGCTCTAGTCTCAAATTTAGACAAACGAACACCTTTCTTGAGAATGAAACACTTACACCCGAACACCCGAAAGTACTTGAGGTTGGGCTTGTTACCGGTGAGGATCTCATATGGAGTCTTGTTCAAGCCTTTGCGAAGATAGAGCCAATTTGAAGCATGACACGCGGTGTTGATGGCTTCGGCCCAAAAGTTGTATGGAGACTTGAACTCCGCCATCATGGTCCTTGCCGCATCCATCAACGTCCGATTCTTCCTCTCCGCAACACCATTTTGTTGAGGGGTGTAAGGTGCGGAATATTGATGCTTGATCCCCTCATCACTGAGAAACTCATCCAAGGTGTAGTTCTTGAACTCGGTGCCGTTGTCACTTCTTATTGTCAAGATCTTTGCATTATGTTGATGTTGGGCTTCATTTGCAAAGTCAATGACTGTTTGTTGGGTCTCACTCTTCCTCTTGAAGAAATACACCCACGTGTATCTAGAATAATCATCCACAATTACCAAGCAATACTTTCTACCCCCAAGACTATCAAAGGATGGAGGCCCAAAGAGATCCAAATGAAGGAGCTCCAACGGCCTCTTCGAGTAAATAAGAGTCGTGGGAGGGTGAGCCTTCTCATGAAGCTTTCCTTCGATACAAGCACTGCAAGCACGATCTTTGGCAAAACCAACGTTCGTTAGTCCACGGACATGGTCCCCCTTGAGAATACTTTGCAAAGATCTCATATTGACATGGGCTAAACGGCGATGCCAAAGCCATCCCACGTCAACTTTAGCGATTAGGCATGTCGCGGTCTTAGTGGGTCGCTCCGAAAAGTTAATCACATAGAGACCGTTCTCGACATGCCCAACAAAGGCTACTTTAAGAGTCTTGCTCCACAAGAGGGCCACGGTATCAATATCAAAGAAGGTGGCAAAACCCATGATAGCAAGTTGACGAACGGAAAGTAAATTGTATGCAAGGGACTCAACTAGCATGACCTTCTCGATCGTGAGATCATGAGAAATGACAACTTTGCCGAGTCCCAATACCTTAGAAGACGAGGCATCACCCCACTTGACATTGGTGGGCATAGATGGAATCTTGTGCACGTCCACCACCAAGTCCTTGCTTCCGGTCATATGATTTGTTGCTCCACTATCGAGCAACCATGATCCCCCACCGAAAGCAAACACCTACAAGAGATCAATGCTTGGTTTTAGGTACCCACTTTGTAATGGGTCCTTTGATGTTAGTAATAAGGGTCTTAGGAACCCAAATAGACCATTCAATGTACTCATAAGGAGAACCAACGAATTTGGCATAAACATGCCCATCACTAGCACGGCATAACACATAAGAAGGATTAAAGTCGCCGGCTTTGTTGGAAGGAGTGGCATTGCTCTTCTTGACACCGCCACCCTTTGCATTGTTCTTCTTCTCCTTGGAAGCACCCTCTCCCTCCTTCACAAAAGTTTGCTTGAGAGGAGGAGGTCGCTTGGTCTTGTCATTCTTCTTCTTGTTCTTGGGATTGGGTGTGAACCCAATCCCCTCCTTGGCCACAACTTCCTTTTGATTGCTCAAGAGGTCGTTGAGGTTCTTCTCACCTTGTATGCATGACACAAGGCCTTTCTCAAGTTGCTCCTTCAACTTAGCATTCTCCTCAACAAGATGCACATGCTCACAACACGGGTTAGTAGCATTTGCATTATCAATTACCACCATATGAGGAAAGGTGGCTTTCTCCTTTGTTAGCTTCACTTGGAGTTGATCATGAGACTCCTTGAGGCTAGCATGAACACCCTTCAAGACTTTGTGAGCCTTGTCGATAATGCCAAACTCCTCTTTGAGTCTAGCAAGATCAACCCCAAGTTTTGCCTTCTCGGAGTTTAGCACACGAGACACAACAAGAGCATGATCAAGATCTTTCTTTAACTTAGCATGATCATCGTTGTATGACTCCTCAAGAGCCAAACGAAGACCACGCTCTTCGTCAAGAGCATTGGAAAGATCCGAAATCTCATCGGCATAGTCACGACTATGCCCCTCCATCTTAGAGATGGTATCTTCGTGAGCCTCGATCATGTCATTGGCTTCACCAAGTTGTTCCAAGAGAGCAACGAAGTGCTTCTTGGATTTACCCTTGAGTTTACCCATAAAGATCTCAAACTCATTTTCCTCCACATTTGTCCCCTCATGTTCATCAATGCTATCCGTCGAAGAAGGATGATCAATGATGGTAGTTTTGATGTTGGAGGTTACCTTATTGGTGGCTTTAGCCATGAGGCACTTGGCGGTGATGTTCTCATTGGGTGAGTCGAAGAGAGACACCCGTGGAGTCTTCGCAATGGCAACGGAGGTCATGGCAACCGACTCACTATCTTCATCATCGTCATCATCCTCATTGTACTCTTCTTGAACCACCAACGCCTTGGGAGGAGTCTTCTTGGTGAAGTTGCTCTTGTTGGGGAACGACTTGGCCTTGTCTTTTCTAATGAGCTTGCCACCATTGTCTTCCCTCTTCTTGTAAGGGCACTCCGCAACAAAGTGGCTAACATTGCCACAATTGAAGCAAGTCCTCATCCGTTGCTTGCCCTTTGTGCCACTTGAGTTGCTTTTGTTGAAGTTTGGCCTTGTGTTCTTCTTGCTCCAAAATTGCCTTGAAGCAAGAGCCATGTGTTCATGATAGGCATACTTCGTATCTTCGAGGTTGCCCTCCTCTTCTTCCTCTTCATCCTCTTCCTCCATACTAACCTTGGCCTTTAGAGCAAGGTTGGGCTTCTTAACTCTTTGAGAGCGAAGAACCGCATTGTCGGCGGTCTTGTCCAAGATGCTCATAGCCACAAACTCATCCAACACTTCACTTGAGGACAAGGTGTGAAAGTCCGGCCTTTGACGAATTACGGAGGACATGGCTTTGTGGTAGGGCATCATTGCCTTGAGGAACTTGCGCTTGATCCAATTGTCATCCGTGTCCCTGCTTCCATGATCTCGGAGCGAGACCGCGAGTTTGGTTACTCTCCGAAAAAGCTCACGAGGTTCTTCATCTTCTTTCATTGCAAACTCGTCGGCTTCATCTTGCACCACTTCATAGTTGGAGCGTTGAATGCTTGCGCTTCCCCGATAAAGGGAAACAACTTGGAGCCACGCATCTTTGGCCACGGTGTAAGGCCGGAGATGAGGAAGATCTTCGGGTGGGATGGCTTCTTGGATGATGAAGAGAGCATTTTCATTGAATTGATGATCCACAACTTCTCTAGGAGTGAAGTTACTTCGGTCATGCGGATAAAAGCCTTCTTCAATGATTCTCCAAAGGTTAGTGTTCACATGATTTAAATGACGCTTAAAACGATAGACCCAAGAATCAAAATCTACATTCTTCTCAATCTTAGGGGCCGGGCCGGCATGATTCAAATGAGTGGAAGGGAGCGGTCCACCATAGACGGGTGGAGGTTCCACATGGGCAAAGATGCCGGTCCCATTTTTATCACTAGAACAAGGAGCCTTCTCGCTCGAAGCTTCCCCCTTGTCGGAGGTAGCATCCGTCACCTTGTTAGCGGGATCACCCACTTTCAACGGTGCGGTGGTAAGTTTAAGCCCTTCTAAGAATTTATTCAACATGCTTTCGACCTTGGTCGTCATGGAGGTTTTCAATGTGTCCAACGCCACATTGAATTCCTCACGAGAGACCGCGGTTCCCCCATCTCCCGTAGACGAGACTGGATTCTCACCGGAGTGCTCCTCCGCACCGTCTACGACGTCAACCATACTCTTTGGATGGTAAAGTCCTTAATAAAGAGACGAGGCTCTGATAACAATTGAAAGGATCGATATAGTTGACTAGAGGGGGGGGGTGAATAGGCAACTAACAATTTTTTAGCTTTTCTTTACCAAATTAAACTTTGCATCAAAATAGGTTGTCTAGATATGCAACTAAGTGAGCAACCTATATGATGTAACGACAACAAGCACGCAAGCAAGTAAGAGATATAACACAAGTAAACTAGCTAAAGTAAAGGAACGAGATAACCAAGAGTGGAGCCGGTGAAGACGAGGATGTGTTACCGAAGTTCCTTCCTTTTGAGGGGAAGTACGTCTCCGTTGGAGCGGTGTGGAGGCACAATGCTCCCCAAGAAGCCACAAGGGCCACCGTATTCTCCTCACGCCCTCACACAATGCGAGATGCCGTGATTCCACTATTGGTGCCCTTGAAGGCGGCGATCGGACCTTTACAAACAAGGTTGGGGCAATCTCCACAACTTAATTGGAGGCTCCCAACGACACCACAAAGCTTCACCACAATGGACTATGGCTCCGCGGTGACCTCAACCGTCTAGGGTGCTCAAACACCCAAGAGTAACAAGATCCGCTAGGGATAAGTGGGGGGAATCAAATTTCTCTTGGTGGAAGTGTAGATCGTGGCCTTCTCAACCAATCCCGAGCAAATCAACAAGTTTGATTGGCTAGGGAGAGAGATCGGGCGAAAATGGAGCTTGGAGCAACAATGGAGCTTTTGGGGGAAGAGGTGAGGTCAACTTTGGGGAAGAAGACCCCTTTATATTGTGGGGGGAACAAACCAACCGTTACCCCCCTTCTGCCGCAAAGAGAGCGGTAGTACCGCTGTGCCAGCGGTACTACCGCTTGCCACTATAAGCGGTACTACCGCTACACAACGCGGTACTACCGCTTGGCCCACAGTGGTACTACCGTGGAGGGAGGGCGGTACTACCGCACAGGAGCGGTACTACGGCCCCCCACAGCCGCGGCCAGTACCGTAAAACCCGACACGAAAAAGGAGCCCTCGAATCGAGGCGGTACTAGCACGAGACCACCGCGGTACTACGGCTTGGGGCCACTAGCGGTACTACTGCTCTAGAGCGGTACTACCGCTCCCAGAGCGGTACTACCGCTTGTGGCACCCAAGCGGTACTACCGCTCCGTCCCGCGGTACTACCGCTGGGACCAGAGTTAGTACACACATGGGGGCTACTAGCGGTACTACTGCTCTGGGCGGTACTACCGCTCCAGAGCGGTACTACCGCTTGTAGCACCCAAGCGGTACTACCGCTCTGGCCCGCGGTACTACCGCTGGGACCAGAGAGGGCACAAAGAGAGGAGAACCAAGCCCATCATCAAAACGGAAAGGCTCGGAGGGAGGGGCAAAGGAAGTGTACGTGATGATTCCGCCCTAGCCTTTCCAAAACGGACCCCCTCTTGATAGTACGGTGATCGGAAACTAGTCCACCAAACTAATCCGAAAGGACGACACCGTCTTCGCTTTAAGCTCCGAGGGGAGGAAATCATCTCGTGCCAAAAGGATGAATCTCTGAAAAACACTCAACGCACACGATTAGTCCGCAAAAGCATTGTCATCAATCACCAAAACATCTTAGGGATAAATATGCCCTTACACCGGCGGTCTCCATGACGAGGAGGGAGTAGTTCACCCTCGGGGCTGAGGGTATGTACCAGTAGCTATGTGTTTGATCTCTCTCTCGTGTTCTTGATTTGGCACGATCTTGATGTATCGCGAGCTTTGCTATTATAGTTGGATCTTATGTTGCTTCTCCCCCTGTACTCTCTGGTAATGGATTGAGTTTTCCCTTTGAAGTAATCTTATCGGATTGAGTCTTTAAGGATTTGAGAACACTTGATGTATGTCTTGCCGTGCGTATCTGTGGTGACAATGGGATATCACGTGATTCACTTGATGTATGTTTTGGTGATCAACTTGCGGGTTCCGCCCATGAACCTATGCATAGGGGTTGGCACACGTTTTCGTCTTGACTCTCTAGTAGAAACTTTGGGGCACTCTTTGAGGTTCTATGTGTTGGTTGAATAGATGAATCTGAGATTGTGTGATGCATATCGTATAATCCTATCCACGGATACTTGAGGTGACATTGGAGTATCTAGGTGACATTAGGGTTTTGGTTGATTTGTGTCTTAATGTGTTATTCTAGTACGAACTCTAGCGCTGTTTGTGACACTTATAGGAATAGCCCAACGGATTGATTGGAAAGAATAACTTTGAGGTGGTTTCGTACCCTACCATAATCTCTTCGTTTGTTCTCCGCTATTAGTGACTTTGGAGTGACTCTTTGTTGCATGTTGAGGGATAGTTATATGATCCAATTATGTTATTATTGTTGAGAGAACTTGCACTAGTGAATGTATGAACCCTAGGCCTTGTTTCCTAGCATTGCAATACCGTTTACGCTCACTTTTATCAGTAGTTACCTTGCTGTTTTTATATTTTCAGATTACAAAAACCTATATCTACCATCCATATTGCACTTGTATCACCATCTCTTCGCCGAACTAGTGCACCTATACAATTTACCATTGTATTGGGTGTGTTGGGGACACAAGAGACTCTTTGTTATTTGGTTGCAGGGTTGCTTGAGAGAGACCATCTTCATCCTACGCCTCCCACGGATTGATAAACCTTAGGTCATCCACTTGAGGAAAATTTGCTACTGTCCTACAAACCTCTGCACTTGGAGGCCCAACAACGTCTACAAGAAGAAGGTTGCATAGTAGACATCAGGGTGCTGTCTGATTTCTCCGACACAACCACGTTTTTCAAGGACTTTGCTGGTGCTCCTTCAGGTTCGGCAATCACCCTCTTCCTTTTTGATGTCTGATGCACAAGAACAACATTTGAGTGAAAAAACATGGTATGATGACAGATGGAATATGTATTGATAATGGATCGGCATGACATCTCGACATATATGATGAGTAAACTAAGCAGATGGCGGTGCAACTAAGTAGAAGAAATGCAAGACAACATATGGAAGATACGCGCAATCAATAAAACCTTGCCAAATTAGAACAGGCACCTTGATGGGTGAACAGGATAGGCCATCTGCCTTTGACTCCTCGAGGTTAGAATAGTCATTATGATCATATTCTGAACAAGAATCAACAGGTGGGGAGCGTATGAGTTTCATTGCATCCAGAATGGCACTCAATGCCTTGGTGCCAATTTTGTAAGTCATTGCGGTGTTTAGCTTCAAGAGTGGACTGCTGCTAGTGCGACACAAAGCAGCTACACAGATAAAAGGGGAAAACCATAAGCATTGGGAGTATAGTGTTGAGCGTGCCATGGCGGATCTCAAGGTGCAAACCGGACGAAGGCAACTTCGCAACCAATGTTTGCTTTCAACATGCAAGTAAGTGATGCATAAGAAATCAGAGTAAAGCAGTGGCGATCTATTTTCTTGCTGCGATAAATAAGTTGAGCAGATACGAAAGAGTACTGCCTCTGGTGCGGCGCCATGTATGCATCTGCTGAGAATTTGACGATGCTGCGGTAGCGATGGCTGTCGGCGGCATGGAAGCAGATCTAGGAGGGTAGACGGTGGCGGCGGGGCGCGGTGGACGAGTTGGTCATAGGAGTGGCGCCGGCAAGGTGGATGACGGTGGGGATGAAGCGAGAGGACGGGATGCAAGGATCCCGGTCCGAAGCCGTGGATGAGAGAGGTCGATCTCTTGTAATGGACGGCGGCGTCGGGGTATCAGCTCCGGCATGGTGGAGGAGGACAGCGGTGGATGGGGTGGCGGACGGAGGAGGCTGCGGTGGACAGGGTGTTTTGGCGCCCACGGAGTATGAATGGGGAAATGGAGGTGGAGAGGAAGGGGGGAACCATGTCTTCAGGGCGCGCTTGTCTCAAATGTGAGGAAATTTACAAACTTAGCCCCCGTTTCAAATTTCCTACATCACAGCAATATTAGTCGGTTGGGGATAGGACGGTAATCTCGGATACACCGAATATTTGCCGACGAGAGTTTGTTTTTGGCGCCCATCGTGCATTAATCGGGGAGGGAGTCAATTTCGGCCGAGGACACACTGTGTTTTGGCGCCCACCGTGTATGAATCCGGGTGAGAGGCGGTTATGTCACGTTTGAGTGAAATTACAAACCTACCCCTATCGAAACCTATAGAAATTGAGCAGATAGGCTTTGCGTGGCAGGGATAGGCAGTAGTAATTTCCATCTCGCAGATTTTGGTTTCGGGCGGTTACTGCGACTTTCCCCGCTTCGTTCAAATTTTCCAGAGTGCACGTTTACCGTGCCAACTCAATTCGAATCCCGTTTGTATTCTATTTTTTTCGGGCGGGATCCATTTTCGATTGGAATAAAATTCTATATACATCATTTTTTTATACATACTTTCAAAAGCACAACAAAGAATTATGCTCCTTTATATGTATAATATGATTTACAAATACAATGATCTCAAAATCATAAGGTTGAATTCAAAAAATTAAACCAAATTATGTTCTACTAAAATGTATGGATCAGTAATATCTACATATTAAATAACATAGATGCGCGTGAATTCATATGAGTATGCATGTTTGATAGATCAATTTTGGTTCGAGTATGGATTACATGTATCATCATCTCGAATTTAAATATTTGAATCCCTTTTATGTTCACTCCTTTCACGCCCATCTCTCTTGCATGCATGCCCCTTCATGTAGCTATCACTCTCTTTTCTCCAGCTCACCCGCACGCTCACTTCATGTTTCTCCTATCCTCGCAAACATGGTCTCTCGACGTCTCCCTTGAGAAGTGTCACACTCTCCCTATCATTATACATTACACGGTTTTCATTATCTCTCACGTCTCTACCGTTCTCTCGTATCACTAGGTACCTAAGCTTTCTTTTTCACCGCCACACACACAGTCTCCACTCATCTTTCGCTTTGTCTTTCTCTTTATGGGATTCTCTCAGACACCCTATATGTCTCTAGATATGAATCATACCACTAAAATTACTCTCTCTCTCTTGTAGACACAACATTTGTTGCGGTCTCCTTTTCGTCTCCATCCCAGACTGACATTATTCATTTGTTTACCGATCAGACAAACTCCCCCCTCTCTCTCTCACACACACACAACTCCTGCTTCCACACCCCTTCCCGACTACCGTCTCTCTCTCACACACAAAACTCTCGCTTTCGCACCCCCGACTCGTATTTCTCTCACAAACATTTATTGGCTAGCCTCTAGATAGGTTTATACACCCGCACACTCGTGCTTCCACTATCGCATACATGTCTCTCTCCCGCTCCTTGTATCTATGTAGATTTTTCTTCCCTTCTTGAGACACGCCCTCTCAATCGTGCACACACACTATCGCCTCATTTTAAGCTGATACCTCTCGCACACACACTCTTTGTGTCTTTGTCACACATGCACTCCGTCCTCCTCCTCTCTCCCTCTCTCTCACACACACATGGGCTTTTTGCAACAACTATCAAGATGCCCATGCGTTGCATGGAACATCAAGATGCATTTGTATGAGTAGTTTATCTTGTGGGAGAAAAGGATGAACAAGGGAAGGCCTTATTTGCAAGTGTGGAGATGGGTGTGAGTATCTTTTTGCAAAATTGCCATAGTTTCTTTCCTATCCGTCAGATATAGATCGGACGGCCTATATTGCAGGATGGCAGGCACACGATCATCACCGACTATGCTTTTTTTATAAGAGTAGGGATAAAAAACAGAGTTGGTGATGATGGTGGGCCTGCCATCCTGCAATATAGGCCGTCCGATTTATATCTGACGGATAGGAACGAAACTATGGCAATTTACCCGCACTCCTCTCCACATTTGCAGATAAGGCCTTCCCTCATTCATCCTTTTCTCCCACAAGATCTTGATGTTCCATGCAACGCACGGGCATCTTGCTAGTAAGAGTAGAAATTAGACATATACCATTTCTCGAATCTTGAAACCAACAACATTCCTCCCTTATCTCATCAAAACCGCCAAAGGAATATATTTTGAGTGAAACATAACATTTTTTAGTGATATACGTATTTCAAAACTAGACTTTTTTTTATCAAATCGGTGAATATGTATTAATCTACTCTGATCGTGTGGCAACGCATTGGCACATTGCTAGTAGTTATTATAATTTTTTGGACACCAGACAAACGGTGGAGTACATATACGAAGAGAAGAGGGGCACGCACGCAGTCGGTCTCTCGCTGTCTCGCACACATGAGTGTTACGTGAAGGCAACATTAACAAATAAACCCTAAAACCCTAGGGGGCACGATTGCTGCATTCGCGGGTACCGGGTACGTGGTGGAGCGCACCTTTGTAGGAATAGCCAGCTCGCGTGATAATTTGATCCGTAGGAGTTGATGGTCAGGACCACAGGTGAGCGACTTGGAGGCGGTGGCTCGCCAGTTGCCACAGATCGAGTAGCCACGTTTAAAATATCATTTTTTAGCGGGGTTAAGAGTTCCGATTTTCAATGGCGCGTTATAAGTACTAAGCAGTTTTTAGAACGATTGGTATGGAGCGAAAATGGAATTCATAGTACTAAGTACCTCCTTGGCGTATGGTTGTATGGGTTTATGTTGCGAGATGTTGAACCTGGTAGTTCTAGGGCAAATACTATGCTTTAGATTTAGATGTTGGTTTTCAGTAATGAAAATCGGAAGGGGGAAACCCTTCTTTGGTTTACTAGTCCCCATCGTATTTTGGGTCAAAGTTTGTCCATGAATTTTACTTGTAAAATGTGAATGGAAAACGAGATTTTGTTATACACAAACAAAAAAGGACTGGAGGGAGTGATTGCTCTGACACGGACGCGACCTCTCATAGCGCAGGCATTGAACCGGCGCGCCGGCCAAGAGGGCCCCACTCGCTGCAGGCCCGGCTGAACACGCCTCCTCGCCGCATGCAACCGGCTTCAGACTGCCCCGCCTGCCTTCATTGAATCAGCGCGTGTGCCGGCAACACGTCCTTCCGCGAGCCGGCCGGCATTTTAGAACACAAAAAATGACCAAAATATAATTAATTACGCATGGTCTTGACTTGTTGTGCTCGCACTGGTAGCAGGAACTAGAGGTTTTTCTTTATTCATAACTCTCCTCAATTTTTTTTGGCTTTGAAGTGAATCATGGTTGTGGACATTATGTATGAATGTGGAGATATCTGTGAACATGAGTTTGATGTGGAAGTTGAACTTGGAATGTCGGGCTTGCGCGTGAACTATACCATGTCCAATGCTTTGTCTGTTATTGTTTGGAAGTAATTGCTGTTATTACATGACCCAAAAAATATATATTTTGTGCCACATCAGTAGATGCACGGACATCACAATAGGCATGCTGACTGGATAAACATTTGAACCTAGCTACTATGAAGGAAATTTTGTATTAACAACAGTTTTAGATAGCAGGAGACGCCTAGCCTGCTCCGCCTCTGCTAGCTTATTTCTAGCTTCTTCCATCTCTTCTTTGGCATGGGTGAAGAGAGCATCTAATTTCTCTTTTCGCTTCTTCAGGAACTCATCTACATTATCAAGGGCTGCTGCACGCTTTCTTTCAGCCTTTACTAGAGCCACGAGGACACGAACAGCTGACGACTCCACCTGGCTTGTGTGTAATTGTCGGTGTACAAAAGAAGGGGCGCACCTTTGTACCCCTTTACCTGTGCACGGACAGTCGGAGCCGCGCCCACGGCCACACCAAGCAGAGCAGGGGAGGTGAACCGAGGTAAAACCAAAGCCTGAGGCAGCCGGAGCAACGCCAAGGCCAAGACCACAAAGAGCAGAGGGATGAAGCAGGTTCCCCCGGCAAGACCCTTGCCGGGGCAGCCTCAGCAGCCCCGACAAGACCCTTGCCGGGGCAGCCTCAGCAGCCCTGACAAGACCCTTGCCGGGGCGGCTCGCCCACACCAGTGGAGTGAGCCACCCTTGAGCCCACGGTTTCCAACACCATCAACCGCGTTGGGCCAGGGCTCGGGAGGCACCTCCATGGTGGCATGCAGATCTTTGTGAAGACAAGGAACACTCAAGATCAGATGAGGATTAGAAGACGACGATCCTCGGCAAGATCCTTGCCGAGGAAGGCCACCAGACCCCCGGCAAGATCCTTGCCGGGGATGACAGCGCGCCACGGCAAGATCCTTGCCGGGCCACCCGGCAAGGCCCTCACCGAGGACGCCAACAGGGCCACTGCCAAGCCCGCACCAACCAAGTCTCCGCCGCCGTTCACATGCAGCTGCCAGCCCAAGCAGCTGGGCAGGCGCCTGCGTGGCAACATGCAGCTCCCAGGCCAACTCAGCACACACCTGCGTGGCGGCATGCAGATCTTCGTGAAGACCCTACCACCGCGCCACCTCAGCTGCCTACCTGCCTACATGGCACCGCATGCACCACTGGCCAAGGCGCGTGTCGAAGTGAGGAGGAGCGGCGGCGGACGGGACGGTCCTCGCTCCCGTCCCCAATAAAGCAAGAGGACACCTCAGCTGCGCATTAAATGCGTCTTGTCTTGTAATGCGAGCGATAAGCTCGCAATACTGTACGCCTTTCCACCTCCTGTATGCCACTGTGGCAGCCCCTTTCGACTATAAAAGGAGGCCCATGGCATACTGGAGAAGGATTCAGCTCTTTCGAACCACGCACTCACCATAGCTAGTTCGAGAGCTCAAGAACTCTCTGAAATACACCCACCAAAGCAGGACTAGGGTTTTAGGCATCCTCGTGGCCCGAACCTGGGTAAACGATCCTTGTGCTGATTACTAATCCTGCTCTTCTCGCAACCCTGCGCCCCGGCAACCGTAGTAGGGATTCTTGTGATCCCATAGGTGTCGTTCCACACCGACAGTAATTCAGCATCATCTGGGAATTTGCACCTTGTGTCTAATCCAGCATCTTTAGGGAACTGGCACCTTGTGTGTAATCCAGCCTCATTTTGGAAACATGATCTCGAGGTTGACCATACTTCCCTCCTCGCAGGAACTGCATCCTGACATGAAGTTACTTCTTTTTTCGATCAATACTCAGAGCAACCCAGATACATTTAGTAGAAGCCAGATAAACAGAACTGGGATAAGTGAATTCAAAAGGAAAAAATAATATAAAAACAGACTACAAGGTGAGAACACCCACTTCCTACATCAAGCTAAAAACGAAAGCATTAGGACGATTAAGACTCTTCGTATGACACATCGAAGAACAAGAGGCTTAAGAGAAACAGAAATTACAACATATACACATCGAAGAACACGAGGCTAAACGAAAGTAATTGAAAGGGTGTTACTTACCAAAGCTCGTTTTACAGGTTCGGTGCAGCCCCTCTTTAACTTGCCACGCTCCTTGAAGATGTCCCCAATATCCCGTGTTTGGTCTTCATTGCTCCTCTGCATGTTCGCACTCGTGGTTTTAAAATCTCGACATGGCAAGAAAAATATACTACTAGTAATACTCGCGCATCTTGTGGGCAACATTAAAGCACTCGTCTGCCATGTTAGAGCATCTCCAACAGAATCGCAATGCGCGGCGCTTTAAAAAAGCGTTTACAGTGCTGAGATCGAGAAGTAGAGGATAGTTCTCAGCATAGATAGATAAAAAAAATATTATTCAACTCCTCCTCGTCGTCCGACTCCTCCTCGGTGATGTCCTCCTCCGACGTCTGACTGTAGGCGTGAAGATACCGATCGTCGTCGGATTCCTAGGGCGACGCTGCTCCTAGCCTCATGTTGAATTAAGCGTCCGCTTTTCGCCTATGCTTGTCCTCGCGATAGGCGGCTCGCTCCGCCCTCCTCTTATCCCTCTCTGCCCTCCTTTGCTCGTAGAACTCGCGCTCATTGATGATGTCCTGCGGGAAGCGCTGGCGCCACAGCGCCATGGCTTCCTCGTACATCTCGGCGATGCCGAGACGGTGCTCCCGCCTCCGGTTGTCGCGATGATCCTCGTCGGTGATAAGTCACGGCAGAGGCGCGAGCTCCTGTGCCCGCTCCCGCATCGGCACGTTGGGGAAGTTCAATTTTCTATGAGGCCACCGGAGGCGCCACGCCGCCGCGTCGTACGCGTGGGCGGCCTCGTTGGTGGTGTCAAAATTGCCGAGGCCGAGGCGCATCCCGCGAAACCGAATCTCGGCGGAGAAGCCGCCGGAGGGGCGCGGGTGGACGCCGCGGTATCCCCAAGTTTCCTGGCGACGCGGCGGCGAGGCGAGAAAGAGCGGGGAGAGAGCGGTGGCAAGGCACAGAGCGATGGGAGGGCGTTGGATTTTATAAAGCGCGCCGGACGCCGCGCGCCAAAACTAGCGCACGCCCGGCCGCTTTTTCCCGCGCGCGCGCAATCCTTTCTTGACGTCTCTGCTATCTCTACTCTCTTCTCTACTGTTATATTTATTTTATATTTAATATTTATCTCTACTTCTCTACTCTCTACTTTTTCCCTACTCTTATAAAAAACAGAGTTGGTGATGATGGTGTTCCTGCCATCCTGCAATATAGGCCATCCGATTTATATCCGACGGATAGGAAGGAAACTGTGGCAATTTTGCAAAAAGATACCCACACCCCTCTCCGCATTTGCAAATAAGGCATAGCCTCTTTCATCCTTTTCTCCCACAAGATAAACTACTCATACAAATGCATCTTGATGCGTGCAACGCATGGGCATCTTGCTAGTTCTAAAAAACTTCCCATCATTTGCCACACTACTGGTTGTAGATGAAAAACCTACCCAAGCACAGCGCGATACAGGAGCGACGCACAATTACAAGCTGATATTCTGTTGGACAATGGAGGCTATAACCAATTACTTTTACGGGAACAATAGCACCCGGGAAATTTGAAGGGTAGGTATGAACAAAATTGGAACTGCACATGTACTGCTAAGTGATTCAATACACACATTACCAATCGAGGAGGAGAACGATGGTCGCGGCGGCCTCTATGAGTCATGGTCGGCAACGGGAGTCAGTTCATTGTCCACGACGGTGGTGCTTCTGCGCTTGGCGTCGGCTTCCGGGAAGCAGATCCGAGACCATGGAAGACAGTGCCGGGGAAGAGGCTCCGTGTACGACGACGATGGTGGACCGGCTCCAGTGCGGCGTACGAGGTCGTCGATGAGGCAGATGCGCTGCGGTGGACGAGTGCGCCGATGTAGAAGGGGAGGAGCATGAAGGCTGCGGTGCTGTGGAGAAGTCTATTTTGCGGTGGGGATAGAAAATGGGGAGTATTCAGGTGTGATACTCTGGGTGCCGGGGTGGGGTTGGCTGGGTAGGGTGAACCTGAAGTTACGAAAACAGCCCCTACCAACCGTCATCCGTAGGCTTGTTCCGAAGGCTATGATGGTAACTTCCCACTGCTCGAATCAGGGTCACGGGAGATTTTCCCGCCGACCTCAAAATTTTGTGACACTGAACGCGTGTTAGGTGATTCGGCTAAGCAACTAGCGAGTAGTACTAGTAAACTCTGCATATTAGGTTTTACCAAAGTCAAACTTCCTAAAGTTCGACCAAGTTTATAGAAAAATATAAACATTTACCATAACAGATATGTATGATGTGAAAGTACATTCAATAATGAATCTAATGGTAGTTATTTGTTATTGTATATGTTAATATTTTTTGTTATAAACTTTCCGAGAGTTTACAAAACTTGACTTTGACCAATGCTAATACGCGGACTTAAATAAAAACGGAGGGTGTACACATTTGTTTTCTTAGTATGTAGTGAATTAATCATTTGTTGAAATTGTGAAATAAATATATTAGGCTACTGACTTCGAATGTAATGGTCTATACAATTCAATAGTTACAATCATTGTCCAATTTCAAGATGTATACGAGGTCTATAGTACTTCACAACATGCTCAAACTCGCATAATCCCAGTCAAATGACAATCAAAATGCATTTCATAGTTATTACTTTGTAGGATGCAACAAAACCAACAATAACTCTACATCAGCCATTATAAAAGCAACATTTTGAACATATCCCAATGTGTGAATGAAACATGCAGAGAGAGCTTGCGAAGATGGAGCAGATAGGGCGGGAAAGATTGTATGTATGTGGACGAGAGAGTAGGAGACAAACCTAACAAAACAGATAGAGGGAGATAGAGAGAGAAACAGAGAGGAAGAAGTTAGGTCTGTGAGAAAGATGGAGACATGTAATATACGTGAGATGCGTGTGCATTCGGATTCTGTACATGTGGAAGGACAAGAGACAACCGGTTTGATGAGAGAGCTAGAAAAACATGGACGAGAGGGGAAGGATCTCGTGGGTTGAGGGATTGATAAATTTGCGCGGGGGAGAGAGGGATTGGTAATTTCGTGGGAGAGAAAGAGAGGGTGGGGGAGGAGTCAGTCAGCCGTCGTCACATTGATGTCTACTACACAACCTTCTTCTTGTAGACGTTGTTGGGCCTCCAAGTGCAGAGGTTTGTAGGACAGTAGCAAATTTCCCTCAAGTGGATGGCCTAAGGTTTATCAATCAGTGGGAGGCGTAGGATGAAGATGGTCTCTCTCAAGCAACCCTACAACCAAATAACAAAGAGTCTCTTTTGTCCCCAACACACCCAATACAATGGTAAATTGTATAGGTGCACTAGTTCGGCGAAGAGATGGTGATACAAGTGCAATATGGATGGTAGATATAGGTTTTTGTAATCTGAAAATATAAAAACAGCAAGGTAACTAATGATAAAAGTGAGGACAAACAGTATTGCAATGCTAGGAAACAAGGCCTAGGGTTCATACTTTCACTAGTGCAAGTTCACTCAACAATAATAACATAATTGGATCATATAACTATCCCTCAACATGCAACAAAGAGTCACTCCAAAGTCACTAATAGCGGAGAACAAATGAAGAGATTATGGTAGGGTATGAAACCACCTCAAAGTTATTCTTTCTGATCGATCTATTCAAGAGTCCGTAGTAAAATAACACGAAGCTATTCTTTCCGTTCGATCTATCATAGAGTTCGTACTAGAATAACACCTTAAGACACAAATCAACCAAAACCCTAATGTCACCTAGATACTCCAATGTCACCTCAAGTATCCATGGGTATGATTATACGATATGCATCACACAATCTCATATTCATCTATTCAACCAACACAAAGTACTTCAAAGAGTGCCCCAAAGTTTCTACCGGAGAGTCAAGACGAAAACGTGTGCCAACCCCTATGCATAAGTTCACGAGGTCACGAAACTCGCAAGTTGATCACCAAAACATACATCAAGTGGATCACGTGATATCCCATTGTCACCACAGATAAGCACATGCAAGACATACACCAAGTGTTCTCAAATCCTTAAAGACTCAATCCGATAAGATAACTTCAAAGGGAAAACTCAATCCATTACAAGAGAGTGGAGGGGGAGAAACATCATAAGATCCAACTATAATAGCAAAGCTCGCGATACATCAAGATCGTACCACCTCAAGAACATGAGAGAGAGAGAGATCAAACACATAGCTACTGGTACATACCCTCAGCCCCAAGGGTGAACTACTCCCTCCTCGTCATGGAGATCACTGGGATGATGAAGATGGCCACCAGTGAGGGATCCCCCCTTCAGCAGGGTGCCGAAACAGGGTCCCGATTGGTTTTTGGTGGCTGCAGAGGCTTGCGGTGGCGGAACTCCCGATCTATTCTGTTCCCCGATGGTTTTAGGGTATATGGATATATATAGGTGAAAAAAGTCGGTCAGGGGAGCCACGAGGGGCCCACGAGGGTGGAGGGCGCGCCCCCCTGCCTCGTGCTCTCCTCGTTGATTCCCTGACGTGCACTCCAAGTCTCCTGGATTGCTTCCGTTCCAAAAATAACTCTCCCGAAGGTTTCATTCCGTTTGGACTCCGTTTGATATTCCTTTTCTGCGAAACACTAAAACAAGGGAAAAAACAGAAACTGGCACTGGGCTCTGGGTTAATAGGTTAGTCCCAAAAATAATATAAAAGTGCATAGTAAAGCCCATTAAACATCCAAGATGGATAATATAATAGCTTGAATACTTCATAAATTATAGATACATTGGAGACGTATCAGCATCCCCAAGCTTAATGCCTGCTCGTCCTCGAGTAGGTAAATGATAAAAGAAAGAATTTATGAAGTGTGAATGCTAGCAGGTGCACAAGTTTGAGCAATGATAATTTCAATCACCTTTTCTAGCATCCTCATATGTCATAATAGTAGCTCAACTCATAGAACTTTTCATGATCAAGTAACAAACTATTCACATGTTAAAGTATAGATCATAAAATTTCTTGAAAACTAACAAACTATGTTCTCAGTCATCAAACAATTGCAATTCATCTTATTTTCAGGAAGGGTCTATGTAAGAGCTTTGTTTTAGCAAATCCCACATACTGAACTATCATATAGTCTTCCATGATTGCTACCACTCAAAGCATATTTTTAGAACAAATAGCATCTATCAAACACAGAGAAAGATAGGGGCTTAATGTTTTGCATCCCAACTTATTTATCATATAGATAATTGTCAACAATAATAATTCATGATCAAATATATTTGAATGGCCATATATGCTTAGATCTTTCTCCACCACATGATGCTTGCCAACTAAAGAGTAGGTTGGAATGAGAAGGAATACTACTGACTCTTGCATAAAAGTAAAAGATAGGCCCTTCGCAGAGGGAAGTAGGGATTTGCAGAGGTGCTAGAGCTCGAAGCAAAAACAGAGATGAAAATAATTTTGAGAGGTATGCTTTCATTGTCAACATAACGACCAAGAGTTCCCAATATCTTCCATACTAGATACATTATAGGCGGTTCCCACGCAGAAAGGTAAAGTTTTTACTCCCCCTCCACCAACATTCACACTCCACGGCTTGTCCGAAACAACGGGTGCCGTCCAACTATCAACATTCCTGGGGGAGTTTTGTTTAAATTATTTGCGATTTTGTTTTTGATCCTTTGATCATAGGACTGGGCATCCCAGTTACCAGCCATTTTCTCGTGAATGATGAGCGGAGTCCACTCATCGTGAGAATAACCCACCTAGCATGGAAGATACTGACAACCCCTAGTCGCTACATGAGCGATTTGGGCATACAAAACATATTATTATTTGAAGGTTTAGAGTTTGGCACATGCAAATTTACTTGGAACGGCAGGTAAATACCGCATATAGGTAGATATGGTGGACACTCATGGAAGAAACTTGGTTCAAGGAATTTGGATGCACAAGCAGTATTCCCGCTTAGTACAGATATTTTTGGCTAGCAAAGGATTCTAAATAGCAAGCACCACATGTTAGAGGATCCATAACAATATAACTTCTATACAAATATACCCAAGCATAACTCATTATGTTGTCTTCCTTGTCCAACTTCAACTAATTTGCTCAGGTGTGAAAATAATTAATGGGGCTCACAATCATAGAAGATGTCCAAGATAGTATATTTATATGTGAAATCTCTCTTCCTTCAATATTCTTTCATGAATTGCTCAAGTGACCAATACAATGTTTGCTAACCTTCAATAAATTTACCACTTCTACTTCTTATATGTGAAGGAATTACTCCCCATGGGAAAGGCATATGAAACATATATAATTTCAGATTTATGACATTCAAATCATTCAACCATTTACTCATAGGATATAAGTGAAGCACATGAGTAAATGACAAACTACTCCAAAAAGATATAAGTGAAGATCAATGAGTAGTTAAATAATTATATAGCTATGTGAAGACTCTCTATCATTTAAGAATTCTAGATCTTGGTACTTTATTCAAACAGCAAGAAAAACAAAATAAAATAAAATGACGCTCCAAGCAAAACACATATCATGTGGTGAATAAAAATATAGCTCCAAGTAAAGTTACCGATGAACGAAGACGAAAGAGGGGATGCCTTCCGGGGCATCCCCAAGCTTAGACACTTGGTTATCCTTGAATATTACCTTGGGGTGCCTTGGGAATACCCAAGCTTAGGCTCTTGCCACTCCTTATTCCATAGTCCATCGAATCTTTACCCAAAACTTGAAAATTTCACAACACAAAACTTAACAGAAAACTCGTAAGCTCCGTTAGTATAAGAAAATAAATCACCACTTAGATACTGTTGTGAACTCATTATAAATTCATGTTGGTGTAATATCTACTGTATTCCAACTTCTCTATGGTTCATACCCTCCGATATTACTCATAGATTCATCAAAATAAGCAAACAACACATAGAAAACAGAATCTGTCAAAAACAGAACAATCTGTAGTAATCTGTATCAAACGTATACTTCTGGAACTCCAAAAATTCTAAAATAAATTGTTGGACCTGAGGAATTTTTCTAGTAATCATCTGCAAAAAGAATCAACTAAATATCACACTCCAGTAAAATGTTTTAGCTAATCTCGTGAGCGCTAAAGTTTCTGTTTTTTACAGCATGATCATAAAGACTTCACCCAAGTCTTCCCAAAGGTTCTACTTGGCACAAACACTAATTAAAACACAAAACAACATCTTAACAGAATCTAGATGGATTATTTATTCCTAAACAGAACCAAAAAGCAAGAAATTAAAATAAAATTGGGTTGCCTCCCAACAAGCGCTAACGTTTAACGCCCCTTGCTAGGCATGATGATTTCAATGACGCCCACATAAAAGATAAGAATTGAAACATAAAGAGAGCATCATGAAGAATATGACTAGCACATTTAAGTCTAACCCACTTCCTATGAATAGGGATTTTGTGAGCAAACAACTTATGGGAACAAGAATCAACTTGCATAGGAAGGCAGAACAAGTGCAACTTCAAAAATTTCAACACATAGAGAGGAAACTTGATATTATTGCAATATGTAAGAGCACATGTTCCTCTCTCATAATAATTTTCAGTAGAATAATGAATGAATTCAACAATATAACCATCACATAAAGCATTCTTTTCGTGATCTACAAGCATAGAAATTTTACTACTCTCCACATAAGCAAAATTCTTCTCAATCGGAATAGTGGGAGCAACCTCAACAAAATAACTATCATGTGAAGCATAATCCAATTGAAAATTAAAATCATGATGACAAGTTTCATGGTTATATTTATTCTTTATAGCATACGTGTCATCACAATAATCATCATAAATAGCAGGCATGCTTTCATCATAATAAATTTGCTCATCAAAACTTGGGGGACAAAAAATATCATCTTCATCAAACATAGCTTCCCCAAGCTTGTGGCTTTGCATATCATTAGCATCATGGGTATTCAAAGAATTCATACTAACAACATTGCAATCATGCTCATCATCCACATATTTTATGCCAAGCATTCTATATAATTCTTCTTCTAGTACTTGAGCACAATTTTCCTTCCCATCATTTTCACGAAAGACATTAAAAGATGAACCATATGAGGTACCCTCAATTCCATTTTTTTATTTTTCTTTTATAAACTAAACTAGTGATAAAACAAGAAACTAAAAGATTCGATTGAAAGATCTAAAGATATACCTTCAAGCACTCACCTCCCCGGCAACGGGGCCAGAAAAGTGCTTAGTTGACGGGGTGTGAGTGCCACTTACCTAGCCTCCCCGGCAACGGTGCCAGAAAAGAGCTTGATGTCTACTACACAACCTTCTTCTTGTAGACGTTGTTGGGCCTCCAAGTGCAGAGGTTTGTAGGACAGTAGCAAATTTCCCTCAAGTGGATGACCTAAGGTTTATCAATTTGTGGGAGGCGTAGGATGAAGATGGTCTCTCTCAAGCAACCCTGCAACCAAATAACAAAGAGTCTCTTGTGTCCCCAACACACCCAATACAATGGTAAATTGTATAGGTGCACTAGTTCGGTGAAGAGATGGTGATACAAGTGCAATATGGATGGTAGATATAGGTTTTTGTAATCTGAAAATATAAAAACAGCAAGGTAACTAATGATAAAAGTGAGCACAAACGGTATTGCAATGCTAGGAAACAAGGCCTAGGGTTCATACTTTCACTAGTGCAAGTTCTCTCAACAATAATAACATAATTGGATCATATAACTATCCCTCAACATGCAACAAAGAGTCACTCCAAAGTCACTAATAGCGGAGAACAAATGAAGAGATTATGGTAGGGTACGAAACCACCTCAAAGTTATTCTTTCTGATCGATCTATTCAAGAGTCCGTAGTAAAATAACACGAAGCTATTCTTTCCGTTTGATCTATCATAGAGTTCGTACTAGAATAACACCTGAAGACACAAATCAACCAAAACCCTAATGTCACCTAGATACTCCAATGTCACCTCAAGTATCCGTGGGTATGATTATACGATATGAATCACACAATCTCAGATTCATCTACTCAACGAACACAAAGTACTTCAAAGAGTGCCCCAAAGTTTCTACCGGAGAGTCAAGACGAAAACGTGTGCCAACCCCTATGCATAAGTTCACGAGGTCACGGAACTTGCAAGTTGATCACTGATACGTCTCCAACGTATCTATAATTTTTTATTGTTCCATGCTATATTATATTCTGTTTTGGACATTAATGGGCTTTATTATACACTTTTATATTATTTTTGGGACTAACCTATTAACCGGAGGCCCAACCCAGAATTGCTGTTTTTTGCCTATTTCAGAGTTTCGCAGAAAAAGAATATCAAACGGAGTCCAAACGGAATGAAACCTTCGGGAACGTGATTGTTGGAACGAACGTGATCCAGAGGACTTGGACCCTACGTTAAGACATCAACCAGGAAGGCACGAGGTAGGGGGCGCGCCCTCCACCCTCATGGGCCCCACGTTGCTCCACCGACGTACTTCTTCCTCCTATATATACCTACGTACCCCAAACTACCAGATACGGAGCCAAAAACCTAATTCCACTGCCGCAACCTTCTGTACCCGTGAGATCCCATCTTGGGGCCTTTTCCGGAGCTCCGCCAGAGGGGGCATCGATCACGGAGGGCTTCTACATCAACACCATAGCCTCTCCGATGATGTGTGAGTAGTTTACCTTAGACCTTCGGGTCCATAGTTATTACCTAGATGGCTTCTTCTCTCTTCTTGGATCTCAATACAATGTTCTCCCCCTCTCTTGTGGAGATCTATTCGATGTAATCTTCTTTTGCGGTGTGTTTGTTGAGACCGATGAATTGTGGGTTTATGATCAAGTTTATCTATGAACAATATTTGAATCTTCTCTGAATTCTTTTATGTATGATTGGTTATCTTTGCAAGTCTCTTCGAATTATCAATATGGTTTGGCCTACTAGATTGATCTTTCTTGCAATGGGAGAAGTGCTTAGCTTTGGTTTCAATCTTGCGGTGTCCTTTCCCAGTGACAGTAGGGGCAGCAAGGCACGTATTGTATTGTTGCCATCGAGGATAACAAGATGGGGTTTATATCATATTGCATGAGTTTATCCCTCTACATCATTTCATCTTGCTTAAAGCGTTACTCTGTTCTTATGAACTTAATACTCTAGATGCATGCTGGATAGCGGTCGATGTGTGGAGTAATAGTAGTAGATGCAGGCAGGAGTCGGTCTACTTGTCTCGGACGTGATGCCTATATACATGATCATACCTAGATATTCTCATAACTATGCTCAATTTTGTCAATTGCTCAACAGTAATTTGTTCACCCACCGTAATACTTATGCTCATGAGAGAAGCCACTAGTGAAATCTATGGCCCCCGGGTCTATTTTCCATCATATTAATCTTCCAACAACAAGCTATTTCCATTGCCTTTTATTTTGCTTTTATTTTACTTTGCATCTTTATCATAAAAATACCAAAAATATTATCTTATCATATCTATCAGATCTCACTCTCGTAAGTGACCATGAAGGGATTGACAACCCCTTTATTGCGTTGGTTGCGAGGATTTATTTGTTTGCGTAGGTGCGAGGGACTTGTGCGTGGCCTCCTACTGGATCGATACCTTGGTTCTCAAAAACTGAGGGAAATACTTACGCTACTTTGCTGCATCACCCTTTCCTCTTCAAGGGAAAACCAACGCAGTGCTCAAGAGGTAGCAAGAAGGATTTCTGGCGCCGTTGCCGGGGAGGCTTACGCGAAGTCAAGTCAAGATTTGACTCCCGACAACGAGCCATTTCTGGCGCCGTTGCCGGGGAGTCTACGCAAAAGTCAACATACCAAGTACCCATCACAAACCCTTATCTCCCGCATTACATTATTTGCCATTTGCCTCTCGTTTTCCTCTCCCCCACTTCACCCTTGCCGTTTTATTCGCTCTCTCTTTTCCGTTCGCCTCTTTTTCGCTTGCTTCTTGTTTGCTCGTGTGTTGGATTGCTTGTTTGTCACGATGGCTTAAGATAATACCAAATTGTGTGACTTCACCAATACCAACAACAATGATTTCCTTAGCACTCCGATTGCTCCTCTTACCGACACTGAACCTTGTGAAATTAATGTTGTTGTATTGGATCTTGTCATGAAAGATCAATTCGCCGGCCTTCCTAGTGAAGATGTCGCTACCCATCTAAATAGCTTCATTCATTTATGTGATATGCAAAAGAAGAAAGATGTGGATAATGATATTGTTAAATTGAAGCTATTTCCTTTTTCGCTTAGAGATCATGCTAAAGCTTGGTTTTCGTCTTTGCCTAAAAATAGTACTGATTCTTGGAATAAGTGCAAAGATGCTTTTATCTCTAGGTATTTTCCTCCTGCTGAAATAATCTCTCTTAGAAACGATATTATGAATTTTAAGCAACTTAATCATGAACATGTTGCACAAGCTTGGGAGAGGATGAAATTAATGATACGTAATTGCCCTACTCATGGTTTGAATTTGTGGATGATTATACAAAATTTTTATGCCGGATTGAATTTTGCTTCTAGAAATCTTTTAGATTCGTCCGCGGGAGGCACTTTTATGGAAATCACTTTAGGAGAAGCTACTAAACTCCTAGATAATATTATGGTTAATTATTCTCAATGGCACACCGAAAGATCTACTAATAAAAAACTGCATGCGATAGAAGAAATTAATGTTTTGAGTGGAAAGATGGATGAACTTATGAAATTATTTGCTAATAAAAGTGTCTCTTCTGATCCTAATGATATGCCTTTGTCTACTTTGATTGAGAATAATAATGAATCTATGGATGTGAATTTTGTTGGTAGGAATAATTTTGGTAACAACGCGTATAGAGGAAACTTTAATCCTAGGCCGTACCCTAGTAATTCCTCTAATAATTATGGTAATTCCTACAACAATTCTTATGGAAATTTTAATAAGATGCCTTCTGAATTTGAGACTAGTGTTAAAGAATTTATGAATTCGCAAAAGAATTTCAATGCTTTGCTTGAAGAAAAATTGCTTAAAATTGATGAATTGGCTAGGAACGTTGATAGAATTTCTCTTGATGTTGATTCTTTGAAAATTTAGATCTATTCCTCCTAAGCATGATATCAATGAGTCTCTCAAAGCCATGAGAATTTCCATTGATGAGTGCAAAGAAAGAACCGCTAGGATGCGAGCTCAGAAAGATTGCTTTGTGAAAGCGTGTTCTTCTAATTTCTATGAAAATAAAGATGAAGATCTAAAAGTTATTGATGTGTCCCCTATTAAATCTTTGTTTAGCAATATGAATCTTGATAATGATGGGAATGAATATGATCCACCTTTACCTAGAAGGCGTTCCAAAAATTCTGAGTTTTTAGATCTTGATGCAAAAATTGGTAAAAGTGGGATTGAAGAGATCAAAACTCTAGATATTAATGAACCCACTATTTTGGATTTCAAGGAATTTAATTATGATAATTGCTCTTTGATAGATTGTATTTCTTGTTGCAATCCGTGCTAAATTCTCGACATGCTTACACTCAACACAAAGCTTTTACTAAACATATCGTTGATGCCTTAATGCAATCTTATGAAGAAAAACTTGAGTTGGAAGTTTCTATCCCTAGAAAACTTTATGATGAGTGGGAACCTACTATTAAAATTAAAATTAAAGATCATGAATGCTATGCTTTGTGTGATTTGGGCGCTAGTGTTTCCACGATTCCAAAGACTTTGTGTGATTTGTTAGGTTTCTGTTATTTTGATGATTGCTCTCTAAACTTGCACCTTGCGGATTCCACTATTAAGAAACCTATGAGAAGAATTAATGATGTTCTTATTATTGCAAATAGGAATTATGTGCCTGTAGATTTTATTGTCCTTGATATAGAGTGCAATCCTTCATGTCCTATTATTCTTGGTAGACCTTTCCTTAGAACGATTGGTGCAATTATTGATATGAAGGAAGGGAATATTAGATTCCAATTTCTGTTAAGGAAATACATGGAACACTTCCCAAGAAAGAAAATAAAATTACATTATGAATCTATTATGAGAGCCACTTATGGATTGCCTACCAAAGATGGCGATACCTAGATCTATCCTTGCTTTTATGCCTAGCTAGGGGCGTTAAACGATAGCGCTTGTTGGGAGGCAACCCAATTTTATTTTTATTTTTTTGCTTTTTGCTTCTGTTTATGAATAAATATTTTCTCTAGCCTCTGGTTAGATGTGTTTTTATGTTTTAATTAGTGTTTGTGCCAAGTTAAACCTATAGGATCTTCTTGGATGATAGTTATTTGATCTTGCAGAAAATTCCAGAAACTTTCTGTTCACGAAAATAATTGTTAAAAATCACCAGAACGTGATAAAATATTGATTTCAATTGCTGCTGATCAATAAACAAATTTTCTAGGTCTTCCTATTTTGGCTGAAGTTTTTGTGTTCCAGAAGTTTGCATTAGTTACAGATTACTACAGACTGTTCTGTTTTTGACAGATTCTGTTTTTCGTGTGTTGTTTGCTTATTTTGATGAATCTATGGCTAGTAAAATAGTTTATAAACCATAGAAAAGTTGTAATACAGTAGGTTTAACACCAATATAAATAAAGAATGATTTCATTACAAAACATTGAAGTGGTGTTTTGTTTTCTTTCGCTAACGGAGCTCACGAGATTTTCTGTTAAGTTTTGTGTTGTGAAGTTTTCAAGTTTTGGGTAAAAGATTTGATGGATTATGGAACAAGGAGTGGCAAGATTCTAAGCTTGGGGATTCCCATGGCACCCCAAGATAATCTAAGGACACCAAAAAGCCAAAGCTTGGGGATGCCCCGGAAGGCATCCCCTCTTTTGTCTACTTCCATCGGTAACTTACCTGGAGCTATATTTTTATTCACCACATGATATGTGTTTGGCTTGGAGCGTCTTGTACTATTTGAGTCTTTGTTTGTTAGTTTACCACAATCATCTTTGCTGTACACACCTTTTGATGAGAGACACACATGATTCGGAATTGATTAGAATACTCTATGTGCTTCACTTATATCTTTTGAGCTATACAGTTTTTGCTCTAGTGCTGCACTTATATCTTTTAGAGCACGGAGGTGGATTTGTTTTATAGAAACTATTGTTCTCTCATGCTTCACTTATATTATTTTGAGAGTCTTAAACAGCATGGTAATTTGCTTAATCCTAATATGCTAGGTATTCAAGACTAGTAAAAACTTTCTTATGAGTGTGTTGAATACTAAGAGAAGTTTGATGCTTGATGATTGTTTTGAGATATGGAGGTAGTGATATTAAAGTTGTGCTAGTTGAGTAGTTGTGAATTTGAGAAATACTTGTGTTGAAGTTTGCAAGTCCCGTAGCATGCACGTATGGTAAACGTTATGTAACAAATTTGAACATGAGGTGTTCTTTGATTGTCCTCCTTATGAGTGGCGGTCGGGGACGAGCGATGGTCTTTTCCTACCAATCTATCCCCCTAGGAGCATGCGCGTAGTGCTTGGTTTTTGATGACTTGTAGATTTTTGCAATAAGTATGTGAGTTCTTTATGACTAATGTTGAGTCCATGGATTATACGCACTCTTACCCTTCCATCATTGCTAGCCTCTTCGGTATCGTGCATTGCCCTTTCTCACATTGAGAGTTGGTGCAAACTTCGCCGGTGCATCCAAACCCCGTGATATGATACGCTCTTTCACACATAAACCTCCTTATATCTTCCTCAAAACAGCCACCATACCTACCTATTATGGCATTTCCATAGCCATTCCGAGATATATTGTAAAACCCCGGATGTAACTTTCCATATTTGTAACTCCAACTCTTGCCATTTTCGGCTATGTGTTATGATATTTCCCTTCATGGTCTGGTTTTGTTTTCCGTTTTACATTTTTTTCATGTCATGCATCTCATATCATGTCATCATGTGCATCTCATTTGCATACATGTTCGTCTCATGCATCCGAGCATTTTCCCCGTTGTCCGTTTTGCAATCCGACACTCCCACGTGCACCGGCGCACCTCTCTTGTTTCTTTTCGTGAGCGGGTGTTAAATGTTCTCCGAATGGACCGAGGCTTGCCAAGTGGCCTTGGTATACCACCGGTAGACCACCTGTCAAGTTTCATGCCATTTGGAGGTCGTTTGATACTCCAACGGTTAACCGGGTAACCGCAAGGCCTTCTGTGTGTTACAGCCCAACACCCCTCCAAAACAGCCCACTAACCCAAAAAACTCACCTCCATGCTCTAGGTCATTCGATCACGGTCGTGTGGGCGAAAACCGTGCTCCATTTGGAGTCTCCTAGCTCCCTCTACCTATAAAAATACCGCCCCCTTCCAAAATCTCGGGCAAAAACCACCCTAACCCTAGCAAAAATCGCCCCCGCGCCGCCGGACGCATCCCCGCCGCCGCGCCCAGCCAATCAGGCGCCGCCACGTCAGCGGGCCGTACGCCGCGCCGCCGAAGCCCGCGAGGCCCGGTGTCGGCCCCCGCGGCCCGCAGCCGCCGCCGCCTGCCTCCTCCGCGCGCGCGCCTCCTCGCCCGCGCCTCCCGCCGCCTCGCCGCACGCCGCCGCCGTCCTCCCTCGTCGCCGCCGCCGCCTCGTCGCCCCGCCTCGTCGCCGGCGAGCCGCCGCCGCCACCGGGCGCGCCTCCCCGCGCCCGAGGTCTCCTCCTCCGGCCGCCCATTGGCGCCCCGCTCCTCCTCCCCACGCTCCGGCCTCCTCCTTCGCCAACACCGGCCGCCCCGTCCTTGACTCCGGCAGCCTCGAGCGGCGAGCCCGAGCCAGATCCCGATCGGGTCAACCCGAAGGTTGACTTCTCCTCCCCCCGAAAATATTCCAAGTCTTGTGATTTTTACGATATATGCTCATGTTCATCGCATCATAACTCTCTGCATATAGCTCCGTTTCGTGCGTGTAATATATCGAAATGTTCGAATCGAGATGCTCTTCATTTTGTTCCATTGCACCATGTTCATTTGAGTCCACCTTGATACCTAAATCCCTGGTGCAAGAGTGCTAGTTGCTGTTAACTGCTGTTACTTATCAGAACTTGAGGATTTGTTATTTTTGTTTCATTTAATCTGTGCATCTTATGAGTATGAGCTCTACATGTGTTTTGATGTATGCCATGCCATCTTTACAGAGGTGTATGCCATGTATTTTTGTGATCTCTGTGGTGACTAGCACAAGCATGCAAACTAGGCTTCGTGATGTTTCTGAATTCAGGGACTTAGGAAATTTACCAAGTCTGTGACTGCTGTTATTTTGTTGCAATGTATCCATGTGTCTACAGAGAGATCCATGCTCCTTTTGGCGATGTTCAGTAAGGATGTTTTGTAGATATGGTTATGCTCTATCCATTAATGCCTCTGTTTGAAATTATAGAGTAACCTAGCATGACTCAATCTTGCTTTACTTTTGCTATAAAATGTTCCTGGCAGATTGTTTGCGTGTTATTCAATTTTGCCAAGGTTGTTGTTAGTTCTTTCATACATGCTATGAACTTGCTCTTGCCATGGATAGCTTCATAAACATGCCATCTTACTGTAGGTATGCTTGTTTTGTCATGCATTGCCTTGTGGTGAGTGCATCAAGCTCACAAAGATGCCCTCATAATGTCTGTTTCTGTCATTCTCTGTTTTCTGCCAAGTCTGAAACCTGTTAACGAAACTTGCTATGTTTACATGATTTCCATCATATCTTCTGGTCCTTTTTGGCTTATGGTCAGTAAGGGATTTTTGTCATATGCATTTATTAGATTCATGCCATGCCTTGTTTTGCTATGTTAAGTTCTTGTAGCATGTTGATTGCTTGCTCTGAACATTGCTACCTGATGCTGTTACAGCCATGTCCAGTAATTTCACCAAGTCTGTGAACCTGTTATCTTTTGCACTTTTTCCGTGCTTGTTTGAACCTGCTGTGGTGTGATCCAGTCGTAGCTCAATGTTCATCTTTTGTCAAGCATCTCCTGTAGATTACTTCCATATGCTTTTTTGCTATGTTGGAGTGCTGTAGCATAGTTTCTTGTTGCATTCTAAGTATTATCATGCTGTTAATCGCAGATTAGAGTCATTCTTGTTTTGCTTGCCATTTGCAAACCGTGCATCCGTTTCCGGTGATCTTTATATCGATTTCGACCGAAATCATCTCATCTTTCCAGTGGCATGCTTGGTTTGCCAAGTTACTGCCTTGTTCATCATTTTTCTTCCGGAGCACGCATATGCATCGCATATCATATCTTGCATATCATTTCATGTTTTGCATCATGTTGCTTGTGCATTTCTCGTGATTGATTGTGGTTCCGTTGCTTGTGATCTTGTTTTGAGTAGAGTCGGGAGACGAGTTCGCTTACGAGGAACCTGTTGAGTATGCTTACGAGGATCAAGCTTTCGACAACTCTGAGAACCTTGCAGGCAAGATGACCATACCCTCGAAATCATTTCTATCTTTGCTTTGTTAGTTGTTCGTTCTATTACCATGCTGAGCTACCTACCATTTTCTATATCATGCCTCCCATATTGCCATGTCAAGCCTCTAACCATCCTTTCCTAGCAAACCGTTGATTGGCTAAGTTACCGCTTTTGCTCGGCCCTTCTTATAGCGTTGCTAGTTGCAGGTGAAGTTGAAGTTGGTTCCATGTTGGAACATGGATATTTTTTGGAATATCACAATATCTCTTATTTAATTAATGCATCTATATACTTGGTAAAGGGTGGAAGGCTCGGCCTTATGCCTGGTGTTTTGTTCCACTCTTGCCGCCCTAGTTTCCGTCATACCGGTATTATGTTCCTTGAGTTTGCGTTCCTTACGGGGTTGGGTGATTTATGGGACCCCCTTGACAGTTCGCCTTGAATAAAACTCCTCCAGCAAGGCCCAACCTTGGTTTTACCATTTGACCACCTACCACCTACACTTCCCTTGGATTTTCGCGAGCCCGAGGGTCATCTTTATTTTAGACCCCCACGGGCCAGTGCTCCTTCGAGTGTTGGTTCGAATCGAGCTGCCTGCGGGGCCACCTTGTGGAAACTTGAGGACTGGTTTTACTCGTAGCTAGTCTCATCCGGTGTGCCCTGAGAACGAGATATGTGCAGCTCCTATCGGGATTTGTCGGCACAGCGGGTGGTCTTGCTGGTCTTGTTTTACCATTGTCGAAATGTCTTGTAAACCGGGATTCCGAGACTGATCGGGTCTTCCTGGGAGAAGGTTTATCCTTTGTTGACCGTGAGAGCTTATAATGGGCTAAGTTGGGACACCCCTGCAGGGTATTATCTTTTGAAAGTTGTGCCCGCGGTTATGAGGCAGATGGGAATTTGTTAATGTCCGGTTGTAGAGAACTTGTCACTTGACCCAAGTAAAATACATCAACCGTGTGTGTAGCCGTGATGGTCTCTTCTCGGCGGAGTCCGGGAAGTGAACACGGTTTGAGTTATGCATGAACGTAAGTAGGAGTTCAGGATCACTTCTTGGTCATTAATAGTTGACGACCGTTTCGCTGCTTCTCTTCTCGCTCTCTTTTGCGTATGCTAGCCACCATATATGCTTAGTGCCTGCTGCAGCTCCACCTCATTACACCATCTTTTCCTATAAGCTTAAATAGTCTTGATCTCGCGGGTGTGAGATTGCTGAGTCCCCATGACTCACAGATTCCACCAAAACAGTTGCAGGTGCCGACGATGCCAGTGCAGATGACGCAACCGAGCTCAAGTGGGAGTTCGACGAGGAACGTGGTCGTTACTATGTGTCTTTTCCCGATGATGAGTAGTGGAGCCCAGTTGGGACGATCGGGGATCTAGCATTTGGGGTTATCTTATTTTTCATTTGGATTTTGACCGTAGTCGGTCTATGTGTGGATTTTGGATGATGTATGAATTATAATTATGTATTGTGTGAAGTGGCGATTGTAAGCCAACTCTCGTTATCCCATTCTTATTCATTACATGGGATTGTGTGAAGATGACCCTTCTTGCGACAAAACCAAATGCGGTTATGCCTCTAAGTCGTGCCCCGACACGTGGGAGATATAGCCGCATCGTGGGCGTTACAAGTTGGTATCAGAGCCATCCCCGACTTAGGAGCCCCCTGCTTGATCGAATTGCTGGCGTTGTTGAGTCTAGAACAAAAATGTTTTGAGTCTTAGGATTATGTATATCGGAGGGTAGGATTCTTTTTACTAATCAGTCCCTTCGCCGCTCTGGTGAGGTCTCCTGACGTAGAAGTTTTGACTCTTCTCTCCTCAAATTTCACTAATTTTTTTTAGGATCACGCGGGTATCTTGGAATCGTTCCGATGGTTTTGTGACGAGAACATTGTTCTTGGTGCCTCCTGACATTTAGGGGTTGTGGCAGTGTCCCGGGGAGTTGAGCTCCGAGGTGTTGTCGTCACAATTTTATCGTTGCAGTTCTGGAATACCTGAGTTTCGCCGACATTGAAATCTTTTATATGCAGTTGTTGGTGAGATCACCTCGACGCCACCCAGTACTGGGGTGGGAGTTCGGGAGTATTGCCATAACTTGTATAACGGATGCTTTTCGAAGGTTGAGGTACACGATTTCCGAAGGTTTCTTGATTATGTGTTGACGGATGGATACAGCTGGATCTAGGGATTGCTAGTTTGGGTGATATATTTTGTGTCCCCTGTATCCCCAACACCAGATTGCATAACCAGAAAGTTTCGGGAGTTTATAAGTGGGAATTCAAGTAGCTCCTAGGAATCTTTCCGACAGACGCATGATATGAGATTGGGGTTCGACGTCTAGTGGTCCGCCTTTCCACGGTTGGTTTTACAGTGGTCTCGTAGTGTCTTAAAGAGTCCTTGGCTATGCCGACTTGGGGACGCTTCGTATGTCATGTGCACTGCCTTGTACATGATGGTGCTGTACCGATCGATCCCGTGTGGGCCCCACCACAAAAACTTCGGACGAAATCTCTATCATATGTTTGTTCCGGCTTATTCTGCAAGCCAATACTTTGTTTTGTTTTGAATTGTGGTATTTGAGTTGCTTCGAAGTCAAATGTTGATTCCATACCTTTTTCTAAGTGGCTTCTCAACTTATGAAAGTGTGATGATTTACTATGGAATTCATTCGTTCATCCTCGTTCGAAGGTTTATTGTCAAGACTATATGTTGCAATTTCTATCCGTTGATTCTAATTGTCTATTTGTCTATCAAGATGCTAACGGATGTCACCCTCTTCAGGATGGCTCCGCCAACGCGTCAGAATTTGGAACACAATGAAGGGAGTCAGGCGAACCCTCCGCCACCACCTCCGCCTCCGGAGGCATGGCAAGCTATCATGGCAGCCACCAACGCCAATGCTCAGATGATTCTGCAACTCTTGCAAGAACGCACCCAAGGGCAAGGCAATCAAGGAAATCAAGGCCAAGGCAACAATCAGCCTCATTTCGCTACCCTCAACCAGTTTCTTGTAAATCAGCCCAAGTCTTTCAGCTACTGTGCCGAGGCCACAGATGCCGATGATTGGTTCGTGGACATCAACAAGCATTTTGAATGTAGCAATGTCAGGCCTGAGGACTATGTCAAGTTCGCTTCTTTTCAGCTCAAGGACCAAGCTGCTGATTGGTATCAACAATACAAAGATTCCAGAGGAGGTCGTGTGATCACTTGGACTGACTTCTGTCGGGACTTCAAAGCGCACCACATTCCACAAAGTGTTGTTGAGAGCAAGCGTGAGGAGTTCCGCAATCTCAAGCAAGGCAACATGTCTGTGTATCAATTCAACATCCAGTTTCAGAAACTTGCTCGCTTCGCTAAACAAGACGTTCCTGATGAAAAGAGCATGATCTATCACTTCAGAGGTGGCCTTAGAGAGGATCTGCAGTTAGCTCTCTTGTTGATCCTACTCAGTTTGATCAATTCAACAATATGGCACTGAAGCAAGAAGCTGCTCAGCTCAAGTGTGAGGCTTCTAAGAAGAGAGTCAGGGACGCAGTTCAGTCTTCTTCTTCCTCACTTGTGGCAGCTAAGCAACAGAAGTTCTGGTTGCCTCCTCCTCCTCCGTTTCGTCAGTCTTACCAACAGAAGAACAAAGGTGGCCATGGATCTTCCCACCCACCCAACCCTGGCTATCAGAACAAGTCTCAGAATCAAGCTCCAAAGTCGAATGCTCCTTATCACCGTCCACTCTCAGAGGTGACTTGCAACAAGTGTCAGCAGAAAGGTCACTATGTTAACAAATGCTTCAACCAAAGGCGCCTTCCGCCTCCTCCTCCTGTCAGATCTTCCAGCAATGCAGTGGTCAAGCATAATCCCATGTCTGCTAAGGTGAACATGATGAATGCAGCTCAAGCGGAGGAATCTACTGATGTGATAATGGGTAATCTTCCAGTTAATGATATTCCTGCAAAAGTTTTATTTGATACTGGTGCATCGCATTCTTTCATGTCATACCCTTTTGCATCGAAGCACAATTTTGACACAGAGGAATTATCTAGAGCAATGCAAGTTATTTCTCCGGCTAAGCGTTTGAGCTCCAGCATGATGGTTCCGGATGTTTCCATCAAGATGGGAAACTATAAATTTCTGTCTTCTCCAATTGTTCTTGGTGACTCGGATATTGATCTAATTCTCGGGATGGACTGGCTTTCTAAGCACAAGGCTCAACTTGATTGTGCTGCCAGGGAAATCCAATTAACACACTCTTCTAAGGATGTGATTATCTATGCCGCTCGTGATGAAACCATTCGGTTGTTTTCTCTCAATGAGAAGGGCGAATTGAATGCCATCTCTCAAATTCCAGTCATTTGTGAGTATCGAGATGTCTTTCCAGAAGAGCTTCCGGGTATGCCTCCTCACCGGCCAGTTGAGTTCGTTATCGATCTAGAGCCTGGCACTGAACCTGTTTGCAAGCGTCCATACAAGCATGGACCCAAGGAGCTGAAGGAATTGAAGAAACAGCTCGATGAACAAGAGCGTCTGGGTTTGATCAGACCGAGTTCATCTCCATGGGGTTGTGGTGTTCTTTTTGTCCAGAAGAAGGATGGCACGGAACGACTTTGTGTCGACTACCGTCCATTGAACAAGAAGACAATCAAGAACAAGTATCCACTTCCCAACATCAATGAGCTATTCGAGCAACTCAAAGGTGCTAAAGTATTCTCCAAGCTTGACCTTCGTATGGGTTATCATCAGATTCGCATTCGTGAAGAAGATATTCCCAAGACAGCATTCAGAACAAGATTTGGTTCTTATGAATATACTGTCATGTCTTTCGGCCTTGTCAATGCTCCTCCAACATTCTCTCGGATGATGAATTTCATCTTCAACCCCTATACCAATGAATTCGTCCTGGTGTATCTCGATGATATATTGGTCTTCTCCAAGAATAAGAAGGACCATGCCAAACATTTGCGCTTGGTGCTCGACAAGCTCAGAGAGTATCAATTTTATGCGAAGTTTTCCAAATGTGAGTTTTGGCTCGATGAAGTTCTTTACCTTGGTCATATCATCTCTGCCAAGGGCATCGCTGTTAATCCCGAGAAGGTGTCTGCAATTGTGAATTGGGAACCTCCTCAGAATGTCAAGCAGCTTCGCAGTTTTCTTGGTCTTGAAGCTATTGCCGAAGATTCGTTGAGAATTTCTCTAAGATTGCAAAGCCTCTTTCCAACCTCCTCCAGAAGCATGTGAAGTATATCTGGTCTCCTGAGTGTGACGTTGCTTTCAACACTCTCAAAGAGAAACTCGTCACAGCTCCTGTCTTAACTCCTCCTGACGAATCCAAGCCATTTGAAGTTTTCTGTGATGCTTCTCTCCAAGGTCTTGGTGCTGTGTTAATGCAAGAGAAGAAAGTTGTGGCCTATACCTCTCTTCAGTTGAAGCCCAATGAAAAGAACTACCCCACTCACGATCTTGAGTTGGCGGCAGTTGTCCATGCATTAATAACATGGAGACATCTCTTGTTGGGAAGACAAGTGGACATATTCACCGATCACAAGAGTCTCAAGTACATCTTCACTCAGCCCAACCTCAACCTCAGGCAAACTCGATGGGTCGAAATGATTCAAGAGTACAATCCGAGTATTGAATATACTCCAGGCAAAGCCAATGTCATTGCAGATGCTTTGAGCAGGAAGGTGTATTGCAACAGCTTAATTCTCAAGCCATTCCAACCGGATCTTTGTGAAGCTTTCCGCAAGCTGAATCTCCAAGTTGTTCCTCAAGGCTTTCTTGCCAACCTCATAGTCTCTCCTACTTTGGAAGATCAAATTCATGAGGCACAACTTCTTGATGCCATGGTGAAGAAGGTGAAACGTGGTATCGACAAGGGTCTTTTCAAATACAAGTGCTATTGCATTGATGACAGAGACACTTTATTCTTCGAGGACCGGATTGTGGTTCCTAAAGGTGATCTAAGGACAGTCATTATGAACGAGGCGCACAATTCTCTTCTTTCCATTCATCCTGGAAGTACGAAGATGTACCATGTCCTCAAGCAGTCATATTGGTGGACTTGAATGAAGCGAGAAATCGCTCAATTCGTGAATGAATGTGATGTCTGTCGAAGAGTGAAAGCAGAACACCAACGACCAGCTGGTCTCCTCCAACCTCTCGATATCCCAGAATGGAAGTTTGATCATATCGAAATGGACTTCGTGACCGGATTTCCTAAGTCCAAGCGCGGAAATGATGCTATCTTCGTTGTCATTGCCAAGCTTTCTAAAGTGGCTCATTTCCTTCCAATCAAAGAATCCATCACAGCAGCTCAGTTGGCAGAGCTATACACCTCCAGGATTGTCTCCTTACACGGCATTCCACAATTGATATCTTCAGATCGTGGAAGCATCTTCACTTCTAAGTTCTGGGACTCCTTTCAGAAGGCCATGGGCACCAACATTCGCTTCAGCACAGCTTTCCATCCTCAAACTAGTGGCCAAGTCGAGCGAGTCAATCAAATCCTTGAAGATATACTCAGGGCTTGTGTCATTTCCTTTGGCATGAAATGAGAAGATTGTCTTCCATATGCCCTACAACAACAGCTTCCAAGCGAGTTCGGGCAAGGCCCCATTCGAGATTCTCTATGGCAGAAAGTGTCGTACTCCTCTCAATTGGTCAGAGACTGGTGAACGCCAACTTCTTGGCAATGACTTAATCAAAGAGGCTGAAGAAATGTGTAAAGTCATCCGTGAAAATCTCAAAGCCGCGCAATCGCGCCAGAAGAGTTACTATGATAGCAAGCACCGTGATGTGGCTTCCGAGATCGGAGACCATGTCTACCTCCGCGTCTCTCCAATGAAAGGCACTCGTCGCTTCGGTATCAAAGGGAAGCTTGTCCCTAGATACGTGGGTCCTTTCAAGATCTTTGGCAAAAGAGGCGACCTCGCCTATCAACTTGAGCTTCCCTCCAACTTCGCGAACGTGCACGATGTGTTCCACGTGTCACAGCTACGCAAGTGCTTCCAGACGCCTGAGCGCACCATCAACTTCGAAGAGATTGACCTCCAAGAAAACCTGTCTTATCATGAGCACCCCGTTGCTATTCTTGAAGAAACTAAGCGCAAGACTCGCAACAAGTCAATCAAATTCCTGAAAGTGAAGTGGTCGCACCATTCCGACCGAGAAGCCACCTAGGAGCGCGAGGACCACCTCCGTTCCAAATATCCGGAGTTCTTTCAGTCCTAGATCTCGGGATGAGATCCTCTCGTAGTGGTGGAGTGTTGTAACACCCCGGATGTAACTTTTCATATTTGTAACTCCAACTCTTGCCATTTTCGGCTATGTGTTATGATATTTCCCTTCGTGGTCGGGTTTTGTTTTCCGTTTTGCATTTTGTTCATGTCATGCATCTCATATCATGTCATCATGTGCATCTCATTTGTTCGTCTCATGCATCCGAGCATTTTCCCCGTTGTTCGTTTTGCAATCCGACACTCCCACGTGCACCGGCGCACTGGCCTTGGTATACCACCGGTAGAACACCTGTCAAGTTTCGTGCCATTTGGAGGTCGTTTGATACTCCAACAGTTAACCGGGTAACCGCAAGGCCTTTTGTGTGTTGCAGCCCAACACCCCTCCAAAACAGCCCACTAACCCAAAAAACTCACCTCCATGCTCTAGGTCATTCGATCACGATCGTGTGGGCGAAAACCGTGCTCCATTTGGAGTCTCCTAGCTCCCTCTACCTATAAAAATACCTCCCCCTTCCAAAATCTCGGGCAAAAACCACCCCAACCCTAGCAAAAATCGCCCCCGCGCCGCCGGACACGTCCGCCGCCGGCCGGACGCATCCCCGCCGCCGCGCTCGGCCAATCAGGCGCCGCCACGTCAGCGGGCCGTATGCCGCGCCGCCGAAGCCCGCGAGGCCCGGGGTCGGCCCCCGCGGCCCGCAGCCGCCGCCGCCTGCCTCCTCCGCGCGCGCGCCTCCTCGCTCGCGCCTCCCGCCGCCTTGCCGCGCGCCGCCGCCGTCCTCCCTCATCGCCGCCGCCTCGTCGCCCCGCCTCGTCGCCGGCGAGCCGCCGCCGCCACCGGACGCGCCTCCCCGCGCCCGAGGTCTCCTCCTCCGGCAGCCCATCGGCGCCCCGCTCCTCCTCCCCACGCTCCGGCCTCCTCCTCCGCCAACTCCGGCCGTCCCCGTCCTCGACTCCGGCAGCCTTGAGCGGCGAGCCCGAGCCAGATCCCGATCGGGTCAACCCGAAGGTTGACTTCTCCTCCCCCCGAAAATATTCCAAGTCTTGTGATTTCTATGATATATGCTCATGTTCATCGCATCATAACTCTCTGCATATAGCTCCGTTTTGCGCATGTAATATATCGAAATGTTCGACTTGAGATGCTCTTCATTTTGTTCCATTGCACCATGTTCATTTGAGTCCATCTTGATGCCCAAATCTCTGGTGCAAGAGTGCTAGTTGCTGTTAACTGCTGTTACTTATCAGAACTTGAGGATTTGTTATTTTTGTTTGATTTAATCTGTGCATCTTATGAGTATGAGCTCTACATGTGTTTTGATGTATGCCATGCCATCTTTACAGAGGTGTATGCCATGTATTTTTGTGATCTCTGTGGTGACTAGCACAAGCATGCAAACTAGGCTTCGTGATGTTTCTGAATTCAGGGACTGTAAATTTACTGTCCGTGACTGCTGTTATTTTGTTGCTATGTATCCATGTGTCTACAGAGAGATCCATGCTCCTTTTGGCGATGTTCAGTAAGGATGTTTTGTAGATATGGTTATGCTCTATCCATTAATGCCTCTGTTTGCAATTATGGAGTACCCGAGCATGACTCAATCTTGCTTTACTTTTGCTATAAAATGTTCCTGGCAGATTGTTTGCGTGTTATTCAATTTTGCCAAGGTTGTTGTAGTTGTTTCATACTCGCTATGAACTTGCTCTTACCATGGATAGCTTCATAAACATTCCATCTTGCTGTAGGTATGCTTGTTTTGTCATGCATTGCCTTGTGGGGAGTGCATCAAGCTCAGAAAGATGCCCTCATAATGTCTGTTTCTGTAATTCTCTGTTCTCTGCTAAGTCTGAAACCTGTTAACGAAACGTGCTATGTTTACATGGTTGCCATCATATCTTCTGGTCCTTTTTTGTCATATGCATTTAGTAGATTCATGACATGCCTTGTTTTGATATGTTAAGTTCCTGTAGCATGTTGATTTCTTACTCTGAACATTGCTACCTGATGCTGTTACAGGCATGTGCAGTAATTTCACTAAGTCTGTGAACCTGTTATCTTTTGCACTTTTGCCATGCTTGTTTGAACCTGCTGTGGTGTGATCTAGCCGTAGCTCACTGTTCATCTTTTGTCAAGCATCTCCTGTTGATTACTTCCATATGCTTTGTTGCTATGTTGGAGTCCTGTAGCATAGTTTCTTGTTGCATTCTAAGAATTATCATGCTGTTAATCGCAGATTAGAGTCATTCTTGTTTTGCTTGTCATTTGCAAACCGTGCATCCGTTTCCGGTGATCTTTATATCGATTTCGACCGAAATCATCTCATCTTTCCAGTGGCATGCTTGGTTTGCCAAGTTACTGCCTTGTTCATCATTTTTCTTCTAGAGCACGCATATGCATCGCATATCATATCTTGCATATCATTTCATGTTTTGCATCATGTTGCTTGTGCATTTCTCATGATTGATTGTGGTTTCGTTGCTTGTGTTCTTGTTTTGGGTAGAGACGGGAGACGAGTTTGCTTCCGAGGAACCTGTTGAGTACGCTTACGAGGATCAAGCTTTCGACAACTCTGAGAACCTTGCAGGCAAGATGACCATACCCTCGAAATCACTTCTATCTTTGCTTTGTTAGTTGTTCATTCTATTACCATGCTGAGCTACCTACCACTTGCTATATCATGCCTCCCATATTGCCATGTCAAGCCTCTAACCATCCTTTCCTAGCAAACCGTTGATTGGCTAAGTTACCGCTTTTGCTCAGCCCTTCTTATAGCGTTGCTAGTTGCAGGTGAAGTTGAAGTTGGTTCCATGTTGGAACATGGATATTTTTTGGAATATCACAATATCTCTTATTTAGATAATGCATCTATATACTTGGTAAAGGGTGGAAGGCTCGGCCTTATGCCTGGTGTTTTGTTCCACTCTTGCCGCCCTAGTTTCCGTCATACCGGTATTATGTTCCTTGAGTTTGCGTTCCTTACGGGGTTGGGTGATTTATGGGACCCCCTTGACAGTTCGCCTTGAATAAAACTCCTCCAGCAAGGCCCAACCTTGGTTTTACCATTTGACCACCTACCACCTACACTTCCCTTGGGTTTTCGCGAGCCCGAGGGTCATCTTTATTTTAGACCCCCACGGGCCAGTGCTCCTTCGAGTGTTGGTTCGAATCGAGCTGCCTGCGGGGCCACCTTGGGGAAACTTGAGGACTGGTTTTACTCGTAGCTAGTCTCATCCGGTGTGCCCTAAGAACGAGATATGTGCAGCTCCTATCGGGATTTGTCGGCACAGCGGGTGGTCTTGCTGGTCTTGTTTTACCATTGTCGAAATGTCTTGTAAAACGGGATTCCGAGACTGATTGGGTCTTCCTGGGAGAAGGTTTATCCTTCGTTGACCGTGAGAGCTTATAATGGGCTAAGTTGGGACACCCCTGCAGGGTATTATCTTTCGAAAGCCATGCCCGCGGTTATGAGGCAGATGGGAATTTGTTAGTGTCCGGTTGTAGAGAACTTGTCACTTGACCCAAGTAAAATACATCAACCGTGTGTGTAGCCATGATGGTCTCTTCTCGGCAGAGTCTGGGAAGTGAACACGGTTTGAGTTATGCATGAACGTAAGTAGGAGTTCAGGATCACTTCTTGGTCATTAATAGTTGACTACCGTTCCGCTGCTTCTCTTCTCGCTCTCTTTTGCGTATGCTAGCCACCATATATGCTTAGTGCCTGCTGCAGCTCCACCTCATTACACCATCTTTTCCTATAAGCTTAAATAGTCTTGATCTCGCGGGTGTGAGATTGCTGAGTCCCCATGACTCATAGATTCTACCAAAACAGTTGCAGGTGCCGACGATGCCAGTGCAGATGACGCAACCGAGCTCAAGTGGGAGTTCGACGAGGAACGTGGTCATTGCTATGTGTCTTTTCCCGATGATCAGTAGTGGAGCCCAGTTGGGACGATCGGGGATCTAGCATTTGGGGTTATCTTATTTTTCATTTGGATTTTGACCGTAGTCGGTCTATGTGTGGATTTTGGATGATGTATGAATTATAATTATGTATTGTGTGAAGTGGCGATTGTAAGCCAACTCTCGTTATCCCATTCTTATTCATTACATGGGATTGTGTGAAGATGACCCTTCTTGCGACAAAACCAAATGCGGTTATGCCTCTAAGTCGTGCCTCGACACGTGGGAGATATAGCCGCATCGTGGGCGTTACATATATTGCCATGCAACTTTCCACCGTTCTGTTTATCATGACACGTTCATCATTGTCATATTGCTTTGCATGATCATGTAGTTGACATAGTATTTGTGGCAAAGCCACCATTTATAATTCTTTCATACATGTCACTCTTGATTCATTGCATATCCCGGTACACCGCCGGAGGCATTCATATAGAGTCATACTTTGTTCTAGATATCGAGTTGTAATATTGAGTTGTAAGTAAATAAAAGTGTGATGATCATCATTATTAGAGCATTGCCCCAGTGAGGAAAGGATGATGGAGACTATGATTCCCCCACAAGTCGGGATGAGACTCCGGACGAAATAAAAGAGAAAGGCCAAAAAAAAGAGAAGGCCCAAAAAAATGAGAGAAAAAGAGAGAAGGGGCAATGTTACTATCCTTTTACCACACTTGTGCTTCAAAGTAGCACCATGTTCTTCATATAGAGAGTCTCTTGAGTTATCACTTCCATATACTAGTGGGAATTTTCATTATTGAACTTGGCTTGTATATTCCAATGATGGGCTTCCTCAAATGCCCTAGGTCTTCATGAGCAAGCAAGTTGGATGCACACCCACTTAGTTTCAGTTTGAGCTTTCATATACTTATAGCTCTAGTGCATCCGTTGCATGGCAATCCCTACTCCTCACATTGACATCAATTGATGGGCATTTCCATAGCCCGTTGATTATCCGCGTCGATGTGAGACTTTCTACTTTTTTGTCTTTTCCACATAAACCCCACCATCATATTCTATTCCACCTACAGTGCTATATCCATGGCTTGCGCTCATGTATTGCATGAGGGTTGAAAAAGCTGAAGCGCGTTAAAAAGTATGAACCAATTGCTCGGCTTGCCATCGGGGTTGTGCATGATTTGAATATTTTGTGTGGTGAAGATGGAGCATAGCCAGACTATATGATTTTGTAGGGATAACTTTCTTTGGCCTTGTTATTTTGAAAAGACATGATTGCTTTATTAGTAGGCTTGAAGTATTATTGTTTTTATGTCAAATGATAGACTATTGCTTTGAATCACTCGTATCTTAATATTCATGCCATGATTAGATACATGATCAAGATTATGCTAGGTGGCATTCCACATCAAAAATTATCTTTTTTATCATTTACCTACTCGAGGACGAGCAGGAATTAAGCTTGGGGATGCTTGATATGTCTCCAACGTATCTATAATTTTTGATTGTTCCATGCTATATTATATTCTGTTTTGGACATTAATGGGCTTTATTATACACTTTTATATTATTTTTGGGACTAACCTATTAACCGGAGGCCCAGCCTAGTTGCTGTTTTTTTGCCTATTTCAGAGTTTTGCAGAAAAAGAATATCAAACGGAGTCGAAATGGAATGAAACCTTCGGGAACGTGATTTTCGGAACGAACGTGATCCAGAGGACTTGGACCCTACGCCAAGACATCAACCAGGAAGGCATAAGGTAGGGGGGCGCCTACCCCCCAGGGCGCGCCCTCCACCCTCGTGGGCCCCATGTTGCTCCACCGACGTACTTCTTCCTCCTATATATACCTACGTACCCCCAAACTAACAGATACAGAGCCAAAAACCTAATTCCACCGCCGCAACCTTCTGTACCCGTGAGATCCCATCTTGGGGCCTTTTTCGGAGCTCCGCCGGAGGGGGCATCGATCACGGATGGCTTCTACATCAACACCATAGCCTCTCCGCTGATGTGTGAGTAGTTTACCTCAGAGCTTTGGGTCCATAGTTATTAGCTAGATGGATTGTTCTCTCTTTTTGGATCTCAATACAATGTTCTCCCCCTCTCTTGTAGAGATCTATTCGATGTAATCTTCTTTTGCGGTGTGTTTGTTGAGACCGATGAATTGTGGGTTTATGATCAAGTTTATCTATGAACAATATTTGAATCTTCTCTGAATTCTTTTATGTATGATTGGTTATCTTTGCAAGTTTCTTCGAATTATCAATATGGTTTGGCCTACTAGATTGATCTTTCTTGCAATGGGAGAAGTGCTTAGCTTTGGGTTCAATCTTGCAGTGTCCTTTCCCAGTGACAGTAGGGGCAGCAAGGCACGTATTGTATTGTTGCCATCGAGGATAACAAGATGGGGTTTATATCATATTGCATGAGTTTATCCCTCTACGTCATGTCATCTTGCTTAAAGTGTTACTCTGTTCTTATGAACTTAATACTCTAGATGCATGCTGGATAGCGGTCGATGTGTGGAGTAATAGTAGTAGATGCAGGCAGGAGTCGGTCTACTTGTCTCGGACGTGATGCCTATATACATGATCATACCTAGATATTCTCATAACTATGCTCAATTTTGTCAATTGCTCAACAGTAGTTTGTTCACCCACTATAATACTTATGCTCATGAGAGAAGCCACTAGTGAAATCTATGGCCCCGGGGTCTACTTTCCATCATATTAATCTTCCAACAACAAGCTATTTCCATTGCCTTTTATTTTGCTTTTATTTTACTTTGCATCTTTATCATAAAAATACCAAAAATATTATCTTATCATATCTATCAGATCTCACTCTCGTAAGTGACCGTGAAGGGATTGACAACCCCTTTATTGCGTTGGTTGCGAGGATTTATTTGTTTGTGTAGGTGCGAAGGACTTGTGCGTGGCCTCCTACTGGATTGATACCTTGGTTCTCAAAAACTGAGGGAAATACTTACGCTACTTTGCTGCATCACCCTTTCCTCTTCAAGGGAAAACCAACGCAGTGCTCAAGAGGTAGCAATCACCAAAACATACATCAAGTGGATCACATGATATCCCATTGTCACCACAGATAGCACATGCAAGACATACATCAAGTGTTCTCAAATCCTTAAAGACTCAATCCCATAAAATAACTTCAAAGGGAAAACTCAATCCATTACAAGAGAGTAGAGGGGGAGAAACATCATAAGATCTAACTATAATAGCAAAGCTCGCGATACATCAAGATCGTACCACCTCAAGAACACGAGAGAGAGAGAGAGATCAAACACATAGCTACTTGTACATACCCTCAGCCCCGAGGGTGAACTACTCCCTCCTCGTCATGGAGATCGCCAGGATGATGAAGATGGCCACCGGTGAGGGATCCCCCCTCCGGCAGGGTGCCGAAATAGGGTCCCGATTGGTTTTTGGTGGCTGCAGAGGCTTGCGGCGGCGGAACTCCCGATCTATTCTGTTCCCCGATGGTTTTAGGGTATATGGATATATATAGGCGAAAAAGTCGGTCAGGGGAGCTACGAGGGGCCCACGAGGGTGGAGGGCGTGCCCAGGGGGGTGGGCGCGCCCCCTGCCTCATGCTCTCCTCGTTGATTCCCTGACGTGCACTCCAAGTCTCCTGGATTGCTTCCGTTCCAAAAATAACTCTCTCGAAGGTTTCATTCCGTTTGGACTCCGTTTGATATTCCGTTTCTGCGAAACACTGAAACAAGGGAAAAACAGAAACTGGCACTGGGCTCTGGGTTAATAGGTTAGTCCCAAAAATAATATAAATGTGCATAGTAAAGCCCATTAAACATCCAAGATGGATAATATAATAGCATGAATACTTCATAAATTATAGATACGTCGGAGATGTATCACACATCATCCTGCTTCCAAATGGCCCCGCATTCTCTAGCGCTGTGTGGTCGCCGTCTTCGATCTCCTCGATGCCCTCTTTGAAGATTGATGTGTTGTGCATGCTGGGGTGCAGAGAATCACAAGCGAGAGTGGTCGCCATATAACCTTGGATGGGGATGAATTGTGTGCTCGGGGGAGGGTGTGTGTGTGTGTGTCAGATATTGAGAGAAAACAAACCTAAGGAGGGAAATGTGTGTGTATGTGACGGAAAGCTACATGCTAAACAGGGTATTCACGAAGAGATTGTGCGTGCGAGATAGAGAGCGATGTGCGGGCCTTGAGGTGGGCAGGGGCCGGGTGAGGGTGTCAAAATGTGCGCGTTGATGCATGTGTTACATGCGATCGTGCAAGGGACGGACGAATCGAGAGAGATGGTTGTTGTGTTACAGATGCTCCTCTCTCTCTGTCACGCACACACACACACAAGTAAAATAGAAGACTGTTCTCTCATGTATACACAACGTATCGGCATCTGTCTATGTCTCATTCATGCATGATCATTTGCACATTCACACCTCTCTGTCTCTATCACACGCACACCGTCTCCACATTGCCCTTCCGCCACAACACACATATGGACACATACACACGTTATCTCTCAGTCACACACACAAAATCAGTATTAAAAAAACTAGGGCGCACCTAAAACGTCCAAATCCAAATAAACACGAACTGGAGCTAAATTCAAATATATGGAAATATTGTAGCGTCAAGTAATTTTCCTGGAAAAAAAGTTGAGTAATATTCGGGGATTGTTTTCACACACACAAAAAGGTTTGGTGGATGTCCTTCGAGCGCGACACGGTGACGCACCGTTCAATCGACCGCGCGGCCGCGGTTCACGCGCTTGCACAGGATTCCGTATCATGGTTGTGGTAACTAATAAAAGCGCTGCCTAAGTCTAATGTTTACGTGTACTAGTACGGTTTTCTTTTAAGTTTGACCAACCCTATATAAACTAAACTAAGCTCCCATACGCGCACTCATCAATATGCCGCCGCCGCCGTTGCGCATGCTCGCGCCCGCCTGCTCCGGCCAACAATTTCTCGCCCATCACCACCGTGTCGCCGCCATCCCTGTGCCATGAAGCCGAAGGCTCGCCCGCTCACGTCGTCTGTAGTCCCTCCTCGCGATGCCGCCGCGCTGCCAAGCACGCGAGCAGCTGGTGGAGCCGCGTCTATGCACGTAGCGTATGAAGAGGAGGACGAGCGTGTGCTCCAGCACGCCGGCGAGGAGGAACTAGCGTGTCATTGTCGTCTCCGCCCGCGCGGAGGAGGCGCGCATGGTGGCTGTCACGGCGGAAGCCGGTCGCGCGCGCGTCGAGCCCGCAAACCGGGTGCGGATGCGGAATCTACCTTCGAGACCTTGAATGCCATGTGGATCCTGCAATCTGAAGGAGAAATTTGGGTCAGTCGACTCTTGTGAGCCGTTTGATGCAACATGGATGGCTAGAAGGGCTTCTTCAACCTCTGAAATTGATGCACGGTTCATCTTCTCAGCCCGCCGCACACCTAATCGCCTGCGGCCGCCGCCGCGCCCTCCCCTGAACCGCGTGCCACCGCCATGCTGTCCCCACCCCCGCCATCCGTTTAACCCCGGGCACGATCCATTTTTTCCGGCGAACTGCATTCCACACCCAACACTCATATGATAGATCATGGGCACCCTGCCACCCTAATATAGATACCGGGGTAGCTTCTCTGCCGTCTTCTTCCTTCGCTCCGTCGAACTTCTTTCACAAATCGACTGACCCAAATTATACTACTAGTATGAACGTATTAAGTACAGTAGGAACACGAAGATACGAGCAGTAGTACCAACTGCAAGAAGAACAGTAGTAAGACATAGTACTAGCACTATTGTACGTACTAAAGAGTTCAAATAACGAGAAAGAACATAAAAAGTTCTGCTGGGGCCTCAGCACAACACACCCTTGAAAATAAACTAAGCAACTAGTCCGCTTGACACTGCAGTAGAACCAGCATGAGCGACGCACTGCCACCTACTCGGAGTCCGAGTCCACGTCCTTGACTTCGTCCTCGTCCCTCTTCCTCTTCCTCTTCGCCGACGCTTCTTTGCTTGAACCGGACACTGGGCTCTGCTTCTTCATCCAACCCTTGTAGATATTTAAACAAAGGTAGGCATCCATTGCTGCGTACATGATGTGATCTTCATCTAATGTCTTCGACTCCCATGCATGATGAAACTCGTGGTGAGGTTTCTTCAGTTTAGCATACGAAGGATCAATCATGGCTGCTGCCAGGGTCAGCATTGAAGGATGAGAGGAGGACACCAGGCTTGCCTTCTGGAGATCGAAGGGCTAGCCTACAACGACGCCTATCCGACCCAGGACATCCCTATCGTTCCTAAAGTCTACAGTAACGAATTTCACTCTTTCGTCCTTGAGGAAGTTCTTAAAATCCTGGCACTCAACGTCGGCGTGGCATATGTGGTAGACCAAGCACACATTATGTACGCAAACCTGGATCACGGTGGGCTTCTTCTTCTCTGCCTCCTTTAGTTTCTTCTCTCTCTACAGGACTGTGGTGTACTCAACATCTAGCCCAGCGACCCACTCATCTGTTGAACTGTTGAACATGCGTAGGAAGCGAGCAAGGCATGCTTTCACCGTCGCGGATCCACGTGTGTAGATGACGATGAACTCATCGCTGGTGATGGCTCTAACCTGGTACTTAGCGGTGACCATGGAGATTTGGGAGGCCATGGATTTTGGAGGAGGGTTAGGAGAAGTTGAACTGGTGTAATGTGAAAGGATGGGACGACTGGGAGCGAACTGTTGTAAGGTACTGTACTAGTAGAAGACGGGGACGAGTAGGGCGTGTGAACGACGGGGGGTTGCTGGCTTGCTTGGTGGATAAACGGCTGCAAGCCCCCAAAGAGTTCTCGAGAACTATGCGGGACCCACTAGATGTCATGTCTACTAGGCCCATATCGTAGGCCTGACGGTATAGCTTCTGCCTGTTCGCACGCCATGCCGGTGCGTGGGTAACTTCACTTAATTCCGTCAACCGTCGCGCCTACCACGACCTTCGCCTCCCTCGCGCGGTCGCGCCCTTTGAGCCTTCGACCGGCTATAAATGAGCAATTTTTTGCCTACTCTGCATGCATGATACCCCCTCTGGTCCTTTTACTTCCGTCAACCGTTTGCAAAGTGTTTGACCAAATTTATACTAAAAATATCAATATCTACAATACTGATTATAATGAGTATAAGAACTACTATTAGATGAGTTAAAGATTCTAATCCTGAACTAACCCTGAAGTAACTCTAGCGAAAGAGGTGTTTAGATGACAGGGTTAGATGGAGCGCGGATACAGCGAGGTGCCTTCATGGGCGGTGCGAGAGGGAGGGAGAGGACGAGAAGCTTCGAGGAAGTGGGGAGGGATCTGCTGCGGGGAGAGCGAGAGAAAAATGTGTTTTTTAGTGTCCCGAGAAGAACTAACCCAAATAAGCACCTCTTGGGTGGGTTAGATTTTCTTTGGGTTAGTTGAGTTCAAACTAACCCAAACTAACTCTAACACATGGATCCAAATAGGGCCAAGGTTAGCTATTAGAGTACTACTACCTCCCTTCTAGTTTAAAGGGCTCGATTCAAAATTTTCACCTACTCTTAGCAAGATAGAGGCGGTGGAATAGTTTTTGTAGTCTGCAAAAGTACTCAACTAATGCTGTCGTTCTTCGCAAAAAAATGTGTTTACTAATGCATGCATGAACACTAGTTACTCTAACCCCCCTCTCTTCTTTAATTCTTTGCCACATCAGCATGTTTGTTATTCCTGTGTGCATGATACCAGCTAAGATACCACCATTATGGCCAGCCTTAATCATCGCATGCAATAATTTAGCGCACCTTGAAATATGAACATGTGTGGGGCGTGTATGTTTTTAATGACTTGAGACTATACCTAGCCCGGAATGCAAGATGAGACTTATTATGCACCGTTCCCCATACCTGCAAGAAGCCCGTTCGTCTCCAAATCTTTTCCTCTCCATGTGTGGAAACAATATGCCTGCCAGACTCTCCTTCTCCCTCCGGCGGTCCCACCACTCCACCCCGTGTGGAAAAAATCTGCATGCATGACTCTCCTCCCCCGTGCTCGTCCAATCTGTTGTGACCAGCAATATTTCCACCCCTTCCCTCCCCCGTAATTTACTCCAAAAAATATGCCCACGTAGCTGTTACTACGTTAATCACGCAACATATCTTCCGAGACGCTGCTTCAGTTACTTAACTGCAGGTGCATTGGGTCACTGACATATGGGCCCAACAGGGGTCTGGCCCACATGTCAGTGATGCAACTGGACCTGCAGTTAAGTCAGTCCAGCTCAGTCCATATCTTACGTAGGTGTGCCATTGCTCGCTATAAATACTGCGCCTCCCACAACATTCGGAAGAACGCTCACGTTCATCGCTATCCCCTGCCCCTCCCTCTCACGTTGACCACCATGGCATCGCCCCTCCCAAGCCCTAGCCGCCCCTCGCTGCACCGCGCGGACGGTCATGCGTCGCCATTCCATTCCTTGCCGCCACTAGTCGAGGAGGACGCGTCGGTGTTCCGCTCCTCACCGCGACGCGTCGAGGTGGATGCGTCGCCATTCCGTTCCTCGCCGCCACTAGTCGAGGAGGACGCGTCGGTGTTCCGCTCCTCGCCGCGACGCGTCGAGGTGGACGCGTCGATGTTCCAATCTCGCCAGCACGCGCGTCGGAGGACGTGTCGGCTCCCCTCTATGAGGAGAACGCCGCGCCGCCCGCCGAGCTCCCCAGCCTTGAGGAGCTTTGGAAAGAAATGGATGTCGCCTTGTGGGAGGCTTTGCCTCCAGCAGAGCGCGCCAAAATAGAGGCGGAGAAGAAGGCCGAGGAAGAGAAGCGCACCGCGGGACAAGCTGCCTGGCAGGCCTATGTCGCATCCGAGAGAGTCTCATGCAATTGGCTCTTTGGCAGAAGGCTCATGCGAGGGCCGTGAGGGTGGCGGCGCCCGTGCCAAAGCCCTGAGTGCAGGCGGGCCCAAGCGCCTCATCTATGCTTGGCGGTACGTGGACCGGGTGCACGCTTCCAGCGATGAGGAGTACCTGTTGGCGCCGGATCACCACACCGGTGAGATCGCGCTCGCCCGCCGACAAGCCGCCAATCAGCACCTCGCGAGTTGCGAGGCCGAGGAAGAGGCGTTGTGTTGGCGCGCTGGGAAACGGCCGCGCACCAGGGCACTCGTGGCGCGCCGCAAGCGCTCTTGCAAGCGCCGTGGCTTTTAGTAGGAGTATAATTTTTGTTTCGTAAGGCGATCTCATTAGTTTTGGGACGCAAATGATAAATCCCGAACGTTCAGGAATTATTAGCGTCCTTAATTAAGTATGTAAAAGGGAAAGTTTGGAAACCTTGTGTATTTGTACGCATTTTGTAAGTACGTGCATATAGCACAAACTTTACTATATACTAGCGCACTACACGTCTCTATCTATATATGCTTGCAGACTGTGCTACTCCCTCCGTCCAGGTCAATAAGTCATCTTTGGTTGTGCACCGTGACCAAGAGGGAGGGAATACTTATACACCTAGACGGAGGGAGTACTAATATTACTTATGTACGTGCAAATGCTAGTTTTAACATTACGATGCGGTTTTTGAAAAAGTATAAAAACAACACTAGTCAAGCTTGTGAAACGATTCAATGCAAAACAAATGCAAAAATGCTCGTTTGATTGTTTACTTTTAGCTTCCTTCTCTGTGGTTATTTCTCTGTCGTACTTTGTACAGAGTATCTCACTGGTCGGAAAGGCATGCAAATTCCCAAACCGCTTCCCACACCCCGTATCGAATTTTTTGCCTAACAAGTTGTGCCGTGCAATTGGAATTCCAACTTGAGTACTACTACTAGTAGGAGTACCAGGGGCCAGTTCATTTAGGCTTCTAGATTAGTAATCCCATAACTACTACCTCCGTCCTGGTTTATTGGTCCCCATTGTAATCTGTGTCAAATTTTGATCATAAATTTAACTAATGAAATGTTAGTGCATGTCACATGCACTAACATTTTATCAATTAAATCTTTGGTCAAAATTTAGCACAAAGTACAATGGTGAGGAATAAACCAGGACGGAGGTACTACTAGTAGTAGTTTAGAAGCCCAAATAAATGAGTGAGGCGCCTTAATGTTACTCTCCACTATGACTAGTCTTATGGGAAAAGCCGGGGAAGCCGCGAAAAGAACTGGCCCTAGGAGTAGTAGCTAGGGATACTAGGAGTAGTAGCTGGGGATCGAGTGTGCGGGATGAACCGGAGAAAGTAAATGCAGAGAGATGAAATACAAAAAAGACGGAGGGATGTGATAGTTGCTTGTCAGTTTATTTTACCAGGCCACTTATTACTGGGAGTGGTTGGGTTTTGTGATATGACGGCTTTACTGCTGTGCCATGAGCGGGGTGAGACTCCCGTGCAGCGCCGCCCTCTACACTAGTACTACATCGGTCGTGGTTTATCCCCCATTGAATTTGACCGAAGATTTAACTGACAAAATGTTAGTGCATGTCAACAAAAACAATATCGTTGGATTCGTATTTGAACATAGTTTTCAATGATATAATTTTAGGTGACATGCATCATCATTTATCGTACTATATATAATGTTAGTTCAATTTTTGGTCGTACTATTCTATAGTAAGGTGCCCGTGCGTTGCACGGAAGAGTGAAATGCATTGATCGGGGAGTTGTTTATTTTGACAAAGGATGTGGGGGTCATCTCATGTGTAACGGGTATCGATAGGTTTCTTCGGATATTATTTCATCTCTAGAGCTCACAAACATCTGGGTGAAATAGATAAAAAGTATCTTTTGCAAACAAAAGCGTTCAACTGTTCAACCTGCATCCAAAACTTGTGAAGAAATAACTCTTATTGTGCTTTGCAAGAAATGATCTTCAAGAATTAGTTTTTGAGTATCCATTGTTATACATGTTGTCTACAGATGACATGTCACTTTCTTATAGTCAACAGTTGGCTATAATATTTAAGTATTAACCATGCCCTTATACACCTAGATGGAGGGATTAAATCAGGATGACTTGGAAGGGGGCAGAGGATATGTAAGAAATGGTTCATCATAAGTCTTTCACCAGTACTGTAGTAAAAATTCATACATGGAAGATTCTAGACTAAACCATAAATGGATACACTTCTATTCATGCGCGATGCTCCAATAGAGCAAGATCATGCATGGAAGTCTCCACATGCTTAGACAGCGGATTACATTGAGCGAAGACTAACGATCAACATTTAACTTGATAATGCAGATGTCCAGGTGAACCTCCTTGGAGTCCCCGTGCACATTGTTGGGGGTCAAATAATACCGTGCGTCTTCGATGTCCACATCGGCGGGAAGGTCCCAGCTCGGCAGAGTCCAAGTCAGCTTGACGTAGCCAGTGTTGCCGCCCACGTACCTCCGAGGGGTAGTAATAGTGAGCACGCACCCGCACATCGGCGTCGTGTCAGTGTCTGCGTCAGCGGCGTCGCCCCTGACGCACACTACAGAGACGGGGCGGCGGCCTGCGCGGGCCTCGCCGGTGCCCACGATCAAGAGGAAGACGCTGCCGTCCTCCTCCGAGACTAGCAGGCGGCGGTGATCCTCCAACGACTCCGGCACGGTGAACGGGTAGCACGTCTCGTACTTGATGTTCTTCGCCAAGGGCCAGTAGTGATCGCCGCACGCCTGCGTCAGGTGATGCATGATGTCCGCCGGCGAGCCCCAAAACGGCACCGGGCACTCATAGCAGTAGACGAAGGGCTCCTTGGAGGCATCGACCAGGCCGTCCATGAAATGGGAGTGGCTGTAGGGGACGTTCCGCTAGTTGAATATATGAGAAAGTTACTACGAGATTTAGTCTGAATAAGCACAAAATAAATCATGACGGCTATAACAGAGATTAAACTAATCATGCGGACTAGCATAGTAGATGAACAGATCAAATCTAGGACACAGACTAGAAACATGAATTCTACCACGATTTCGAACAGGAAGGACAGAAACACATACGGCGCAACAGGAGCAGCACCATTGGCGTTGAGGTTGTGACCCATGTCGTTGAGGAAGAGGTTGCCGAGGTCGGGGAAGAAGTCGTCGTCGATGAAGTCGTCACTGCTAGCAGTCGCGAGAGTGCGCTCCCCAAATTTCAACAGCGCCCGCCGAATGGAGCGCAGGAGGGAGTGGCTGTAGGGGACGTTGCGGCCACCGAATGGAGCGCAGGAGTAGCCCATGAAGCAGTAGATGGTGCTCCTCCCTAGTCTCTATTCTTATCTCTATCTCTACTACTCTTCTTTGTTTTTTATAATATACTAGTTGTAGTTGTCAAATCGAATAGTACTGCGTCGTCCACTGCACGCCCGGCTGAACACGCCTCCTCGCCTCCATCAAACCCCTCTGTTAAACCCGCGTGCAATCCGAGAAACCTACTCCGGCCCGCGGGAGGAAATTTGCCGGTTGCCGTTGGAGAATAATGGAGTCACGTCCAATCCATTTGAGTTAAATGCGTGTATGATTCTCCCTCTATAAAAAGTTAATTGCATCCTTAATCTTGTATTCTAAGTACTCTGTGGGTTCCACTGTCAGTACAGTGTACATGACTTGCAGGCTGGCTACAGATTCGTACAGAAAGTTAAAAAGAAACAAATCCATCCTTAATCCTGTATTCTAAGTACTCTGTGGGTTCCACTGCCAGTACAGTAGCGAAAGAAGTACTCCCTCCGTCCGGAAATACTTGTCCTACAAATGGATAAAATAGATGTATCTATAAATAAAATAAGTCTAGATACAACCATTTATAGGACAAGTATTTCCGGACGGAGGGAGTATAAATTAAAAAAAATATAAAAAGCTAAAGTTTAGGACAAAATTCGAACTCAGGTCATCGCGCTGCGAGCATCCGGCCCGGACCAGTACACTAGGTGTTGGTTGCGGAGAATGCAAGAGATAAACCTTTATAACAATGAGCCCGTCCGTTGCAGCGGATCCAAAGTAGAATAATACATATTCACAAATTTGAAAGAAAACAATTTACTTTTGATATACATATCACTAAAATATCTTATGTTTCACTCCAAATATATTCTTTGGGCTGTTTTGATGAAGTAAGGAAGGAATGTGGTTGGTTTCAAGATACTAAGGGGTTTTGTGTAAACTGGAGCAGAGAACTGGGAATTGTTGCAAAACGCCACAACTTACATCACAGCCGTTAGATGCAGATCTAATGGTCAGAAATGGCGGATGGCAGACACACCATCATCACCAACTGAGTCTTTTATATGAGTAGGAGTAGAGAAAAAACCGAGTTGGTGATGATTGTGTGCCTGCCATCTTATAATATAGACTGTCCGATCTATATCTGACGGATAGAAAGCAAACTATGACAAATTTACAAAAGATACCCGCACCTCTCTCCACATTTACAGATAAGGCCTTGCCTCGTTCATCCTTATCTCCCACAACCTCATTGCTGAGCAATTACAAAAGGAAGTCTCTGGAACAATCTAGCATGGTGGCTGCTGCCGGCGCCGTCCATCCCCATGCCTCCGCCCAGTCCGACCACCAGTCACCACCACGCCCCACTCCTCCTCACCTCTATCATCTTTCTCGACATATCATTTTTTCGATGAAATGGTCGACATGCCATTTTTCGATAAAATTCTCAAGATATCATTAGTTTTTACACATGGGATCTCCTGCATGGGTCAATCACAACAGGTGTTTTGTAAAAAATGCATCCTGATGTTCCGTGCAATGCACGGGCATCTTGCTAATTTTTTTGCATATAGTTCCAAACACCACGTAGACACGGTCTTTGACCATTTTACAACTATGTTAGTATCATTGTTAGTGGTCAGCCGGTGCAAGTTATAGCCCCGGGTGTTTTAACCTTTTTTTAGTAATGATATCTGGCGATTGTTCGGCACGAGCTCAATCCTGGCGAATCCCACGTAACCGTCAGATTTCCATCCGACGGTGGCCTGTTTTTAAGCCATAGTATTTGACAAAACCGCCACCCTTACACACGTACTGTAACTGCGTCGCGGGCATTTGCAACTGCCATGTCTCCCAGCGGACGTTTGCTGGGGATTGGAGTTAGCACCGATGGCGGTTCGTAGTCGTTCCACGCTCGGGCATTGAAGTTTGTAACTATTTTAGATTAGAACATACTACTCCTCCGGTGCTAGTAGTTGATGTCTAGTACGCAACCTTCTTCTCGTAGACGTTGTTGGGCCTCCAAGTGCAGATGTTTGTAGGACAGTAGCAAATTTCCCTCAAGTGGATGACCTAAGGATTATCAATCCGTGGGAGGCGTAGGATGAAGATAGTCTCTCTCAAACAACCCTGCAACCAAATAACAAAGAGTCTCTTGTGTCCCCAACACACCCAATACAATGGTAAATTGTATAGGTGCACTAGTTCGGCGAAGAGATGGTGATACAAGTGCAATATGGATGGTAGATATGGGTATTTGTAATCTGAAAATATAAAAACAGCAAGGTAGCAAGCGATAAAAGTGAGCGTAAACGGTATTGCAATGCTAGGAAACAAGGCCTAGGGTTCATACTTTCACTAGTGCAAGTTCTCTCAACAATAATAACATAATTGGATCATATAACTATCCCTCAACATGCAACAAAGAGTCACTCCAAAGTCACTAATAGTGGAGAACAAACGAAGAGATTATGGTAGGGTACGAAACCACCTCAAAGTTATTCTTTCCAATCAATCCGTTGGGCTATTCCTATAAGTGCCACAAACAGCCCTAGAGTTCGTACTAGAATAACACCTTAAGACACAAATCAACCAAAACCCTAATGTCACCTAGATACTCCAATTTCACCTCAAGTATCCGTGGGTATGATTATACGATATGCATCACACAATCTCAAATTCATCTATTCAACCAACACATAGAACCTCAAGAGTGCCCCCAAGTTTCTACCGGAGAATCAAGACGAAAACGTGTGCCAACCTCTATGCATAGGTTCATGGGCGGTACCCGCAAGTTGATCACCAAAACATACATCAAGTGAATCACGTGATATCCCATTGTCACCACAGATACACACGGCAAGACATACATCAAGTGTTCTCAAATCATTAAAGACTCAAGCCGATAAGATTACTTCAAAGGGAAAACTCAATCCATTACAAGAGAGTAGAGGGGGAGAAGCAACATAAGATCCAACTATAATAGCAAAGCTCGCGATACATCAAGATCGTGCCAAATCAAGAACACGAGAGAGAGAGAGAGAGAGAGAGAGAGAGAGAGATCAAACACATAGCTACGGGTACATACCCTCAGCCCCGAGGGTGAACTACTCCCTCCTCGTCATGGAGAGCGCCGGGATGATGAAGATGGCCACCGGTGAGGACTCCCCCCTCCGGCAGGGTGCCGGAACAGGGTCCCGATTGGTTTTTGGTGGCTACAGAGGCTTACGACGGCGGAACTCCAGATCTATTCTGTTCCCCGAAGGTTTTAGGGTATATGGATATATATAGGCGGAAGAAATATGTCAGGGGAGCCACGAGGGGCCCACAAGGGTGGAGGGCGCGCCCAGGGGGGTGGGCGCGCCCCCTGCCTCGTGCCTTCCTCGTTGCTTTCCTGACGTGGACTCCAAGTCTCCCGGGTTGCTTTCCTTCCAAAAATAACTTCTCCAGAAGGTTTCATTCCGTTTCGACTCTGTTTGATATTCCTTTTCTTCGAAACACTGAAACAAGGGAAAAAACAGGAACTGGCACTGGGCTCTGGGTCAATAGGTTAGTTCCAAGAATAATATAAAAGTGCATAGTAAAGCCCATAAAACATCCAAGATGGATAATATAATAGCATGAATACTTCATAAATTATAGATACGTTGGAGACGTATCAGCATCCCCAAGCTTAATTCCTGCTCGTCCTCGAGTAGGTAAATGATAAAAGAAAGAATTTATGAAGTGTGAATGGTAGCAGGTGCATAAGTTTGATCAAAGATAATTTCAACCACCTTTTCTAGCATCATTATATGTCATAACAGAAGTTCACATCATAAAGCTTTGCATGATCAAGTAACAAGCTATTCACATGTTAAAGTATAGATCAAAAACTTTCTTGAAAACTAACAAACTATGTTCTCAGTCATCAAACAATCGCAATTCATCTTATTTTCAGGAAGAGTCTATCAGAGCTTTAAGCAAACTTCACATACTCAACTATCATATAGTCTTCCATGATTGCTACCACTCAAAGCATATTTTTTTAGAACAAATGGCATCCATCGAACACAGAGAAAGATAGGGGCTTAATGTTTCACCTCCCAACTTATTTATCATATAGATAATTGTCAACAATAATAATTTATGATCAAATATATTTGAATGGCCATATATGCTTTAGATCTTTCCATCACATGATGCTTGCCAACTAAAGAGTAGGTTGGAATGAGAAGGAATACTACTAACTCTTGCATAAAAGTAAAAGATAGACCCTTCGCAGAGGGAAGCAGGGATTTGCAGAGGTGCCAGAGCTCGAAGCAAAAACAGAGATGAAAATAATTTTGAGAGGTATGCTTTCATTGTCAACATAACGACCAAGAGTTCCCAACATCTTCCATACTACATACATTATAGGCGGTTCCCAAACAGAAAGTTAAAGATTTTTACTCCCCCTCCACCAACAATCATCAATCCATGGCTTGCCTGAAACAACGGGTGCCTCCAACTAACATCAAACCTCGGGGAGTTTTGTTTGCAATTATTTTTGATTTGATTTTGATCTTTTGATCATGGGACTGGGCATCCCAGTTATCGGCCATTTTCTCGTGAATGATGAGCGGAGTCCACTCATCGTGAGAATAACCCACCTAGCATGGAAGATACTGCTAACCCGTAGTCGCTACATGAGCGATTCGGGCATACAAAATAGATTATTATTTGAAGGTTTAGAGTTTGGCACATGCAAATTTACTTGGAACGGCAGGTAAATACCGCATATAGGTAGATATGGTGGACACTCATGGAAGAAACTTGGTTCAAGGGATTTGGATGCACAAGCAGTATTCCCGCTTAGTACAGATATTTTGGCTAGCAAAGGATTCTAAATAGCAAGCACCACATGTTAGAGGATCCAAAACAATATAACTTATACAAATATACCCAAGCATAACTCATTATGTTGTCTTCCTTGTCCAACTTCAACTATTTTGCTCAGGTTTGAAAATAATTAATGGGGCTCACAATCATAGAAGATGTCCAAGATAGTATGATATGTGAAATCTCTCTTCCGTCAATATTCTTTCATGAATTGTTCAAGTGACCAATACAATGTTTGCTAACCTTCAATAAATTTACCACCTCTACTTCTTATATGTGAAGGCATTACTCCCCATGGGAAAGGCATATGAAACATATATAATTTCAGATTTATGACATTCAAATCATTCAACCATTTACTCATAGGATATAAGTGAGGCACACGAGTAAATGACAAACTACTCCAAAAAGATATAAGTGAAGATCAATGAGTAGTTAAATAATTATGCAGCTATGTGAAGACTCTATCTCATTTAAGAATTTCAGATCTTGGGATATTATTCAAACAGCAAGCAAAACAAAATAAAACGACATTTCAAGGATAACACTCATCATGTGAAGAAGCAAAAACTTAGGCTCAACCGATACTAACCGATAATTGTTGAAGAAGAAAGGTGGGATGCCTACCGGGGCATCCCCAAGCTTAGATGCTTGAGACTTCTTGAAATATTATCTTGGGGTGCCTTGGGCATCCCCAAGCTTGAACTTTTGTGTCTCCTTAATTCCTTTTATATCACGGTTTCCTAAATCTTGAAAGCTTCGTCCACATCAAACTCAACAAGAACTCGTGAGATAAGTTAGCATAAACCAATGCAAAAACCTTATCATACTATACTGTAGCAAATCACTAAAATTATTATTCAACATTGCATACTAAATGCCTCTGCATATTTAATAGTCCTATCCTCAAATAGAATCATTAAACAAGCAAACATACAAACAATGCAAACATAACAGCAATCTGCCTAAACAGGAAAGTCTGTAAAGAATGCAGAAAGATCCATACTTCCCTAGCTCCAAAAATTATAAAAGAAAATTCCCACTGTAGTAAATTTATCAGAGCTTATTATGCAAAAGGTTTCAACATTTTATCACATTCTGACTTTTCTAGGGAATTTTTGCAACAGCGGTAAACTTTCTGTTTTCAAACAGCAACATGTATACTTGCAAAATAAGCATGGTAAATGCTATCCTTGACATTTTTATTGAAACTAGAGATGAAAACCATTATTCTAAATAACAGCAAGCAAATAGTAACAAAAGGAAATGACGCTCCAAGCAAAACACATATCATGTGGTGAATAAAAATATAGCTCCAAGTAAAGTTACCGATGGAAGTAGACGAAAGAGGGGATGCCTTCCGGGGCATCCCCAAGCTTTGGCTTTTTGGTGTCCTTAGATTATCTTCGGGGTGCCACGGGCATCCCCAAGCTTAGGCTCTTTCCACCCCTTGTTCCATAATCCATCAAATCTTTCACCCAAAACTTGAAAACTTCACAACACAAAACTTAGCAGAAAATCTCGTGAGCTCCGTTAGCGAAAGAAAACAAAAGACCACTTCAAGGTACTGTAATTAACTCATTCTTTATTTATATTGGTGTTAAACCTAATGTATTCCAACTTCTCTATGGTTTATAAACTATTTTACTAGCCATAGATTCATCAAAATAAGCAAACAACACACAAAAAACAGAATCTGTCAAAAACAGAACAGTCTGTAGTAATCTGTAACTAACGCAAACTTCTGGAACTCCAAAAATTATAAACTAAATTGGTGGACCTGAGGAATTTGTATAGTAATCATCTGCAAAAAGAATCAACTAAATAGCACTCTCCAGTAAAACGTTTTGGCTAATCTCGTGAGCGCTAAATGTTCTGTTTTTTACAGGATGATCATAAAGACTTCACCCGAGTCTTCCCAAAGGTTCTACTTGGCACAAACACTAATTAAAACATGAAAACACATCTAAACAGAAGCTAGATGGATTTTTTATTCCTAAACAGAACCAAAAAGCAAGAAACTAAAATAAAATTGGGTTGCCTCCCAACAAGCGCTGACGTTTAACGCCCCTAGCTAGGCATGATGATTTCAATGATGCTCACATAAAAGATAAGAATTGAAACGCAAAGAGAGCATCATGAAGAATATGACTAGCACATTTAAGTCTAACCCACTTCCTATGAATAGGGATTTTGTGAGAAAACAACTTATGGGAACAATAATCAACTAGCATAGGAAGGCAAAACAAGCATAACTTTAAAATTTTAAGCACATAGAGAGGAAACTTGATATTATTGCAATATGTAGAAGCATGTGATCCTATCTCATAATAATTTTCAGTAGCATCATGAATGAATTCAACAATATAACCAGCACCTAAAGAATTCTTTTCATGATCTACTTGCATAGAAATTTTATTGCTCTCCACATAAGCAAAATTCTTTTCATTCGGAATAGTGGGAGTTTCATAAGAGACTTGAATACTATAAATTGTTTCCACATTAAAAGAGTAATGTTCAGAAAAAAGGTAATCATAATCATGACAAGTTTTATAAGTATAGTCATCACTACTTTTTATAGCATAAGTTTCATCACAATAATCATCATAAGTAGCAACTTTGTTCTCATCATAATCAATTGAAACCTCTTCCGAAATAGTGGATACATCACTAAATAAAGTCATGACCTCTCCAAATCCACTTTCATAAATATTATAAGATTCAACATCCTCCAAAATAGTGGGATCATTACTTCCTAAAGTTGACACTCTTCCAAACCCACTTTCATCAATATCATCATAGGTAGAAGGCATGCTATCATCATTATAAATTTGCATATCAAAACTTGGGAGACTAAAAATATCATCTTCATTAAACGTAGCCTCCCCAAGCTTGGGACAAACATTAATTGCAGCAAATATATTCTCAAAAACATCATCTTCATCAAACATAGCATCCCCAAGCTTGGCCTTTTCATATCATAAGCATAATCACTCTCATCATTAATAGTATGGATAGCACCAATAGTATAGCAATGATCATATTCTTCCAAGCAAGTGCCAAAAAGATTTTCAAGATCATAAGAAGTATCATTATCTTCCCAATCATAATCATCACAAGAAGCAATAGGCATAACAAGATCATCATCAAGTGCATCATCTTCCACAATTATTTTTGATTCATTTTCATGAGGCACAACAATAATAGGAGCAACTTTATTTTTGAGAGATATATTTTTACCTCTCTTCCTTTTTATTTTCTTCTTCTTCACCACATCATGTGTGGGTTCAATCCTCTTTTTGGAGCTCCTTATTAATGAGATTGGTTGAATAGAAGGCTCCTCCTCGTTACCTGATTCATCATAAGAAATAATAGGAGGATATTGGGAAGTCTCTTCCCTTTCATTAGTATTCTCTTCATCTTCTATTTGTTTTCTTTTATTTATGTAATTGGCAATATAAGGATTTTCAATGCAATTCACCGCACAATACATATAAATTTCCTCTAGATCAAAATGAAGAACTCTATCAAGGGCAAATTCTGGAATATCCTTAGTTATACGTTTCATTTCTTCATAACCCAAGAGCAAACTAAGTTCATTATGATGTGCAAGGGAAATCAAGTCATCACAATTTTTGGACACGATACGATCATGAAACAATTTGCATTGAGTACTGAAATGATCACGTTCATTGCAAAGTTCACAAGTATGGCTAAGAAAGTTTAAATTTCCAGCACATGCATCTAGCCTTTCTTGCAACCATTTAGTTTCTAAATGCTTATGCCTCTTGCAATATCTATCTTCTCTATTTGGTGAGTACTTGCAAACCCAATACACTCCACAAAAATTGACATGCTTATAGGAGATATTTTCATCATGATTAGTGCAATCATCATTAGTACTATGGATATTCAAGGAGTTCATACTAACAACATTGCAATCATGCTCATCATTCAAAGATTTAGTGCCAAACATTTTAATGCATTCTTCCTCTAACACTTTGGCACAATTTTCTTTTCCATCATTTTCACGAAAGATAATAAAAAGGTGAAGCGTATGTGGCAAACTTAATTCCATTTTTTTGTAGTTTTCTTTTATAGACTAAACTAGTGATAAAACAAGAAACTAAAGATTCGATTGTAAGATCTTAAGATATACCTTCAAGCACTCACCTCCCCGGCAACGGCCCCAGAAACTGCTTGATGTCTACTAGGCAACCTTCTTCTTGTAGACGTTGTTGGGCCTCCAAGTGAATAGGTTTGTAGGAGCATGCATCTAGAGTCTTAAGTTCATCAGAACAGAGTAACACATTAGGCAAGATGATGTGATGTAGAGGGATAAACTCAAGCAAATTTCCCTCAAGTGGATGACCTAAGGTTTATCAATCGTGGGAGGCGTAGGATGAAGATGGTCTCCCTCAAACAACCCTACAACCAAATAACAAAGAGTCTCTTGTGTCCCCAACACACCCAATACAATGGTAAATTGTATAGGTACACTAGTTCGGCGAAGAGATGGTGATACAAGTGCAATATGGATGGTAGATATGGGTATTTGTAATCTGAAAATATAAAAACAGCAAGGTAGCAAGCGATAAAAGTGAGCGTAAATGGTATTGCAATGCTAGGAAACAAGGCCTAGGGTTCATACTTTCACTAGTGCAAGTTCTCTCAACAATAATAACATAATTGGATCATATAACTATCCCTCAACATGCAACAAAGAGTCACTTCAAAGTCACTAATAGTGGAGAACAAACGAAGAGATTATGGTAGGGTACGAAACCACCTCAAAGTTATTCTTTCCAATCAATCCGTTGGGCTATTCCTATAAGTGCCACAAACAGCCCTAGAGTTTGTACTAGAATAACACCTTAAGACACAAATCAACCAAAACCGTAATGTCACCTAGATACTCCAATGTCACCTCAAGTATCCGTGGGTATGATTATACGATATGCATCACACAATCTCAAATTCAACTATTCAACCAACACATAGAACCTCAAGAGTGCCCCAAAGTTTCTACCGGAGAATCAAGACGAAAACGTGTGCCAACCCCTATGCATAGGTTCATGGGCGGAACCCGCAAGTTGATCACCAAAACATACATCAAGTGAATCACGTGATATCCCATTGTCACCACAGATACGCACGGCAAGACATACATCAAGTGTTCTCGAATCATTAAAGACTCAATCCGATAAGATTACTTCAAAGGGAAAACTCAATCCATTACAAGAGAGTAGAGGGGGAGAAGCAACATAAGATCCAACTATAATAGCAAAGGTCGCGATACATCAAGATCGTGCCAAATCAAGAACACGAGAGAGAGAGAGATCAAACACATAGCTACGGGTACATACCCTCAGCCCTGAGGGTGAACTACTCCCTCCTCGTCATGGAGAGCGCCGGGATGATGAAGATGGCCACCGGTGAGGGTTCCCCCCTCCGGAAGGGTGCCGGAACAGGGTCCCGATTGGTTTTTGGTGGCTACAGAGGCTTACGGCGGCGGAACTCCAGATCTATTATGTTCCCCGAAGGTTTTAGGGTATATGGATATATATAGGCGGAAGAAATACGTCAGGGGAGCCACGAGGGGCCCACGAGGGTGGAGGGCGCGCCCAGGGGGTGGGCGCACCCCCTGCCTCGTGCCTTCCTCGTTGGCAGTTGCAGGTGGTTCCTGGCTCGATCAGACGTTGGCGAACGATTGATGATCGTTCGCACGTACCGGACGTGTTGTTTTGCGGAATACAATCACAGTCACTGCAAGATCTTTGAGCAGGATCCCAGCTTCTCTGGGCCTTCAGGAATTTTTGACTGGAGGTTGGTAAGTAGCCTTGGTACACACACTCTGTTTGTCGGACTAAATTATCCGATTAACCAGGAGATAACCGACGGCAAGGATCATGATGGCAGCGCGGTTTTGTTCATCAGGCAAAACTGTGTGTACACAACGTACCATGAGTCTCTGCATGCACCATACCCTGATATGTGCCGCCACACTCTTCAGGCCAAAGTAGGAGAGAGGGTCGCAAGTATCAGACTTCGACCTGCTGGCTGGAGTTTCCCCCGCCAGGCACCCATCTGGTTCAAGCCGTCAGCCAATCTCCACAGCTTAATAAATAGTAATGTCTAACTGAGCCGGTTAGTTAGATGCGTACACCTGGTGTAGTAGGATCTTTAGTTAGTTTTATGCATACACTTGTTCTTTTTTGGTAGCCCTTTTGTAATGATGGCTGATGTTTGGTTTGGAAGAGAGAGCTGCGTCTTCACTCTTCTAGCCTGGTTACTGCTTCTGTTGCACCCCTAGCCCTGGTTGCTGCTGCTGCTGTTTTCAATGTACAATCAGTAGTATATTTTGTCTGTTGGTTGAATAAATGTGTTGTTAGAATGACAAACACAATGTTTTGGAAGTCGTTGCATGGTTCGATCCTTTAGTGCCCCGTACCGTACGTAGCGCATACTATTTTTCGTACGGAACACATTTTCCACTTGTTGATAACATGCATCCCACTGATGAAGGCACAATAGAGAAGCCCATAATTAACTGGAAGGGAGGCTCTCACATGGATCCGGCCCAGGTACATGCTCATGGTCCCCTAAACATAAATAAGTAAATAAATAAATAAAGCTAAATGCTCATGCACCAGTTCTTTAAATTCACGATTTAACGGGAGGATATTATTTCTATGACAGTGTCGTTACATTCAGTCGATATTATTCTTCGGCAAAGATAGGACCAGTCTTCTTTCTCCCAGCATTTTCTTCCTGCAACCAGCGGACCCATGCAAATCGTAGTCAACGTCGTAAATAGTTCCGGTCCATTTTTATTTTTCAATAAGAATGTCCAACCCAGCCTAGCACATTGGCGACAGCACTTTATCCTCCGCCTTGGTGCGCTCGCCGCGGCGCCGCCGTCCGGCCCTGTCAACGTAGTTTTTTTTGAAACGGTCCCTGTCAACATAGTGAATCGGGAGAGGACTGTAGTTGTGAGTATGACAGTACGGACCCACCAGGTCCACTCCCGAACACAAGCAAGCACCTCTTTTACTACTCAGATGAACCCCTCATTTTTACTCTAATCCACCCTGCTGATATCTGGGACCCACATCATTTTCAACGTATAGTCAATTAACGACAGAATTGCACAACTTTTTTAGTAGTAATTCAGAGGAGCAGGCTATAAACTGGGTTGTGCGGTCTCTGTGGCCCGTCTAACAACATGACCAGCCCATAATTTTTTCCTTTGGGAAAATAGGTAGCCTAGTATTTCTTTTTGAAGAATACCCAAGCTAGGCCTATTTGTTTTCTCCAACTTACTGGGCTGCAAATCTTTCAAGACAAGGAGGGATGCATTCTGGCCTGGCCAAAGAGTATGGCCAGTGTCTGTTAAAAGTAATATCAAAAGGGGTTAAAAATTCCAAAAAAATTATAGCAAATGGGATATTAGTTTCTTTTTTCTTTTTGTTCTTCACTGATATCTTATACTCCCTCCGTCCCAAAATTCTTGTCTTAGATTAGTCTAGATACGGATGTATCTAATACCAAAACGTGACTTGATACATCCGTATTTAGACAAATCTAAGACAAGAATTTTGGGACGGAGGGAGTATTTCATTGGATTTAACATGACATAATACTAATTTATTTTTAAATTTGTTTTAGTATGGCTACTAATTTTTGGATTAAGAATATTTTGTTCCCCAGCAAAAATTTGCGAATTTTCAAAATTTCCCACATATTTTTTTTAACCCTGGTACTGACCAGAAAATGGGCAGCAATTCTAAAAATAGAAAACGGGCTGCAATAAATTCCATATGAATTAGAAAATGAGTAAAAATTATAAAAATAATAGCAAATGGGATGTACACGCCACAGATTTCGAGGCTGACTTGTTTACACAAGGCTTTGTCAGTCAACACACGATTGTAGCAGCAGTGACTGTTGGATGTCCATCCAACGGCCGACGTGCTTCTTCAATCTCTGATCTTCCTGCTCCAGCCGCCTAAACTAGCGCCGGCGGGACTGCCTGGTCCCTTCTCTTGTGGTCCGCTGTGATGCCGCGCAGGCTTCCCCGGCCCACCCTACTCCCTCCGCTGGCCTGGCCGCACGCAATCAACTGCCTCCTTATTACGCGAAAAAAATGATTCCTCCCACTGACATCTGGGGCGCACCGGTTGGGAGGCTGACCTGTGGGCCTACTAAGTTGACGCGTACACAGGGCTTGTCAACTTAGTCAACAAACGATTCTAGCAGCAGTAACCGTTGGATTTGAATCGAACGGTCCTGCTGCTTCTTCAATCGCTGCTCTTCTTGCACCAGCCGCCCAAACCTGCGCCGGCGAGACCGCCTGCTCCTGCCTCCAGTGGCCGGCTGTGCACCCGTTGAGGCCTCACCGCCCCCTACTACTCCCACCTCTAGCCAGGCCCTGCAGCGACGGCAGCCTCACACCGCAGCCGAACCAGTGAACCCTCGTACTCCTCTCCATGTGGGCATCCACTGCCGCGTCTTCCCCGGCTCCGCGTCGTCCCCTTCCTAGGCCTCGTCGTCGTCCAGCACCTTGGATGCGCTCGGTGCGGAGTGGTCAACGTGGTCAACGAACGACACCATCGGAAGTAGACTGTGCGTGGAGAGGCTGACAGCTGGGTCCACGGCCGCACGCAAGGAAATGCCTCCTTATTACGCGCAAAATAATGATTCCTCCACCTGACAGCTGGGACCCATCGGAAGGGCCTCTGTATTTCGTGAAAAAAACATTCCCACCGCTGACAGGTCGGACCAACCAGCTATATCTTCGCACGCAAGGAAGTGCCTCCTTATTACGCACAAAAAAATGAATACCCCCTGCTAGCTGGGACCCACAATAGTGGGAGGCTGACTTGCGGGCCAACTAAGTTGATAGGGACAGAGGGATTTGTCTTTTTTTTTATAAAAGAGAGCTCTCTCTTCGATTTCTATTAAAAGAAATCACTGAGTCTTCTTACAGCTAAAAAAGGAAAGCAAAGAAAAAACTGACATAACTATCTAGCTCCAGTGACCGTACGATGTCCATCCAACGGCCGTAGTGCTTCTTCAATCTCTGGTCTTCTTGCTCCAGCCTCCCAAACCAGCGCCGGTCGTGCCTCATGCTCCTGCCTCCCGTGGCCGGCTGCGATGCCGCGGAGGCCTCACCGCCCCCTACTACTCCCACCGCTGGCCAGGCCATCCCTGTACTCACCCACACCCCCTGTTATTCTGCAGCGACGGCAGCCTCACACCGCAGCCGAACCAGTGAACCCTCTTACTCCTCTCCGCGTGGGCATCCACTGCCGCGTCTTCCCCGGCTCCGCGTCGTCCCCTTCCTAGGCCTAGCCGTCGTCCACCGCCTTGGTGCTCTCGGCGCGGCGTGGTCAATGTGGTCAATGACCGAGTTCCATCGGAAGAGTACTATACGTGGAGAGGCTGATAGCTGGGTCCACGGCCGCAGCTGGGTCCACGGCCACAACCCAGTTTTTTTGTGATTTGCCAAGTAAGTCGCTTTGTCAGGCCTATTGGGTTGCAAATCTTTCAAGACAAGGAGAGCTTCATTCGGCTGGCCGAGAAAATGGCCTATCAGTAATGAGAAATGGGTTGTACATTTTTAAAACACATCAAACCGGCAATTAGTTTCAAATTTCTTTTTTTCATTTCAAGATTTTAAATTGCATTGATTTTTATGCGTGGATAATTTGTTGGATTTTATATTGATATATATTTATTTTAAAATCAGTTTGAACATGACTCGAAATTTCGGGATTAAAAACAGTTCGGACCGCACCGAAATATGCAAAATTTTGTATAATTTTTTAACCGTGGCCACAATATGGGCTGTAATGCTAACAAAAAGAATATGGCTCCAAAAAAATCTTAAGAATTAGCAAATGGGCTGTAAATTATTAGAAATAATGGCAGATGGGTTGTATGCTGTTTTCCACAGATTTGAGGCTTTCCTAAAAAAAAGGTTGACGCACAAGCAGTGACTGTTGGATGTCCATCCAACGGCCGTCGTGCTTCTTCAATCTCTGCTCTTCCTGCTCCAGCCGCTCAAACAAGCGCCGGCGGGACTGCCTGCTCCTTCCTTCCCGCGGCCGGTTGTGCTGCCGCGCAGGCCTCATTGCCCCACCGTACTCCCATCGCTGGCCTAGCCATCCCTCTACTCACCCACACCTGCTGTTATTCTCCGGCGACGGCAGACGAACCAGTAAACCCTTGTACAGTCGTACTCCCCCCACGTGGGAAACAACTTCCGAGTCTTCCCTGGCTCCGTGTCGTTCCCTTCCTAGGCCTCGCCGTCGTCCACCGCCCTGGTGCTCTCGGTGCGGCCTGGTCAACGTGGTCAACGACCGACATGCATCTGAAGTGGACTGTATGTGGAGAGGCTGACAGCTGGGTCCACGGCCGCACGCAAGGAAATGCCTCCTTATTACGAGCAAAATAATGATTCCTCCACCTGACATCTGGGACCCACTGAAAGGGCCTCTGTATTTTGCAAAAAAGAAAACGTTACCGCCGCTGACAGCTCGGACCCACCAGCTATATCTTCGCACGCAAGGAAGTGCTTCCTTATTACGCACAAAAAAATGAATACCCCCCTGCTAGCTGGGACCCAGTATAGTGGGAGGCTGACTTGTGGGCCTACTAAGTTGACGGGGATGGAGGGCTTTGTCAACTTAGTCAATATGCACGATTCTAGCTCCAGTGACCGTACGATGTCCATCCAACGGCCGTAGTGCTTCTTCAACCTCTGGTCTTCTTGCTCCAGCCGCCCAAACCAGTGCCGGTCGTGCCTCGTGCTCCTGCCTCCCGTGGCCGGCTGCGATGCCGCGGAGGCCTCACCGCCCCCTACTACTCCCACCGCTGGCCAGGCCATCCCTCTACTCACCCACACCCCTGTTATTCTACGGCGACGGCAGCCGCACACCGCAGCCGAACCAGCGAACCCTCGTACTCCTCTCCGCGTGGGCATCCACTGCCGCGTCTTCCCTGGCTTCGTGTCGTCCCCTTCCTAGGCCTCGCCGTCGTCCACCGCCTTGGTGCTCTCGGCGCGGCGTGGTCAATGTGGTCAACGACCGACTTCCATCGGAAGAGTACTGTACGTGGAGAGGCTGACAGCTGGGTCCACGGCCGCAGCAAGGAAGTGCCTCCTTATTGCGCGCAAAATAATTATTCCTCCGCCTGACAGCGGGGACCCACCGGACGGGCCACCATATTTCGCGAAAAAAACATTTCCCCCTGACTGCTGGGACCCACCAGCTACATCTTCGCGCGCAAGGAAGTGCGTTCGGGCAAAAAAAAAATGATTCGCCCCCTGACAACTGGGACCCACCAGCTACATCTTCGCACGCAAGGAAGTGCCTGACAGTCGGGACCCACCTGGTCGAAGCGTACGTAGCGTTGTCATTCTGGTCACGAATGTGTACGTACATACTGGTCGATGTAGAGGCGCGCACGTAGCATGTACACGTACGTACAACAGCCAGGGTGCAAGAAAGTAAATACGGCCACGTACGTACATACGGGCGGGGTCTCAAATGCCTACTCGCGCGTACGTACGGCCAGGGCTCGTGTACATGGCCGGGTCAGAACGGATAAACTGCATCGTCGTCGTGTTCATGGGGAGGCAACAGAATGCGTCGTGTTCATCGGGAGGCAACGGAACGTGTGGGAGCCAACCGGTTTGGACGGAATAGCCGATGGAATCGAGGCCTGGCGTACCGCAGAACGGAGGAAACGGCCTTGTGTTTGACCGGCCACGTTCGAAACGGGATCTTGTTCATCGGGAGGGCTCTGCTGTATCGCAAAACGGAGGAAACGGACCTCCTACAGTCGAAACGGGGGTCCTGTTGATCGGGAGGGGTGTAGCGTACCGCAAAATGGAGGAAACGGACTTGTGTTGGAGCGATACGGTCGAAACGGGTGTCCTGTTCATCGGGAGGGGTGTGGCGTACCGCAAAACGGGACTCCACGGGATACTGTTCATGTCCACCGTCGACCCCCTCCAGCCTCCACGGGCTACTGTTCATCCACCGTCGACCTCCTCCAGCCTCTACCTGCGACTGTTCATCCACGTGCTCCTGTTCATCCAGCCTCCACCGCGCGCTACTCCACCGACTACTGTTCAACCAGCCCTCTCCACTGGCTCCTGTTCAACCACCCCTCCACGGGCTACTGTTCATCCAGCCCTCCACCGTCTACTGTTCATCCAGCCCTCCACGGGGTGGTCCTGTTCATCCAGCCCTCCACGGGGTCCTGTTCATCCAGCCCCAACCGGCTCGATCGATCGGGGTCCTGTTCATCCAGAGGCAACACCACAGAGTCATGTTCATCCACCCCCACCGGGAACTGTTCATCCAAACCCCCCAGCAATGCTCACTGTTCATCCAGAGGCAGTATCGATCGGCTTCAGTTAGCAGCAGTAGCGAAGGAATCGCTCGATCGGGTTCAGTTAACAGCCATCGATCGATCGCTCGGGTTCAGTAACGCGTAGCCTGCAGTGCAATCGCTCGGGTTCAGTTAGAGCCCAACGTCTCGCTCGGGTTCAGTTAGAGCCCAACGCCTCGCACCCACGCGTGTGCGTGTACGAGAGAAACGCGCATCGCTCGGCCTCGATCACCCACCGTAACTGGGAACACCCCGATATTTTCCTCACCCTCGCTTCTATCACGGTTTTTTTCGTCATGGCCGGCCCAAAGAATGTCATGCAGCTGCGTCTCCGGCCCGCCCAGGACGAAAAGCCCATTTTTTGTCATGTTTTTTTGTCATAGAAGTAGGAGCCCACCATATCTACGATGATACCGGGTTTTGTCATAATTATCGTCATAGAACTGTCATAAGTATGACAGAAAAAAAATTCGTTCGGCCCAAAATGTCACGGATGTGTCTTCTTTTTGTAGTGGAGGGACTTATAGGGACTTAAAGTGGGCATTTGGGACTTATGAAAGAAGACCCTGAGGGAGAGTCTTTTTGGGACTTTTAGTTGTAACATGGTCTTTTAGTCAATGTTTAGTCTCAGGAACCAAACTGGTAGGGACTTTTTAGGGACTAGCAACTTTTTAGTTGGGACTAAAAAAAGTCCTAGGACTTATGAACCAAACAGGGCCTAAATGCGAGCACCAGGATTTAAAACCAGGTGGGCTGGGACCATTGTCCACCTAACCATCCCAACCACAGGTTGGTTCGTGTGATTGATTTTGCTGACTATATTGGCAATTCCTCTGTTTTGTTGTACTCCCTCCATCCTAAAATATAAGGTGTATTATTATTTTTAAGTCAAACACATGCTTGTTTGACCAAGTATTTTGAAAAAAGTATCAACATCTACGGAACCACATTGTATCATTAGATCCATCATGAAAAGTATATTCATATTTTATTTATTTTGTATTGTAGATGTTGCTATTTTATTCTATAATCTTGGCCAAACATACATAAGTTTGACTTGCACGAAAACCAATACACCTTATATTCCAGAATGAAAGGAGTATTGATCTTCTTTGCAAAGTTGTTTTTTCTCTAAGGTATTTAAAACTACTAGCATGCATGATGCATGTGTGTTGCGATGGAGCCATTGGATTAGGAGGTCTAATAACGTTAGTTTCTTTGTGTCCGTTGTATGATTTATGATTGGTAAAAACAGCAAAAATATGGTAAGAGGCATGCAGTATCAGAGAATTTAAAACACCAATGGTAGGTTGGTAAGCGAAACTAAAACCAAGATCGGTTTTTAGTTAAAGTCACACTTTTGTGTTTGTTATTGTGCCTTCTATAAAGATATTAGTCTCACATGAAAGTAGTGTATAAGAACTCGTGCATACTTCTCTGTTAATTAATAAAGTTTGGGTGTGTTTCGCTAGAAAAAAAGTAAACAAGATGTACATTTGCCCGCCCCAACATGCGAACCGATTTGGTCCACACCATATGGTGAAACTAGCCCATGAGCTAGCTAGTTTTGGGAGGTCTAATCCACCGATGGTATGACCAGATACACCTCCGAGTTTTGTTTTTTCTTTATTAGCAAACGATGTAAGTGTAATTTTAGTTAATAAAGCTAGTCATGAAGGTATTTCGATAAAAATAAAAAAACTAGCCCATACGAAGCAGGCTTTTGTAGGTGCGGATGGGGGGCCACTCACCTGTCTCCAAGTGACAGTTAGACCACTAAAAAAGAGAAGAAAAGGGTTGGCAGCCCATCGGCCTGCCCCTCCCAACACTCTACCTTATACACGTGCTAAGGCTGCCACGTAAGTGAAAAATCTGATGTGACAAGGTAATTAAGAGAAGATAGATGAGTGTGATGACTCCAGAAAAAAACAATGCCGAAAACGTGAACCTAGACAAAACACTTAAATAAAAGAAGCCCACCATTGCATGAAAAAAATTTAGTGGCTAAAATATTAAATGAAGAATGCTTAGCTATAAGAAGTTAAACACCTATGCATTACCGACTTCAATTGCTAAAGAAATTAATATGCTTAGCACCTCATCTTAGCATCGATACGTTGGAAGTGGCCTAAAATCGGGTCGAGCTCGAGCATGGAAGCGAGGCCACGGTCCGATGCCTCACGGACGCAGTTTTTTTGAGCACCTGCACCCAGGCCCATCTATTTTAGCTCTTCAATATTGTTTTGAGATCTGTGCAGCACAACTAACATTTTACATGTAAATTTCTCTTTTTTGTTTCTCTCATATAGAACATGTCTTGAATCTTAAACTTTGCAGCACAATAAAGTTTCCTAACTAGAACGTGAGATAAAACTTTCATATTTTTTGGTCTGACATAAATTTTAAAATTAAGATTTTTAACCCAAAAAAAAATCTTAATTCGTATATTTATATTGGACGAAAAAATCTGAAAGTTTTATCCCAGATTCTAGATAGAAAGCTTTGCTCTGCTGTGGAAGTTTGAAGTTCAAAATATGTTCTATGTGAGAGAAACAAAAAAAAAAAAAATGTGCTTGCACAAATCACGATGCGAAAAATGGATGGCTAGGATAGATGGGCCTAGGTGCAGGTGCTCTAAAACATATTTTCCGATGCCTCACATCTGCTACGGAGAGGCTCCTATATGTCAGACGCTTTCTCGCGACGTTGTTCCAGGGCGGCCGTGGATGAAGAGGAGAACCCCGCGGCGGGAGGGAGCCAGGGACGCACGCTGACGCCGCCCACCATCGAGGACTTCTCATAGTCTCACAAAGAGCCGTACAACTCTCAGCATGTTTCATGGACAGTGGAGAGGCCAGGAAGTACATGGAACAGTCTGCTACAAACCAAATGATCGAGGTGTTTACTTATTACGTACAAACCACGCACACACGCATAGATCAGTCACGCACTTTACATCGCCAACGGATACCAACAACGAAATATGGGCAGCAGGATGGTTGCAAACCTTGCAGCTCCGGCCAACGTAAGAGCACCAGAAGGTGAGATCGTAATGCCGGGCAAAGCTGCAAAGCAGCAATTCTTCTTCTTACCTGAGAAGTATGCGAACTCCACCGAGGCCGGCCATGAACGCCAGCGGCACAAATGAAGCGTAGAGAACGCAACGGCGTGCGTGCTCGCTGCCTGCCAAGGCGCCGGACATCCATGCCATCGCAGCGATGGCCTCCGCTAAGCCAGCAGCGCCGGCCGAGACGACGGAGGCGTAGTAGGCGAGCTTGTGGCCGTCGAAGATGCCGGTCGGCGCCTTGTACAGAGCCGCGGCGACCGCCATGCACGCGGTGGTGAAGCCGATGGCGAAGACCAGCCATTCCACTGACCGATGATGGCCCTGCATCCCCGGTCCCGGGTCGAGCTCGCCGACCTCGACGTTCAGCGCCACCTCATCCATTCTTGGACAGATTGTAGTAAACTTGCAGTGGTAAGAAACTGCTTGATTAATTCCCACCATGGGAGCCTGTAACCCGGATATATAACATGAGGCCCCGCTTTAATCAATTGCAGTTTAGTTTGGCGTATGCTACCTTTTGGCGTGTGTATTTGCGAACCGTCGGTGTCAGAACGTGAAATCCAAAGATCTACTACGTACGTACTTCCCAGTCAGTACGAGGGAACCTATGCAGAGACAGAGACAATTTGACTGTCCGGCCACCCTCAGGGGTCCTGCCGTGTGGAGCTATCCGTGGTATGTTCCCACTTCACGGAAAAACAATGGAGTAATATTTTTGTGTCACCACAGATATCACAAAGAAGTTCCTGAGAAAGTTCCTTTGGTTGGAAGCCAGGGATTGTGGAGTTTCGTATTTTGTACTCTAGTAATAACTGGAATGTATATAAGTTCAATTGGATAAGACTGTCTGTATGATAATATCATAAGTTAGTATCGTGTATATGATACTACTGTATAATACTACTTCCGCAATTTCTTCCTATCCTACTTTGACGAGGCGATCGGTCCTATGGTTGGGAATGAATTTGGAATCTAGTTTGTTCAAGCAAGGATAGTTCGATGGTGGCGGCATCCTCGTGGTGGACCTGTGTCCTAGGGCTTCGTCATTACGACGGCGTCTGTTCCAGCGCCGACGCGAAGCTTGGGAGGTAGTCCAGGAACAGATGCAGATTGTGGTCTGCATCGGCGGCATCTGAAAGATGCTGGACCGTGTGTTGGGTTCGTGGTACGTGGATGGCAGGTATGGTTTCCTCTTCCTATGTCTTAGTCATGTGGGGGTGTCAGACCTGGAGTTCGATGGCGTGTTCGGGGTGTTTGTCGGTGTCAAAACCGGCGGATCTCGGATAGGGGGTCCCGAACTGTGCGTCTAAGGCGGATGGTAACAGGAGGCGGGGGACACAATGTTTACCCAGGTTCGGGCCCTCTCGATGGAGGTAATACCCTACTTCCTGCTTGATTGATCTTGATGATATGAGTATTACAAGAGTTGATCTACCACGAGATCGTAGAGGCTAAACCCTAGAAGCTAGCCTATGGTATGATTGTTGTTGTCCTACGGACTAAAACCCTCCAGTTTATACACCGGAGGGGGCTAGGGTTACACAGAGTCGGTTACAAGGGAGGAGATCTACATATCCGTATTGCCAAGCTTGCCTTCCACGCCAAGGAGAGTCCCATCCGGACACGGGACGAAGTCTTCAATCTTGTATCTTCATAGTCCAACAGTCCGGCCAAAGGATATAGTCCGGCTGTCAGGACCCCCTAATCCAGGACTCCCTCAGTAGCCCCTGAACCAGGCTTCAATGACGATGAGTCCGGCGCCCAGATTGTCTTCAGCATTGGAAGACAGGTTCTTCCTCCAAATACTCTATAGAAGATTTTGAACACAAGGATAGTGTCCGGCTCTGCAAAACAAATTCCACATAACACCGTAGAGAGAATAATATTTCCACAAATCTAATCCGCTGACGCATTTTGCAGCATGACATCACACCACGGTCCGGTCATTATTCGAACCGTTTTTCACAACCAGCCACTGCACATATTGCGAGGCGGTTTTCTCGGCACGTCTTGTCGAAGCAGAGATCGTGTCCCCTTATCACGGGATTCTCATCAATACGGGTATGGGTAACCCAACCGCGCCATCAATTACGGCACTTGGGGAATAAGCGAGTTTACCAGGTAGGTGGGGAGGCGCATAGCTTCTTCCGCCCTTATAAAGGGACAAGGATTCATCCTTTTCACCCATGCCTTCTCCCTCCTTGCTCATTCATTCTTGCGCACTCGAGCTCCAGCGCCCAAGTTCGCGTTTTTCTCCTCAAACCACTCCAAGCATGTCCGGAGCGGGAGGCAAGTGGATGGTCTCCTCCGTTACAGAGGAGAACATCACAAAGCTGCGGGGAGCCGGATATCTGGCCGCGGATATCGCACACCGGCTGCCAGATGCGGGGCAGATCATCCCTACTCCAGAACCCCATGAGAGGGTGGTTTTCCTTACCCACTTCGTCCGCGGACTGGGATTTCCCCTCCACCCGTTTGTCCGCGGGCTCATGTTCTACTACGGGCTGGATTTTCACGATCTGGCCCCCAATTTCATCCTCAACATCTCGGCGTTTATCGTCGTGTGCGAGGCCTTCCTCCGCATCAAGCCCCACTTCGGCATGTGGCTGAAGACCATCAATGTTAAACCGAAGGTGGTGGTCGGCCAGCAAGCGGAGTGCGGAGGCGCCATGGTGGTCAAAATGCCCAATGTCACCTGGCTCGAAGGCTCCTATGTGGAGACCATAAAGGGGTGGCAATTGGGGTGGTTCTATATCACCGAGCCGCGCGACACCAACTGGGTGGCGGCCCCCAAATTTCGATCCGGAATCCCCATGCGGCTCACCTCCTGGAAAGAGAAGGGCCTGTCCTGGGGTTCCCCGGTAGAGCTGACCGGACTCCAGACATGCATCAAAAACATGATGAGCAAGAAAATCAAGCTCGTCAACGTGGTCCAAGTCATGCTCTTCCGCCGTATCCTCCCGTGTCAAAGACGGGCATTCAGTTTGTGGGAGTTCGACCCGGCTGAGCACCAGACGCTGCGAGAGCTCTTCGACACGACGCACAAGGACGTCTAGAAGGTGCTGTTCAAGGGGGCTGAGGTACCTCCTCCCCTTACCGAGGACCGCGGACTCAACGCAAAGCGCCCTTCTAATCCGGTATGTCTTTTATATCTTATAAGATGTTCATTTCCCCAGTATAACCACGCGCGGGATCTAAGCCTCCACGCCATTTAACAGGACTGGGTAGCGACAGCGGAGCGGATCGATTGTCCGGCTCCCCTGCCCGAAGATTCAGCGGATGCTCTCCTAACGGAGATGCTGGTCCCGGCACCTTATGAGGTGCCGGAGAAGAAGGCCAAGAAGAAGGCCACGGGGACCAGGAAGGGTCTCCGGCGCAAGGTTATATCAGACTCATCGTCCGAAAGCACCGAGGCGCACTCCTCCCACGAAAACGAGGAGGAGGAAGAGGAAAGTTCTCCCCCCCCCCAGCCGGGGGAGACAAGAAAAGGAAGGCCGCCCCGTCCGGGGCGGCAGAAGGGTTCAAGAAGGGAAGAACCCTCCTTCCGGACAATTCCACCACCGCTGCCTTCAGCGAAGAGGAGTGGTTGCCCAGGGACAAGCCCCTGGCGAAGTCGTAAGTATCTGGATACCATAATAGTTCTGGTATGATTCGTTTTGTTGTTTCTCATCATGCCGAACATGATCATGCAGTCCATCCCGAGCCTGCATCGACGTATCCTCTTCGGAGGAGTCTTTGGGCCAATCGGAGATGAACAGCGATTCGCCTCCGCCCGCCTCCTCCCCCCGCCCTACGGACGACGTCGAGGTGTTGTCTTAAAGGGCACCGAACCAAGGGGAGGTAGTCTTGGAAGCGCCTCAAGGCGACATTCCGGACGCTGGACGCAAGGGGAGCAAAACTCCCAAGGGCTCCAATGGCGGGGGCAGCAAGTTTGGCCCCCAGCCGAATACTGTACCAGAACCTCCAGTTGTTCCGGACTCTGTCAGGCGACCCCTCACTAAGGGGGGCGAGCCGTCTGTGCTGATGACCTCTGTCCAACCAGAGGCATCACACAACTTGTTGGAAGTGCTTCGCGGCGCTTCCATTGATGAAGACCACCGCACTATCATGAGTGCGGTGGTCAAGAAGGTTCAGTCCGCCAAGAGCGGACTGGCTGAAGCCTGTGCCAGCCTCCTAACAGGCTTTGAGGTAAGTAACCAGATTATAAGATAATGTTACCGCATAGACAGTAGCCCCTGATGCTCCAATTATCCAAACACCGCTATATGGGTAATGTCATGAAATTTCTCTCCCCTACCTAAAGAGTTTTCTACCTTATATCCTGACATGGATATCATGCTCTGCTTGTCCTTGGGAAGGATATACCCTTGAAATATGTGTTTAAACACATTTTCCTTTCCATTGTTCTGTTTAATCTGATAATCATATTTTCCTTTCCATTGGTTGGTTTAACGTTTCTGGTGATCATTATGATCTAAGCAGTATTAATTCCCTGCTTGTGCAAACACCTCGGTGTACAACTCTGTCAGTAAGACCCTGTTAATATTGTTGGTGACATTCCGGTAACCACCGATGGACGAGAACTTTGCCTATTGGTCCTCCTCCTTTCAACGAGCAGGAAAATGGTTCTCTTCGTCCCTCGCCCTTGGTACCGACGATGTTGCTGACATATAATTGACAGTCTACCCTCTGACATGCCTTGCTATCATGATCGTGCAAGATGTCACCGCCCTTCCTACTTTAACCACATGGTGGGCCCATAACCCACAGTTCCACAGGATCAAAACCTGACTCTCCTGTACACCCTGTTGTCAAAGTTATTCCTCGTGCTTGACTTTGTATGTAATTCATGGCCCACCTGCCTATTGATCTATTCTGGTATAAGACGCAATACTTATTCCCGATTGCTTTGAGCCCCTTTCACGCCCTCTTTCAGGCATCGAACGATTGCCTGCCCGCTCGAAACTTCCCATGATACCTCCTTACTTTGCTCTCAATATTTTCATAAGTTTCAATTCGAGAGTTACTTCCGCCACCTTCCTCGATGTTATTGTCCAGATAGTCGACCTTGCAGAGGTCTGTTCTCCCGGAATGCCCACCCTTTATTCTTTCGTAAGTACGATGGAGTTCCGGAAGAAAGGACGCCGACTTCATCATGATGACCTGAAGCAGAGAAATGAAGGCATCAAGGTTATGGATCGGCCTCTTCGAGAAGAGCAACCAAGACCGAGAACACTCGCTAGAGATTCGTAACCAGAACCTTCTCCCTCTAGTCCGCCTCTTAAATCTCGGGACGAGATTTCTTGTAGTGGAGGAGAATTGTGACGCCCGGATAATTAAGCTACAGTAACCCTCTACTAATGATGCCACGTCACCACTGTTATCGTTACTAAACTCACTCTGGTTCAAATCCCGTTCGAATTCAAAATTCGAAATCAAGTCAAACAATAAAAGTTTTCGAATATTAAAACTAAAATGTCCGGAGTGAACCAAATATTGCATAGGTAATTATGGTGGAGAAACCACACCTTTATAAAATGTTTAAATACTATCAGATGAATAAAACAGCAGCATAAATATTTATTTAAATACCTTTTGTAATTAATAAAATGTCAAACTAAATTATTTGAGGACTAGACTTTTTGTGACAATGGCCTAAATTGAATTACTAAATTAGATGCCAAGTATATATTTTACAAAAAAATAAAACAATAGGAAACAAAGACAAAAACAAAAGAGAAAACTAACAAAAAAAGAAGAATGAAAAGAACCCCCGGGCTCCGGCCCAGCAGGCCATCAACCCCACTTGGCCAACCCACCAGGCCCAGCCGGCCACACCTTATCCCCTCACCCCCAGCCAAACCCTAAGCTAACCCGAACCCCCACCCACTCTCCCCGATCCCCTCTCTCTCGCTCCTCCCCGATCGGGATCGGGGGTGCTCGACGCCGCCGCCGCCCGGAACCCCCGCCGGGGCCACCCTGCCACCCGCTGTCGTCGGTGCCGCCACCTCGTCTGCGTCACTCGTCGTCACCTTCCTCCTCGCGACGCCAACGCCCCGCCGCCCCCTGGACATCGGCACCGTAGCCGTGCGCTACACCACCGCCGCCCGGAGACATCGCCGCCTCGACCCCGCCGCACGAGGACCGCACCGCCGGAGCCCCTCACCGTCTTCCCCGAATCGTCGTTACCCCGTCGTCCTCTTCTCCACTCCGTCGTCGCCGTCGTCCACGACCTCCTCCCCGCGCCCCACTGCCACTCCCCTACATCGGGGGTGAGACCCCGTGCCCCGACTCCTCCTCTCCTCCTCTGTCGCACGTGCACCACCGCGTCGGCCACGCCGACGCCCCCTTGCCGCTCCTGGCCTTGCCCCGTCGCGGGCTGCAACAGCTGCTGCTGTGCTGCGGCGCTACCGCCACCACCACTCCGGCCTCCTACCCGCGTCCCGCTCCGGCCGGCGCCCCATGGCCCCGTGCCTCGGCGCGCCTCGTCTCCGCCCTCTCCTCCTCCCGTGGCCGCGCCACCGCGCCGCCCGCGCGCCAATGGCCGCACCGGCGCCACCCCTCGCCTCCGCCCGCCGTGTCCCCTGCTGGCCGCGCCGGCGTGCCCCGTCGTCGATGCCCTGGCGGCCTCGTGCCGCCCTGCGGGCGAGTGCTCGCTCCGGTGCGCCCGCACCCGCTGGACCAAACCCGCATAGGCCTCTGGGCCACTGCCAAACGGGGCCCACTGCCCAGAACGTTTTTATAAAAAAAAGGAATTTAAAAATATAATAAAAATAATAAAATATTAATTAATTAATTAAAGAATTAATTAACTTAATTAATCATAAATAATTAACCTAATAACTAGTTAACCTAATTACCTACTGTTAATTAGCTAAGCAGTCCCTAACAGGTGGGACCCACCTGTCAGGTTGACCAGGTCAACGGTCAACGTTGACTGCTGACATCATGCTGACGTCATAATTACCTTTTTCTAATTAAATTAATTCTGTTAATTCTAGAAAAAGATAAAATCCTTTTTAAATTAATATAAAATGAACCGTAGCTCGGATGGAAAAACTTTGTACATGAAAGTTGCTCAGAACGACGAGACAAATCCGGATACGCAACCCGTTCGTCCGCCACATATCCCTAGCATAGCAAACACGCAACTTTCCCCCTAAGGTTCATCTGTCCGAAAACGCGAAACACCGGGAATACTTTCCCGGATGTTTTCTCCCCTTCGCCGGTACCACCTCCTACCGCGTTAGGCACACCTAGCCACGCGCATTGACATGTCTTCCATCGTCATGCTTTTGTTTGCATTATATTTATTGTTTCTTCCCCCTCTTCTCTCGTTAGACACCGAGACCGACGCCGCTGCTACCCAGTACGACTACGGTGTTGACGACCCCTCCTTGCCAAAGCAACCAGGCAAGCCCCCCCCTTGATCACCAGATATCGCCTATTCTTCTCTATACTGCTTGCATTAGAGTAGTGTAGCATGTTACTGATTTCGGTTAATCCTATTCTGTTGCATAGCCTGTCATTGTTGCTACAGTTGTTACCCTCACTTGCTATCCTACTGCTTAGTATAGGATGCTAGTGTTCCATAAGTGGCCCTACACTCTTGTCCGTCTGCCATGCTATACTATCGGGTCGTGATCACTAGGGAGGTGATCACGGGTATATACTATATACTTTATATACATGACACATGTGGTGACTAAAGTCGGGTCGGCTCGTTGAGTACCCGCAAGTGATTCTGATGAGGGGGCTGGAAGGATAGGTAGCTCCATCCCGGTAGAGGTGGGCCTGGGTTCCTGACGGCCCCCGACTATTACTTTGTGGCGGAGCGACAGGACAGGTTGTGACAACCTAGGAGAGAGGTGGGCCTGGCCCTGGTCGGCGTTCGCGGATAATTAACACGCTTAACGAGATCTTGGTATTTGATCTGAGTCTGGCCATTTGGTCTATACGCACTAACCAACTATGCGGGAACAGTTATGGGCACTCGACGTCGTGGTATCAGCCGAAGCTCTTCTTGACGTCAGCGACGGAGCAGCGCGCGCCAGATTGGACTGGAACGCCTGCTAGGCTAGGTCTGCTTCCGGCCGCGTACGCAACGTGCAGGTGTGCAATGGGCGATGGGCCCAGACCCCTGCGCGCATAGGATTTAGACCGGCGTGCTGACCTCTCTGTTGAGCCTAGGTGGGGCTGCGACGTGTTGATCTTCCGCGGCCGGGCATGACCCAGGAAAGTGTGTCCGGCCAAATGGGATCGAGCGTGTTGGGTTATGTGGTGCACCCCTGCAGGGAAGTTTATCTATTCGAATAGCCGTGTCCCTCGGTAAAAGGACGACCCGGAGTTGTACCTTGACCTTATGACAACTAGAACCGGATACTTAATAAAATACACCCTTCCAAGTGCCAGATATAACCCGGTGATCGCTCTCTAACAGGGCGACGAGGAGGGGATCGCCGGGTAGGATTATGCTATGCGATGCTACTTGGTGAACTTACCATCTACTCTCTTCTACATGCTGCAAGATGGAGGTGGCCTGAAGCGTAGTCTTCGGCAGGATTAGCTATCCCCCTCTTATTCTGGCATTCTGCAGTTCAGTCCACCGATATGGTCCTTTACACATATACCCATGCATATGTAGTGTAGCTCTTTGCTTGCGAGTACTTTGGATGAGTACTCACGGTTGCTTTCTCCCTCTTTTTCCCCCTTTCCCTTCTACCTGGTTGTCGCAACCAGATGCCGGAGCTCAGGAGCCAGACGCCACCGTCGACGACGACTCCTACTACACCGGAGGTGCCTACTACTACGTGCAGCCCGCTGACGACGACCAGGAGTAGTTAGGATGATCCCAGGCAGGAGGCCTGCGGCTCTTTCGATCTGTATCCTAGTTTGTGCTAGCCTTCTTAAGGCAAACTTGTTTAACTAATGTCTGTACTCAGATATTGTTGCTTCCGCTGACTCGTCTATGCTCAAGCACTTGTATTCGAGCCCTCGAGGCCCCTGGCTTGTATTATGATGCTTGTATGACTTATTTATGTTGTAGAGTGTGTTGTGATATCTTCCCGTGAGTCCCTGATCTTGATCGTACACATTTGCGTGCATGATTAGTGTACGATTGAATCGGGGGCGTCACAAGTTGGTATCAGAGCCGACTGCCTGTAGGAATCCCCCTTCCGCACCCCTTGGCCAAAGTTGAGTCTAGTCATTGCAAAACTTTTACTAACATGGCTGTGTGGCTTACGGGCCCACGTCGTCATTGGGTGGTATTAGGATCTTTTATTCCTCGTCTATACTCTGGGACTCTTATCTCTCTTCTATTCGGGTTTATTGAATTTACTAAAATCTAACTTTAGGTTCTCGAAAATACTTTCTCCCGGAGAGCCCCTTCAGTCCAGATGATCGCCGGCTGCACCAGAAGATTCCGAAGATAATCTCCGATGTTCTCTCGAGACACTTGTGCCCACTGCCTTTGCAAATTCCCTACCACTGTTATATCATTATGGATAACTACATACACTTGCCCTTTCAATCCCATGGATCTTGTTATTACAAGATACCCTGAAAATTCTCTCTATAGTTCCGAGAATTCTTTGTGCCTAGTGTCTTGAAGTTCATTGCCCACATGAACACTCCTACGGATAATTCCTCGCACATACCAAGTATCCGCCCATCCCCAGTTGTTTATGTGTTTCACTAAGGTCTTCGAAATACTATTCGACCTTTCGAAAATCCTTAGCAGCTTATTGCTCTTGAAATTCTTGCTTGCTTTCATTATGGTTAATACCATAAGTATATTAATCTTATGGGCAGCCCTTGTCACTATCATTTTGAGTCCATTGATTCAATATGTTGCGAATGCTCGCAATCCCCAATCAGATCCTAGAATTCATCCTTTCGGCTCAGACGTCATATTAAGCATGAGCTGGATCTCGACCAATCAAATTGTTGTCGATTTTACCCCTAAGCTTACACAACTTATCCATTCTTAATCAGAGCGTTTGCTTCTGATCCTTTGATTTGGAAATCATAATTCATTTGCATTTGAGCTTTGGATTAGTTAGTTGTTTCTATAATCTGATGCCTCTGCATTCTTTTCCTTCTGATTGAGTATCGATACTCACATTAGATTCCTTGTGGTCTGCAAGACCAATTGCTTGGTTTTTATCCGACAGTGTCCTTCATATCCAATAACCTTGAGAGTTTCTCCCCTGATACCTAATGCCTTTGGTAAATTGTGTCTTCTGCCTTTGGCAAGTAATATCCTATGCCTTTGTCAACCATGCTCTGCTTCGAGCATGTCTTAATTGATCCTAAAGTTCATGGTATATGTTCTAAGATACCCCGATGGGCTGAACCTATGCCTTCCATAATATGTGTGAACTCGAAAGTTTTCATGAGTCATACTCTTCTGACATTTTGCCAGATAAAATTTCAATGCTACAACTTCTTCGAAAGCGAGAAGTGAATGAAAGGTTTTGCAGTGAAGAAGTGGGAGTCGACCTTGAACCTTTGTGTTCATGGCCATGGACCCGATGTGGAACTTATCACGGAAGCTTCTTGCAAAATATTTAATCATTTTGGTAACTCTTTCGGTGTCATTAAATTGGATCCCTTGCAGCTATACATTCGACCATATTGTTCTTCTTTGATCCCATTTCTCGGGCAAGCTTAAGTATTTTTTTTCTACGGATCAATACCCCAGTCCAACCTTTACTTTGATCTATCATCGAGTATTACACTCTGGTATCTCGAGAATATCATGGGACTGCATAACTTCTTATGGGTTCCTCATCAACTGTTAATTCTCACCGATTCCAATTTTCCTGGGTTCTGGGTTGTCTCAACCGAGAACACCGATTAGTGAATCAAGTCTGCACTCCGATTCAATAACTCTAAGTAATTTTCGTTGCTTATGAGTTTAATAATCCTTCAAGTTGTTCCTAGCCTGGTCGGCTATATCATTATCGTGCTGATTTTAACTGTGCTACCTGGTCCTTAATCCCGGAGCACAACTTCCGATGATGAGCTAAGCTTACGTCTATTTCCTCATGTCTATATCCCAGTTTGTGCTAGCCTTCTTAAGGCAAACTTGTTTAACTAATGTCTGTACTCAGATATTGTTGCTTCCGCTGACTCGTCTATGATCGAGCACTTGTATTTGAGCCCTCGAGGCCCCTGGCTTTTATTATGATGCTTGTATGACTTATTTATGTTGTAGAGTTGTGTTGTGATATCTTCCCGTGAGTCCCTGATCTTGATCGTACACATTTGCGTGCATGATTAGTGTACGATTGAATCGGGGGCGTCACATTTGGGTTCGTGAAGAAAGGCTGAATAGAGGATCAAATAATAACCGCAGGAGTCTAATCGAAATATGTCTATGTGCATATGCAGGCTTCACTGCTAGCCGCTGCCGCACGTACCGCGGAGGTCGCCGCACTGAAGCGGGACCTTGAGGTGTCCAAGGAAGAGCTCGGCCTTGCCAAGAGGCGGCTCAAAGAGAACAAAGGTAAGTGATACCCCGTCTGTATATTTAAAAAATTTGGTTTTAGAATAATAGGACCGTCATGAATTTTGCTAGGGGCCACGACCGAAGTGGCGTCCCTGCAGAAGGCGCTATCCGCGGCCGAAGACAAAGTGGCCAAGGAGCGCATCGAGCGGGAAAAGCAAGAAGCCCGAGTAGGCGAGGTGCAGCAAGAGCTCCAGGCCCTCGTCAAGAAGCATGAGTCCTTGGAGCGTAACTCTAAGACGCAAGGGTCCGAGCTTGCGAAGGCCCTCGAAAGCGCACAACATGCCAAGGCTGAAGCCCAAAAGGCCCTCCAGGAAATTGAGGCGGTTAAGAAGATAGCGGCGGGTAAGGCATTCATTATGCAAAGCAAGCATGTGAAAGAAAATTTCCTTTTACTTACCCGAGTTCGGAGCTCTCCAGGAGCGTTCGCAGATCTACCCCGCAGTGCGTCAGATGCCACAGAGTTCTACCGGGCCGAGGAGGGGAGCTCGACGGAGAAGTTGTTCTGGTCTCAGTATACTGGGACTGAACACCCCATGCCCTTGAGCGACCAGCTGAAGCAACTGGTCGAGCTCCACAAGGCGGCCGAACAGGCCATGAAGGGTCTTATAGTCCGGATGTGGCCTGGCGATCCCCTGCCTGATAGCTACTTCGGCCTGGTGAGGCGGCTTGTGAATGCCTGCCCACGGCTTGAAGTCATAAAGCGGTCCGTCTGCATCGAGGGTGCGCGCAGGGCTTTTGCCCAGGCAAAGGTGCACTGGGCGAAGCTGGACGCCGAGAAGCTGGTGAAGGAGGGGCCGCCGCAAGGCAAGGAGCATCGCCACCCCGAGATGTATTATAACAGTGTCCTGAAGGGTTCTCGCCTTGTGGCGGAGGAATGTGCTAAGGATGTAATATTCGAATGAATGTACTCATGTGATCCTGTAATATGAAACGAGTTCATTTGCGCTATGCAACGCTTGTGAATTTAAAATATTACCTTCTGTGCGGCCGTTTATATAATTTGAGAGTTGGCCAGTCGTCGGCTTCTGCCCCCATGTAACTAGTACTGAGGTGTTCGGGATAAACCTGAGCACTCTTTATCCCAATTTTGGGTCCTTCGAGGGAGGTGTTCAGCACAACGAACCAGGCAATCGGACTATAAGGCTTTATCACTCTCACTTAGCCATAGAAGTCTACAATTTTAAATTTTGGCGAAGCCCCTAGTATTCGGAAGGCCGAATTTGGGGTGCTATATACGCCTAAGTCGGGCAAGGCCGACTCCTCGCCTGAAGCGGAAAAAGTCTTTAAGGACTTGAGACCTCTCGAACAACGACCAGCTCTCGCCTTATCATGACAGTCAGTTTTCGGCTTTCTCTACTGAGGTGCTCGTCCGGAAGAACCGGGACACAATCGCAGTAGTTCTCCCAGCGCTACCTTAGCCGATATTGCGGAATGTAAGGTACCAAAACATGGGAGCTGGGCAAACCCAACTATTGACCCAAGACATGATTCGGAGCTGATGCATATAATGCTATAAGTTCGGGGTGCCGCACTGTCGGAAGTGTTCAGACTTCTCACGCCGTATTATGGGGTATACTGAAGCCCCTGGCATACTGGTCGTACCAGAATGTATGGGTGCAATTTGTCGTAAATAAACAGACAAGGAAAAAGGGAAGGGTAATGCAATAATAGACTAATGCTATGCATTGTTATTTAAATAATACGGCGAAGCGTACTGATACAAGTAGTGCAATAAGCAAAAAATAGGACTATTTGACATGTCCTATCCAAGGGCAAGCTGCGTATGGGTATTTAAAACGGGTACTTCGATTGTTATCAGAGACCACCTGGGGATTCCCTTGTACGTCTTAGCTTCTTGCCTCCTTGGTTGTTCCTTCCCATAATGTGTCCGGCAATCAGACTGCCGAAAAGGGCTTCCAGAGAGTAAAGTCCTGAAAGAGAGAAAATGATAAAGGTATACAGCCCCTGGGGCGGTTGAGCCGCATTGTGGGACGTGCCCTGGTCGTGCCCCCGCCTATGCCCATGGTATTTTTAGTGCGTAATTATGTACGCGTGGCACAGATTTTGTCGCTTGACTGGGACTAGGACGGGGGCCGAATTGCTAGGCGAGCTCTGAACATGCTAGGCGATCCTGTTGTAGGTTACTCCGGACTCGCTTGAAGGTGTCCGGGGGCTTTATCGCCGAATTGACGGTTTGCCTTAAAAGGCTGCTTTGTGCCTCTGCTGCGAGGGCCGCAGTGTGCTCCTCCATGCGGAGCGAGCGTTCTGTGTTTCCATTAACTGTTATAACCCCGCGAGGTCCTGGCATTTTCAGTTTGAGGTATGCATAATACGGTACCGCATTGAATCTAGCAAATGCGGTTCGCCCAAGCAGTGCATGATAGCCACTGCGAAACGGGACGATATCAAAGATTAACTCCTCGCTTCGGAAGTTGTCCGGAGAACCGAAGACCACTTCCAGTGTGATTGAGCCTGTGCAATGGGCCTCTACACCTGGGATGACACCTTTAAAGGTGGTTTTAGTGGGTTTGATCCTCGAGGGGTCTATACCCATTTTGCGCACTGTATCCTGATAGAGCAGGTTCAGGCTGCTGCCGCCGTCCATAAGGACTCGAGTGAGGTGAAATCCGTCGATGATGGGGTCAAGGACCAATGCGGCAGATCCTCCATGATGGATACTAGTGGGGTGGTCCCTGCGGTCGAAGGTGATCAGACAGGAGGACCATGGGTTGAACTTTGGGGCGACTGGCTCCATCGCATAGACGTCCCTTAGTGCACGCTTCCGTTCCCTCTTGGGAATGTGGGTTGCGTATATCATGTTCACCGTTTTCACTTGTGGAGGGAACCTCTTCTGTCCTCCTGTGTTCGGCGGCTGAGGCTCCTCCTCATCGTCGCTATGCAGCCCCTTGTCCTTGTTTTCGGCGTTCAACTTGCCGGCCTGCTTGAACACCCAGCATTCTCTGTTGGTGTGATTGGCTGGCTTATCGGGGGTGCCGTGAATTTGTCACGAGCGATTGAGTATGCGGTCCAAACTGGACGGGCCCGGATTACTTCTTTTGAAAGGCGTTTTCTGCTGACCGGATTTAGAGCCACTGAATCCGGCATTGGCTGCCGTGTCTTCGGCGTTGTCACCGTTGTTGCGGCGCTTGTGCCTGTTACGACGTGGTGTGCTGTTAGTATTCTTTGTATCTGAAGTGCCATGACTTCTTGACGTGTTGTTGCTGTGAGCTAGCCAGCTGTCTTAGTTAGGAACCAGGTCCAGAATTGCTTGGCCGATTCCCCTGGCTGCTGAGTTATATGGCTCAAGTCATCAGCATCCGGTGGTCGCACATAAGTGCCCTGGAAGTTGTCAAGGAATGCATCTTCCAAATCCTCCCAACTGCCAATGGAGTCTGCAGGCAAGCTATTCAGCCAATGCCGAGCTGGTCCTTTGAGTTTTAGTGGGAGGTACTTGATGGCATGTAGATCATCACCGCGAGCCACGTGGATATGGAGGAGGAAATCCTCGATCCATACCACGGGATCTGTTGTACCGTCATATGATTCAATGTTTACGGGTTTAAAACCCTCTGGGAATTCGTGATCCATTACTTCATCAGTGAAGCATAAGGGGTGTGCGGCGCCTCTGTGCCGGGCTATATCACGACGCAGTTCGTACGAGTCTTGTCTGCTGTGTTCGGCCCAGCCGGATTTTCTTTTAGTGTATCCGGTGTGACGGTCATCGTCCCGCGTTGGGGCGCACCCCCGTGATCCGTAGATCGATCTTGCATGTTTTGCTTTGTTTTCCAATACATCTCGCAGGTCCCGCGTGTTGCCCCTGGCCTTGGTATTTTTGTTTGAGTGGCGGCGGGGTGCTGGCTGGACTTCGGGCTAAAATGCCTCTCTGTCTCGGCCACGAGGTGGCCGATCAGCCGCATCATACGCTGGTGATGTAGGTTTCAATGCTTCCTCCTCGAGTTGAGGTAGCAACCTGCGCTTTGGGTAACTCTTGGTTGGGCGCTCGAGTTCGTATTCCTCGGCCGCCAGGACTTCAGTCCATCTATCCGCTAGCAGATCTTGATCAGCTTGAAGCTGTTGTTGCTTTTTCTTCAGGCTGTTTGCTGTGGCTACAAGCCGGCGCTTGAAGCGCTCCTGTTCGACGGGATCCTCAGGCATGATAAATTCTTCGTCGCCGAGGCTCACTTCGTCTTCGGAGAGAGGCATGTAATTGTCGTCCTCTGATTCTCCATTTGCTGCCTGTTCCGGAGGGGTAGCTTGTTCATCCTCCCGCTCGAGGTCTGGCTGGAGGGGATTATCGTCGTCTTCGGCACTATCCTGAGCGTTATTGTCTCTTCTGCCGGTATCGCTGCTTTTGCTATGGCGAGACTTAGAGCGGCGCCGCTGACGTCGGTGCTTGGGTTGCTTCTTGGAGGGATTATCCTCCGTTGTCTTATCGCCATCCCCTTCTTTGGGGGTGTCCACCATGTATATGTCATACGATGAGGTGGCAGTCCAGCGCCCTGCGGGCGGTGGTTCTTGTTCATCTCCTGCATCGTCGTCTATACCGTCGATGTCTTCGGAGCCGAAGTCGAGCATGTCGGTTAAATCGTCGACAGTGGCTACTAAGCGGGTGGTGGGTGGGGAGCGAATTTCTTCGTCGTCCGCATCCCATTCTAGCCGGACATAGTTCAGCCAAGGGTATCCTGACAAGGAGAGAGACCTCAATGAGTTTAACACGTCGCCAAAGGGCGAGTGCTAAAAGATATCCACGGAGGTAAACTCCATGGTCGGTGTCAAATCGGTTTCGACGGGCACGGACGCAGGCGGCTCGGAGCCCATGGCCGGGGACGAATCCAACAGTTCGGCAACACGGGTCTCATAGGAGGTGAAGTCAGTATTCGGCTCTATTGCCACTGAGTGTGCGGCCTCCATGACGGGGTCCATCCACCCATCCTCAGATGGCGCAATTTGTTCCGGATTGAGGGCTGGAGTAGTTGTAGGTGTGATCTCTCGAACACTGTCCGACGGCAGAGCTAAATCATGCTCGTCGTGATTGTGCGGCGCACCTGACATGGGCTCGAATCCGTCGAATATCAAGTCTCCGCGGATGTCGGCAGTATAGTTCAAGTTTCCAAGTCTGACCTGATGGCCAGGGGCGTAGCCTTCGATCTGCTCCAGATGGGCAAGCGAATTGGCCCGCAGTACGAAGCCACCGAATACAAAGATCTGTCCGGGGAGGAAACCCTCACCATGGATCGCATCGTTGCCGATGATCGAAGGAGCCATCAAGCCTTACGGTGACAGCACAGTGGAACTCTCAATGAAAGCACCAATGTCGCTGTCAAAACCGGCGGATCTCGGGTAGGGGGTCCCGAACTGTGCGTCTAAGGCGGATGGTAACAAGAGGCGGGGGACACAATGTTTACCCAGGTTCGGGCCCTCTCGATGGAGGTAATACCCTACTTCCTGCTTGATTGATCTTGATGATATGAGTATTACAAGAGTTGATCTACCATGAGATCGTAGAGGCTAAACCCTAGAAGCTAGCCTATGGTATGATTGTTGTTGTCCTACGGACTAAAACCCTCCGGTTTATATAGACACCGGAGGGGGCTAGGGTTACACAAAGTCGGTTACAAGGGAGGAGATCTACATATCCGTATTGCTAAGCTTGCCTTCCATGCCAAGGAGAGTCCCATCTGGACACGGGACGAAGTCTTCAATCTTGTATCTTCATAGTCCAACAGTCCGGCCAAAGGATATAGTCCGGCTGTCCGAGGACCCCCTAATCCAGGACTCCCTCAGTGTTGCCTGATATGTCTCCAACGTATCTATAATTTATGAAGTATTCATCCCGTGTTTACAATAATTTTATATGGTTTTCGTATTATTTGATTAGAACTAACTCGGACTGACGCTGTTTTCAGCAGAACTACCGTGGTGTCTTTTTTGTGCAGAAATAAAAGTTCTCAGAATGGGCTGAAAATTTACGGTGATTTTTTATGGACCAAAAGAGACCCCCGAAGCACAAGAGCTGGGCCAGGAAGTGGACGAGGAGGACACAAGCCCTCTAGGTGCGCCCCCTGGCTTGTGGGCCCCTCAGGCACCCCCTCTGGCTTGTTTCCAACGCCAAAAATTCTTATAAATACGGAAACCCCTGAAAAGAACCCGAGATCGGAAGTTCCGCCGCCGCAAGCCTCTGTAGCTACGAAAAACCAATCGGGAGCCCGTTTGTAACACCCCGAGAATCATGCTACAGTAACTCTCTGAGATTAAGCTAATCATGTTGCTAAACAGGGCTTGATCACAATTGCATCACATTTCTTTTCAAACTCCTAGTTCAAACTTCAATTAAAATCAAAGTGGAAAATAAAAGTTTTCAAAAATTTAAACAAAAATGTTCGGTGGGTGCCAAATAATACACTGGTAATTATGGTGGAGAAAACACATTTTTATAAAATACCTAAATACTTTTAAATGAAATAAAATAGAAAAGAAAATAAATAAATAAAAAGAAAATACAACAGAAAACAGAACAGGCAAAGAAAAAAGAAAAAAAAGGAGAAGGCCCTCCCCCCCACTAGACCCTTGGCCCGACTGGGCCGACCCCCGGCCCAGCCCACCTCTCCCACTCGCCCCTTCCCTGTTCCCCCGACCGGGGTCGGAACAGGGGCAGTCCCCGCCGCACCCCCTTGCCGGCGACGGGGAGGATAAGGGCGCCAGCACCCCCCCGCCTCCTCGGGCCTCTCTCCCACTCACCCCCGCTCACCTCTCGGCCCCTGCGCCTCCCTCTCCCCCCCAGATCCGCACCGCTCTCTCCTTCCCCACGCCCGACGCGGTCGCCACCATTCCCGTCGTTCACACGGCCACCGTGCCCACCTCGCCGCCCCACGTTGTCTCCAAGGACCGCCGTCGTCCGCTGCTTCGGCTGGTGCAGCCCGTTGGAGATCGGAGCCCCTACAACAAGCACACCGAGCTCGTCTTCAACTTCGGACGCCGGCGACCCCCTTCTTCCCCGGCGCCGACCTGCTGCTCCTAAGCCTCTCACCGGCCTCCGTGTGCCGCGCGGTGAGCCTCTCCCCCCTCCTCCCCTGTCCTTTCTCTCTCGCGCGCACCCTAGCTTCTTCCCCACGCGCGCCCGAACGCCGCGCCGCGGAGCTCGCCGCCGACGGGTCTCCGGTGACCATTTGGTCATGGGCGTAGGCCCGTTAGCTCGACCGCATCGTGCCGCACCCGCCTAGCTAGTTAGTTCGGCCGCTCGCGCGCTCTAACGACGCACCCGCCCCAGCCCGAAGCACCTCGCCGCCGGCGAGCTCGTAGCGCTCGCCCCCGCCCGTTCCAGCCACTCCGGCCACCACCGTTGGACGCGCGGCGCCGAGCCGCGTCGAACGCGCCCAGCCACGACCCCGCAGACCCCCTTTGCGCAAAACCCGCGCCCCTCTCGAGCCGCGCCGCCGCGTTTGGCTCGTCGGAGTTGCTCTGGCGCCGGCCGCCGACGTGGCTGGCCTGGGGCCACCCCAGTGCCACTGCCAGTGGGTCCCGTGGGCCCCGTTGACTGGGTCAACCCAGTCAACGTGCTGACTGGGCAGGCCCAGCCACTGACATGCGGGCCCCGCCGCAAAATTAAAAAAAAGAGAAAAGAAAAATGTTTTTATAATTAAAACTAATTAATTAATCTAATCACTCACTGACAGGTGGGCCCAGTAGTTAATTAACTAAAAATTAATTAGTTTAATCTTCTGATTAGCCCACTGTCTATGACAGATGGGGCCCACTGGTCAGTTTGACCTGGTCAGCCGCTCTGTTGACCTGCTGACGTCAGCATTGCCTCATGCTGACGTCATAATTCATTTTTGCTTAATTCAAATAATTCTAGAAATTCAAATAAACTTTGAAAATTCATATCTTTTAAACCGTAACTCGGATGAAAATGTTTTCTATATGAAAGTTGCTCAAAACGACGAGACGAATCCGAATACGTAGTCCGTTCGTCCACCACACCTCCCTAACCTATCGAACTAGCAACTTTCCCCCTCCGGTCGGTCTGTCCGAAAACGCGAAACATCGGGAATACTTCCCGGATGTTCCCCCCCTTCGCCGGTACCACCTACTGTCGCATTAGGACACCCCTAGCACCGCTCATTGTCATGTCACGCATCGTCATGCTTATGTTTGCATTGTATTTACTGTTTCTTCCCCCTCTTCTCTCCGGTAGACTACGAGACCGACACTGCTGCTGCCCAGTTCGACTACGGAGTTGACGACCCCTCCTACTTGCCAGAGCAACCAGGCAAGCCCCCCTTGATCACCAGATATCGCCTACTCTTCTCTATACTGCTTGCATTAGAGTAGTGTAGCATGTTACTGCTTTCGATATCCTATCCTGATGCATAGCCTATCCTTGCTACTACTGTTGTTACCTTTACCTGCAACCCTACATGCTTAGTATAGGATGCTAGATTTCCATCAGTGGCCCTACATTCTTGTCCGTCTGCTGTGCTATACTATCGGGCCGTTATCACCTGGGCGTGATCACGGGTATATACTTATATACTATATACATGACACATGAGATGACTAAAGTCGGGTCGGCTCGTAGGAGTACCCGCGAGTGGATCTTTGTGGCGGAGCGACAGGGCAGGTTGAGACCGCCTAGGTGAGAGATGGGCCTGGCCCTGGTCGGCGTTCGTGGTTACTTAACACGCTTAACGAGATCTTGGTATTTGATCTGAGTCTGGCCATTTGGTCTATACGCACTAACCATCTACGTGGGAGTAGTTATGGGTATCCCGACGTCGTGGTATCAGCCGAAGCTCTTTTGACGTCAGCAACTGAGTGGCGCGCGCCGCATTGGACCGTAAGCTCGCGCTTGTATTAAGGGGGCTAGGTCTGCTTCCGGCCGCGTACGCAACGTGCAGGTGTGCATAGGGCGATGGGCCCAGACCCTTGCGCACATAGGTTTAGACCGGCGTGCTGACCTCTCTGTTGAGCCTAGGTGGGGCTGCGACGTGTTGATCTTACGAGGCCGGGCATGACCCAGAAAAGTGTGTCCGGCCAACTGGGATCGAGCGTGTTGGGTTATGTGGTGCACCCCTGCAGGGAAGTTTATCTATTCGAATAGCCGTGTACCTCGGTAAAAGGACGACCCGGAGTTGTACCTTGACCTTATGACAACTAGAACTGGATACTGAATAAAATACACCCTTCCAAGTGCCAGATACAACCCGGTGATCGCTCTCTAACAGGGCGACGAGGAGGGGATCGCCGGGTAGGATTATGCTATGCGATGCTACTTGGAGGACTTCAATCTACTCTCTTCTACATGCTACAAGATGGAGATGGCCAGAAGCGTAGTCTTCGACAGGACTAGCTATCTCCCTTTTATTCTGGCATTCTGCAGTTCAGTCCACTGATATGCCCCTTTACACATATACCCATGCATATGTAGTGTAGCTCCTTGCTTGCGAGTACTTTGGATGAGTACTCACGGTTGCTGCTCTCCCTCTTTCCCCCTTTCCTATCTATTTGGTTGTCGCAACCAGATGTTGGAGTCTAGGAGCCAGACGCCACCGTCGACGACGACACCTACGACACCGGAGGTGCCTACTACTACGTGCAGGCCGCTGACAACGACCAGGAGTAGTTAGGAGGACCCCAGGCAGGAGGCCTGCGCCTCGTTCGATCTGTACCCCAGTTTGTGCTAGCCTTCTTAAGGCAAACTTGTTTAACTTATGTCTGTACTCAGATATTGTTGCTTCCGCTGACTCGTCTGTGATCGAGCACTTGTATTCGAGCCCTCGAGGCCCCTGGCTTGTATTATGATGCTTGTATGACTTATTTATGTTGTAGAGTTGTGTTGTGATATCTTCCCGTGAGTCCCTGACCTTGATCGTACACATTTGCGTGCATGATTAGTGTACGGTCAAATCGGGGGCGTCACACCATTTCAATACCCTGCCGGAGGGGGAAACCATCACCGGAGGGTATGTACTAGTAGCTATGTGTTTGATCTCTCTCTCTCTCTCTCGTGTTCTTGATTTGGCACGATCTTCATGTACGGCGAGCTTTGTTACTATAGTTGGATCATATGTCTCCCTCTCTATATTCTTGTGATAAATTGAGTTTTACCTTTGAGGTTTCACTATTATCGGATTTAATACTTTTATGGATTTGAGAACACTCGATGTATGTCTTGCGTGGGATACCCGTGGTGACAATGGGGTGTTCTATTGATTCACTTGATGTATGTTTTGGCACTCAACTCTCGGATTCCCGAGGTGACATTGGGGTAATCTATGCATAGGGGTTGATGCATGTTTTCATCCTTGTTTCTCCGGTAGAAATCTTGGGGCACTCTTTGAGACTCTTTTTGTTGGATTAAATATTATGAATCTGAAGTTGTTTGATGCATATCGTATAATTGACCCTCGGATACTAGTGGTGACATTGGAGTATCTATGTGACATTATGGTTGATTGATGTGTTTTCATATGGTCTTATTTTACTACGAACTCTAGGGCTGTTTGTGACACTTATAGGGATGGCTCAATAGATTGATCGGAAATAATAACTTTGAGGTGGTTTCGTACCCTACAAGCAATTTCATCTTATGTTCTCCGCGATAGGAACTTTGGAGTGACTCTTTGTCGCATGTTGGGGGATTGCCACATGATTTAATTATGTTATCATTGTTGAGAGAATTTGCACTAGTGAAAATATGAACCGTAGGCCTTGTTTTCAAGCATTGCAATATCGTTTTTGCTCACTTTTGTTACTAGTTACCTTGTTGTTTTTATATTTGCGGATTACAAAAACATATATCTACCATCCATATTACACTTGTATCACCATCTTTTCGCCGAACTAGTGCACCTATACAATTTACCATTATATTGGGTGTGTTGGGGACACAAGAAAATCTTTGTTATTTGGTTGCAGGGTTGTTTGAGAGAAACCGTCTTCATCCTATGCCTCCCACGGATTGATAAACCTTAGGTTATCCACCTGAGAGAAAATTGCTACTGTCCTACAAAACTCTGCGCTTGGAGGCCCAACACGAGTCTACAAGAAGAAACTTGTGTAGTAGACATCATTACCCCAGTTTGATTCGTTCAACAGTAATGGTTTCGCCTTTGGCGAGCCACCTTGGAGGTCCGCAAGGCTGCATATTAGCGATGGAGCCGCGTCGAGTTCGGGTGTGGAGGTGATCTGTTATTTTTTCTTTGGTGGTTGTTGTGGTGGTGCCAGAGGCAGGTGACGGGCATTGGTGTCAAGCTCAGAGTTTCTTCGGTCTTGTTTGCAATTTTATTTCTTGGCTGATGTTCATTTTTAGGGAAATATGCCCTAGAGGCAATAATAAAGTTGTTATTTATATTTATATCATGATAAATGTTTATTATTCATGCTAGAATTGTATTAACCAGAAACTTAGTACATGTCTCAATACATAGACAAAAAAAGTGTCCCTAGTATGCCTCTACATGACTAGCTCGTTTATCAAAGATGGTTAAGTTTCCTGACCATAGACATGTGTTGTCATTTGATGAATGGGATCACATCATTAGAGAATGATGTGATGGACAAGACCCATCTGTTAGCCTTGCATTATGATCGTTTAGTTTTATTGGTATTGTTTTCTTCATGACTTATACATATTCCTCTGACTATGAGATTATGCAACTCCCGAATATCGGAGGAACACCTTGTGTGCTATCAAACGTCACAACGTAACTGGGTGATTATAAAGGTGCTCTACAGGTGTCTCCGAAGGTATTTGTTGGGTTGGCATAGATCAAGATTAGAATTTTTCACTCCGGGTATCGGAGAGGTATTTTTGGGCCCTCGTGGTAATGCACATCACTGTAAGCCTTGCAAGCAATGTGACTAATGAGTTAGTTGCGGGATGATGCATTACGGAACGAGTAAAGAGACTTGTCGGTAATGAGATTGAACTAGGTATGATGATACCGACGATCGAATCTCGGGCAAGTAACATACCGATGACAAAGGGAATGACGTATGTTGTTATGTGGTTTGACCGATAAAGATCTTTGTAGAATATGTAGGAACCAATATGAGAATCCAGGTTCCGCTATTGGTTATTGACCAGAGATGTGTCTCGGTCATGTCTACATAGTTCTCGAACCCGTAGGGTCCGCACGCTTAACGTTCGATGACGATTTGTATTATGAGTTATGTGTTTTTGTGACCGAAGTTTGTTCGGAGTCCCGTATGAGATCACGGACATGACGAGGAGTCTCGAAATGGTCGAGAGGTAAATATACATATATTGGAAGGTTGTATTCGGACATCGGAATGGTTCCGAGTGATTTGAGTATTTTACCGGAGTACGGAGGGGTCACCGGTACCCCCGGGGAAGTGTTGGGCCAACATTGGCCTAAGGGAGAGAGAGGGAAGCCCGTGGGGGGGGGTGGCGTGCGCCCCCCTCCTAGGGAGTCCGAATAGGACAAGGAGGAGGGGGCGCGGCCCCTTTCCCTCGCCCTCTCCTTCCCTTTTCCCTCCAGTGGAAGAAAGGAAAAAAGGGGGGGCGAATCCTACTCCTAGTAGGACTCCCCCCCATGGCGCGTGCCCCCTGGCCATGAAGGAAATATGCCGTAGAAGAAATAGTAAAGTTGTTATTTATATTTCCCTATATAATGATAAATGTTTATTATTCATGCTAGAATTGTATTAACCGGAAACTTAGTACATGTGTGAGTACATAGACAAACAAAGTGTCCCTACTATGCCTCTACTTGACTAGCTCATTAATGAAAGATGGTTAAGTTTCCTGACCAAAGTCATGTGTTGTCATTTGATCAACGGGATCACATCATTAGAGAATGATGTGATGGACAAGACCCATCCGTTAGCTTAGCATAATGATCGTTTAGTTTTATTGCTATTTCTTTCTTCATGACTTATACATATTCCTCTGACTATGAGATTATGCAACTCCCGAATACCGGAGGAACACTTTGTGTGCTACCAAACATCACAATGTAACTGAGTGATTATAAAGATGCTCTACAGGTGTCTCTGATGGTGTTTGTTGAGTTGGCATAGATCGAGATTAGGATTTGTCACTCCGAGTATCAGAGAGGTATCTCTGGGCCCTCTCGGTAATGCACACCACTATAAGCCTGGCAAGCAATGTGACTAATGAGTTAGTTGCGGGATGATGCATTACGGAATGAGTAAAGAAACTTGCCGGTAACGAGATTGAACTAGGTATGACGATACCTATGATCGAATCTCGGGCAAGTAACATACCGATGACAAAGGGAATGATGTATGTTGTTATGCGGTTTGACCGATAAAGATCTTTGTAGAATATGTAGGAGCCAATATGAGCATCCAAGTTCCGCTATTGGTTATTGACCGGAGATGTGTCTCGGTCATGTCTACATAGTTCTCGAACCCGTAGGGTCCGCACGCTTAACGTTCGATGACTATTTGTATTATGGTGTTTTGGTGACCAAAGTTTGTTCGGAGTCCCGGATGAGATCACAGACATGACGAGGAGTCTTGAAATGGTCGAGAGGTAAACAGTGATATATTGTACGAAGGTATCCGGACACCGGAAAGGTTTCGGGACGTTGCGGATATTTATCGGGGAACCGATGGGTTACCGGAACCCCGTCGGGAAGTTATGGGCCTTGATGGGCCATAAGGGAGTAGGAGAGGGCATGCCACAAGGTGGCGCATACCCCTCCCCAAGGCAGTCCGAATTGGACTAGGGGGAGGGGGCGCGGCCCCCTCTTTCCTTTCCCTCTCCCTCTCCTTCCCTCCTTCCCCCTCTTGGAAAAGGAAAGGGAATCCAACTAGGATTGGGAATCCTAGTTAGACTCCCCCCTTGGCGCGCCCTCCTTGGCCGCTGACATCCTCCTCCCCCTCCTTTATATACGTGGCTAGGTTGCACCCCAAAGGCACAACAGTTGTTTCTTAGACGTGTGCGGTGCCCCCCTCCACAGTTTACCACCTCGGTCATATTGTCGTAGTGCTTAGGCGAAGCCCTGCACGGATCACATCACCAAGACCGTCACCACGTCATCATGCTGACAGAACTCTCCCTCGACCCTCTACTGGATCAAGAGCTCGAGGGACATCATCGTGCTGACGTGTGTAGAACACGGAGGTGCCGTACGTTCGGTACTTGGATTGGTTGGATCATGAAGTCGTTCGACTACATCAACCGCGTTAACTAAACGCTTCCGCTTTTGGTCTACGAGGGTACGTGGACACACTCTCCCATCTCGTTGCTATGCATCTCCTAGATAGATCTTGCGTGATCGTAGGAATTTTTTTGAATTACTACTTTCCCCAAAAGTGCCATCAGCGCCATGTTTATGCGTAGATGATATATGCACAAGTAGAACACAAAGAGTTGTGGGTGATAATAGTCATACTGCTTACCACCAACGTCTTACTTTGATTTGGCGATATTGTTGGATGAAGCGGCCCGGATCGACATTACATGACCGCGTTCATGAGACTGGTTCTACCGACGTGCTTCGCACACAGGTGGCTGGTGGGTGTCTGTTTCTCAAACTTTAGTTGAATCGAGTTTGACTACGGCTGGTCCTTGTTGAAGGTTAAAACAGCTCACTTAATGAAAAATTGTTGTGATTTTCATGCGTAGGTAAGAACGGTTCTTTCTAAAAGCCCGTAGCAGCCACGTAAAACTTGCAACAACAAAGTAGAGGACGTCTAACTTATTTTTGCAGGGCATGTTGTGATGTGATATGGTCAAGACGTGATGAGATATAAATTGTTGTATGAGATGATCATGTTTTGTAAAAGTTATCGGCAGCTGGCAGGAGCCTTATGATTGCAGATTTATTGTATGAAATGCAATCTCCATGTAATTGATTTACTTTATCACTAAGCGGTAGAGATAGTCGTAGAAGCAATAGTTGGCGAGATGACAACGATGCTACGATGGAGATCAAGGTGTCAAGCCAGTGACGATGGAGATCATGACGGTGCTTTGGAGATGGAGATCAAAGGCACAAGATGATGATGGCCATATCATGTCACATATTTTGATTGCATGTGATGTTTATCTTTTATATGCATCTTATTTTGCTTAGTACGGCGGTAGCATTATAAGATGATCCCTCACTAAATTTCAAGGTATAAGTGTTCTCCCTGAGTATGCACCGTTGCTACAGTTCGTTGTGCCGAGACACCACGTGATGATCGGGTGTGATAAGCTCTACGTTCGCATGCAACGGGTGCAAGCCGGTTTTGCACGTGAAGAATACTCGGGTTAAACTTGACGAGCCTAGCATATGCAGATATGGCCTCGGAACACTAAGACCGAAAGGTCGAACGTGAATCATATAGTAGATATGATCAACATAGTGATGTTCACCATTGAAAACTACTCCATCTCACATGATGATCGGACATGGTTTAGTTGATATGGATCACGTGATCATTTAGATGACTGGAGGGATGTCTATCTAAGTGGGAGTTCTTAAGTAATATGATTAATTGAACTTTCATTTATCATGAACTTAGTACCTGATAGTTTTGGCATGTCTATGTTGTTGTAGATCAATGGCCCGTGCTACCGTTTCTTTGAATTTTAATGCGTTCCTAGAGAAAGCTAAGTTGAAAGATGATGGTAGCAACTACACGGACTGGGTCCATAACTTGAGGATTATCCTCATTGCTGCATAGAAGAATTACGTCCTCGAAGCACCGCTAGGTGCAAGACCCGCTGCAGGAGCAACTACGGACATTATGAACGTCTGGCAGAGCAAAGCTGGTGACTACTCGATAGTTTAGTGTGCCATGCTTTACGGCTTAGAATCGGGACTTCAAAGACGTTTTGAACGTCATGGAGCATATGAGATGTTCCAGGAGTTGAAGTTAATATTTCAAGCAAATGCCCGAGTTGAGAGATATGAAGTCTCCAACAAGTTCTATAGCTGCAAGATGCAGGAGAATAGTTCTGTCAGTGAACATATACTCAAAATGTCTGGGTATCATAACCACTTGACTCAGCTGGGAGTTAATCTTCCTAATGATAGTGTCATTGACAGAGTTCTTTAATAATTGCCACCAAGCTATAAAGGCTTCGTGATGAACTATAATATGCAAGGGATGACGAAGACTATTCCCGAGCTCTTCGCGCTGATAAAGGCTACGGAGGTAGAAATCAAGAAGGATCATCAAGTGTTGATGGTTAACAAGACCACTAGTTTCAAGAAAAAGGGCAAAGGGAAGAAGGGGAACTTCAAGAACAGCAAGCAAGTTGCTGCTCAAGTGAAGAAGCCCAAGTCTGGACCTAAGCCTGAAACTGAGTGCTTCTACTACCAAGCGACTGGTCACTGGAAGCGGCACTGCCCAAGGTATTTGGCGGATAAGAAGGATGGCAAAGTGAAAGGTATATTTGATATACATGTTATTGATGTGTACCTTACTAATGCTTGTAGTAGCGCCTGGGTATCTGATACTGGTTCTGATGCTCATATTTGCAACTTGAAACAGGGGCTACTGATTAAACGAAGATTGGCTAAGGACGAGGTGATGATGCGCGTGGGAAATGGTTCCAAAGTCGATGTGATCGCCGTCAGCATGCTACCTCTACATCTACCGTCGGGATTAGTTTTAGCCCTAAATAATTGTTATTTGGTGCCAGCGTTGAGCATGAAAATTATACCTGGATCTAGTCTAATGCGAGACGGTTATTCATTTAAATCAGAGAATAATGATTGTTCTATTTAGATGAGTAATATCTTTTACGGTCATGCACCCTTGATGAGTGGTCTATTTTTGTTGAATCTCAATTGTAGTGATACACATGTTCATAATATTGAAGCCAAAAGATGCAAAGTTAATAATGATAGTGCAACTTATTTGTGGCACTGCCGTTTAGGTCATATTGGTGTAAAGCGCATGAAGAAACTCCATGATGATGGGCTTTTGGAATCACTTGATTATGAATCACTTGATGCTTGCGAACCATGCCTCATGGGCAAGATGACTAAGACTCCGTTGTTCGGAACAATGAAGTGAGCAACTGACTTGTTGGGAATAATACATATTGATTTATGCGGTCCGATGAGTGTTGAGGCTCGCGGCGGGTATCGCTATTTTCTGACATTCGCAGATGATTTGAGCAGATATGGGTATATCTACTTAATGAAACATAAGTCTAAAACATTTGAAAAGTTCAAAGAATTTCATAGTGAAGTGGAAATCATCGTAACAAGAAAATAAAGTTTCTACGATCTGATCATGGAGGTGAATATTTGAGTTAAGAGTTTGGTCTTCATTTGAAACAATGTGGAATAGTTTCGCAACTCACGCCACCTGGAACACCACAGCGTAATGGTGTTTCCGAACGTCGTAACCGTACTTTATTAGATATAGTGCGATCTATGATGTCTCTTACCGATTTACCGCTATCATTTTGGGGTTATGCTTTAGAGACAGCTGCATTCACGTTAAATAGGGCACCATCTAAATCCGTTGAGACGAGACCATATGAACTGTGGTTTGGCAAGAAACCTAAGTTGTCATTTCTTAAAGTTTGGGTCTGCAATGCTTATGTGAAAAAGCTTCAACCTGATAAGTTCGAACCCAAATCAGAGAAATGTGTCTTCATAGGATACCCGACGGAGACTGTTGGGTACACCTTCTATCACATATCTGAAGGCAAGATGTTCGTTGCTAAGAATGGATCCTTTCTAGAGAAGGAGTTTCTCTCGAAAGAAGTGAGTGGGAGGAAAGCAGAACTTGATGAGGTAATTGTACCTTCTCCCAAAATGGAAAGTAGCTCATCACAGAAATCAGTTCCAGTGATTCCTACACCAATTAGGGAGGAAGTTAATGATGATGATCATGAATCTTCAAATAAAGTTACTACTGAACCTCGTAGGTCAACCAGAGTACGGACCGCACCAGAGTGGTATGGTAATCCTGTTCTGGAGGTCATGTTACTTGACCATGACGAACCTACGAACTATGAGGATGCGATGATGAGTCCAGATTCCAAGAAATGGCTTGAGGCCATGAAATCTGAGATGGGATCCATGTATGAGAACAAAGTGTGGACTTTGGTTGACTTGCCCAATGATCGGCAAGCCATAGAGAATAAATGGATCTACAAGAAGAAGACTGACGCTGTCGGTAATGTTACTGTCTACAAAGCTCGACTTGTTGCAAAAGGTTTTCGACAAGTTCAAGGAGTTGACTACGATGAGACCTTCTCACCCGTAGTGATGCTTAAGTCTGTCCGAATCATGTTAGCAATTGCCGCATTTTATGATTATGAAATTTGGCAAATGGATGTTGAAACTGCATTCCTTAATGAATATCTTAAAGAAGAGCTGTATATGATGCAACCAGAAGGTTTTGTCGATCCTAAAGTTGCTAACAAAGTGTGCAAGCTCCAACGATCCATTTATGGACTAGTGCAAGCCTCTTGGAGTTGGAATATATGCTTTGATAGTGTGATCAAAGCATATGGTTTTATACAGACTTTTGGAGAAGCCTGTATTTACAAGTGAGTGGGAGCTCTGTAGCATTTCTAATATTATATGTGGATGACATATTGTTGATTGGAAATAATACAGAATATCTGGATAGCATAAAAGGATACTTGAATAAGAATTTTTCATTGAAAGACCTCGGTGAAGCTGCTTATATATTGGGCATCAAGATCTATAGAGATAGATCAAGACGCTTAATTGGACTTTCACAAAGCACATACCTTGATAAAGCTTTGAAGAATTTGAAAATGGATCAGTCAAAGAAAGGGTTCTTGCCTGTGTTACAAGGTGTGAAGTTGAGTCAAACTCAATGCCCGACCACTGCAGAAGATAGAGAGAAAATGAAAGTCATTCCCTATGCATCAGCCATAGGTTCTATCATGTATGCAATGTTGTGTACCAGACCTGATGTGTGCCTTGCTATAAGTTTAGCAGGGAGGTACCAAAGTAATCCATGAGTGGATCACTGGACTGCGGTCAAGAACATCCTGAAATACCTGAAAAGGACTAAGGATATGTTTCTCATTTATGGAGGTGACAAAGAGCTCGTCGTAAATGGTTACGTCGATGCAAGCTTTGACACTGATCCGGATGACTCTAAGTCACAAACTGGATACATATTTATATTGAATGGTGGAGCTGTAAGTTGGTGCAATTCCAAGCAGAGCGTCGTGGCGGGATCTACGTGTGAATCGGAGTACATAGCTGCTTCGGAAGCAGCAAATGAAGGAGTCTAGATGAGGAGTTCATATCCGATCTAGGTGTAATACCTAGTGCATCGGGTCCAATGAAAATCTTTTGTGACAATACTGGAGCAATAGCCTTGGCGAAGGAATCCAGATTTCACAAGAGAACCAAACACATCAAGAGACGCTTCAATTCCATCCATGATCAAGTCAAGGAGGGAGACATAGAGATTTGCAAAATACATACGGATCTGAATGTTGCAGACCCGTTGACTAAGCCTCTTCCACGAGCAAAACATGATCAGCACCAAGACTCCATGGGTGTTAGAGTCATTACAATGTAATCTAGATTGTTGACTCTAGTGCAAGTGGGAGACTGAAGGAAATATGCCCTAGAGGCAATAAGAAAGGTATTGTTTATTATTCATGCTAGAATTGTATTAACCGGAAACTTAGTACATGTGTGAATACATAGACAAATAGAGTGTCCCTAGTATGCCTCTACTTGTCTAGCTCGTTAATCAAAGATGGTTAAGTTTCCTGACCATTGACATGTGTTGTCATTTGATCAACGGGATCACATCATTAGAGAATAATGTGATGGACAAGATCCATCCGTTAGCTTAGCATAATGATCGTTTAGTTTTATTGCTATTGTCTTCATGACTTATACAAATTCCTCTGACTATGAGATTATGCAACTCCCGAATACCGGAGGAACACTTTGTGTGCTACCAAACGTCACAACGTAACTGGGTGATTATAAAGATGCTCTACAGGTGTCTCCGATGGTGTTTGTTGAGTTGGCATAGATCGAGATTAGGATTTGTCACTCCGAGTATCGGAGAGGTAAATCTGGGCCCTCGCGGTAATGCGCATCACTATAAGCCTTGCAAGCAATGTGACTAATGAGTTAGTTGCGGGATGATGCATTACAAAATGAGTAAAGAGACTTGCCGGTAACGAGACTGAACTAGGTACGATGATACCGACGATCGAATCTCGGGCAAGTAACATATCGATGACAAAGGGAATGACGTATGTTGTTATGCGGTTTGACCGATAAATATCTTCGTAAAACATGTAGGAGCCCATATGAGCATCGAGGTTCCACTATTGGTTATCGACCAGAGATGTGTCTCGGTCATGTCTACATAGTTCTCGAACCTGTAGGGTCCGCACGCTTAACGTTCGATGACGATTTGTATTATGAGTTATGTGTTTTGTTGACCGAAGTTTGTTCGGAGTCCCGGATGAGATCATGAACATGACGAGGAGTCTTGAAATGGTCGAGAGGTAAAGATTGATATATTGTACGAAGGTATTCGGACACCAGAAAGGTTTCGGGACATTTCGGATATTTATCGGGGAACCGAGGGGTTACCGGAACCCCCCAGGGAAGTTATGGGCCTTGATGGGACATGAGGGAGTAGGAGAGGGCAGCCCACAAGGTGGCGTGCGCCCCTCCCCAAGGTAGTCCGAATTGGATTGGGGGGAGGGGGCGCGGCCCCCTCTTTCCTTTCCCTCTCCCTCTCCATCCAACCTACCCCCTCTTGGAATAGGAAAGCGGATCCAATTAGGATTGGGAATCCTAGTTGGGCTCCCCCCTTGGCGCGCCCTCCTTGGCCGCCGGCCTCCTCCTCCCTCTCCTTTATATACGTGGCCAAGGGGCAACCCAAAGGCACAACAGTTGTTTCTTAGCCGTGTGCGGTGCCCCCCTCCACAGTTTACCACCTCGGTCATATTGTCATAGTGCTTAGGCGAAGCACTGCGCGGATCACATCACCAACACTGTCACCACGCCGTCGTTCTGGTGGAACTATCCCTCTACCCTCTATTGGATCAAGAGCTCAAGGGACGTCATCGTGCTGAACGTGTGCTGAACACGGAGGTGTCGTACGTTCGGTACTTGGATCGTTTGGATCATGAATACGTTCGACTACATCAACCGCATTAACTAAATGCTTCCGCTTTCGGTCTACGAGGGTATGTGGACACACTCTTCCCTCTTGGTTCTATGCATCTCCTAGATAGATCTTGCATGATCGTAGGAATTTTTTTGAATTACTACGTTCCCCAACAGGTCAGCCTCCTCCTCCTCCTCTCCTTTATATACGGGGGCGGGGGCACCCCAAAGGCACTCAATAGTTCTCTTAGCCGTGTGCGGTGCCCCCCTCCATAGTTTACTCCTCCGGTCATAGCGTCGTAGTGCTTAGGCGAAGCCCTGCGCAGATCACATCACCATCACCATCACCATGCCATCGTGCTGACAGAACTCTCCCTCGACCCTCTGCTAGATCAAGAATTCGAGGGACGTCATCGAGTTGAACGTGTGCTGAACACGGAGGTGCCGTACATTCGGTACTTGGATCGGTTGGATCGTGAAGACGTTCGACTACATCAACCGTGTTAAACTACTGCTTCCGCTTTCGTTCTATGAGGGTACGTGGACACACTCTCCCCTCTCGTTGCTATGCATCTCCTAGATAGATCTTGCGTGAGCGTAGGAAATTTTTAAAATTGCATGCTGCGTTCCCCAACAGTGGCATCCGAACCAAGTCTATGCGTAGATGATATGCACGAGTAGAACACAAAGAGTTGTGGGCGATAATAGTCATACTGGTTACCACCAACGTCTTACTTTGATTCGGCGGTATTGTTGGATGAAGCGGCCCGGACCAACATTACATGACCACATTCATGAGACCGGTTCTACCGACGTGCTTCGCACACAGGTGGCTGGCGAGTGTCTGTTTCTCCAACTTTAGTTGAATCGAGTTTGACTACGGCCGGTCCTTGTTGAAGGTTAAAACAACACACTTGACGAAAAATCGTTGTGGTTTTGATGCGTAGGTAAGAACGGTTCTTGCTAGAAGCCCATAGCAGCCACGTAAAACTTGCAATAACAAAGTAGAGGACGTCTAACTTGTTTTTGTAGGGCATGTTGTGATGTGATATGGTGAAGACGTGATGAGATATAAATTGTTGTATGAGATGATCATGTTTTGTAAAAGTTATCGGCAACTAGCAGGAGCCTTATGGTTGTCGCTTTATTGTATGAAATGCAATCGCCATGTAATTGTTGTACTTTATTACTAAGCTGTAGCGATAGTCGTAGAAGCAATAGTTGGCGAGATGACAACGATGCTACGATGGAGATCAAGGTGTCAAGCCGGTGATGATGGAGATCATGACGGTGCTTTGGAGATGGAGATCAAAGGCACAAGATGATGATGGCCATATCATGTCACATATTTTGATTGCATGTGATGTTTATCTTTTATATGCATCTTATTTTGCTTAGTACGGCGGTAGCATTATAAGATGATCCCTCACTAAATTTCAAGGTATAAGTGTTCTCCCTGAGTATGCACCATTGCTACAGTTCGTCGTGCCGAGACACCACGTGATGATCTGGTGTGATAAGCTCTACGTTCACATACAATGGGTGCAAGCCAGTTTTGCACGTGCAGAATACTCGGGTTAAACTTGACGAGCCTAGCATATGCAGATATGGCCTCGGAACACTAAGACCGAAAGGTCGAACGTGAATCATAAAGTAGATATGATCAACATAGTGATGTTCACCATTGAAAACTACTCTATCTCACGTGATGATCGGACATGGTTTAGTTGATATGGATCACATGATCATTTAGATGACTAGAGGCATGTCTATCTAAGTGGGAGTTCTTAAGTAATATGATTAATTGAACTTTAATTTATCATAACTTAGTACGTGATAGTTTTTGCATATCTATGTTGTTGTAGATCAATGGCCCGTGCTACCATTCCCTTGAATTTTAATGCGTTCCTAGAGAAAGCTAAGTTGAAAGATGATGGTAGCAACTACACGGACTGGGTCCGTAACTTGAGGATTATCCTCATTGCTGCACAGAAGAATTACGTCCTGGAAGCACTGCTAGGTGCAAGACCCGCTGCAGGAGCAACTCCGGACGTTATGAACGTCTGGCAGAGCAAAGCTGGTGACTACTCGATAGTTTAGTGTGCCATGATTTACAACTTAGAATCGGGACTTCAAAGACGTTTTGAACGTCATGGAGTATATGAGATGTTCCAGGAGTTGAAGTTAATATTTCAAGCAAAGGCCCGAGTTGAGAGATATGAAGTCTCCAACAAGTTCTATAGCTTCAAGATGGAGGAGAATAGTTCTGTCAGTGAACACATACTCAGAATGTCTGGGTACCCTAACCACTTGACTCAGTTGGGAGTTAATCTTCCTAATGATAGTGTCATTGACAGAGTTCTTCAATCACTGCCACCAAGCTATAAAGGCTTCGTGATGAACTAAATATGCAAGGGATGGAAAAGACAATTCCCGAGCTCTTCGCGATGCTAAAGGCTGCGGAGGTAGAAATCAAGAAGGAGCATCAAGTGTTGATGGTTAATAAGACCACTAGTTTCACGAAAAAGGGCAAAGGGAAGAAGAGGAACTTCAAGAAGAATAGCAAGCAAGTTGCTACTCCCGGGAAGAAGCCGAAGTCTGGACCTAAGCCTGAAACTGAGTGCTTCTACTGCAAAGGGACTAGTCACTGGAAGCGGAACTGCCCCAAGAATTTGGTGGATAAGAAGGATGGCAAAGTGAAAGGTATATTTGATATGCATGTTATTGATGTGTACCTTACTAATGCTGGTAGTAGCGCCTTGGTATTTGATACTGGTTCTATTGCTCATATTTGCAACTCGAAACAGGGGCTACGGATTAAACGAACATTGGCTAAGGACGAGATGACGATGCGCGTGGGAAATGGTTCCAATGTCGATGTGATCACCGTCAACACGCTACCTCTACATCTACCTTCGAGATTAGTTTTAGAGCTAAATAATTTTTATTTGGTGCCAGCGTTGAGCATGAACATTATATCTGGATCTTGTTTGATGCGAGACGGCTATTCATTTAAATCAGAAAATAATGGTTGTTCTATTTATATGAGTAATATCTTTTATGGTCATGCACCCTTGATGAGTGGTCTATTTTTGTTGAATCTCGATTGTAGTGATACACATATTCATAATATTGAAGCCAAAAGATGCAAAGTTAATAATGATATTGCAACTTATTTATGGCACTGTCGTTTAGGTCATATTGGTGTAAACTCCATGCTGATGGGCTTTTGGAATCACTTGATTATGTATGACTAGATGCTTGCGAACCATGCCTCATGGGCAAGATGACTAAGACTCCGTTCTCCAGAACAATGGAGCGAGCAACTGACTTATTGGAAATAATACATACTGATGTATGCGGTCCGATGAGTGTTGAGGCTCGGGGCGGGTATCATTATTTTCTGACCTTCACAGATGATTTGAGCAGATATGGGTATATCTTCTTAATGAAATATAAGTCTGAAACATTTGAAAAGTTCAAAGAATTTCAGAGTGAAGTGGAAAAACATCGTAACAAGAAAATAAAATGTTATGATCTGATCGTGGAGGTGAATATTTGAGTTATGAGTTTGGTCTTCATTTGAAACAATGTGGAATAGTTTCGCAACTCACGCCACCTGGAACACCACAGCGTAATGGTGTGTCCGAACGTCGTAACCGTACTTTATTAGATATGGTGCGATCTGTGATGTCTCTTACTGATTTACCACTATCGTTTTCGGGTTATGCTTTAGAGACGGCTGCATTCACGATAAATAGGGCACCATCCAAATCCGTTGAGACGACACCATATGATATGTGGTTTGGCAAGAATCCTAAGCTGTCGTTTCTTAAAGTTTGGGGCTGCGATGCTTATGTGAAAAAGCTTCAACCTGATAAGCTCAAACCCAAATCGGAGAAATGCGTCTTCATAGGATACCCAAAGGAGACTGTTGGGTACACCTTCTATCACAGATCCAAAGGCAAGATATTAGTTGCTATGAATGGATCCTTTCTAGAGAAAGAGTTTCTCTCGAAAGAGGTGAGTGGGAGGAAACTAGAACTCGATGAGGTAACTGTACCTTCTCCTGAATTGGAAAGTAGTTCATCACAGAAATCAGTTCAAGTGATGCCTACACCAATTAGTGATGAAGTTAATGATGATGATCATGAAACATCAGATCAAGTTACTACCGAACCTCGTAGGTCAACCAGAGTACGTTCCGCACCATAGTCGTACGGTAATCCTGTTCTGGAAGTCATGTTACTAGACCATGACGAACCTATGAACTATGAGGAAGCGATGATGAGCCCAGATTCCGCAAAATGGCTTGAGGCCATGAAATCTGAGATGGGATCCATGTATGAGAACAAAGTGTGGACTTTGGTTGACTTGCCCGACGATCGGCAAGCCATAGAGAATAAATGGATCTTCAAGAAGAAGCATGATGCTGACGGTAATGTTACTATCTAAAAAGGTCTACTTGTTGCGAAAGGTTTTTCGACAAGTTCAAGGGGTTGACTATGATGGGACCTTCTCACCCGTAGTGATGCTTAAGTCTGTCTGAATCATGCTAGCAATTTCTGCATTTTATGATTATGAATTTTGGCAAATGGATGTCAAAACTGCATTCCTTAATGGATTTCTTAAAGATGAGTTGTATATGATGCAACCAGAAGGTTTTGTCGATCCTAAAGGTGCTAACAAAGTGTGCAAGCTCCAGCAATCCATTTATGGACTGGTGCAAGCCTCTCGGGGTTGGAATATATGCTTTGATAGTGTGATCAAAGCATATGGTTTTATACAGACTTTTGGAGAAGCCTGTATTTACAAGAAAGTGAGTGGGAGCTCTGTAGAATTTCTAATATTATATGTGTATGGCATATTGTTGATTGGAAATAATACAGAATTTCTGGATAGCATAAAAGGATACTTGAATAAGAATTTTTCAATAGAAGACCTCGGTGAAGCTGCTTATATATTGGGCATCAAGATCTATAGAGATATATCAAGATGCTTAATTGGACTTTCACAAAGCACATACCTTGATAAAATTTTGAAGAAGTTCAAAATGGATTAGTCAAAGAAATGGTTCTTGCCTGTGTTACAAGGTGTGAAGTTGAGTCAGACTCAATCCCCGACCACTGCAGAAGATAGAGAGAAATGAAAGTCATTCCCTATGCCTCAGCCATAGGTTCTATCATGTATGCAATGTTGTGTACCAGACCTAATGTGTGCCTTGCTATAAGTTTCACAGGGAGGTACCAAAGTAATCCAGGACTGGATCACTGGACAGCGGTCAAGAACATCCTGAAATACCTGAAAATGACTAAGGATACGTTTCTTATTTATGGAGGTGACAAAGAGCTTGTCGTAAATGGTTACGTCGATGCAAGCTTTGACACTGATCCGGATGACTCTAAGTCACAAACCGGATACATATTTATATTGAATGGTGGAGCTATCAGTTGGTGTAGTTCCAAGCAGATTGTCGTGGCGGGATCTATGTGTGAAGGGGAGTACATAGTTGCTTCGGAAGAAGCAAATGAAGGAGTCTGGATGAAGGAGTTCATATCCGATCTATGTGTAATACCTAGTGCATCGGGTCCAATGAAAATCTTTTGTGACAATACTAGAGCAATAGCCTTGGCGAAGGAATCCAGATTTCACAAGAGAACCAAACACATCAAGAGACACTTCAATTCCATCCGCGATCAAGTCAAGGAGGGACACATCGAGATTTGCAAACTACATACGGATCTGAATGTTGCAGACCCGTTGACTAAGCCTCTTCCACGAGCAAAACATGATCATCACCAAGACTCCATGGGTGTTAGAATCATTACTATGTAATCTAGATTATTGGCTCTTGTGCAACTGGGAGACTGAAGGAAATATGCCCTAGAGGCAATAATAAAGTTTTTATTTATATTTCCTTATATCATGATAAATTTTTATTATTCATGCTAGAAGTGTATTAACCGGAAACTTAGTACATGTGTGAATACATAGACAAAACAAAGTGTCCCTAGTATGCCTCTACTTGACTAGCTCATTAATCAAAGATGGTTAAGTTTCCTGACCATAGACATGTGTTGTCATTTGATGAACGGAATCACATCATTAGAGAATGATGTGATGGACAAAACCCATCCGTTAGCCTAGCATTATGATCGTTTAATTTTATTACTATTGCTTTCTTCATGACTTGTACATACTCCTCTGACTATGAGATTATGCAACTCCCGAATACAGGTGGAACACCTTGTGTGCTATCAAATGTCACAACATAACTGGGTGATTATAAAGATGCTCTACAGGTGTCTCCGAAGGTGTTTGTTGGGTTCGCATAGATCAAGATTAGGATTTGTCACTCCGTGTATCGGAGAGGTATCTCTTGGCCCTCTCGGTAATGCACATCACTATAAGCCTTGCAAGCAATGTGACTAATGAGTTAGTTGTGGGATGATGCATTACGGAACGAGTAAAGAGACTTGCCGGTAACGAGATTGAACTAGGTATGAGGATACCGACGATCGATTCTCGGGCAAGTAACATACCGATGACAAAGGGAATGACGTATGTTGTTATGCGGTTTGAACGATAAAGATCTTCATAGAATATGTAGGAACCAATATGAGAATCCAGGTTCCGCTATTTGTTATCGACCGGAGATGTGTCTCGGTCATGTCTACATAGTTCTCGAACCCGTAGGGTCCGCACGCTTAACGTTCGATTACGATTTGTATTATGAGTTATGTGTTTTGGTGACCGAAGTTTGTTCGGAGTCCCGAATGAGATCACGGACATGATGAGGAGTCTCGAAATGGTCGAGACGTAAGGATTCATATATTGGAAGGTTGTACTCGGATATCAGAATGGTTCCGAGTGATTCGGGTATTTTACCGGAGTACCGACGGGTTACTGGAACCCCCCAGGGAAGTGTTGGGCCAACATGGGCCTAAAGGAGAGAGAGGGAAGCCCGCGGGGGCGGGGGTGTGTGGCACGTGCCCCCCTCCTAGGGAGTCCGAATAGGACAAGGAGGAGGGGGTGCGGCCCCGCCTTTCCCTTTCCCTCTTCCTCTCCTTCCCTTTTCCCTCCAGTGGAAGAAAGGAAAAAGGGGGGCCGAATCCTACTCCTAGTAGGACTCCCCCCTATGGCGCGCGCCCCCTAGCCTGCCTCCTCCTCCTCCTCTTCTTTATATACGGGGGTGGGGGGCACTCGAAAGGCACACCAATAGTTCTCTTAGCCGTGTGCGGTGCCCCCTGCACAGTTTACTCCTCCGGTCATAGCGTCGTAGTGCTTAGGCGAAGCCCTGCGTGGATCACATCACCATCACCGTCACCACACCGTCGTGCTGACGAAACTCTCCCTCGACCCTCTGCTGGATCAAGAATACGGAGGTGTCGTACATTCGGTACTTGGATCGGTTGGATCGTGAAGACGTTCGACTACATCAACCGCGTTAAACTAACGCTTCCGCTTTCGGTCTACGAGGGTACGTGGACACACTCTCCCCTCTCGTTGCTATGCACCTCCTAGATAGATCTTGCGTGAGCGTAGGAAAGTTTTTAAATTGCATGTTGCGTTCCCCAACACCTTTATGCAAAGGCTAGCATTTTGCTATTTGTTCAGTTTTACGAAGTCGGTGTGTACGTGGCTTGTACTATGATCCTTATGATATAAATGAGACACGTATTACCTTGCAATTTTTTTATCTTAGATTACCTTATTTATCTCTATGCATGGCATGATACGGTACATGATTTATCTTTTTTCATTTAATCCTATGCCACATTATCAAAATTGTTTAGTTGACATGCATGATACTAGCTATGACACTCCTGTCATAGGCAGAGTAAGTCTGATCATATTTTTTTCTTCAAAAAGGGGAGGGAGCCTTGGCTCTGCATCGAGCGATGCACACAACCATAAGTATGATCATAATGGGAGTAACATGCGCAACATGATGCATGCTAACTAGACATCTTTGCTGAGGTGGTACATAATTAAATTAGAAAAGAGAGCATTGAGTTAAAAGTATCCTTCTGCACCCTCATGAACAGTAAAATTGGAAAAAATAGTAAACAAAATAAAAAAAACATAACTTTTTTAGACAAACTTTCATGAATTGTGCACGCATGTTCAGAATTTGTCAAAGTATATCTGAAAAAATCAGTTTTTTGATTGTTTTTACTAGTTTTCGATTTTACTGTTCACAAGGATGCATACGAGCTCAGGTGCAGAAACTTCATGTCCACATTAAGTATCATATGATATGATATTGTGTCATATTAAATGATGTACTACTATGTGTTATGCATGAGAATAAAAGACGTCACTATGATACCAAGCTATGATACTATGCATTGTGAAGGTAGTATCATATCAACAAGGTTTGCCAATCTCCAATGAGGCAGGGGTGATGACGGCGGCACGCCTTCGGCTCACTCTAGTGCTTGTAGTCGTCGCTAGGTGGTTTACGAATCTGGATGTAATTTTTACTTCTGATGTTCTTTGTACTGCCTTGGCGGTTGATGAATAGATCGGAATTTTTCTCGCAGAAAAAGAGAAGGTATGATACTAGTGTATCATATACTAGTATATCATATTAGTGTATGATACTTTCCACTACAAGTAACTTGGTTCTCAGGTTGCATTTCATCATAGGCCACTCAAAATGCATAGTATCATGTGCTAGTATCAATGCCATGTTACTTCCTACATCCACACTGCATGCATTAGTGTAACATAATACATTAGTATTATATTGTTTTCATTTATCATTTGCAAAATTCAGATTAGGAGATTGCATTGCAATAAGAAGTCGACATTCTTGTTCAAGTTTGATATTGAAATGACATTTGGTTATGTGAGATGAGATTATATTCTTGACTTATTTTAGGGTCAGCGGTTCCCAATGAAATTTTGAGACATGATATATGTGCTTCTTGCAACATCCTTCTCTAGAGTGCAGCCAAATTCCTAGTGTGTGCCCATTAAACATGATTGTGGTGTCATGCCGGGTGACACCTACTCCATGTTGTCATTCATCATTTTGATCAACTCTTTTTTGAGTATTCTTGACCTTGTCATTTGATAGGGTCAGCTGACGATGACATGTACCTAGGGTAGGGTCATAGGCCTGACGTAGACGCCCTACCCAACGACACAACCCTAGAATCAAAGACATTCAAAGTCCAACAGAAGATACTGACTGAAATCACCTTGGAGTGTAATCCACTCGACCATCTATTCCACTCGGATACCCTAATTCCACTGGACCAAGATAGGGTCACTCGACCATATTGAAGAATCACTCGGAGCATAGAAGACCTACAATCGCCCCAGTATGGCAACTGTCAGGCGTTCACTCCGTAGTCTTAAAGATCATTAATAGCCATTTATAACAAGCGTTACCAGTAACGCTCCTGCCTTAATTTACATTGAACCCTGTGTAACTAAGGACTCGAGAGGCCTGGCACACTCTATATAAGCCACCCCGTCCTCTGGCACAGGGGTTCGCACTCCCTGTAACTCACACACATATTCCAGTCGACAAGCCTCCGGGCACCGAGACGTAGGGCTGTTACCTCCTTCGAGAGGGGCCTGAACTCGTAAACTCGCGTGTACAATCTTGCCGTAGCTAGGGCCTTGCCTCCTCCTACGTACCCCCTATTCTTACTGTCAGACTTACTCCCATGACAGTTGCCGCCCACCGTGGGGCAGGCATCTTAGTGACTTCCGGTGAGGTTGCAGTTTTTCCGATCTCCATCGACATGGTTTCCGGCGGAGGTTTGGCTTTGGGCCGCGAGACCTATCTCGCTGCGCTCGTTTTCATCGCCGACGACTCCGCCTGGCTCCAAGAGGCCTGATATGTCTCCAACGTATCTATAATGTTTGATTGTTCCATGCTATTATATTATCCATCTAGGATGTTTTATATGCATTTATATGCTATTTTATATGATTTTTGGGACTAACCTATTAACCTAGAGCCCAGTGCCAGTTTATGTTTTTTCCTTGTTTTTGAGTTCTACAGAAAAGGTACCAAACGGGGTCCAATTGACCTGCCAATTTTTGTGGATTTTTATGGACCAAAAGAAGCCCCCGAAGTAAAAGAGTTGGGCCAGAAGAGTCCCTAGCCATCCACGAGGGTGGAGGGCGCGCCCTACCCCCTGGGTGCGCCCCCTACCTCGTGGATGTCTCGGAGACCCCCCTGACGTGAGACTGACGCCAAAAATTCCTATAAATATAGAAACCCCCGAAAAGAACCCTAGATCGGGAGTTCCGCCGCCGCAAGCCTCTATAGCCACCAAAAACCAATCGGGACCCTGTTCCGGCACCCTGCCGGAGGGGGGATCCATCATCGATGGCCATCTTCATCATCCCGGCGCTCTCCATGACGAGGAGGGAGTAGTTCACCCTCGGGGCTGAGGGTATGTACCAGTAGCTATGTGTTTGATCTCTCTCTCGTGTTCTTGATTTGGCACGATCTTGATGTATCGCGAGCTTTGCTATTATAGTTGGATCTTATGATGTTTCTCCCCCTCTATCTCTTGTAATGGATTGTCTTTAAGGATTTGAGAACACTTGATGTATCTCTTGTGTGGGATACCCGTGGTGACAATGGGGTATTCTATTGATTCACTTGATGTATGTTTTGGTGATCAACTTGCGGGTTCCGTGACCTTGGGGATCTATGCATAGGGGTTGGCACACGTTTTCGTCTTGACTCTCCGGTAGAAACTTTGGGGCACTCTTTGAAGTTCTTTGTGTTGGTTGAATAGATGGATCTAAGATTGTGTGATGCATATCGTATAATCATACCCCACGGATACTTGAGGTGACATTGGAGTATCTAGGTGAAATTAGGGTTTTGGTTGATTTGTGTCTTAAGGTGTTATTTTACTACGAACTCTAGGGCTGTTTGTGACACTTATAGGAATAGCCCAATGTATTGATCGGAAAGAATAACTTTGAGGTGGTTTCGTACCCTACAATAATCTCTTCGTTTGTTCTCCGCTATTAGTGACTTTGGAGTGACTCTTTGTTGCATGTTGAGGGATTGTTATATGATCTATTATGTTATCCTTGTTGAGAGAACTTGCACTAGTGAAAGTATGAACCCTAGGCCTTGTTTTGAAGCATTGCAATACCGTTTGTGCTCACTTTTATCATTAGTTACCTTGCTGTTTTTATATTTTTAGATTACAAAAACCTATATCTACCATCCATATTGCACTTGTATCACCATCTCTTTGCCGAACTAGTGCACCTATACAATTTACCATTGTATTGGGTGTGTTGGGGACACAAGAGACTCTTTGCTATTTGGTTGCAGGGTTGTTTGAGAGAGACCATCTTCATCCTATGCCTCCCACGGATTGATAAACCTTAGGTCATCCACTTGAGGAAATTTGCTACTGTCCTACAAACCTATGCACTTAGAGGCCCAACAACGTCTACAGGAAGAAGGTTGTGTAGTAGACATCAAGCTCTTTTCTGGCACCGTTGCCGGGGTGGTTAATGCTTGAAGGTATATCTTTAGATCTTGCAATCGAATCTTTTAGTTTCTTGTTTTATCACTAGTTAGTTTATAAAAGAAAACTACAAAAATAAAATGGAATTGAGGGTGCCTCATATGCTGCATCTTTTTAATGTCTTTCGTGAAAATAAGGATTCCGATAATTGTGCCAAAGTGTTAGAAGAAGAATGCAATAAAATGTTTGGCATACAATCTTTGAATGATGAGCATGATTGCAATGTTGTTAGTATGAACTCTTTGAATATCCATAGTACTAACGATGATTGCACTAGTCATGATAAAAATATCTCTTATAAGCATGTCAATTTTTGTGGAGTGCATAGAGCTTGCAAGCACACACCAAATAGGGAAGATAGATTTTGCAAGAGGCATATGTATTTAGAAACTAAATGGTTGCAAGAGAGGCTAGATGCTTGTGCTGAAAATTTAAAATTTCTTTGCCATCCTTGTGAACTTTGCAATGAACATGATCATTTAAATCTCCAATGCAAATTGTTTCATGATCGAATCATGTCCAAAAATTGCGATGACTTGATTTCCCTTGCGCATCATAATGAACTTAGTTTGCTTGTGGGTTATGAACAAATGAAACGTATAACTAATTATTTTCTAGAATTTGTTCTGGATAAAGTTCTTGATTTTGATCTAGAGGAAATTTACCTGTATTGTGAAGTGAATTGCATTGAAAATCCTTATATTGCCAATTACATAAAAACAAGAAAACAAATAGAAGATGAAGATAATACTAATGAAAGGGAAGATATTTCCCAATATCCTCCTATTCTTTCTTATGATGAATGAGGTAACGAGGAGGAGCTTTCTATTCAACCAATCTCGTTAATAAGGAGCTCCATAAAGAGGATTAAACCCACACATGATGCAAAGAAGAAAAAGAAAAGACGAAGAAGCAAATGTAAAAAGGTATCCCTTCCAAATGATGTTGCTTCTATTACTCATTGTGATGATGATAATTGCTATACTATTGGTGCTATCCATACAATTAATGATGAGACTGATTATGCTTATGATATGCAAAGGCCCAAGCTTGGGGATGCTATGTTTGATGAGAATGACATGTTTGAGAATTTATTTGCTGCAATTAATGTTTGTCCCTAGCTTGGGGATGCTATGTTTTACGACGATGATATTTTTAACCTCCCAAGTTTTGATATGCAAATTTATTGATAGCATGCCTCCTATTTATGATGATTATATTGATGAAAGTGGGTTTGGAAGAGTGTCAACTTTAGGAAGTAATGATCCCACTATTTTGGAGGGTGTTGGATCTTATTGTGACAATTACGAAAGTGGATTTGGAGAGGTCATGACTTTATTTAGTAATGATTCCACTATCTTGGAAGAGGTTTCAATTGATTATGATCAGAACAAAGTTGCTACTTATGATGATTATTGTGATGACACTTATGCTATAAAAAGTAGTGATGATTATATTTATAAAACTTGTCATGGTTATGATTACCCTTTTTCTGAACATTACTCTTTTAATGTGGAAACAATTTATAGTATTCAAGTTTCTTATGATACTCCCACTATTCCGAATGAGAAGAATTTTGCTTATGTGGAGAGTAATAAAATTTATATGCTTGTGCATCATGAAAATAGTGATTTATGTGATAGTTATATTGTTTAATTAATTCATGATGCTACTGAAATTTATTATGAAGGAGGAACATATGCTTGTAGGAATGGCAATAATATCAAGTTTCCTCTCTATGTGTTGAAAATCTTGAAGCTATGCTTGTTTTGCTTTCCTATGCCAGTTGATTCTTGTTACCGTAAGTTGTTTGCTCACAAAATCCCTATGCATAGGAAGTGGGTTAGGCTTAAATGTGCTAGTTATATTCTTCATGTTGCTCTCTTTATATTTCAAATCTTATCTTTTATGTGAGCAACATTGAAATCATCATGCCTAGCTAGAAAGGCATTAAAGAAAAGCGATTGTTGGGAGACAACCCAATATTTACCCTACTGTTTTTGTGTGTCCACATGATTAAGCTACTGTATTAATCATGTTTTATAGCTTTTGTTTCAATAAAGTGGCAAGTAGAACCTTTGGGAAGACTTGGGTGAAAGTTAATGTGATCTTGCTGTAAAAAACAAAAACTTTGCGCTCACAAGATTAGCTGTCATTTTTTACAGAAGAGTGATTTTTTTAGTTGATTCTTATTGTAGAAGATAAATAGACAAATTCCTCACGTCCACCAATTTATTTCAGAATTTTTGGAGTTACAGAAGTATTCGAGAGTTACAGATTACTACAGACTATTCTGTTTTTGACAGATTATGTTTTCTATGTGTTGTTTGCTTATTTTGATGAATCTATGAGTAGTATCGGAGGGTATGAACCATAGAGAAGTTGGAATACAGTAGGTATTACACCAATATAAATAAAGAATGAGTTCACAACAGTACCAAAAGTGGTGATTTTATTTTCTTATACTAACTGATCTTACGAGTTTTCTATTGAGTTTTGTGTTGTGAAGTTTTCAAGTTTTGGGTAAAGATTCGATGGATTATGGAATAAGAAGTGGCAAGAGCCTAAGCTTGGGGATTCCCAAGTCACCCATTCAAGGACAACCAAGACCCTAAGCTTGGGGATGCCCTGGAAGGCATCCCCTCTTTCGTCTTCGTTCATCGGTAACCTTACTTGGAGCTATATTTTTATTCACCACATGATATGTGTTTTGCTTGGAGCGTCATTTTATTTTCTTTTGCTTTTCTTGTTGTTTGAATAAAATACCAAGATCTTAAATTCTTAAATGTTAGAGAGTCTTCACATAGTTGCATAATTATTCGACTACTCATTGATCTTCACTTATATCTTTCGGAGTAGTTTGTCATTTGCTCTAGTGCTTCACTTATATCTTTTTAGAGCACGACGGTGGTTTTATTTTGAAGAAATTGATGAACTCTCATGCTTCACTTATATTATTTTGAGAGTCTTAAACATCATCGTAATTTGCTTAGGTTATGAATTTAGTCCTAATATGATAGGCATCCAAGAGGGATATAATAAAAACTTTCATATAAAGTGCATTGAATACTATGAGAAGTTTGATTCTTTATGATTGTTTTGAGATATGAAGATGCTGATATTAGATTCATGCTAGTGGAGTAGTTGTGAATTTGAGAGATACTTGTGTTAAAGTTTGTGATTCCCGTAGCATGCACGTATGGTGAACCGTTATGTGATGAAGTTGGAGCATGAGGTATTTATTGATTGTCTTCCTTATGAGTGGAGGTCGGGATCGCGTGGTGGTTAACTCCTACCAACCCTTCCCCTAGGAGCATGCGCGTAGTACTTTGTTTTGATGACTTGTAGATTTTTGCAGTAAGTATATGAGTTCTTTATGACTAATATTGAGTCCATGGATTATACGCACTCTCACCCTTCCACCATTGCTAGCCTCTCTTGTGCCGCGCAACTTTCGCCGGTACCATACACCCACCATATACCTTCCTCAAGACAACCACCATACCTACCTATTATGGCATTTCCATAGCCATTCTGAGATATATTGCCATGCAACTTTCCATCGTTCCGTTTATTATGACATGCTTCATCATTGTCATATTGCTTTGCAAGATCATGTAGTTGACATCATATTTGTGGCAAAGCCACCTTTCATAATTATTTCATACATGTCACTCTTGAGTCATTGCACATCCCGGTACACCGCCAGAGGCATTCATATAGAATCATATTTTGTTCTAAGTATTGAGTTGTAATTCTTGAGTTGTAAGTAAATAAAAGTGTGATGATCATCATTATTAGAGCATTGTCCTAGTGAGGAAAGGGTGATGGAGGCTATGATTCCCCCACAAGTCGGGTTGAGAGTCCGGACGAAAAAAATAACGAGGCCAAAAAAAAGAGAGGGCCCCCAAAAAAAGAGAAAACAAAAAATGAGAGAAAAAGAGAGAAGGGGCAATGGTACTATCCTTTTACCACACTTGTGCTTCAAAGTAGCACCATGATCTTCATAATAGAGAGTCTCCTGTGTTGTCACTTTCAAATACTAGTGGGAATTTTCCATCATAAAACTTGGCTTGTATATTCCAACGATGGGCTTCCTAAAATGCCCTAGGTCTTCATGAGCAAGCAAGTTGGATGCACACCCACTTAGTTTCTTTTTGAGCTTTCATACACTTATAGCTCTAATGCATCCGTTGCATGGCAGTCCCTATGCACTCACATTGATATCTATTGATGGGCATCTCCATAGCCCGTTGATACGCCTAGTTGATGTGAGACTATCTCCTTCTTTTTATCTTCTCCACAACCACCATTCTATTCCACCTATAGTGTTATGTCCATGGCTCACGCTCATGTATTGCGTGCAAGTTGAAAAAGTTTGAGAATACTAAAGTATGAAACAATTGTTCGGCTGAAACCGGGGTTGTGCATGATTTAAATATTTTGTGTGATGAAGATAGAGCATAGCTAGACTATATGATTTTGTAGGGATAGCTTTCTTTGGCCATGTTATTTTGAGAAGACATGATTGCTTTGTTAGTATACTTGAAGTATTATTATTTTTATGTCAATATTAAACTTTTGTTTTGAATCTTATGGAACTGAATATTCTTGCCACAATAAAGAGAATTACATGGATAAATATGTTAGGTAGCATTCCAAATCAAAAATTCTGTTTTTATCATTTACCTACTCGAGGACGAGTAGGAATTAAGCTTGGGGATGCTTGATACGTCTCCAACGTATCTAGAATTTTTGATTGTTCCATGCTATTATATTATCCATCTAGGATGTTTTATATGCATTTATATGCTATTTTATATGATTTTTGGGACTAACCTATTAACCTAGAGCCCAGTGCCAGTTTCTATTTTTCCTTGTTTTTGAGTTCTACAGAAAAGGAATACCAAACGGAGTCCAATTGAACTGCCAATTTTGGTGGATTTTTATGGACCAAAAGAAGCGCCCGAAGTAAAAGAGTTGGGCCAAAAGACTCCCGAGCCATCCACGAGGGTGGAGGGCGCGCCCTACCCCCCTGGGCGCGCGCCCTACCTCGTGGATGACTCGGAGACCCCCCTGACGTGAGATCGATGCCAAAAATTCCTATAAATACAGAAACCCCCGAAAAGAAACCTAGATCGGGAGTTCCGCCGCCGCAAGCCTCTGTAGCCACCAAAAACCAGTCGGGACCCTGCTCCGGCACCCTGCCGGAGGGGGGATCCATCACCGGTGGCCATCTTCATCATCCCGGCGCTCTCCATGACGAGGAGGGAGTAGTTCACCCTCGGGGCTGAGGGTATGTAGCAGTAGATATGTGTTTGATCTCTCTCTCTCTCTCGTGTTCTTGATTTGGCACGATCTTGATGTATCACGAGCTTTGCTATTATAGTTGGATCTTATGATGTTTCTCCCCCTCTATCTCTTGTAATTGATTGAGTTTTCCCTTTGAAGTTATCTTATCGGATTGAGTCTTTAAGGATTTGAGAACACTTGATGTATGTCTTGCGTGGGATACCTGTGGTGATAATGGGGTATTCTATTGATTCACTTGATGTATGTTTTGGTGATCAACTTGCGGGTTCCATGACCTTGGGAATCTATGCATAGGGGTTGGCACACGTTTTCGTCTTGACTCTCCAGTAGAAACTTTGGGGCACTCTTTGAAGTTCTTTGTGTTGGTTGAATAGATGAATCTGAGATTGTGTGATGCATATCGTATAATCATACCCACGGATACTTGAGGTGACATTGGAGTATCTAGGTGACATTAGGGTTTTGGTTGATTTGTGTCTTAAGATGTTATTTTACTACGAACTCTAGGGCTGTTTGTGACACTTATAGGAATAGCCCAATGGATTGATCGGAAAGAATAACTTTGAGGTGGTTTCGTACCCTACAATAATCTCTTCGTTTATTCTCTGCTATTAGTGACTTTGGAGTGACTCTTTGTTGCATGTTGAGGGATTGTTATATGATCTAATTATGTTATCCTTGTTGAGAGAACTTGCACTAGTGAAAGTATGAACCCTAGGCCTTGTTTCGAAGCATTGCAATACCGTTTGTGCTCACTTTTATCATTAGTTACATTGCTGTTTTTATATTTTCAGATTATAAAACCTATATCTACCATCCATATTGCACTCGTATCACCATCTCTTCGCCGAACTAGTGCACCTATACAATTTACCATTGTATTGGGTGTGTTGGGGACACAAGAGCCTCTTTGCTATTTGGTTGTAGGGTTGTTTGAGAGAGACCATCTTCATCCTACGCCTCCCACGGATTGATAAACCTTAGGTCATCCACGTGAGGGAAATTTGCTACTGTCCTACAAACGTATGCACTTGGAGGCCCAACAATGTCTACAAGAAGAAGGTTGTATAGTAGACATCAAGGTCCCCCTTGACGTTGAGGCCCTTCCCACCTGCGGGGCGGTGCACTTTCGCGCGAGCGCCTACGGCGTCCTCTTGCGGCAACCGTCGACTCCGTACCGGTCGGTTCCCGCAGCGTCCACGCTCCCCGCTGTACGCCGTCACAAGTGATCTGGTCGATCGCGGCTCTAGCTGTGGGTGAGGCATGCGGTGGTTCGACAATCGACCACCCCTCAAGTCGCGGCAATCGAGCCCGACAAATCTCTCTACGGACTATTCGATCTGTTGACTGGTTCCACGGACACTCTTTCCGAGTGTCGAAGCAGCGAACCTGCGGCGGAAGTCCTCATGGTCGACTCTCGTTGCCCCCCGCCTGGGTTTTGACGCGGCGGAGGCGGCGGTGATGGTGATGGCCCGTCGTACATTCATGATGAATTTCATCCCCAAGCCCTCACTTCAGAACAGAGGGATGAGCTGCATCGCCGCAACGTGGAGGCGCTCCAGACTCCCATCATGGGGGAGACCTCCAAGGCTCGGGCCTTGGAGGCTACGCGCCTGGCCACCTTGGCTGAGCCCACGCGTCTGGAGAATCTCCAACATTCACTCGACAAACGCTCCCGTCAATAGATCCCCGAATCCAGTCGACGGAATCGACAATTGTTTCCGCCCGAGCCTCAGGTATACCGCACTCCGGTCCAAAATCTTGCAGCTGTAGCACGTATAGCAGAGTCAATTCAGCCATCTCGTTCAGAAGCTGGTAGAGGTTTGCTGCAGATCCAAGCGCTGCTCCGAGCGGCAGGTGAACAAAACTCGGCTGTTTCTCAATCACGCAAGAGAATTCATAGCAGATCTGTGGTTGCGGACACAGTTCAGTCGGCACACAGCCCGTGATCGCCTCCGCGGTGTGACGATCAAGGTCACCACTAGGATCAGTACCTGGGTCGAGGCCATGGGCAGTATGATCATCGATATGCTCGTGATGACTGCCGTCGGGTGCCTACGCCCCCTCCGAGGGGCGGATCATACGCGCCCCGGCGGTATGATGATGGGCGCCTGTATGGTGATGATCGAAGGGCTCCAGTCGACTCAAGAGAGCCTGGGTTCGATGCGAGATCACTCCTCATACAAGGTTTAGCCGACAGAGGCCAGGCAGACAGAGAGGGACAAGACAGAGACCGTCCGAGTGGAGGCAGAGCATTTGTTTCTGGGCCCGAATGTTTCAGTAGAGCCATCTGAGCTGCTGAGATTCCCCCCAACTTCGGGTTGGCGACGGGCATGAGTAAGTTCACCGGTGAGTCGAAGCCCGACACCTGGATAGAGGATTACCGAGTGGTAGTGCAGATCCGTGGAGGCAACGATGAAGTAGCCATGAAGCACCTCCCCCTGATGCTCGAAGGTTTGGCCAGAGCTTGGTTGAATCAATTGGCCCCTGGAAGTATTTTCTGTTGGGAAGAGTTAGCCCGAGTGTTTATCAAAACATTCAAGGGCACTTGCAAGCGACCTGCTGGGCTAACTGAATTGCAACATTGCGTCCAGAAACTGAATGAGACTTTGAGAGACTACATCCAGAGATGGACTGCCCTTCATCATACAGTAGAAAATGTGTCACGGCATCAAGCAGTTTGCGCCTTCGAAGAGGGCGTCCATTACAGAGGGCTCAACCTGAAACTCGGTCGGTCCGGAGACATGTCTCTGGCCTGAATGATGGAAATAGCCACTCGGTACGTGATACGTCTCCAACGTATCTATAATTTTTGATTGTTCCATGCTATTATATTATCCATCTAGGATGTTTTATATGCATTTATATGCTATTTTATATGATTTTTGGGACTAACCTATTAACCTAGAGCCCAGTGCCAGTTTTTGTTTTTTCCTTGTTTTTGAGTATCGCAGAAAAGGAATACCAAACGGAGTCCAATTGACCTGAAAATTCACGGAGATTGTTTTTGGACCAGAAGAAGCCCATGGAGCATCGGAGATGGACCAGAAGAGTCCCGAGGCCACCACGAGGGTGGAGGGCACGCCCTACCCCCCTGGGTGAACCCCCTACCTTGTGGCTGCCTCGTGGACCCCCCTGACTTGTTCCCGACGCCAACACCTCTTATATATCCCCAAACTTCCAGAACATAACCTAGATCAGGAGTTCCGCCACCGCAAGCCTCTATAGCCACCAAAAACCAATCGGGACCCTGTTCCGGCACCCTGCCGGAGGGGGGATCCATCACCAGTGGCCATCTTCATCATCCCGGTGCTCTCTATGACGAGGAGGGAGTAGTTCACCCTCAGGGCTGAGGGTATGTACCAGTAGCTATGTGTTTGATCTCTCTCTCTCTCATGTTCTTGATATGGCACGATCTTAATGTACCGCGATGTCGGGGGGATGAACCCCAGGCAGGCAACGGAACCCGGATCCTTTTCAAAAACAACGGGGCCAGCATCGCCCCTCGATCCGGCTCGCCCTTGGCCGGGTCGCTCGACCCTGCAGGATCTACAACCCGGCCGGACTCCTCGACTCGGCCCCAACAACCAAGCTCAAGACTTCTCCAACAAGCCAGCACCGCCCTTAGCGTGCTCTCCAAACCCGGCCAAGGGTCAACGGCCATCCCATCCCAGCCGTATGATGGGACAAGTCTCCACCAACTGATGACCGAAGCCACAGTTCCCCGCCCATGCCTTTGGTCAGCCGGACGAGGCAATAGTGCCCCCCACCTACCCGCTGACCAGGGCTGGCGTGGCAACAGTGCGCCCGACGTCACCCATGACGCCAGTAAGCGGCACCTGACGGAACACCACTGTAGCCGACTCGACTCGGCCTCGCCCTGATGATCGACAAGACGGCACATAGTGCCCCCTAGGCGCATGGGGCCCCCGCCCGGCAAACCTGGCGAGCCCTGGCACCCGGCGGGTCCCAGCATCGGGTTCCTGGACACTGACGACCCGGCACTACGGCCTTGTAACATTACCATTGTACCCCTGGGGGGTTGACCTATAAAACCGCCTAGGAGCCCTCATGCAAGCAAGCAAGTAAGTAAGAAGGCAACACACTCGCCCATCCACCCACTCATGCACGCCTAGCAAGCAGCACCCGAGGAGAGGGAGCAGCCTAAGCCTTGGCCCGACCTCCTTCTTCCTCCATACAGCTCTAGGAGCAACTCTGTACTGTTACGTATAAACCACACTCGGCAGGACTAGGGGTGTTATCTCTCCGGAGAGCCCCGAACCTGGGTATGTCTTGCGTCCCGCGCTCGCTCATGCCGACCTCGCCTCTGGAGCCCACCAGTGCCCTCAAGCCTCCTCCTATCTTTAGCCATCCCATGGCATCTGCCGTGCGCCCACCACGACAGTTGGCGCCCATCATGGGGCAGTTCGAGGTCCTGGCCGGGAGCATGCTTCTGACGGGGATCTTCTCCGACTCCAACGAGCCCGTCACGCTGGAGGACGACGTCATCGACGCGCTCGCCGCCTCCTTCGCCCACTGCGCATCTCCGACGCGCCTACGGACGACGAGTACCCCCGCGAGGTAGTTAGCTTTTCCGACTCCCCGCTCTCCATCAACGACGGCGCTCCCGCCGGAGCGATGGACCTCTGCGTGGAGGTCTTCGTCACCGACATCGACGCCTCCTCTTCGTCGAGCATGGCAAGGAAGGCCGCCGAAGCCAAGGCCGCGGCGGTTAGGGCTGACTTGCCCAACCCGCTGCATGCCATGATGCAGAGCCTCCGTGTTCCCATCAGCACCGACGTCAACGCCTCCAACATCGCCGAGGCCCGGACTCGCCTCAACGAGGATTGCCAGCGCCTGCTGGACCTCACCGAGACGCTCGCCGCCACGCAGCGTCGCCTCGACTCCGCCCAGCTAGAGCGCGACGCCGCCTACGGCTTCACGCCTGCCGCTCCCGAGCCCAGCCGGGTCGCCGATGTGCGAGCCTGCGGCGGCGCAATCGGGCGCACTTTCGGCGTCCTCCCTCCCGTCTACGAGACTCCCGTGAAGAACATGCGTGCTGCCCAGGCGGCCACGGTCGGCCTGGATCAGCTCGCGGGAGAGGAGCTGCAGGATCGCCTCAAGAGGGTGAACGACCTCCTCGTCGCTGCCAACGCACAGCAGGACCGCCTCAACCAGCTCGCTAGGTCGGCCGGATCCGGCTCCGTCCGGGTCGCCGGACCCGGCGACAACCAGCATACGGTGTCTTCTCCACCCGGCGAGGCACACTCCGGCCGCACCCGGACCCGGCGCAACCTCGCCCCAACGACTGCTGACGGCTTGGCGGACGAGCCGACCTCGGAGGCCCGGCGCCGCCTCGACCCCCTGCTTCAACCCGGCCGACGTCCGGCTGCAGGCGACCCGCCCCCCCGCGGCGCGGTCACCGACCGACTAAGCCCGCGCGCCATCAACGACACCGACGCTCGCCACCGCCTCGACCGACTCGCTCTCTCCCAGGAGCTGGAGGAGACCGGCCCCGTCGGACCGGCGTGCTTCGGGCCGCGCATCCGGGGCGAGCCCTTCACCAAAGGGGTTACGCTCCCTCGCGACACCCCCAAGTACAACGACACCGTGAAGCCAGAGGACTGGCTCACCGACTACACCGCCGCCATCGGCATCGCCGGTGGTAACCACCGCCTCGCCGTACGTTACGCGCCTCTCATGCTCCAGGGGTCGGCCCGCACCTGGTTGAATAGCCTGCCGGCTGGCAGCATCAACGCGTGGGTCGACTTCGAGCAGGCCTTTGTGCGCAACTTCACCGGCACCTACAAGCGACCCGGCCACCCCAGTCAGCTCGCCATGTGCATGCAGGGGCCAGCCAAAACCGGCCGCGAGTACCTCACACGCTGGATCGAGCTCCGAAGCAGCTGCGAGGGCGTCCACGAAGTCCAAACAATTCAGTACTTCGTCAACGGGTGCCGAGACGGCACCCTCCTCAAGCACAAGCTCTTGTGCTCTGAGCCGGCCACCATGGCCGCGCTCATGGTGACGGCGGACAAGTACGCCAACGCCGACTTCGCCATGAAGATCCAGGTGGCACTGGATGAGGCCGGCAAGGCCAAGCCGGTGCCGCCTCCGAAGCCGGCCGGCGAGGGAAGCCGGCAGCAGCACAACCAGCAGAACAACAAGCGCAAGGCCGATCAACCGGCTCAGCGCTACGACAACCGGCTCGTTGCGGCCACCGAGCAGGCGCCCGCAACCGACCTGCGACACCCAAAATTTCATTTGGATTTCTCAAAAATTTTACTTGACTTGAGGGAGGTGATTTAAAATTTTTCTTCAAAAGAACCCTCCCTTTCAAAATATTTTTTTGGCAAGAGTTTTATTTGGATTCACCCAAGACTTTTTTTGGTCTTGGAGGTTCTTGCTTTTTATTTTGGACTCAAGCCAAAATGCTTTTCACTTGGGAAAAATGTCTTTTGAAAATTTCTTTGAAAATGCCCTATAGCTTTTGGAATGATCTTTTCCCACTTTCAACAAATCTCTCTTGCCATGACCTTAGTGCAAATCCACTCTCATAAACCTTTCCTCATCTTTGGATCATGTTTTACTTCAAATCCAGCAAGTTGAACCTCTCCATATATTTATTTTCTTTTACTTCTTATCAAAAACAATTTCTGCCATATATCTTGGTCCTTGGAGATTTACAAAGGAACTACTCCTTCTGCTTTGATTTTTGCTCCCAAACCTTTTTCCCTTCCTAGTCCTTTCAACCCTCAACCAAGATCCATGAAGATCCCCTGATCTCCAGGTCAAATTTTTCAAACTATCCTTGCTACAAGTTTGGACCAGATCTGCCAAATTTGATGAAATTCATTCAAATCCTTCTCCAAAAATTCTGAGTAAAATCAGGCAGCCTCTGGGTGCATTGAGTGGGTCACCTCACCAAGCCCTAGCTCCAGGAAAATTTTTCTTCATAACTAATCATTTCATCGAACACCTTCAGAGCACTGTCAATATCAGGTTCAGTCAAATTCAGTTAACAGTGTCTGAACCATTGTCGTTTCTTCAGTGTCTGTTGTCGATCACACCAGTGCCCCGGCGTCACCGTGTTTCCTGTCTCCTCCCCCTTGTCCTCTGCACCGCACGAGCACCTGGAAGCTTGCGGACGTCGGCGACGAGCAGCAGAAGGTGCGCCGCCCCGTGACCGACGCCAGCGGCAGCTTTGCGGCCGTCAGAAGAGTGGCGCAGCGCAGACGGCGCCGTCCGGCGCCGCCCAATCCACTGGAGGTTGCCGCGTGGCCTTCCACTCCCCAGTGCGCGCTGCCACCCTCGTCGTGAACCGCTGGGCGCGGAGCGCGCTCTCTGCCGCCGTCGTGCCAGTACGGCGACCCCGACGAGGACCAGCGCCATTACGCCATGCCCGACCGAGTTTAGCAGTAAAACGGGACCAGTAACTCCCACTGATGCTGTCTCGCCACCTAATACCCCTGCCAATCCACTGCCTCGCCGTAATTGCTCGCCGGAGATTCTCCGTTCACGGCCACCCCCTCGAGCCGCCTATAAATAGAGGCCCCGAGCTCCAGCTAGTACCCACACCACCTCTACACTCCACCAAGACCCTGCCTAGCCACTGGGAGAGCCCCAAGGAAGTCTTCTTCCTCAACTCCGGCCGCCGCGACCCGCCACGGGATCCAGCTCGATTCGCTCCCGTGCGTGCACCTCTGCCTCCCATCTCTTGCCAGTAACTCTCTAGTGCATCCCTCCTTCTGTCCCGCGCTTCAATTCGAGGTTTGCAGCACACCACCGGAGTTCCCCACCATCGCCCGAGCCGCCGTCCGCCGGAGAAAGTGTCGCCGTCGACGTGGTGCTCCCCGACGCCCAAGCCCACCACCCACCGACGCGGAAGGACACGCTGATACTCTTGGTACACTCCGATCTCCCTGACTCGCCGTGGTTCGACGCCGGCGACCACCGCAGCCTTCGGGCGCCGGCGAGGTTTTTCAAACCTGACATGTGGACCCCCCACGTCAGCCTCTCTTCTTTCACCCCCGAAGCGTTTTCTGTTGGCGCCTTCGGGCAGAGTACGTTTTCTCTGTGGGATTGCGCGTTTCTATTCGAACCATTTTCTGTTTTCTCAGTTAAACCCCTGGGACTTTTCTGTTTCATTACAGATGAGTCCCTGGACAGAAACCCTTATAACTTTTTAATAAAGAGTGATTTTTGAGTGATTCTTTTTCTGACAGTCTTATAATTTTGTCTAGTTTTTTATGGGATTTATTTTAAAAAAATTGAGACAACTTTTATGCACGCGTTGGTTTTCACGTTAGTATGCATTTTTCGCTATACCGTAGGTTCCGGGAGAGGTGACGGAGCCGCGAACTTCGCCGAGCTAGACTCCGACTTCTCCGAACCAGGCAAGCATGTTTGAACCTTTGATATGATGGATGTTTTGCATGATTTCGTGAAAGGTTGTGCATGACATATGAGCATCAGTGAGTACCTAGTTGCATGTGAGGCAACTACCCGGGTGTTCCTAAGTACTGTGATTTCTGTTGAGAGATGGCCTTGTCATGTGGTGACATGAAGGGCAGTAAGGTGGTACTGTTGTAGCATGCCAGCCTTACGTCATCCGATAAATTCCGACGTTAACGTGGACGGAGTCACATAATCATTCTTCCCCCTTCCGTGCCGCCACATGTTTTCTGCCAGAATGCGGTTTAGTAAGTTGGTAACCTCTTTCCGTGTACACACCAAATAGAGGGGCCGGGATGAGGGTTCCATGGCCCTGGATTAAAGCCAGTCATCCGGTCAGGGGGCATGGGTGTTTCCGGTTGGGACCGAGAGGGGGGCACCCCTTAGAGCGCGCGTATATAAATTTGATCCCATGCTACGCGAGGTTGTAGCCTCCCCGTCTCAAGGTTTTTCTTGAACGTTGCCGAGGGTGATTCCTGGCTTCGGAATGTTGAATGGGTGTGTACTGGTTAGATGTGTTTCTTCCAAAACACCGTAAACGGAACTAGTCCCCGTGACTACAGAAATCCGTTGGCTGTGGTTAGAGTACAAACTCTGCAGAGTCAAATCCTTCCGAGTCATCGTATCCATGATCAAGTATAGTGATCAGTGTATCCTTATCTACGTCAAGCCCTCATGGTTTATTCTTCTTTCCGGTAAGCGAGCATGAGTAGTAAACTGGGCTGAACGTTACTCCTGTGGATGGACTAACCCTGTTGTTTATCTCATGCCTGATTATTCCCTGGGTATAATTTAAATTCTTGAGCTACTAAGATGTTAAGTTATGAAGCCCTTTATGTGATGTCGCTCAGACGTCCGACTGTGGCATGTTTGTTATTTACTTTCGTATAAGCCCTTTATGTGATGTCGCTCAGACGTCCGACTGTGGCATGTTTGTTATTTACTTTCGTATAAGCCCTTTATGTGATGTCGCTCAGATGTCCGACTGTGGCATGTTTGTTATTTACTTCCGTTTAAGCCCTTTATGTGATGTCGCTCAGACGTCCGACTGTGGCATGTTTGTTATTTACTTTCGTATAAGCCCTTTATGTGATGTCGCTCAAACGTCCGACTGTGGCATGTTGGTTATTTACTTTTGATGTAAGCCCTTTCTGCGATGTCGCTCAGACGTCCGACTGTGGCACGCACTATTTTTTTATTTTCTATTATAAGCCCTTTATGTGGTGTCGCCCTGACGCCCGACTGCGGCATTGTTATTCTTGCATTTTCCTCTCGAGGAGTCATTCAGACCCTCGCTTGGCACCCAGTATTTAATTTGGGATTTCGGGAGGACTACCGCCCGACTTCTCTTTTATTCCCCATGCATTATTGTCTCTATGTCTGAATGCACTTGTTAATCTGTTCATATGCTTCATGTTTACATTTGTTATATCTTATGTCCGAACTGTCTTGCGAGTACTTTCATAGTACTCACCTGGCTTGTTGATTTGGCCAGATGTTGACGAAGGCGATCTCTTGGATGAAGAGTTTGATAGTGCGTCCGACGCCTAGAGGAATCCCAGTCAGTCCCGTGCGATCCTGGATATTGGTCACTTGTATTATATACGCTTCTGCCACCCGCAATAAGTCTCCTCGAGCCTCACTCCGACGCTCGAAGAGCTGTAGTTTTCAGGAGTCATATCACCCACTTCGCGGTGATATTTCCACCATCGTTGTTATCATGAGTTAGTAGTTATGCCACCCTATCCGCCGTTATGTTTTATCGGCATTCATGTAATAAATTGTTGAGCAGTCTCCGCTCAACCTTGTATTATATTCAGTACTCCTGGTATTTTTCTTCTGTGACCAAGATATTGTCTACCAGTGAGAAGGAATTCTTCTTTACTGGTCCGTAAAAGGGATTGGTCTCTCAATAAATATTTTATTGAAAAACCGGTCGTGACAAGCTTGGTACCAGAGCCAGGCTGACTGTAGGAAGCCACTAGATGCGATCGCTAATCGGTTATTAGCGTCTTTTGTGCTTTTTCAGCATTTTGCAATTGTAGCTATTTTCTGTTGGTCATCATAAATTTATGACTTGACTACACAGAATTTTTGCCTACTTTTGTAGATGGCTGGCAGCAACTGCGAGACTCGAGTGTTCACGAACGTGCGCGAGGGGTTTGTCAAACTCCTCGTCTCCATCACCAAGCTCGCGATCGGGCCAGCGACTCGTCCGGAGTTCACGCTTTACCAGCACAAGCTCAGTGACGACGTGTCTATGCACCAAGCTGTGGTGCAATTCAAGGGAGGACGTTCTGCATCTCGCCACTTCCGTTTTGTGGGAAGGGCCGTGCCTACGGAGAGGCATGCCATGCAGATGGCTGCCCGTGAGGCGATAGCTCGTCTTTGGGACATCCTTCCTATGATGAAGACTCGTCGCTACCGCTACCTCCCATGCCATGTGCCATATGCCATATACCTGTCACTATGCATTTGCCTGCCATCGGGGAGAGCGAGATGAAGCCATCGAGATGGTCGTGGAGTACCTCAAGGCTCTGGAGGAATCCTTCGACAACCTCGTGGACGATCTTGTGGCTGCCCGCATGGACTTAGTCCGGGGCGGTCCTGCCAGCAGGAAGGAGCTTCTCCTCATGGCACCACCTCTGACATTCGTCTCGTCTTCAGCCTCTTATGCACCGGCCATTTTGGCCACTGCTCGCCGTCTGCCTACCACTGAGGAGTTCGACCGAGTCATCGCTCCTACTCCAGTCAGAGCTGCACCGCCTGCCACACCCGCACTACCACCTGTCGCCCCCGCGCCATCACCGCAGGGCAGTGTTACGCGCCAGGAGCCAGCTAGAGAGGAGGTGGAGGTTGAATCTCCTGCACCGCTGAGTCTTGCCCTCGGCAAGGGAAAGGACATCGTCAACATCTCCGACTGAGAGCGCCGAGTAGTCGCGTGTTATGTCTGCTTGTATGGTGTGTTTTATCTGTACGCTAGTTTGTATTAGTGTGTTCGCTGCTTTTCGGAGGAGTATGCTAGTCTAAATAACATGTCAGGAATGTACGCACATCCTGAGTGTTGTATCGTGTGTTTGCTTTTCGCGTGTAAGATATATGCTAAGCGGTCCTTCTCCGTGCGAAATCATTTATGTTTTCTTGAAAAATCTTGAGGTCTTTTAAATTGTTGCCTTTGCAAGATTTTCCTTGTGCCACACAGTTCTTCTCATGAGTTTTACAAAATAATACCCCAGACTGGAAAAATGTCTCGTCCGTGGACTCGCTCCATGCCCAATCAGCCAGAAGAAGTTTATGGGACACAGACTAGCAACAACTTCACTCAGGGACAGTCCAGTCAACAGGACAGCGAAGCAGCCCTGTCTCAAGTATGCCGTCTCTTCGAACAAAGCCAGCAACAGCACCAAGAGATGATGAATCACGTCATCAATATGGGAAACCACCGTGAACCCTATCAACCACATTCCAAGTTATCTGAGTTACAGAAGACTCGCCCTTCAACTTTTGCTCACACTGATAGGCCGCTGGAAGCCGATGACTGGCTTCGTGATATCGAGAGGAAGCTGATTATTGCTCAGTGCTCAGATAATGAGAAGGTGCTTTATGCACCACACTACCTTACTGGAGCAGCTGCAGCATGGTAGGAGAACTTCTTACACATGCATCCCAGTGAACACAACATCACCTGGGAAGAATTCAAGGAAGGCTTTCGTGGGGCACACATCCCCAGGAGCATCATAAAAATCAAGAAGAGAGAATTTGATGACCTCAAGCAAAGAGGCATGTCAGTGACCGAATACAACGGTCAGTTTACCCAGCTATCTCGTTATGCCTACGACGAGCACATGACAGAGAACAAGAGGATGGAAAAGTTCTTGGACGGTCTGGCACCGGCACTAAGATGCCAATTGGTTGTACACACTTTCCCGGATTTTAAAACTCTGGTTGACAAGGCCATTACCTTGGAGAATGAGCGCCGTAGTCTGGAAGATATCCGTAAGCGAAAAAGGGATAAGACGACCCTCGCTCGCAACAACCGAAGCAAGACAGATGTTCCGAGGACTGAAGCAAGGAAATCCACAACTACTGCTGTAAGACCAACCAGACAATTTCATTCCAGGGATAAGGACTTCTCATATCATCCAGGGGTCACATGCTATGCTTGTGGTGAAGAAGGGCACTATGCTAAACAACGCCCAAAGCCGAGGAACTCGGCCCCCAAGCCGAACAATGGTGGAAACAATCCAGCCCCCAAGCGCAACAATTTCAATCCCAACAACAACCACAGGAAGGGTCACCTAAACCATGTGACCAGGGAAGAAGCGCAGAATGCCCCAGACATCGTGCTCGGTACGTTCCCTGTCAACACAGTACCTGCCACGGTTTTGTTTGATTCTGGAGCTTCCCATTCGTTCGTTTCGAAGAATTTTGTTTTGCAACATGGTTTTTCGATACTTCCCTTGGAAAAATCTATAATCATCAAGTCCCCCGGAAATAAACAAATCGCTCAAAGTTACTGCCAAGGAGTGATCATTGAGTTTGAAGGACTACAGTTTCAAGCTAATCTCATCGTGTTGGAAAATAAAGGACTAGATGTCATTTTAGGGATGGACTGGTTGACCACCAACAAAGGATTCATTGACTGTTTCAATCGGACCGTGATTCTCACTCACCATCGCGGCAAGACAATAAAGGTTACAGCTCAAGAAAGGCCACGGTCACGGCAACCAAAGCTGAACAAAGTGGACATGTCAGAACTGAGAAAAGTTCCAGTGATATGCGAGTTTCCTGACGTATTTCCTGAAGAACTACCAGGCATGCCACCAGACCAAGAGATAGAATTCAGCATCGAACTAGCGCCTGGCACCGCTCCCATCTATAAGAAACCTTATAGAATGGCACCCTCAGAATTGGTGGAGTTGAAGAAGCAGATAAAGGAATTATTGGACAAAGGATTTATTCGAGCCAGCTCCTCACCATGGGGTTCGCCAGTATTATTCGCCAAGAAAAAGGATGGGACACTGAGACTGTGTATAGACTATCGAGCTCTCAATATGGTCACCATCAACAACAAATATCCGATGCCACGGATAAATGATTTGTTTGACCAGCTCGCACAAGCCAAGGTGTTCTCAAAAATTGATTTGAGATCGGGATATCATCAATTGAAAGTACGGACAGAAGATATCCCTAAAACAGCATTCACCTCCAGATACGGATTATATGAGTTCACAGTGATGCCTTTTGGTCTAACAAACGCCCCCGCATATTTCGTCCACCTCATGAACAAAGTGTTCATGAAATTCATGGACAAATTTGTTGTGGTGTTCATCGACGATATTCTGGTATATTCAAGGACACCAGAAGAGCATGCTGAGCATCAAAATTGTTTTGGGAAAATTAAGGAAACATCAGTTGTACACCAAATTTAGCAAGTGTGAGTTTTGGCTAAGGCAAGTTGGTTTCCTAGGCCACATATTAAACCAAGAAGGCGTGGCCGTAGACCCAGAGAAGGTCAAAGCCATACTTGACTGGATGCCACCCGCCAACGTGACAGATGTGCGGAGTTTCCTGGGAATGGCCGGATATTACAAAAGATTTATTGAAGGATTCTCCACTGTGGCAAAACCTATAACACAGTTGCTCAAGAAAGACAAGAAATTTGTATGGACGGAAGCATGCGAGAGAAGCTTCCAAGAGCTTAAGAAGAAGCTAACAACCGCACCGGTATTAACCGTGCCAGACATACACAAGAGTTTTGAAGTATATTGTGACGCGTCCTGAAAGGGCCTCGGATGTGTACTAATGCAGGATGGCAAAGTTGTCGCGTATGCCTCCAGGCAGCTGCGAAAACATGAGGAAAATTACCCAACACATGAATTGGAGCTAGCAGCAGTCATACATGCACTCAAGGAGTGGAGGCACTTTCTGTTGGGAAATCGCTGCGAAGTATATACGGACCATAAGAGCCTTAAATACATTTTCACACAACCAGAGCTAAATTTACGCCAACGACGCTGGTTGGAATTGGTCAAGGACTATGATGTCGGCATTCACTACCATCCAGGAAAAGCAAATGTAGTGGCTGATGCCCTTAGTCGAAACCCCAGCCCGGACAACAACGGTCCACAAAACTTGAGGCCTGAGTTTCAGCAAGAGTTCGCTAGGCTCAACATGGTGTTAGTCTCTGAGGGCACCGTATCAAATCTAGAAATACAACCCACCCTAGTGGAACAAATTAAGAAGGCTCAACAGGGACGTCCCAGCATCGAAGGAATAAAGAAGAAAATGAACTTGGGTAAGACTTCAGAGTTCATCACAGACAGTGAAGGAATATTATGGTACGGAGACAGACTTTGCGTACCTAACATTGAGGAACTCAAGCAACAAATCCTAACCGAAAGCCACACCGCTCCATACTCAATCCACCCTGGGGGAACCAAAATGTACAAATACATTCAAGAAAGATTTTGGTGGCACGGTATGAAAAGGGATATAGCCGCATTTATTGCTTGTTGCGATTCATGTCAGCGCATCAAGGCCGAGCATCAGAAGCCAGCAGGGCTACTCCAGCCAAACAGGATACCGGAGTGGAAATGGGATGAAATAGGAATGGACTTCATCGTCGGACTACCACGATCACAACGCGGAAATGACGCCATATGGGTCATCACAGACCGACTAACCAAGGTTGCTCATTTCATTCCCGTGAAGACTACCTACTCCACACAAAGGCTAGCCAAGCTTTATCTCTCCCGTATAGTTTGTTTGCATGGAGTCCCAAAAACTATAATATCTGACCGAGGCACCCAATTTGTCTCCAAATTTTGGGATCACCTGCAACAAGCTCTGGGCACGCAACTAGCTTTCAGTACAGCATACCATCCTCAGACTGATGGACAAACGGAACGTGTGAACCAAATCCTAGAGGATATGCTAAGAGCCTGTGTGCTCACCTATGGATCCAGTTGGGAAGAGAGTTTGCCGTATGCCGAGTTTGCTTACAACAATAGTTACCAATCCAGCTTGCAAATGGCACCCTTTGAAGCATTGTACGGACGGAGGTGTCGTACCCCACTGAATTGGTCAGAAACAGGTGACAGCCGTATCTTCGGCCCAGACATGCTTAAAGAGGCCGAGGAGAAAGTTAAGCAGATCAGGGACAGACTCAAGACAGCACAGAGCCGACAAAAGAGCTACTATGATCAGAAGCATCGTGAGGTCAGCTTTGAACCCGGTGATTCCGTATACCTACGAGTGTCTCCTATGAGGGGCCTGCAACGATTCAAAATTAAGGGGAAGCTAGCCCCGAGATTTATCGGACCATTCTGTATAGAGGCACAAAGAGGCACAGTGGCCTACAAACTAGACTTACCCAAGGAGCTGTCAGACGTCCATGACGTGTTCCATGTCTCACAATGGAGAAAATGTGTAAGTAACCCGGAGAAGCATGTATCTCATGAAAGCATTGATATACAACCAGACCTCACCTACAGAGAGAGGCCAGTAAAGATACTGGAAGAGTCTGAACGGAGGACCCGTCAGAAAACGACAAAAAAATTCAGAGTTCAGTGGAGCAACCACACTGAGGACGAAGCCACATGGGAAAGGGAAGATTTTCTCCAGGTAGAGTATCCATATCTATTCGAGGATCAGCTGAAATCTCGAGGACGAGATTTTTCCTAAGGGGGTAGGTGTTGTGACACCCAAAATTTCATTGGGATTTCTCAAAATCTTCATACCTAATCATTTCATCGAACACCTTCAGAGCACTGTCAATATCAGGTTCAGTCAAATTCAGTTAACAGTGTCTGAACCACTGTCGTTTCTTTAGTGTCTGTTGTCGATCACACCAGTGCCCCGGCGTCGCCGTGTTTCCTGTCTCCTCCCCCTTGTCCTCTACACCGCACGAGCACCTGGAAGCTTGCGGACGTCGGCGACGAGCAGCAGAAGGTGCGCCGCCCCGTGACCGACGCCAGCGGCGGCTTTGCGGCCGTCAGAAGAGTGGCGCAGCGCAGACGGCGCCGTCCGGCGCCGCCCAATCCACCGGAGGTCGCCGCGTGGCCTTCCACTCCCCAGTGCGCGCTGCCACCATCGTCGTGAACCGCTGGGCGCGGAGCGCGCTCTCTGCCGCCGTCGTGCCAGTACGGCGAACCCGACGAGGACCGGCGCCATTACGCCATGCCCGACCGAGTTTAGCAGTAAAACGGGACCAGTAACTCCCACTGATGCTGTCTCGCCACCTAATACCCCTGCCAATCCACTGCCTCGCCGTAATTGCTCGCCGGAGATTCTCCGTTCACGGCCACCCCCTCGAGCCGCCTATAAATAGAGGCCCCGAGCTCCAGCTAGTACCCACACCACCTCTACACTCCACCAAGTCCCTGCCTAGCCACTGGGAGAGCCCCGAGGAAGTCTTCTTCCTCAACTCCGGCCGGCGCGACCCGCCACGGGATCCAGCTCGATTCGCTCCCGTGCATGCACCTCTGCCTCCCATCTCTTGCTAGTAACTCTCTAGTGCATCCCTCCTTCTGACCCGCGCTTCAATTCGAGGTTTGCAGCACACCACCGGAGTTCCCCACCATCGCCCGAGCCGCCGTCCGCCGAAGAAAGTGTCGCCGTCGACGTGGTGCTCCCCGACGCCCAAGCCCACCACCCACCGACGCACAAGGACACGCTGATACTCTTGGTACACTCCGATCTCCCTGACTCGCCGTGGTTCGACGCCGGCGACCACCGCAGCCTTCGGGCGCCGGCGAGGTTTTTCAAACCTGACATGTGGACCCCCCACGTCAGCCTCTCTTCTTTCACCCCCGAAGCATTTTCTGTTGGCGCCTTCGGGCAGAGTACGTTTTCTCTGTGGGCTTGCGCGTTTCTATTCGAACTGTTTTCTGTTTTCTCAGTTAAACCCCTGGGACTTTTCTGTTTCATTACAGATGAGTCCCTGGACAGAAACCCTTATAACTTTTTAATAAAGAGTGATTTTTGAGTGATTCTTTTTCTGACAGTCTTATAATTTTGTCTAGTTTTTTATGGGATTTATTTTTAAAAAATTGAGACAACTTTTATGCACGCGTTGGTTTTCACGTTAGTATGCATTTTTCGCTATACCGTAGGTTCCGGGAGAGGTGACGGAGCCGCGAACTTCGCCGAGCTAGACTCCGACTTCTCCGAACCAGGCAAGCATGTTTGAACCTTTGATATGATGGATGTTTTGCATGATTTCGTGAAAGGTTGTGCATGACATATGAGCATCGGTGGGTACCTAGTTGCATGTGAGGCAACTACCCGGGTGTTCCTAAGTACTGTGATTTCTGTTGAGAGATGGCCTTGTCATGTGGTGACATGAAGGGCAGTAAGGTGGTACTGTTGTAGCATGCCAGCCTTACGTCATCCGATAAATTCCGACGTTAACGTGGACGGAGTCACGTTATCGTTCTTCCCCCTTCCGTGCCGCCACATGTTTTTTGCCAGAATGCGGTTTAGTAAGTTGGTAACCTCTTTCCGTGTACACACCAAATAGAGGGGCCGGGATGAGGGTTCCATGGCCCTGGATTAAAGCCAGTCATCCGATCAGGGGGCATGGGTGTTTCCGGTTGGGACCGAGAGGGGGGCACCCCTTAGAGCGCGCGTATATAAATTTGATCCCATGCTACGCGAGGTTGTAGCCTCCCCGTCTCAAGGTTTTTCTTGAACGTTGCCGAGGGTGATTCCTGGCTTCGGAATGTTGAATGGGTGTGTACTGGTTAGATGTGTTTCTTCCAAAACACCGTAAACGGAACTAGTCCCCGTGACTACAGAAATCCGTTGGCTGTGGTTAGAGTACAAACTCTGCAGAGTCAAATCCTTCCGAGTCATCGTATCCATGATCAAGTATAGTGATTAGTGTATCCTTATCTACGTCAAGCCCTCGTGGTTTATTCTTCTTTCCGGTAAGCGAGCATGAGTAGTAAACTGGGCTGAACGTTACTCCTGTGGATGGACTAACCCTGTTGTTTATCTCATGCCTGATTATTCCCTGGGTATAATTTAAATTCTTGAGCTACTAAGATGTTAAGTTATGAAGCCCTTTATGTGATGTCGCTCAGACGTCCGACTGTGACATGTTTGTTATTTACTTTCGTATAAGCCCTTTATGTGATGTCGCTCAGACGTCCGACTGTGGCATGTTTGTTATTTACTTTCGTATAAGCCCTTTATGTGATGTCGCTCAGACGTCCGACTGTGGCATGTTTGTTATTTACTTCCATATAAGCCCTTTATGTGATGTCGCTCAGACGTCCGACTGTGGCATGTTTGTTATTTACTTTCGTATAAGCCCTTTATGTGATGTCGCTCAGATGTCCGACTGTGGCATGTTGGTTATTTACTTTTGATGTAAGCCCTTTCTGCGATGTCGCTCAGACGTCCGACTGTGGCACGCACTATTTTTTTATTTTCTATTATAATCCCTTTATGTGGTGTCGCCCTGACGCCCGACTGCGGCATTGTTATTCTTGCATTTTCCTCTCGAGGAGTCATTCAGACCCTCGCTTGGCACCCAGTATTTAATTTGGGATTTCGGGAGGACTACCGCCCGACTTCTCTTTTATTCCCCATGCATTATTGTCTCTATGTCTGAATGCACTTGTTAATCTGTTCATATGCTTCATGTTTACATTTGTTATATCTTATGTCCGAACTGTCTTGCGAGTACTTTCATAGTACTCACCTGGCTTGTTGATTTGGCCAGATGTTGACGAAGGCGATCTCTTGGATGAAGAGTTTGATAGTGCGTCCGACGCCTAGAGGAGTCCCAGTCAGTCCCGTGCGATCCTGGATATTGGTCACTTGTATTATATACGCTTCCGCCACCCGCAATAAGTCTCCTCGAGCCTCACTCCGACGCTCGAAGAGCTGTAGTTTTCAGGAGTCATATCACCCACTTCGCGGTGATATTTCCACCATCGTTGTTATCGTGAGTTAGTAGTTATGCCACCCTATCCGCCGTTATGTTTTATCGGCGTTCATGTAATAAATTGTTGAGCAGTCTCCGCTCAACCTTGTATTATATTCAGTACTCCTGGTATTTTTCTTCTGTGACCAAGATATTGTCTACCAGTGAGAAGGAATTCTTCTTTACTGGTTCGTAAAAGGGATTGGTCTCTCAATAAATATTTTATTGAAAAACCGGTCGTGACACGACCTGGCCGTCAAGCGCCGGAATACCGGCAAAACAACATGGCAGCCCGCCATGAGTTTTGAGGAGATGCTCGACGCTCCCTGCAAGCACCACAACGGCGCGAGGCCATCCACGCACACGATGCGACAGTGCGCCATCACCAAGCGCATCGCGAGGGGCGACATCCCGCCGCCTCCGGCTTCGGGAGCAGGGCAGCCGCCTCCGCCCCCGCCACCGCCTGCCGCCGGCGGCGCGATGCGCGACGACCCCTACCCGGACCAGAACGCGGCCTACATCGTCTTCACCAGCCTCGGCGACGACAAGCGCAGCGAGCGCCTCCTTCGGCAGGAAGTGAACACCGTCATCCCGGCCAGAACGGAGTACATGCATTGGTCGGAGCGCCCGGTCACCTGGACCCGGGAGGACCACCCGGCCGTCATGCCGAACCCGGGTAGATACGCCCTCGTACTCGACCCCACCATCGTCGCACCCCGGCGCATGTGCAAATTCTCCTAGGTTCTCGTCGACGGCGGCAGCAGCATCAACATCTTCTACCGCGACACCATGACCAAGCTCGGCCTCGAGGCCAAGGATCTGGAGCTGACCCGAACAATCTTCCACGGCATCGTCCCCGGCCTCTCCTGCTCCCTGATTGGCGGATCCGGCTCGACGTCCTATTCGGCGATAGCAGCCACTTCCGACGCGAACCGATCTGGTTCGAGGTGGTGGACCTGTCCAGCGTGTACCATGCGCTGCTGGGCCGACCCGCGCTCGCCAAGTTCATGGCGGTCCCCCACTATGCCTACCTAAAGATGAAGCTGTCGGGTCTGAAGGGCCTCATCACCGTTACCGGCAACTACCGCAAGTCCCTGGACTGCGCTCGAGACGGCGCCAAGCTAGCCGAGTCATTGGTCATAGCCGAGGAGCAGCGTCAGCTTGACTGAATCGTCGCCCTGGCCCAGGAGGCGTCGGCCACACAGATCCCGACCGAGGAGCCAGCCGATGAGGCCGCGTTCAAGCCCTCCAAGGAGACCAAGAAGGTGAAGCTGAACCCGGAAGACCCCAGCTGCAGCAAGTATGTTGTCGTACGCACCCGCCTCGATAGCAAATAGGAAGGCGAGCTCGTCGACTTCCTCCGTGAGAATCGGGATATCTTTGCATGGAACCCCAAGGACATGCCGGGTATCCCGAGGAAGTACGCCGAGCACAAAATCCACGTCCGCAAGGACGCCAAGCCTGTCCGTCAACCCCTGCGACGTTTCTCCGAAGAGAAGAGAAGGACCATCGGTGAAGAGGTCACCAAGCTCTTGGCGGCCGGCTTCATCATGGAAATGTTTCACCCCGAGTGGCTGCCCAACCCAGTCCTCGTCCTGAAGAAGAACAAGACCTGGTGCATGTGTATCGACTACACCAGCCTGAACAAAGCCTGCCCCAAAGACCCATTCGCCCTCCCGCGGATCAACCAAGTCATCGACTCCACCGCCGGGTGTGAGCTCCTGTCCTTCCTGGATGCTTACTCCAGCTATCATCAGATCAAGCTAGACCCGGCCGACGCCCTGAAGACGTCCTTCATCACGCCCTTCGGGGCGTATTGCTACATCACCATGTCGTTCGGCTTAAAGAACGCCGGTGCCACTTTCCAGCGCTGAATGCAGAAATGTTTGCTGCCGCAACTCGGCCGCAACATCCACGTCTACGTGGGCGACATCGTGGTGAACACCAACCAGCCCCTCACGCTCCTCGATGATTTGAAGGAAACCTTCGCCAACCTGCGCGAGTACAAGGTCAAGCTCAACCCGGAGAAATGCGTTTTTGGCGTCCCGGCCGGAAATCTACTCGGCTTCCTCGTCTCGGAGCGCGGCATTGAGGCAAACCCGGAGAAGATCAAGGCCATCGAGCGCATGCGCAAGCCGGCTCGGCTGCGCGATGTCCAGAAGTTCACTGGCTGCTTGGCCTCGATCAGCCGGTTTCTCAGCCGGCTGGGCGAGAGGGCCCTGCCCCTGTATCAGCTGATGAAGAAGACGACGCCGTTTGAGTGGAACGACCAGCCGGACGAAGCTTTCAGGGATCTCAAGCGCATGCTCTCCACCACATCATTCCTGACCGCACCGGCCGAGAAGGAGCCGTTGTTGCTCTATATCGCTGCGACCTTGCGGACGGTCAGCACGGTGATGGTGGTCGAGCGACTAGAGAAGGACAAGGTCCAAGCCGTCCAGCGTCCCGTCTACTACCTGAGCGAGGTGCTCTCCGCCTCGAAGCAGAACTATCTGCAATACCAGAAAATGTGTTACGGCGTGTACTTCACCGCCAAGAAACTCAAGCAGTACTTCCAAGAGCATGCCATCACCGTGGTCAGCACGGCCCCTCTCGGCGAGATCATCGGGTGCCGGGACGCCTCTGGTCGGGTCACCAAGTGGGCACTCGAGCTAGCCGGCCACACCATCCTCTACGAGCCCCGCACCACGATCAAGTCCCAGGCTTTGGCCGACTTCCTCGTCGACTGGACCGAGACCCAGTACCTGCCGCCGCCGCCGGACTCGACGCACTGGCGCATGCACTTCGACGGCTCGAAGATGCGACTCGGCCTAGGGGCCGGCATCGTGCTGTCCTCCCCCAAGGGCGACCGGCTCAGATATGCACTGCAGATCCACTTCACCGCCTCCAACAACGTTGCCGAATATGAAGCCCTTGTGCACGGCCTCCGGCTTGCCAAGGAACTCGGCATCCGGCGCATCCTGTGCTACGGCGACTCGGACCTAGTGGTGCAGCAGAGCTCCGACGGGTGGGACGCTCATGACTCCAACATGGCGAGCTACCGCTTCCTCATCCAGAAGCTGTCCGGGTTCTTCATGGGCTGCGAGTTCCTCCACGTCCCACACACAGAAAACGAAGCGTCCGACACGCTCGCCAAGATCGCCTCGTCCCGGCAGTCCATTCCTTCTGGCGTCTCCCTCGAGCATCTGCACAAACCGTCCATCAAGCCATCTCCGGACTCCGAGTCCATCCACATCCCGGATGACCCGACCACGCCTCAACCCGGCCCGGGGACTGCTCCGACCGACCCGGCAGCGCCTCAACCCGGCCCGGGGAATGCTCCGACAAACCCAGCCGCGCCTCAACTCGGCCCGGGGACTGCTCCAGCCAGCCCGACCACACCCCAACCCGGCCCTGGGGCCGCTGAACCCGACTCGGGGGCTATCACCCCAGAACCCGTTGTGACGGCCGTCCTCGCCGGGGTCACGGCACCATCCTGGGCCCTACCCATCTCGGAGTTCCTGGAAAATGGGGTCCTTCCCGTGGACGAGACCAAAGCCCGGCAAGTGCAGCGACGAGCGTCCGCCTACAGCATCATCAACAACGAGCTCGTCAAGCGCAGCTCCACCGGCGTGTTCCAACGCTGCGTCGAGTAGGACAAGGGCATTGAGATCCTCCTCGACATACACCAGGGCGAGTGCGGGCACCACGCCGCCTCGCGATCCCTGGTGGCCAAGGCTTTCCGCCATGGTTTCTACTGGCCCACGGCCCTCGAAGACGCAGAATCACTCGTCCTCAGGTGTGAGGGATGCCAACGCTTCAGCAAGCGCAGCCACCAGCCGGCGTCAGCACTCCAGACCATCCCGATCGCCTGGCCCTTCGCGGTCTGGGGACTCGACATGGTTGGACCCTTCAAGACCGCTCAAGGTGGCATGACGCATCTGCTGGTGACGGTGGACAAGTTCACCAAGTGGATCGAGGCAAGGCCGATCAAGAAGCTGGACGGTCCAATGGCTGTCCGATTTAGCAAGGACATCGTGGTGCGCTACGGCATGCCGAACAACGGCACCAACTTCGCCAAGGGCGCACTCGCGCAGTACTGCTCCGTTTTCGGCATCCGCCTCGACCTGGCTTTCGTTGCACATCCACAGTCCAATGGCCAGGTCGAGCGGGCCAACGGCCTCATCCTATCCGGCATCAAACCGCGACTCGTCGAGCCGCTCATCCGTTCGCCTGACAGTTGGCTTGAGGAGTTGCCAGCTGTCCTCTGGAGTCTCCGCACCACGCCAAACAGGTCGACCGGGTTCACCCCATTCTTCCTCGTCTACGGTGAAGAAGCCGTCATCCCGACCGATGTCGAGTTTGACTCGTCTCGCGTCACGATGTACACGGAAGCCGAAGAAAAGGAAGCCCGCGAAGATGGCGTCGACCTACTCAAAGAAGCACGTCTCCTAGCGCTCAGTCGCTCAGCCATTTACCAGCAAGGTCTGAGGCATTACCACAGCAAGAAGATCAAGCCCCTCGGTTTCTGAGAGGGAGACCTCGTCCTCCGACTCGTCCAAGAGCAGACTGGCCAACACAAGCTATCCTCTCCGTGGGAGGGACCCTTCATCGTCAGCAAGGCCTTGTGCCGCAATGCGTACTACCTCATCGATGCCCGCAAGACAAATAAGCGCAAGAGGGACACCGCCGGCGAAGAAACAATCCGGCGATGGAATGCAGAGCTCCTCCGCCCGTTTTACATTTAGCTGAGTGCACGTATGTATCACTGCCTTTTGTAAGCATCTGAAACTATGGGGTCCCCGAACGACACTCGGGGGCAGCCCCTTTTGCGACCAAGCTATTGTGTCTCCCACATTTGTGCACTACTTTACTCTTAAGCCAAACCCGGCCACCGGGTCGACTCGCTCAACCCGGGGGCTCGGGGCCTGGCCGGCTTGGCCACCCGTCGTTTCTTCCTTAGCGATTCTCAAATGCGTTGGTTCGCCACAAGCCTCTCGCTTCGCCCTAAGCCGCAGATCCGGCTTCGGCTGTCGGCTGGCAAGCAGACAAGTCCAAAAGCACCAGCGCGCCATGAACACTAAGTCAAGGACCGCCGGGTCGCCCAACCCGGCCCCGCCACTTTAATTTACCGCACGACCGGCTGCTCGCCAACCCGGCCCTGTCGGATCGCCGCCAGCCGGCCCAGTGGTTGTTTCGCTCACGCTCAACGTTTTGAAAGACTAAGTATTGAACGCTCCTCCCAAAGGCCGAACCCCTTGTCACGGACCAGAGCCTTGGCTGTCAGACTCACGGGGGAAAACCCAAAGGGGGAGAGTTACAAGAAAACGGCTCTAAAAACGAGAAGCAAAAGCGCAGACATCCACAAAAGTTTTCGCATATCACCGGATCGCTAGACCCGGCCTCACCACTTTAAGTTGCCGCACGACTGGCTGCCCACCAACCTGACCCCGCCGGATTGCCGCCAGTCGGCCCAGTGAGTGTTTCGCCCGCGCTCAGTGTTTCGAAAGCACAAGTACTGCATGTCCCTCTCAAAACCAAACCCCTTGTCACGGACCAGAGCCTTGGCCGTCAGACTCGCGGGGTGAAGCCTAAAGGGGGAAGGTTGCAAGAAAACAGCTCCAAAAAACGAGAAGCAAAGGCGCAAATAGTCATGCAGCTCATACATCATAAATTTAAACAGGCCCAAGGCCAGAGTTCATTACACCCAGTCAAACCCCCAGTGGGTGGGTGGACCTGCTACCTAACAGAAATTCTTCATAAAGTTAAAAAATCAGGCATCGCCTCCGCCAGAGCGCGCAGCCCCCGGGTCCGCAGAAGTGCCGGTATCCTCCTCCCCGGCGTCCGTGTCACGGTAGACATCAGTCTCCTCGGAGCTGCCCTCTGGGTCGTCCAGAAGAAGGCCGTAATCATCGGCAGGCACGACTTCACCATCCTCCGCCCGCTCCGGCTGGAACTCATCATGGAAGGCAAACCCGATGATGTAGCTGGCTCGGGCGGCGATCCGTCCGGCTTCCGCCTGCAGCTGGCTCTCCGAGCCAGCCCGCTGGCCCATCAACGCGTCCAGTGCCAAGTCCGGATGCCACGACACCGCGAACCGGAGCGCCATCTTAGCGTGGACACAGGCAGCGGAAACCCGCCACTCGTGAAGATGGTCCGGGCTCGCCTCCAACCACCGCGCCAGCCGCATGAAGCTGGTCGATGCGACGGCACTCGGCCAGAGCGACGCCGTCATCACCACGCCGGCCTCAGAGAGCCGCCATATCTGCTCACTCAGAACCCGCAGACAAGCCTCGGCAGCGGCAACGATCTCCGGGAAGGTCCAGGACACCTGCGGGTCCGTCCTGGAGCCGACGATCCCTTGCGGGTCGCGCTGAAAGCGGACCGCCTCCTCCGCCAGCTGGCGCGTCTCCGGAAAGGCCCTTGCCAAGAAGAAAAGCAAGTCAGAAGAAAATTACGAAGGAAGAAGAGTCGGAGTCCCAACCCGGCAACAACAACACCAAAAGAAAGCACTTACTGGAGAAGGACTCTTCCAGGTGCTGCGCTTCAAGCAACGTACCGCGCCGCTCCCGGGCAATAGTGCGGTCACGCTCCTCCAGCGCCTTCTCCAGGTCGGCAACCTTGGCAAGGGCCGCCTTCGGCTCGGCGTCCTTGTCCTCGGCCGCCTTCACGGCCTCCTCGCGGAGCCAGGTCTTCCCTGCCGGGACTCCTCCGCCGTGGCCACCAGCGCCTTCAGGCGCTCCACCTCGGCCTGGAGCTGCCCTTGTCGTCGGCCAGCTTGCCGCGTTGCTGGTCCGCCTCGGCAAGGGCCTGCTGCGCCTCCATGACCTTGGCGGCCTCCGCCTTGAGGCGCTCCACCTCGGCCTCGAGGCAGCTTTTGTCGCCCGCCAGCTGCTCCTGCAGCTGGCTGGCTTTGTTGAGCGCCTGCCGGGCTCCCGTCGCCTCCGCCTTCGCCTTCTCCACCTCGGCCTTGAGCCAGCCGACGTCTGCGACAAGCCGGTCATAGTGAAAACCAGGCCAAATCAGCCAGGTCCTCCAAGACAGCACCTCGGCTGCAGAAGCAAAACTCAGCAACGAAGTACTATTTTAAGATTCGACCCAACTGCCACGCAGTTGGCCCGAATCTCGGGGGCTACACCCAGTGGGTGCGCTAGCGCGCCCCCACTAGAATAGAGCATGAAGAAGAAGTACCTGCCGCAACACGGAGCTCCTCCTCCTTGGCGGTGAGCCTCTCCTTGAGATGCCGATGCGTCTCGAGGAGCCGGTTGAAGATGTTGACCCGGTAGGAGTCAAGTTGCTACAGAAGGAACCGATCAGCACGAAACAGCAAGATAAGATTCGACCCAACTGCTACGCAGTTGGCCCGAATCTCTGGGGCTACACCCAGTGGGTGCGCTGGCGCGTCCCCACAATGGAAAAAGCAATGAAAAGAAAAGCAGAGCGCAAAGGAGACTTACGAAGACGGCGCGCTCCAGCTCCTGCGTCGTCTCAACCTCGGCCTGGGCGAAGGCCTGGATCCGGTCCGTCCGCCCCCGCAGGCGGCGGGTCACGGCGGCCATCGCCGCCTCCTCCCGGGTCAGAGGACCGAAGAAGACCTCGCCGGTCCCGCTCTGCGAAGGCCGCGGCTCGTCGACCCGGCGCCCTCCGGACCTGAGCACCACGGCGTGCTCTCCGCCAGCCGCCTCCCCCAAAGCTGGCGCCTTCTCCGGCGCCCTCTCTGGTGCCCTCTGCAGCACCAACGCCGGCTCAGTGGGAGGAGCGGCTTAAGGCTCCACCACCGGCGGCACCTCGTTCGCCGGCGCCCGGGACGCCCCCTCCGGTGCCGCCCGCGCCGCGTCCTCCAAGACGGCATCGCCGCCGCCCCCATCGGCCCCCTCCCGCTCGACCACGTCGGTCCGCAGTGGGGTGTCATCCCCGATGACCACGACCTCCTGGTCGAGGTCCATCACATCCGCACGGCCGCCTTGGCCGTGCTCCCTATCCGACGTTGGCACGAAGACCGTCGTCGCCACCACCGTCCCCGCCGGCATCTCCGGCCACGCAGCCTCCTCGCCGGCTCGCGCCCATGCCGTCGCGGCGCTGACCCATGCCTGGGTCGACGCCGCCTCCAGCTCCGCCTCGGCCCGGTTCCGGTCCCGCCAGGCCAGGCCCTCGACATCGGCCGGGTCCAGACCGAGGTCCGGATCCACCGGTGCCTCCTCATCCCGGTCCACGATGCCGGATCGGCTCCTTCGGAACACGGCGCCCCCGGCGGACGCGGCGTCCGCCGCCGCCAGCGCCAACGAGATCGGCGACCTGAAGCACAAGACAAAAAAGCAATTACGCCAAGTCGAGCGGTGCGGCTCAGCAATTCGGCTCAGACGAGCGGCACTTACCCCGGCACCACCGAAACGGCAGGCCTTTCCGCCCTCTCCTGTGGAGCGCTGCGCCTCCTCTTGGCAGGCAGCTTCACACCCCCAGCCGGGTCCGCCGCGCGCTTCGCGGTTGGGGCTCGCGGCGGGACACTGTCCTTCCCGTGCGGGCGCCGCACTGTCGCCATCCCCCGAGATGACCCGGCTCCGGCCGCGCCGCCGCCTCCTCCACCCGGCGCCGCTGCATCAACGACTCGCGTCAGCATCCCCAAAGCCGTCCCACAACCGGCGACTCAAGCAACACAAACAAGACTCACCTGCTCGGTGCCCCGCGCCCGTGTCGGCAGCCGCCGCCTCCCCTCCACCATGGGCCTCGGGCTCCTCCGAGGCAACCCGCACCACCTGCACCCGCGCCCGGTCGTAAGGATGCCAGATGGCGTTCAGAAGCACCTCGCGCATCGCGTCAGGGCGAATGAGAAGATAAGCAGCAGCGAAGTACGGGGACCAGGGACTCACCAGCGATGCCGGGTCCGAACGGCTGTACGGGGCCTTCCCGAACTCCCAGTTCACCCCCAAGTTGGCCTTGGAGATATCATTGACCCGGCGCACAACTTGGTCTGCCGCCAACCGCGTGTTCGCCTTGCGGTTGGGATCTTGGAGGCCGGTCATCTGACCGATGAGATGGTTGCGTTGCTGCAGCGGCAGCACCCGCCGGGAGATAAAGGCGGCGATGAGGTCGGTGCCGGTGAGCCTCTCCCGCTCCTTCATCACCGACACCCGCTCGCACAGGTTGAGCACCTCCTGCGACGGGCGCTTGGGGTAATACCCCCAGTTCTGCTTCCCCCACGGTGGCAAGTTGATGAATGGCGGGAGGTTGATGCGGTCCTCGCCGAGGTTGCGGACGTAAAAGAAAGAATTTTGCCATTTCTTGGCAGAATCCTCCAGCGGCACCTACCGGCAGTCGGCGCCCGACCGCTTTGAGATGACGGCCGCCCCGCACTCGGACATCTCCCCGGCCCTCGGCCCCTGCTGCTTCATGGAGAAGAAGCGCACCCAGAGGTCGATCGAAGGTTTGACCCCCAGGTACCCCTCGCAGAGGGTGACGAAGCCAGACAACTGCATGATCACGCCGGCGCCGAGATGGTGGGGCTGGAGCCCGAAGAACTCTAGAAAGTCACGGAAGAAGCCACTCACGGGAAGCCCAAACCCGCGCTTGAAGTGCGGCAGGAAGACCACCCGCTTTGACCCCTCGGGCCGCGGCTCCCGCTCGCCCTGTGGGAGGCGCACTTTGACCTCCTCCGCCCTCGGCAGGCGCCTGGTGTCGCATAGGTGGGCGACGTCGTCGGGGGTGACGGTGGAACCCATCCACAATCCTGACGGCAGCGCCATCGACCCAAACGCAGAAGAAGGAGGAGGAGAAAAAGGAAGAAGATGGCAAGAAAGCTCTACTCAAGACAGCAGGCGTCGCAACAGGCGGCGGTCGTCGGAAGCAGAGGAAGGATGAAGAGGCAGGGGAGCGTGAGCCTGAATGATCTCCGCCGCCCCCTTTGCCCTTGATTTATAGGCCACTGTTTGAAACATGGGGAAGTGGGATCGTTTGCGCTCGCCCTTTCCACTTCCCCGCAATAAGTGCGCACGTACGCGCGCAATAACTGCATCAAAAATGGCAACCGACACGCAGATGCCGCAATAAACCCGCACGCGTGGGCCGAGGGTGCGCGGCAGCGGGCCCCAGGCCGTCGCCCCGTCCCGTCGCACGCGTGGCCTGTCAGGCCCCTTCGGCTCTCGGATGCCATGTGGCGGCCGCGCGAAGCTCGAAAAGTCACCCAAGATTCGTCGAACTCCTTGGTTTCCCGCCACCAGCGGAATGCTGCGATCCGGCTTCCGGAAGCCGGCACATAGTGGGTGTTGCCGGACCCGGCGGTCACCAAATCCGCCGCTGCAAGGGGGGAAACTACGAAGGCCCTCCCATCGGAAGACGGTGGACCTTTACAGCTTCGGGGACTACTGTCAGGGGGATGAACCCCAGGCAGGCAACGGAACCTGGATCCTTTTCAAAACAACGGGGCCAGCATCACCCCTCGATCTAGCTCGCCCTTGGCCGGGTCGCTCGACCCGGCCAGGCCCCGCGATCCAACAGGATCTACAACCCGGTCGGACTCCTCGACTCGGCCCCAACAACCAAGCTCAAGACTTCTCCAACAAGCCAGCACCGCCCTTAGCGTGCTCTCCAAACCCGTCCAAGGGTCAGCGGCCGTCCCATCCCAGCCGTACGATGGGACGAGTCTCCACCAACTGATGACCGAAGCCACAGTGCCCCATCCATGCCTTTGGTCAGCCGGACGAGGCAACAGTGCCCCCCACCTACCCGCTGATCAGGGCTGGCGTGGCAACAATGCGCCCGACGTCACCCATGACGCCAGTAAGCGGTGACCTGACGGAACGCCACTGTAGCCGACTCGACTCGGCCTCGCCCTGACGATCGACAAGACGGCACACAGTGCCCCCTAGGCGCATGGGGCCTGCGCCTGGCGAACCCAGCGAGCCCTGGCACCCGGCGTGTCCCGGCACTGGGTTCCTGGACACTGACAACCCGGCCCTACGGCCTTGGAACATTACCATTGTACCCCTGGGGGGTTGACCTATAAAACCCCCCAGGAGCCCTCATGCAAGCAAGCAAGTAAGTAAGAAGGCAACACACTCGCCCATCCACCCACTCACGCACGCCTAGCAAGCAGCACCCGAGGAGAGGGAGCAGCCTAAGCCTTGGCCCGACCTCCTTCTTCCTCCATACAGCTCTAGGAGCAACTCTGTACTGCTACGTATAAACCACACTCGGCAGGACTAGGGGTGTTATCTCTCCGGAGAGCCCCGAACCTGGGTATGTCTTGCATCCCGCGCTCGCTCATGCCGACCTCGCCTCTGGAGCCCACCAGTGCCCTCGAGCCTCCTCCTATCTTTAGCCATCCCATGGCATCTGCCATGCACCCACCACGACATGCGAGCTTTGCTACTATAGTTGGATCTTATGATGTTTCTCCCCCTCTATCTCTTGTAATGGATTGAGTTTTCCCTTTGAAGTTATCTTATCGGATTGAGTCTTTAAGGATTTGAGAACACTTGATGTACGTCATGCATGTGCTTATCTATGGTGAGAATGGGATATTCACGTGATCTACTTGATGTATGTTTTGGTGATCAACTTGCGGGTTCAGTGACCTTGTGAACTTATGCATAGGGGTTGGCACATGTTTTCGTCTTGACTCTCCGGTAGAAACTTTGGGGCACTCTTTGAAGTTCTTTGTGTTGGCTGAATAGATGAATCTGAGATTGTGTGATGCATACCATATAATCATACCCACGGATACTTGAGGTGACATTGGAGTATCTAGGTGACATTAGGGTTTTGGTTGATTTTTGTCTTAAGGTCTTATTTTACTATGAACTCTAGGGCTGTTTGTGACACTTATAGGAATAGCCCAATGGATTGATCGGAAAGAATAACTTTGAGGTGGTTTCGTACCCTACAATAATCTCTTCATTTGTTCTTCGCTATTAGTGACTTTGGAGTGACTCTTTGTTGCATATTGAGGATTGTTAGATGATCTGATTATGTTATTATTGTTGAGAGAACTTGCACTAGTGAAAGTATGAAGCCTAGGCCTTGATTCGAAGCATTGCAATACCGTTTGTGCTCACTTTTATCATTAGTTACCTTGCTGTTTTTATATTTTCATATTACAAAAACCTATATCTACCATCCATATTACACTTGTATCGCCATCTCTTCGCCGAACTAGTGCACCTATAGAATTTAGCATTGTATTGGGTGTGTTGGGGACACAAGAGACTCTTTGCTATTTGGTTGCAGGGTTGTTTGAGAGAGACCATCTTCATCCTATGCCTCCTAGGGATTGATAAACCTTAGGTCATCCACTTGACGGAAATTTGCTACTGTCCTACAAACCTTTGCACTTGGAGGCCCAACAACGTCTACAAGAAGAAGGTTGTGTAGTAGACATCAAGCTCTTTTCTGGCGCCGTTGCCGGGGAGGCTAGGTAAGCGGCACTAACACCCTGTCAACTAAGCTCTTTTCTGGCGCCGTTGCTGGGGAGGTTAGTGCTTGAAGGTATATCTCTAGATCTTGCAATCGAATTTTTTAGTTTCTTGTTTTATCACTAGTTAGTTTATAAAAGAAAACTACAAAAAATGGAATTGAGGGTGCTTCATATGCTTCACCTTTTTAATATCTTTTGTGAAAATAAGAATTCCAATAATTGTGCCAAAGTGTTAGAAGAAGAATGCATTAAAATGTTTGGCACTAAATCTTTGAATGATGAGCATGATTGCAATGTTGTTAGTATGAACTCTTTGAATATCCATGATGCTAATGATATGCAAAGCCACAAGCTTGGGGATGCTATGTTTGATGAAGATGATATTTTTAGTCCCCCAAGTTTTGATGAGCAAATTTATTATGATGATAGCATGCCTCCTATTTATGATGATTATATTGATGAAAGTGGATTTGGAGAAGTCATGACTTTATTTAGTGATGAATCCACTATTTCGGAAGAGGTTCCAATTGATTATGAGAACAAAGTTGCTATCTATGATGATTATTGTGATGACATGTATGCTATAAAGAATAATGATAACCATGAAACTTGTCATCGTGATTTTAATTTTCAATTGGATTATGCCTCACATGATAGTTATTTTGTTGAGTTTGCTCCCACTACTATTCATGAGAAGAAATTTGCTTATGTGGAGAGTAATCAAAATTCTATGCTTGTAGATCATGAAAATAATGCTTTATGTGATGGTTATATTGTTGAATTCATTCATGATGCTACTGAAAATTATTATGAGGGAGGAATATATGCTTGTAGGAATTGCAATAATATCAAGTTTTCTCTCTATGTGCTTAAAATCATGAAGTTATGCTTGTTTTGTCTTCCTATGCTAGTTGATTCTTGTTTCCATAAATTGTTTGCTCACAAAATCCCTATGCATAGGAAGTGGGTTAGACTTAAATGTGTTAGTCATATGCTTCATGATGCTCTCTTTGTGTTTCAATTCTTATCTTTCATGTGAGCATCATTGAAATCATCATGCCTAGCTAAAAAGCCATTAAAGAAAAGCGCTTGTTGGGAGACAACCCAATATTTACCCCTACTATTTTTGTGTGTTCACATGATTATGCTACTGTAGTAATCATGTTTTATAGATTTTGTTTCAATGAAGTGCCAAGTAAGACCTTTAGGATAGCTTACGCTGATAGTTGTGTTGATCCTGCTGAAAATCAGAAACTTTTGCACCCAGTAGATTAGTTTTGATAATTCACAAAAACGTGATTTTGATATGATTCTTTTGATCTGTATTGGTACACAAATTTCTCAGGTTTTCCTAATTTGGTAGGATTTTTGGAGTTACAGAATTATTTGAGAGTTACAGATTACTACAGACTGTTCTGTTTTTGACAGATTCTGTTTTCTATGTGTTGTTTGCTTATTTTGATGAATCTATGAGTAGTATCGGAGGGTACGAACCATAGAGAAGTTGGAATACAGTAGATATTACACCAATATGAATTTAGAATGAGTTCACAATAGTACCTAAGTGGTGGTTTTATTTTCTTATACTAACGGAGCTTACGAGTTTTCTGTTGAGTTTTGTGTTGTGAAGTTTTCAAGTTTTGGGTAAAGATTCGATGGACTATGGAATAAGGAGTGGCAAGAGCCTAAGCTTGGGGATGCCCAAGGCACCCCAAGGTAATATTCAAGGACAACCAAGAGCCTAAGCTTGGGGATGCCTCGGAAGGCATTCCCTGTTTCGTCTTCGTTCATCGGTAACTTTACTTGGAGCTATATTTGTATTCACCACATGATATGTGTTTTGCTTGGAGCGTCATTTTGTTTTATTTTGTTTTGCTTTATGTTTGAATAATATCCCAAGATCTGAAATTCTTAAATGTTAGAGAGTCTTCACATAGTTACATAATTATTCAACTACTCATTGATCTTCACTTGTATCTTTCAGAGTAGTTTGTCGTTTGCTCTAGTGCTTCACTTATATCTTTTAGAGAACAACAGTGGTTTTATTTTGAAGAAATTAATGAACTCTCATGCTTCACTTATATTATTTTGAGAGTCTTTCAGAACAGCATGGTAATTTTCTTTGGCTATAAAACTAGTCCTAATATGATGGGCATCCAAGATGGGTATAATAAAAACTTTCATACAAAGTGCGTTGAATACTATGAGAAGTTTGATGCTTGATTATTGTTTTGAGACATGAGGATGGTTATATTAGAGTCATGCTAGTAGATTAATTGTGAATTGGAGAAATACTTGTGTTGAGGTTTGCAAGTCTCGTAGCATGCACGTATGGTAACCGTTGTGTAACAAATTTGAAGCATGAGGTGTTTCTTTGATTGTCTTCCTTATGAGTGGCGTTTAGGGACGAGCGATGGTCTTTTCCTACCAATCTATCCCCCTAGGAGCATGCGCGTAGTGCTTGGTTTTGATGACTTATAGATTTTTGCAATAAGTATGTGAGTTCTTTATGACTAATATTGAGTCCATGGATTATGCGCACTCTCACCCTTCCACCGTTTCTAGCCTCTCTAGTACCGCGCAACTTTCGCTGGTACCATAAACCCACCATTTACCTTCCTCAAAACAGCCACCATACCTACCTATTATGGCATTTCCATAGCCATTCCGAGATATATTGCCATGCAAGTTTCCACCGTTCCATTTATTATGACACGCTACATCATTGTCATATTGCCTTGCATGATCATGTAGTTGACATCGTATTTGTGGCAAAGCCACCATTCATAATTTTTTCATACATGTCACTCTTGATTCATTGCACATCCCGGTACACCGCCGGAGGCATGCATATAGAGTCATATTTTGTTCTAAGTATTGAGTTGTAATCCTTGAGTTGTAAATAAATAGAAGTGTGATGATCATCAATATTATAGCATTGTCCCGTGTGAGGAAACAAAAAAAGGGAGGCCAAAGAAGCCACACAAAAAAAGAGAGAGAAAAAGAGAGAAGGGACAATGCTACTATCTTTTCTCCACACTTGTGCTTCAAAGTAGCACCATGATTTTCATGATAGAGAGTCTCTTATTTTATCACTTTCATATACTAGTGGGAATTTTCGTTATAGAACATGGCTTGTATATTCCAATCATGGGCTTCCTCAAAATGCCCTAGGTCTTCGTGAGCAAGCAAGTTGGATGCACGCCTACTTAGTTTCTTTTTGTTGAGCTTTCATACATTTATATCTCTAGTGCATCCGTTGCATGGCAATCCCTACTCACTCACATTGATATCTATTGATGGACATCTCCATAGCCCATTGATATGCCTAGTTGATGTGAGACCATATTCCTCCTTTTTGTCTTCTCCACAACCACCACTGTATTCCACCTATAGTGCTATGTCCATGGCTCACGCTCATGTATTGCGTGAAAGTTGAAAAAGTTTGAGAATACTAAAGTATGAAACAATTGCTTGCCTGGTCAACGGGGTTGTGCATGATTTGAATATTTTGTGTGACGAAGATGGAGCATAGCCAAACTATATGATTTTGTAGGGATGAACTTTCTTTGGCCATGTTATTTTGAGAAGACATGATTACTTTGTTAGTATGCTTGAAGTATTATTATTTTTATGTCAATATTAAACTTTTGTCTTGAATCTTTCGGATCTGAACATTCATGCCACAATAAAGAAGATTACATTGATAAATATGTTGTAGCATTCCACATCAAAAATTCTGTTTTTATCACTTACCTACTCGAGAACGAGCAGGAATTATGCTTGGGGATGCTTGATACATCTCCAACATAGCTATAATTTTTTATTGTTCCATGCTATTATATTATCCATCTAGGATGTTTTATATGCTATTTTATATAATTTTTGGGACTAACCTATTAACCTAGAGCCCAGTGCCAGTTTCTGCTTTTTCCTTGTTTTTGAGTATCACAGAAAAGGAATACCAAACGGAGTCCAATTGACCTGAAAATTCACGGAGATTGTTTTTGGACCAGAAGAAGCCCACGGAGCATCAGAGATCGACCAGAAGAGTCCCGAGGCGACCACGAGGGTGGAGGGTGCGCCCTACCCCTGGGAGCGCCTCCTACCTCGTGGTTGCCTCGTGGACCCCCTGACTTGTTCTCGACGCCAACACCTCTTATATATCCCCAAACTTCCAGAACATAACCTAGATCGGAAGTTCCGCCGCCGTAAAGCCTTTGTAGCCACCAAAAACCAATCGGGACCCTGTTCCGGCACCCTGACGGAGGGGGGATCCATCACCGGTGGCCATCTTCATCATCTCGGCGCTCTCCATGACGAGGAGGGAGTAGTTCACCCTCGGGGCTGAGGGTATGTACCAGTAGCTATGTGTTTGATCTTTCTCTCTCTCGTGTTCTTGATATGGCACGATTTTGATGTACCGCGAGCTTTGCTACTATAGTTGGATCTTATGATGTTTCTCCCCCTCTATCTCTTGTAATGGATTGAGTTTTCCCTTTGAAGTTATCTTATCGAATTGAGTCTTTAAGGATTTGAGAACACTTGATGTATGTCTTGCATGTGCTTATCTATGGTGACAATGGGATATTCACGTGATCTACTTGATGTATGTTTTGGTGATCAACTTGTGGGTTCAGTGACCTTGTGAACTTATGCATAGGGTTGGCACACGTTTTCATCTTGACTCTCCGGTAGAAACTTTGGGGCACTCTTTGAAGTTCTTTGTGTTGGTTGAATAGATGAATCTAAGATTGTGTGATGCATATCGTATAATCATACCGACGGATACTTGAGGTGACATTGGAGTATCTAGGTGAATTAGGGTTTTGGTTGATTTGTGTCTTGAGGTGTTATTTTACTATGAACTCTAGGGATGTTTGTGACACTTATAGGAATAGCCCAATGGATTGATCGGAAAGAATAACTTTGAGGTGGTTTCGTACCCTACAATAATCTCTTCGGTTGTTCTCGGCTATTAGTGACTTTGGAGTGACTCTTTGTTGCATGTTGAGGGATTGTTATATGATGTAATTATGTTATTATTGTTGAGAGAACTTGCACTAGTGAAAGTATGAACCCTAGGCCTTGTTTCGAAGCATTGCAATACCGTTTGTGCTCACCTTTATGATTAGTTACCTTGCTGTTTTTATATTTTCAGATTACAAAAACCTATATCTACCATCCATATTGCACTTGTATCACCATCTCTTCGTCGAACTAGTGCACCTATACAATTTACCATTGTATTGGGTGTGTTGGGGACACAAGAGACTCTTTGCTATTTGGTTGCAGGGTTGTTTGAGAGAGACCATCTTCATCCTACGCCTCCCACGGATTGCTAGACCTTAGTTCATCCACTTGAGGGAAATTTGCTATTGTCCTACAAACCTCTGCACTTGGAGGCCCAACAACGTCTACAAGAAGAAGGTTGTGTAGTAGACATCAGTACGCTAACGGCGAAGAGGAGGACCGACTCCGCAGTGGCAAGGGAAACCCAGTCGCCCAGGATACCGGAGGTGGAAATTCCAGTCGGAAGCAAAAGTGCAAAGCCGAAGTTGCAGGTCCTGCCGAGGCCGCAGTTCTGAATCAGGGGAAGTTCAAATTAAAGCCTATGGGGCCGTGGGTGCCCAAAAAAGTGCAAGATCAGGCTGGTAACGACGTCCTTGATTTGCCGTGTCACATTCACACGAAAAAAGATGAAGAGGGTAACTTGAACCTGCCCAAGCATACCACTCGACAGTGTCGACTCCTGATTCAGAGTTTCCGGGAGGGTCAGCCCAGCGAGAAGAAATCTGATAAGGAAGAGGATAAAGAGGAAGATGATGGTTACTGATACGTCTCCAGCGTATCTATAATTTATGAAGTATTCATGCTATTATATTATCCATCTTAGATGTTTTATATGCATTTATATGCTATTTTATATGCTTTTTAGGACTAACCTATTAACCTAGAGCCCAGTGCCAGTTTCTGTTTTTTTCCTTGTTTTTGAGTTTTACAGAAAAGGAATATCAAACGGAATCCAATTGACGTGCCAATTTTTGTTGATTTTTTATGGACCAAGAGAAGCCCTGGAGCAAAAGAGTTGGGCCAGAAGAGTCCCGGGCTGTCCACGAGGGTGGGGGGCGCGCCCACCCCCCTGGGCGTGGGCCCCTGCCTCATGGACAACTCGGAGACCCCCCTGACGTGAAACCAACGCCAAAAATTCCTATAAATACATAAACCCCCAGAAAATAACCTAGATCGAAAGTTCCGCCGCCGCAAGCCTCTGTAGCCACGAGAAATCAATCTAGGCCCTCTCTGGCACCCTGCCGGAGGGGGCCATCATCACCGGAGGCCATGGAGGAGGATCCCGGAGGGGCCATCATCGCCATGAAGGCCAAGGACCAGAGGGAGAACCTCTCCCCATCTCGGGGGGAGGCCATGGAGGAGGAAGCACAAGGGGGAGAACCTCTCCTCCTCTCTGTCGGTGGTACCGAAGTGCCATCGGGAGGGGAATCTTCGCCGTGGTGATCGTCTTCATCAACATCACCACCATCATCACCATCCTCATCTCTTTTACGCGGTCCACTCTCCCGCACCCCAATGATGTGTTGCCATCCTATGATGTTTTGAGTAGATATCCTTTGTCTTTGGGTTGATTGATGATCTAGATTGGTATGAGTTGTATGTTTTATTTTGGTGCTGTCCTATTGTGCCCTCCGTGTCGCGCAAGCGTGACGGATTCCCACTGTAGGCTGTTGCAATACGTTCATGATTCGCTTATAGTGGGTTGCTTGAGTGACAGAAGCATAAACCCGAGTAAGGGGATTGTTGCGTATGGGATAAAGGGGACTTGATGCTTTAATGCTATGGTTGGGTTTTACCTTAATGATCTTTAGTAGTTGCGCATGCTTGCTAGAGTTCTAATCATAAGTGCATACAATCCAAGAAGAGAAAGTATGTTAGCTTATGCCTCTCCCTCATATGAAATTGCAATGACGACTACCGGTCTTGTTAACAATTGCCTAGGACAATTCCGCACACCGATCCATCATTATTCCACACTCGCTATTTATAATATTTAGTAATATATTCTAAATTTATGATAACAGCACCTACTCTTATATTTTAGCTCTCCGATATCATGCAAAGTTATCCTCTTCATACCCACAACGTAGTTTTATTTCTCGTTTCTAGTTGGAAGCAAACGCTTAGTGTACGTAGAGTCGTATCAGTGGTAGATAGGACTTGAGAGAATATTGATCTTACCTTTAGCTCCTTGTGGGTTCGACACTCCATACTTATCACTTCCACCTTTGGGAATTGCTACGATGATTCACTGCACTTCGGGATTATCAAGCTCTTTTCTGGCGCCGTTGCCGGGGAGCAATAGCGTGGGGTTGATATTCTCGTGTGTGTGCTTGTTTGCTTTCTTCACTAAGTAGATTTTTTTCCTTTTTGTTTCTGTTTATTTGTGGGTGAAACATACAAAAAAATTAAGAATGAAAATACAAAAAAATTATTACTTGCCTCTCATGCCTAAAAAGTTTTTCAAAAAGAGAAGTGATTGGAAAGTTATGCATTGAAAAAGTGAGGGTCGACCTTGAGCACTTGTGTTCATGCTCACGGAAACAATGTAGAATTTTTCATGGAAGTTTCTCTGTAAATAATTATCCCTTGTATATATCCATTGTATTATAAAATAATGTGCCAAGCTTTGGTTTTAGGATGATTAGATTGCTTGTTTACTATGTGCAGAACAAAAAGAGAAACTTTGGCTGTAGTGCGTGAATTTAATTTTTTTACTGGAAGGTCAAATGGGTCTGAAACTTTTTGAACATTACTTATGTACAAACTTTTCAAATTTTCAAATTTATTTCATAATTTTAGGAGTTACAGAAGTTTACTAAACTTCCAGATTACTACAGACTGTCCTGTTTTTGGCAGATTCTGTTTTCCGCGTGTTGTTTGCTTATTTTGATGAATCTATGGCTAGTATCGGGGGGTATGAACCATAGAGAAGTTGGAATACATTAGGTTTAACACCAATATAAATAAATAATGAGTTCATTACAGTACCTTAAAGTGGTAGTTTGCTTTATTACACTAACGGCTCACAAAGTTTTTGTTAAAGTTTTGTGTGGGTGAAGTGTTTGAAGAACGAGGAGTTACCGATGTGAGAAGAATAAAGAGAGGCAAGAGTTAAAGCTTGGGGATTCCCAAGGCAACCCAAGTAAATATTCCAAGGATACTCAAGCATCTAAGCTTGGGGATGCCCCGGTTGGCATCCCATCTTTCTTTTTCAACAATTATCGGTATACCTCGGTTTTTGTTTTCTTCACATGATTTGTGTCCTTTGTGTTTTTATTTTTATTTAAGAACCATGCTAGTATGAGATGTCCCTTCATAAATTTATAGAATACTTCATGTGCTTCACTTATATCTTTTAAGTATGATCTTATAGAGTTGCTCTTTGTGCTTCATTTAAATCTTTTGAGTATGGTTTTATAGAATGCTTCGTGTGCTTCACTTATATATTTTGAGCTTGCATATTGGTTAGAATATATTAATTGTAGAATGCTCCATGAACTTAACTTATATCTTTTGGAGTATGAATAATACTATCATCTAAAGCGGGTTTGGAAGAGTGTCAACTTTAGGAACTAGTGATCCCACTATTCCGAATGAGAAGAATTTTGCTTATGTGGAGAGTAGAAAAATTCTATGCTTGTAGATCATGAAAAGAATGCTTTATGTGATGTTATATTGTTTAATTCATTCATGATGCTACTGAAAATTATTATGAGGAGGAATATATGCTTGTAGGAGTAGCAATAATACCAAGTTTCCTCTCTATGTGCTTAATGTTTTGAAGTTATACTTGTTTTGCCTTCCTATGCTAGTTGATTCTTGTTCCTATAAATTATGTGCTCACAAAATCCCTAGGCATAGGAAGTGGGTTAAATTTAAATATGCTAGTCATATTCTTCATGATGTTCTCTTTATGTTTCAATTCTTATCTTTTATGTGAGCATCATTGAAATCATCATGCCTAGCTAAAAGGCATTAAAGAAAAGCGCTTGTTGGGAGACAACCCAATATTTACACTTACTGTTTTTGTGTGTTTACATGATTAAGCTAATGTATTAATCATGTTTCATAGCTTTTTGTTTCAATAAAGTGCCAAGTAAGACCTTTGGGAAGACTTGGGTGAGAGTTAATGTGATCTTCCTGTAAAAAATAGAAACTTTGCGCTCACGGGATTAGCTACCATTTTTTTACAGAAGAGTGCTTTTGAGTTTATTCTTTTTGCAGAAGATTAATAGACAAATTCCTCACGTCCACCAATTTATTTCATAATTTTTGGAGTAGCAGAAGTATGGTTTATGTTCAGATCATTATAGATTGTTCTATTTCTGACAGATTCTGTTTTCATTTCATAGTTTGCTTGTTTTCTAGTTTCTATGGCTTATATTTCTCAATATAAATTGTAGAAATGATATGGTACAGTAGGCATTGTGTGATAACAATTATGAACATTGTCTTTCACAGTACCAAAGTGAATGGTTTACTCTTTATCATACTAACCTATCTCACGAAGTTCCGTTAAGTTTTGTGTGATTGAAGTTTTCAAGCTTTGGGTGAGATATCGATATGAGGAGAATAAGGAGTGGAAAGACCCTAAGCTTGGGGATTCCCAAGGCACCCCAAGTTAATATTCAAGGAAGACTCAAGCGCCTAAGCTTGGGGATGCCCCGGAAGGCATCCCCTCTTTCGTCTTCAAAACTATCGGTATACCTTACTCGGAGCTATATTTTTATTCGTCACATGATATGTGTTTTGCTTGGAGCGTATTTTCAATTTTACTTGCTGTGAGAATAAAATCATTGGATCTGAATTATTGAATGAAAAATAATCCTCCCATGGCTAGTTAACTATTTGACTACTCAGTGTTCTTCACTTGTATCTTTTTGGAGTAGTTTGTCATTTACTCACGTGCTTCACGTATATCCTATGAGTAAATGGTTGGATGAATTGAATGTCATAAATCTGAATTTATGTATGTTTCATATGCTTATAACATGGGGAGTAATGACTTCACACATAATAAGTATAGGTAGTAAACTTATTGGAAGTTAGCAAACGTAGAATTGGTCACTTGAACAATTCATGAAAGAATATTGAAGGAAGAGAGATTCCACATATAAATATACTATCTTGGACATCTTTTGTAATTGCGAGCACTCATTAAAATAGGACATGCTAAAAGGATGATGTTGGACAAGGAAGACAACGTAATGGGTTATATTTTCTTATATCCGAAATAAAGTATATGTCATGGATCATCCAACATGTTGAGCTTGCCTTTCCCTCTCATGCTAGCCAAATTCTTTGCACCAAGTAGAGATACTACTTGTGCTTCCGAACATCCCTTAAACCAGTTTTGCCATGAGAGTCCACCATACCTACCTAAGGATTGAGTAAGATCCTTCAAGTAAGTTGTCATCGGTGCATGCAATAAAAATTGCTCCTTAAATATGTATGATCTATTAGTGCGTAGAAAATAAGCTTTATACAAACTTGTGATAGGGAAGAAATAAAAGCAATGGACTGCATAATGAAGGTCTTTATCACAAGAGGCAATATAAAGTGACGTTCTTTTGCATTAAGATTGTGTACATCCAACCCTAAAAGCGCATGAAAACCTCTGCTTCCCTCTGCGAAGGGCCTATCTTTTACTTTTATCTTCTACCCCTATACAAGAGTCATGGTGATCATCACCTTTCCTTTTTACACCTTTTCCTTTGGCAAGCACTTTGTGTTGGAGCGATCCGGATATATATATCCACTTGGATGTAGGTTTTCATAAATTATTATTGTTGACATTACCCTTGAGGTAAAAGGTTGGGAGGCGAATCTATAAGCCCCTATCTTTCTCTGTGTCCGATTAAAACTTTGAACCCATAAATATCACATGAGTGTTAGCAATTGTGGAAGATTAAATGATAGTTGAGTATGTGGAGTTTGCTGAATCAAAGCTCTGACATAGACCCTTCCTGAAAATAAGATGAATTGCAATTGTTTGATGACTGAGAATATTGTTTGTTAGTTTTCAAGAAAGTTTATGATCTATACTTTAACATGTGAATAGCTTGTTACTTGATCATGGAAAGTTTTATGAGATGAGCTACTGTTATGACATATAATGATGCTACAAAAGGTGATTGAAATTATCATTGATCAAACGTGTGCACCTGCTAGCGTTCACACTTCATAAATTATTTCTTTTATCATTTACCTACTCAAGGACGAGCAGGAATTAAGCTTGGGGATGCTGATAGTCTCCAACGTATCTATAATTTATGAAGTATTCATGTTATTATATTATCCATCTTAGATGTTTTATATGCATTTATATGCTATTGTATATGATTTTTGGGACTAACCTATTAACCTAGAGCCCAGTGCCAGTTTCTGTTTTTTCCTTGTTTTTGAGTTTTACAGAAAAGGAATATCAAACGGAGTCCAATTGACGTGCCAATTTTTGTTGATTTTTTATGGACCAAAAGAAGCCCCTGGAGCAAAAGAGTTGGGCCAGAAGAGTCCCGGGTTGTCCACGAGGGTGGGGGCGCGCCCACCCCCCTGGGCGTGGGCCCCTACCTCGTGGACGACTCAGAGACGCCCCCTGAGGTGAAACCAACGCCAAAAATTCCTATAAATACAGAAACCCACAGAAAATAACCTAGATCGGAAGTTCCGCCGCTGCAAGCCTCTGTAGCCACGAGAAATCAATCTAGGCCCTCTCTGGCACCCTGCCGGAGGGGGCCATCATCACCGGAGGCCATGGAGGAGAATCCCGGAGGGGCCATCATCACCATGAAGGCCAAGGACCAGAGGGAGAACCTCTCCCCATATAGGGGGGAGGCCATGGAGGAGGAAGCACAAGGGGGAGAACCTCTCCTCCTCTCTCTCGGTGGCACCGGAGTGCCATCGGGAGGGGAATCATCGCCGTGGTGATCGTCTTCATCAACATCACCACCATCATCACCATCATCATCTCTTTTACGCGGTCCACTCTCCCGCACCCTGCTGTAATCCCTACTTGAACATGGTGCTTTATGCCACATATTATGATCCAATGATGTGTTGCCATCCTATGATGTTTTGAGTAGATATCCTTTGTCTTTGGGTTGATTGATGATCTAGATTGGTATGAGTTGTATGTTTTATTTTGGTGTTGTCCTATTGTGCCCTTCGTGTCGCGCAAGCGTGACGGATTCCCGCTGTAGGGTGTTGCAATACGTTCATGATTCGCTTATAGTGGGTTGCTTGAGTGACAGAAGCATAAACCCGAGTAAGGGGATTGTTGCGTATGGGATAAAGGGGACTTGATTCTTTAATGCTATGGTTGGGTTTTACCTTAATGATCTTTAGTAGTTGCGGATGCTTGCTAGAGTTCCAATCATAAGTGCATACGATCCAAGAAGAGAAAGTATGTTAGCTTATGCCTCTCCCTCATATGAAATTGCAATGACGACTACCGGTCTTGTTAACAATTGCCTAGGACAATTCCGCACACCGATCCATCATTATTCCACACTCGCTATTTATAATATTTAGTAATATATTCTAACTTTATGATAACAACACCTACTCTTATATTTTAGCTCTCCGATATCAATGAAAGTTATCCTCTTCATACCCACAACGTAGTTTTATTTCTCGTTTCTAGTTGGAAGCAAACGCTCAGTGTACGTAGAGTCGTATCAGTGGCAGATAGGACTTGAGAGAATATTGATCTTACCTTTAGCTCCTTGTGGGTTCGACACTCCATACTTATCACTTCCACCTTTGGGAATTGCTACGATGATTCCCTGCACTTGGAGATTATCAGTTACCCCAATGCAAATGATACTTTGGTGATTTTTGCTGACATTGAGAGCAAAAGTCGACTGAAGGTTATCAACAGAGAAGTGAACATTGTTGCTCCGGCAACTATGACGTACTTGAAGTGGTCGAAGACTCCTATTACATTCGACCAGTCCGACCACCCAGCGCACGTTGCTACCCCTAGGCGGCAAGTATTGGTGGTCGACCCAGTCGTTGGGGGCACCCGACTGACTAAGGTCCTTATGGATGGTGGCAGTCGATTGAACATTCTGTACGCTGAGACCCTCCAGGGCATGTGCATTCAGATGTCCAAACTCAGCGAAAGCAACATGCAGTTCCACAGTGTCATCCCCGAAAAATGGCGAAGTCACTCGGGAAAATCGCTCTTGATGTGGTTTTCGGTGATTCAAAGAATTACCGCAAGGAGAAGTTGACGTTTGAGGTGGTGGATTTCCACAGTGCCTACCATGCTATTCTGGGAAGGCCCGCGTATGCTCGTTTCATGGCTCGACCATGTTACGTATACCTCAAGTTGAAGATGCCTGGTCCCATAGGCATGATCACAGTCACAGGGAGTCGGCAAAGAGCAGAAGAGTGCCTCCAGAAGGGCTCAAAAATTGCTGACGAACAGATGGCAGTAGTAGAGATGGAAGAATACAACAAGAATGCAGATCTGAGTGATTTGTTGCGAGCTAAGAAGCCTGCTTCAGAGTCTGCATTTCAGTCGGCCGGAGAGACAAAACCTGTCCACATTCTCTCGGAAGACCCCAATGCTACTCCGACTCACATCTCAACAGCACTTGATAGCAAATAGGAAGAAGCGCTCATCCAGTTCCTCCGTGAGAATAGGGACATCTTTGCATGGAAACCATCTGACATGCCGGGTGTAACCAGGGGACTGGCTGAGCACCATTTGCGTGTCGACCCGAAAGCAAAACCCGTCAAGGAACACCTCCGTCGGTCTGCCGTGGAGAAGAGGAAGGCAGTTGGCGAAGAGGTGGCTCGGCTTCTGGCAGCTGAGTTCATCCATGATATATACCACTCCGAGTGGCTCGCCAATGTCGTCATGGTCCCTAAGAAAGATGATTCACTTTGTATGTGTATCGACTTCAAGCACATCAATCGGGCCTGCATGAAAGATCACTTCCCTCTCCCCCGTATCGACCAGATTGTCGACTCAACTACGGGGTGTGAGTGTTTGTCCTTTTTGGATGCGTATTCCAGGTACCATCAGATCCGACTATATGGACCCGATGAAATAAAAACGGCCTTCATCACCCCATTCGGGTGTTTTTGCTATGTTACCATGCCCTTTGGTCTCAAGAATGATGGGGCCACGTTCATGCACATGATTCAGAAGTGCCTGCTCCTCAAATCAGTCGGAACGTGGAAGCATACATGGATGATATCGTGGTCAAGTCATGCAAAGGTTCTGGCCTATTGACTGACCTCGCTGAAACTTTTGCCAACTTAAGAATATATGATATCAAGCTCAATCCATCGAAGTGCACATTTGGAGTCCCAGGAGGAAAGGTACTCGGTTTTCTCGTTTCTGAACGAGGGATCGACGCAAACCCAGAAAAGGTTGGAGCAATTCTCTGAATGAAATGCCCTGTGCGTGTGCACGATGTTCAGAAGCTTACTGGTTTCTTGGCTGCATTGAGCCGACTCATTTCCCGTCTCGGTGAAAAGGCATTGCCTCTTTACCGACTGATGAAGAAGTCTGATAAGTTCGAGTGGACTCCTGAATCCGAAGCAGCGTTTATAGAGCTCAAAGCCCTGCTTTCCACCCAGCCGGTGCTTGCTGCCCCGGTCAGCAAAGAGCCTCTACTGTTATATATTGTCAGCCACTGGACAAGTTGTCAGCATAGTGCTCACAGTCGAGCGGGAAGAAGAAGGCAAAGCCTATAAAGTTCAACGCCCAGTGTACTATATTTCTGAAGTCTTGACTCCGTCCAAGCAAAGGTATCCGCATTACCAGAACCTTGTCTATGGGATTTATTTGACCACGAAGAAAGTTGCACATTACTTCGCAGACCACTCGGTTTCAGTCGTCAGCGACGCTCCATTATCAGAAATATTGAACAATTGAGATGCAACCGGTCGAGTGGCGAAATGGGCGATTGAATTTCTTCCTTTGGATATCAAGTCCGAAGCAAAAAAGGCGATCAAGTCTCGGGCAATAGTAGATTTTCTGGCCGAGTGGATTGAGCAACAGCAGCCGACTCAGGTTCACTCGGAACATTGGACTATGTTCTTTGATGGGTCCAAGATGTTGAACGGTTCTGGTGCTGGAGTGGTCCTGGTAAAACCAAGAGGCGACAAGCTCAGTTACGTCCTCCAGATTCACTTTGACTCTTCAAATAATGAAGCTGAGTATGAAGCACTTCTGTATGGGTTGCGTATGGCCATCTCACTCGGTGTCCATCGCCTGATGGTTTACGGCGACTCAGATTTGGTGGTCAATCAGGTGATGAAAGAGTGGGACATCAGGAGCCCTGCCATGACTAGTTACTGCAATGCAGTGACAAAATTAGAGAAGAAGTTTGAAGGGTTGGAGCTTCACCATATACCCCAACTCAAGAATCAAGCAACTGATGATCTGGCGAAGAAAGGTTCCACTCGGAAACCCATTCCCAGTAATGTGTTCTTGGAGCATCTCCACACCCCGTCAGTTCAAGAAGATCCCTTTACGGAGGAGCCCCCGCAATCGATAAGTTCAACCAACCCGACTGAGGGTTGAAGTTCTAGCAGTAGTCAACTTGATCATGGAGGTTTTAGTGATCACTCCCGATTGGACGGTGCCATATATTGCATATCTGCTCAGGCAGGAGCTCCCAGAGAATGAAGATGAGGCCCGCCAGATCGTCCACAGATCCAAAGCCTTCACGGTGATAAGTGGACAACTTTATAGAGAAAGTGTTACCGGAGTAGCTCAGCGTTGCATCTCTCTAGAAGAAGGTCGACTGATCTTAAATGAGATTTACTCAGGGACCTGTGGTCACCACGCGTCCTCTCAGACCATCGTGGCCAAAGCATACCAAGTGGGATTCTACTGGCCATGAGCGAATGAGATGGCTAAAGATATAGTCGACAAGTGTGAAGGCTACCAGTTTTACTCAAACATATCTCACAAGCCTGCATCCGCCTTGAAGACTATTCCACTCGTCCGGCCATTTGCGGTTTGGGGGTTGGACATGGTTAGACCTTTCAAGACCAGCAGAAGCGGCTTCACTCATTTGCTCATAGTAGTCGACAAGTTCAACAAATGGATCGAGGCCAAGCCTATCAAGAATCTTGACTCAAGCACTGCCATTAGTTTCATCAGAGAGCTGATATTCCGATATGGAGTCCCTCATAGCATTATCACAGATAACGGCTCCAACTTTGTTTCTGATGAGTTCAGAGCATTCTGCGCTTCCCAAGGCACTCGGGTCAATTACGCATCCATTGCGCACCCGCAGTCGAATGGACAGGCTGAAAGAGCGAATGGCTTGATCCTACAAGGGCTGAAACCCCGATTGATGCGCGACCTCAAGCATGCAGCTGGAGCTTGGGTGACTGAGTTGCCATCTATCCTGTGGGGATTGAGAACGACTCCCAATCAGTTGACTGATCGAACCCCTTTCTTCATGGTATATGGCGCTGAAGCCGTGCTTCCGAGTGATTTGCTGCATAATGACCCCTGAGTGGAACTCTTCTCAGAAGCTGAAGCTGAACAGGCATGCCAGGACGTAGTTGATCTCCTAGAGGAGGAACGAGAGATGGCTCTGATCCGGTCGACCATCTATCAACAAGACCTGCGTCGATTCCATGCCCGAAATGTCAAAGGTCGAGCATTTCAGGAAGGAGACCTTGTTCTCCGAGTGCACCAGAAACGACCTCACAAGCTCGCTCCGACCTGGGAAGGACCCTTCATCATCACCAAGGTGCTCCACAACGGGGCGTATCACCTTTACAACATAGCCAAGAAAGAAGACGAGCCACGCTCGTGGAACGCAGATCTGCTCCGGCGCTTTTATATCTTAAACACTCGGATCGTCGAGTTGTAATAAGAGTCCTTCAGATTGTTTATCAAAGACATGATTTTTGCAATATCCGAATGATTGTTTTCGCATAAATTTATGTGTCCAAATCCCCCAGTGGGTGGCTTAGCTGCGAACCCGATTCGCCTAAGTTTCAAAACATAGAGCAACCCTCTCACTCGGGGGCTTAGCTGTGACCCCGTACTCGCCTAAGTTTCAAAACATACTCCGAGTGAAGAGCAGGCTTAGCTGCGATCCCGTACTCGCCTAAGTTACAAAACATACTCCGAGTGAAGAGCAACCCTCTCACTCGGAGGCTTAGCTGCGACCCCGTACTCGCCTAAGTTTCAAAACATACTCCGAGTGAAGAGCAACCCTCTCACTCGGGGGCTTAGCCGTGAACCCGATTCGCCTAAGTTTCAAAACATACTCCGAGTGAAGAGAAACCCTCTCACTCGAGGGCTTAGCTCCGACCCCGTACTCGCCTAAGTTACAAAACATACTCCAAGCGAAGAACAACCCTCTCACTCGAGGGCTTAGGTGCGATCCCGTACTCGCCTAAGTTACAAAACATACTCCGAGTGAAGAGCAACCCTCTCACTCAGGGGCTTAGCTGCGATCCCGTACTCGCCTAAGTTACAAAACACACTCTGAGTGAAGAGCAACCCTCTCACTCGGGGGCTTAGCTGCGATCCCGTACTCGCCTAAGTTACAAAACATACTCCAAGTGAAGAGCAACCCTCTCACTCGGGGGCTTAGCTGCGATCCCGTACTCGCCTAAGTTTTGAAAAACACTCCGAGTGAAGAGCAACCCTCCCACTCGGGGGCTTAGCTGCGAACCCGATTCGCCTAAGTTTCAAAACACACTCCAAGTGAAGAGCAACCCTCTCACTCGGAGGCTTGGTCACGCACTCTGAGCTGTGCCACAAGTACAACATATGGTTGCACCCTGAGCTGCGCCACAAGTACAACGTCTGGTTGCACTCTGAGCTCCGCCACAAGAACAACATATGGTTGCACTCTGAGCTGTGCCACAAGTACAATGTATGGTTGCACTCTGAGCTGCGCCACAAGAACAACGTATGGTTGGACTCTGAGCTGCGCCACAAGTACAACGTATGGTTGCACTCTGAGCTGCACCACAAGTACAACGTATGGTTGCACTCTGAATTGCGCCACAAGTACAACGTCTACTCCGAGTGAAGAGTGATCCTCTCACTCGGAGATTCAGCTGCGATTCTAAATTCGCCTGAGTCAAGAAATCTGAAGATAATAAAGACAAAGCAACTGCATTGAAAAGAAACAACCAAGTTCAGATAAATCCGGCAAGGTTGAGAACCACCAGCAGAAGTACTCGAGCACCAAGCCCGAAAGAGTTTAACGATTACAGAATCACTCGGCATTCCGAGGCAAATAAAGTCAAGTTATCAAGTTTTTCACTCGGCAGGAGGAGGACTTCCTGTCTCGACGAAACTGTCCAAATCGATGCCATTTGCGATGCGAGTGGCTGCGTCAATGAAGGTCTCCATGAAAGTTTGGAATTGAATCTTTTTGGTGTTGGCAACCTTAAGAGCCGCTAGCTTCTCTTCTTTGACCTACTTGCAATGAACGCGGATGAGTGATAAAGACACGTCAGCACCGCAGCGGGCAGCTGACTTCTTCCACGCCTGCACTCGGTCAGGGATGTTGTTGAGTCAAGTCATCAGTGACTCAAGATTGTTCAAAAGCACATCCTCTGGCCATAACTCCTTATCGATCCGGGACAGTGCGACCTTCAGTCGAGCGATGTAATCCAAGACACTGGCAAGGCAAGATTCCAGTCGCAGCACGTTCATCGCAGCTTCGTCCTTGACGGGGGAGTTGATAGGATCCAGACTTGTCTCAATCCGCCCAGTTTCTTCCTCGAAGTTCTGACAGAATTCTGCACACACAGAAAAGTAATGAATTGGCAGTTGCATGGTGAAGAAGTTTTTTGCTATCAGTCGGGTAAGGAGAAGTACCTTCAAGCATGAGGAACATCTTCTTGGCAAGACCTCCCAGATAAGTTTCCAGTTCATTTCTCTTCCGAGTGAGAACATCAACTTGGTCAGCCAAGGCCACCTTCTCCTCCTTTAGCTGCACGACTTCCTTCTTCGCTTCATCAACAACGGCTCTCAGCTTGGTGTTCTCTTCTTCCAACTTTCCGACTGAAGCCAGCTTCTTGTTAGCAAGTTCAGTCTTCTCCCGCGCCGTCTTCTCCACCGCTGCAAGGTCAAGATCCTTCTGCTCCAGAGCCTGCTTCATTTTGTCTAAAGAAATAACATTCTTCAGACGAGCTTGGAGTTGACGGTTTTCACTATGCACATCTGTTCGAGTGAAATCACTCGGTTCAAAGGATGAAAGGAAAAGATGACAAGGCGAGCAGTCGACAAATTGTTACCTCCCATGACAGCTGCTTCATCCTGGGCTTTCTTCAAGTTCTCCTTGGCTAACTCCAGATCGAGGTTGAGTTGAATCTACTTCTTCTCCAAATCAGCAAACTCGGATCCAAGCTCACAAGATTTTTGCAATCAACAACAAGATACGTCAGTCGACAGAAACAAGGATCAGTCACTTCCAAGTGATAAGATGCATGGTCAGATTATTATGACAAAAAGAGTTCTAAGACTACTGCCGAATCAAACATTCAACAGCAGTCTCGGGGACTACACCTAGTGGGTGCACTTGGCGTGCCCCCACTGGTTTGATTGCCCACTCGACATGGTCTACCCAGCACGAGTGGAAAGAGTAAAAACAAAAAGAGAGCAGAGATTAGACAGTTCTAAGACCACCATCGACTGCCAGCAGTCAACAGTGGTCTCGGCGACTACACCCAGTGGGTGCACTCAGCGTGCCCCCACTGGACCAAAACTTCACTCGACACGACCTGTCTAATTCGAGTGAAAAGAGCTACACACAGCTACATGACACACCCAGTGGGTGTAAAGATGCGAGAAACAAATTGACATCTTATGAACAATAAAGCAGTGGTTTTCAGGTAGCATATCCTAACAGAGCAAATGTCAAGCTAGAAACCAATCAGAAATCAACTTATAATCCCACTTACTCGGACATTGGTTTGAAGGGCAGAGTTGGCGTCGTAGGCGGCCTTGCTGGTGCCATACACCACCTTCAGTCGGTCCATCATCAGACCCGCCTGGCTCATGGCCTCCTTGGCAGCTCCTACTTGGTCCTCCGGGACGTGATGAGTAACAAAAAGAGGGGTTGTTGGAACAGATGACGTAACCGGTGGAGCTGAAGCTTGAAGTTGCACAGTTGGAGCAGGGGCCTGAGCAGTCGATGTCGAGGGATGGCCAGTCGACAAAGGATTAGCAAAAGAAACAGAAGTCTGAACTGGATCACCAAGTTGCTGAACGACTGGTTCTGATGCTGATGCCGAGTGAGACGCTTTGCTGGCAGGCACCCTCTTGCTCAGAGTCCTACCCCTTCTCCCTGTATTCCTTTGCAGCACTTCTTCATCATCGTCATCGTCTGGAAGTTGGATAACATTTATTGGCGCTGCAAAACCCTCGACCTTAAGAATTCAGTCGACCATCAAAATAGTTGGTGGAGTAAGAGCATGATTGTGGAATCGTACCTGCCCGAGAAGTGGCTGCGTCTGCAGTTTCCGCGTCACCCCGCTCCTCGTCAATGTCCATAGACGTCCCAGAAGTAGCAGCACTGAAAGTTCCCAATTTCATTCAGTCAAACAAGAAAAGAAGATCATGATCAAAACAAAAGCAAAGAGAAGAAATACTCACACTGAGGCAACAGGCACAACCACCTTGATCCTAGGCAGGGCCTTCCGAGGTTTGGGCGCGACAACTTTGGCCTACTTCGGGGCCTTCTCTGATGGCTCAGGAGTGGACGTCCGAGTGCATTTTGGAATCTTTGCACTCGACGCGGCCGCCTTGCCACGTTCCCCCGCAGGATCTTGCAACTGTTTGGAACGACATTTGGAGCGGGGCGGCGAATCGACTTCCTCACTGCTACCAAAATCCTCGCTGTCCTCATCGCTTTCATCCTCAGATTACCAGTCGGTGCTTCCTCCATCGCTCTCGACTCCCTCCTGGTGCTGCTCCCCGTTTGGCGTCGAGTACATCTTGGTATAAATCTGCAAGACATAAGCTAGAAGTATCAGTCGGGTTCGAGAGCAATTGCAGATCAAAAAGAGAAAACACTCGGTATATTGAGCCTGACCTCTTCTGGCTCGTGGTCGGTGTCGAATGGCAGAATCCTCCTAGACCCCCTGGGTTATCCTTGTTCCCAGTTATGCTCCGCAGCCATTGAGCCACTGTCTTCTCGGCAACCTCCTCTGGGTGGACCCGAGCGGTGTCTTCAGGGCTCGAGTACATCCACATCGGATGATCACGGGCTTGGAGAGGCTGGATGCGTCGACTGAGGAACACCTCCAACAGATCCATGCCAGTCACGCCCTCCCGGACTAAGTTAACGACTTGGTCGACTAAAAGGGACACCTCAACTTTCTCCTCTGGGTCATAATCAGTGAAAAAGGTTGGCGGAGTCTCTCCATAGTGAAAGGGGGAGGCCAGTCAACTGACCAGGAGTCAGGATGTCTTTGCAGTAGAACCAGGTCGACTGCCATCCTCTGACTGACTCGGGAAGGGTCATGGGAGGAAAAGTGCTTCTACCCCTAGTTTGAATCCCTAAACCCCCGCACATCTGGATCACGTGCGTCTTTTTGTCAGTCGGATTTGCTTTCTTCACCATTTGAGAACGACAAGTGAAGATGTGTTTGAATAGGCCCCGGTGTGGTTGAAGGCCCAGGAAGTTTTCGCACAATGAGATGTACGCAGCAAGATACGTGATTGTGTTGGAGGGGGATGGTGAATCTGAGCCCCGAAAAAGTTCAGGAATCCCCGAAAGAACGGATGCGGGGGAAGGGAAAAACCTCGATTGACGTGGGTGGTGAGGAGGAAACGCTCACCCTCGCGTGGCCGAGGATCGGATTCCCCCTCCGGCAGCCTCCAAGATCCATCAAAAATCATGCCGTCCGCGGTGAGCCTCTCCAAATCCTCTTGCTCGATGGTGGAGCGGATCCAGTCCCCTGGATCCAGCCAGGCGGCAGACCGGACCGCGACGAAGACCCCCGAGCCATCTTCTTGCCCTTCGCCGCCGCCTTCTTTGCATGCTCCATGGCCGCAATCTTCTCCTTCACCATGGCGGCAGAGTGCGAGCAGGGCGGGCGGAAGCGTCGAGAGCAGAGGGGAACGAGGCGGAAAGGCAAAGAGGAAGGGGATCGAATGAGGCGCACTGTACATTGCATCGGCTTCGACGCCTTTTATGGGCCTGCTTCCGACTGGCTGACCCATGGGCCCGAGCAATCTTATCATATCCCACAAAAGTTGCTCACCCGATAGATGGCGAAAAAGGCTGCGCGAAGATCGAGGCGTCCCTGTCTACTCGCTCTGTTTACTGTGGCACGTTCCGTCCCGCGCGCTTCTCCAAATTTTCAAATCCCGTGAGATCCGGGAACCGCAGAGCAACCAATCACACAGAGGATTTCACACCCTAATTCACTTGGAGATTAACAGCATAATTCACTCGACGACCTTAGAATCGATCAAGGCAACTGATGCAGGGTCAAAGTTCCAGTATGATTTCCAGACTCCGATGAAATTCCTCCGAAGCATAGAATCGAGTCGGAACCAACTTCAACCCTTCCTCACTCGGACCTCAATCCATTCGGGGGCTAATGATGATGACATGTACCTATGGTAGGGTCATAGGCCTGACCTAGACGCCCTAGCCAAGGACACTGCCCTAGAATCAAAGGCATTCAAAGTCCAACAGAAGATACCGACTGAAATCACCTTGGAGTGTAATCCACTCGACCATCTATTCCACTCAGATACCCCAATTCCACTCGACCAAGATAGGGTCACTCGACCATATTGAAGAATCACTCGGAGCACAGAAGACCTATGGTCGCCCTAGTATGGCAACAGTCAGGTATTCACTCCATAGTCTTAAAGATCATTAATAGCCATTTATAACAGGCGTTACCAGTAACGCTCCTGCCTTAATTTACATTGAACCCTGTGTAACTGAGGATTGGAGAGGCCTGGCGCACTCTATATAAGCCACCCCCTTCTCTGGCACAGGGGTTCGCACCCCCTGTAACTCACTGACACGTCTCCAACGTATCTACTTTTTCTCACACTTTTCCTCTTGTTTTGGACTCTAATTTGCATGATTTGAATGAAACTAACCCCGGACTGACGCTGATTCAGCAGGACTACCATGATGTTGTTTTTGTGCAGAAATAAAAGTTCTCGGAATGGAACGAAACTATTCGAGGATTTTTTTATATCAATAATAAGGATTTTTGGAGCCAAGACCCACCAAAGAGGGGCCCCTGGGTGGGCACAACCCACCAGGGCGCACCCCCTCTCCTAGCGCGCCCAGGTGGGTTGTACCCACCTGGTGGCCCCGCTGACGACCCCCTTGATACTATAAATTCACATTATTCCAGAAATAATCAGGGAGAAAGAATTATCGCGTTCCACGAGATAGAGCCGCCACCAAGCCATGTTCTTCCTCGGGAGGGCAGATCTGGAGTCTGTTTGGGGCTCCGGAGAGGGGGATCTTCATTCTTCGTCATCACCAACCCATCTCCATCGCCAATTCCATGATGCTCCCCATTGGGAGTGAGTAATTCCTTCGTAGGCCCGCTGGTCGGTGAGGAGTTGGATGAGATTCATCACGTAATCGAGTTAGTTTTGTTAGGGCCCGATCCCTAGTATCCACTATGTTCTTAGATTGATGTTGCTATGACTTTGCTATGCTTAATGCTTATCACTTTGGGCCCGGGTGCCATGAACTCAGATCTGAACCATTTATGAATTCATCATTATATCCATGTTTTAGATCCGATCTTGCAAGTTATAGTCACCTACTACGTGTTATGATCTGGCAACCCCGGAGTGACAACAACCGGGCCCACTCCCGGTGATGACCGTAGTTTGAGGAGTTCATGTATTCACTATGTGTTAATGCTTTGTTCCAGTTCTCTATTAAAAGGAGGCCTTAATATCCCTTAGTTTCCAATATGGACCCCGCTGCCACGGGAGGGTAGGACAAAAGATGTCATGCAAGTTCTTTTAATAAAGCACATATGACTATTTACGGAATATATGCCTACATTATATCGATGAACTGGAGCTAGTGCCGTATCAACCTAGGTTATAACTATCACATGATGAATATCATCCAACAAGTCACCGATCCAATGCCTACGAATTTATTTATATTGATTTTGCTGCGTTACTATTGCTATCATCACTGTTACACTTGCTACAAAATTACTGCTATCACTGTTACTGTTACTATTGTTGCTGTCACTGCTATCAAAACTATCAAACTACTGTGCTACTGATCACTTTGCTGCAGATAATTAATCTCCAGGTGTGGTTGAATTGACAACTCAACTGCTAATACCTTCAAATATTCTTTGTCTCCCCTTGTGTCGAATCTATAAATTTGGGTTAAATACTTACCCTCAAAAACTGTTGCGATGCCCTATACTTGTGGGTTATCAAGACCTTTTTCTGGCGTCGTTGCCGGGGAGCATAGCTATATTTGTTGAGTCACTTGGGATTATTATCATATTATCACTATGAATAATCTAAAGGATCCTAAACCGAAGATATTTCCCTCAAGTATGAGGGGAGGTAAGAAACTGCCATCCAGTTCTGCTTTAGATTCACCTTCTGTTATGAGTAAACTTGCAACACCACCACATGCTATGAATTCCAATATGTCACAAGTTATTGATGATGCTACTTCTACTATGAATGATGCTTATGATGATGCTATTACCTTGCTTGATAATGATGATGTTCCACTTGGTGATTTTCTTGATGAACATATTGCTAGAGTTATACAACATGATGTTGTTGAATCTGATGATGAGCTTGAAACTGAAACTCCTGAAGCACCTGCTAGAACTAGCCTTCCTAGGTATGAATTGCCTAAGGTACCGGAAGGTTATGTTATGAGTGAAGAAGCAACTAGAAATATTCTTGCTTGCAATGATAGAGATGATCTAGAGAAATTACTATGCAAGTATAAAGAAAATCTCTGAATGCTAGAATGAAATGTGATCCTAAGTTTGCTACTTCACCTATCTGTATTGCTGATAAGTATTACGAATTCTCTGTCGACCTAGAGTTAATTACTTTGGTTGAATCTGATCCTTTCCATGGTTATGAAACTAAAACTGTTGTGGCACATCTTACTAAGTTGAATGATATAGCCACCCTTTTTACTCATGATGAGAAAACTCGCTATTACTTTATTCTCAAATTATTTCCTTTCTCATTAAAGGGTGATGCTAAAACTTGGTACAATACTCTTGCTCCTGGTTGTGTGCGTAGTCCCCATGATATGATTTATTACTTCTCTAAAAAATATTTTCCTACTCATATGAAACAAGCTGCCTTACAGGAAATATTTAACTTTATGCAGACTAAAGAAGAGAGTCTCCCACAAGATTGGGGGAGGCTTCTCCGGATACTTAATTCTTTGCCTGATCATCCTCTTAAGTAAAATGAAATACTTGATATCTTCTATAATGGACTAAACGATGCTTCTAGGGATTTCCTAGATAGTTGTGCTGGTTGTGTTTTCAGGGAACGAACTATTGCTCAAGCTGAAGAATTATTGAATAATATATTGAAAAATTATGATGATTGGACTCTTCCTGAACCACCGGCTAAACCCACTTCGAAGAAGAGGGGTATATTATATCTCAGTCCTGAAGATATCCAAGAGGCAAAGAAATCTATGAAGGAAAAAGGTATTAAAGCTGGGGATGTTAAAAATTTACCTCCTATTGAAGAAATACATGGACTTAACAAACCACCACTGCCTAAGGTGGTAGAGGTAAATTCTCTTATGAAGTTCAATGAAAATGATAATCCTCACAATATGCATCCTAGTCAATGCCTTTATGAGTTTGAAAACTACATTAGAAAACAAGATCACTTCAATGCAAATGTTATGAAACAATTGAAATATCATTCTGATATGATTGCTCGCTTGAGTGACTTGTTATTTAGAATCTCAAATGATGTTAGAGGTGTGGGAAAACATGCTTCTATGGTTCAAACCCAACTAGAACAAGTTGCTAAATCACAAAGAGAATTACTTGATGAAATGAATCATAATATGCATGACTTTGCTGTTAAAGTTGCTACTAGAGGAGGTAAAATGACTCAGGAACCACTTTATCCTAAGGGACACCCAAAAAGAATTGAAAAAGATTCACAAAGAGCTAACACTAGTGCACCTAGTCCTTCTAAAAAGAAAAAGAAGAAGAAAAATGATGAGACTTTGCACACTTCTAATGAACCTGAAATAGAAAAACCTCCTGATAATGACAATGAAACTTCTATCTCTGATGCTGAAACTCAGTCTGGTAATGAACACTCACCTGGTGATAATGAAAAAGATAATGATGAGGTTCATGAAGACACTCAAGCAACCAATGATAAAGAACCAGATAATGATGTTGAGATAGAGCCACCTGTTGATCTTGATAACCCACAACCCAAAAATAAAAGGTATGATAAAAGAGACTTTGTTTCTAGGAAACGCGGTAAAGAAAGAGAACCGTGGGTTCAAAAACCTATGCCTTTTCCACCCAAGTCAACTAAAAAGAATGATGATGAAGAATTTGAACGCTTTGCTGAAATGCTGAGGCCAGTCTTTTTGCGTACTCGCTTGACTGATATCTTGAAAATGCCTCCTTATGCAAAGTATATGAAAGACATCATCACAAATAAGAGAAAAATATCGGAAGCTGAAATCTCCACTATGCTTGCTAATTACACTTTTAAAGATGGAATACCTAAAAAACTTGGAGATACGGGAATACCAACTATACCTTGCTCTATCAAAAAGAATTATGTGAAAACTGCTTTGTGTGATTTAGGAGCTGGTGTTAGTGTTATGCCTTTCTCTTTATATAAAAGACTTGACTTGAATAAACTCACACCTACTGAAGTATCTTTGCGAATGGCTGACAAATCAACTGCCATACCTATCGGTATCTATGAGAATGTGCCCGTTGTTGTTGCTAACGTTACTATTTTGACTGACTTTGTTATACTTGAGATGCCCGAGGACGACAACATGTCGATTATCCTTGGTAGACCCTTCTTGAATACTGCAGGGGCTGTTATTGATTGCAATAAAAGCAAGGCCACTTTTCATATTAATGGTAATGAGCATATGGTGCACTTTCCGAAGAAACAATTCCAAGTGAATGGTATTAATGTTATTGAAAAATCTCCGACAATCACTATTGGAAGTTTTCAAATACCTCTACCTACTATCAAAAAGAAATACGAAATGCTTATTGTTGGGGAAATGCATATCCCCATTGAGGTAACTTAGTGATTTAAGAAAGTTCTTCGGTTTCATGCTAATCGAAAGTGGTTGTTAATAAGACCTGGTCAACCTTATTAATGAATCATTTTTGAATGGTATGAAGTTGACGAATTTAGTAAGCACTACCTCTGTCCTTACTTTTTACTCTCTGTTTTTATTAGTTAAATAAAATAAAATGCCATGTTTTGTCTGTTTTCTGAATTTCCCGTGCAATAAAAAATGACCCAAAAATAAAAGTTCTCAAAGTGCCCTGAAAATTTTATATGATTTTTTCCTAAATATTTAAGAATTTTTGGTGCAAAAATTAACAGAGGGAGGTGCACCAGGTGGGCACAACCCACCTGGGCGCGCCCTAGTGGGTTGTGGTCCCCACGTGGGCCCCCTCACTTACCTCTTCATCCCACATTGTCACCTACCTCCAGAAAAAAATCCCCATTGCTCTCTCTCCCGTGTTCTTTCCCATTTTGCTGCCATTTTCGATCTCTTTGCTCGAAACTCCATTTCCGAAACTGTTTCGAGGATTTGTTGCTTGGTATGTGACTCCATCATTTGTCCAATTAGTTTTTGTTTTAGTGGTTTATACTTTGAATAAATAGCTACTCTTGGTGCTGCTGTAGATGTGCTTGCATGTTCAATTCTTAGTGTCCTAAGTAGTTTGAATGCTTGCTATGGCCTCTATGTATCCCTATGAGTAGTTGCTATTAGTTTTTTGAAGTTTTGTTGGAAAAATTTTGTGAACTAAAAATTCAGATTTTTGTTCATAGGAAAAATTGTACGCGGACATGAATATCTTCAGGAAATTCGGCTCTAGGAAGAACTCCAAGGGTGTTATTGGGGAGTCTTCTGACAATGATCTCCACCTTCAGAGGTTAGCGGAGGTACGACCGTGCGAATGGCCGCATGTCCTGTTCCTGCAAGAAGCTGGAATTCATGATGAGTTCATGCAATTCATTGCCAATGCCGGTCTCACCGACTTCATCGCAGATGAGTGTGACCAACACCAAATCCTCACAAATGTCTTTGTTCAAAGCTTTACATTCTTGCCTAGAAATAATCCTCCTGAAGTGGGCTTTGATTTATATGCTGAAAACCACCAGATACCACTTACTGAATTTTGTGACATATGCATGATCCCGTCTGATGGGAGCTTGGCTGAGCCAAGGCCGGCTGAGTTTGAGGATTTATGTCGCACTTTGACAGTGGGTGATGAGAGGGGAGTGTCAGCCATCACTGTCGGTGGCTTACATTTTCCTGCTGTTCGTTACTTTGCACTTTTTATTACCAAATGCTTGCTTTCTAGGGAGAAGGTGGGTGCACTTAGTTCACCAGACCTTGCTGTTTTACGTCACGCAATAGAGGGTGACAACACTTATAGCATGGGAGCTATTGTGGCTCGTCGCCTCCATCTTAATAAATCCTAGGGAAAAATATATGGTGGGATTTTTGCCACTCGTTTGGCAGATCACTTCGAGGTTGCGATACGCCCTCATGATGTCCCTCTTACCACAGTTTACCTAGACCGTGCAGCCATGCATCACCATCACTTTCTAACACATGACCGTTTTGATCTTGCCATTCCCTATAACTTGGTTTATAACATTGACACTCGTGATGTTACCCCCTTGCATGCACCTGCTTTGTTTGATTCTGTTGCGAGGGGCGGATACCGAATTATGCCTACAGAGATCCTTGCTTACTGGAACGCTCAGGCTGCTGCCGAGGCTGCACAGGCACCTCCGCAGTGGGATGAGTGGATGCCCGTGAAGGAAATATGCCCTAGAGGCAATAATAAAGTTATTATTTATTTCCTCATATCATGGTAAATGTTTGTTATTCATGCTAGAATTGTATTAACCGGAAACATAATACATGTGTGAATACATAGACAAACATAGTGTCAGTAGTATGACTCTACTTGACTAGCTCGTTGATCAAAGATGGTTGAGTTTCCTAACCATAGACATGAGTTGTCATTTGATTAACGGGATCACATCATTAGGAGAATGATGTGATTGACTTGACCCATTCCGTTAGCTTAGCACTTGATCGTTTAGCTTACTGCTATTGCTTTCTTTGATACATAAAGATTGATATACTGGAAGCCTACATTTGGACATCGGAAGAGTTCCGGGTGAAATCGGGATTTTACCGGAGTTCCGGAGGGGTTACCGGAACCCCCCGGGGGTTAATGGGCCTTGTTGGGCCCTAGTGGAGAGAGAGGGGCCGGCCAGGGCAGGCCGCGCGCCCTCCCCCTCTGGTCCGAATTGGACTAGGAAGGGGGGCGGCGCCCCCCTTTCCTTCTCCTTCTCCCCTTCCTTTCCCCTTCCTAATAGGAGTAGGAAAGAGGGGAGTCCTACTCCTACTCCCGGTGCCCCTCTACAGGGCCGGCCGGCCTCCCCCCTTGCTCCTTTATATACGGGGGCAGGGGGCACCCTAGAACACACAAGTTGATCATTGATCTCTCCCAGCCGTGTGCGGTGCCCCCCTCCACCATAATCCACCTCGGTCATATTGTACCGGTGCTTAGGCGAAGCCCTGCGTCGGTAGCTTCATCAACATTGTCATCACGCCGTCGTGCTGACGAAACTCTCCCTCGAGCTCTACTGGATCGTGAGTTCGCGGGACGTCACCGAGCTGAACGTGTGCTGAACGCGGAGGTACCGTACGTTCGGTACTAAGGATCGGTCGATCGTGAAGACATATGACTACATCAACCACGTTGTCATAATGCTTCCGCTTAACGGTCTATGAGGGTACGTGGACAACACTCTCCCCTCTCGTTGCTATGCATCACCATGATCTTGCGTGTGCGTAGGACATTTTTTGAAATTGCTACGTTCCCCAACGGTGGCATCTGAGCCAGGTTATTGCGTAGATGTTATATGCATGAGTAGAACACAAGTGAGTTGTGGGCGATACAAGTCATACTGCTTACCAGCATGTCATACTTTGGTTCGGCGGTATTGTTGGATGAAGTGGCCTGGACCGACATCACGCGTACGCTTACGCGAGACTGGTTCTATCGACGTGCTTTGCACACAGGTGGCTAGTGGGTGTCAGTTTCTCCAACTTTAGTTGAACCAAGTGTGACTAGGCCCGGTCCTTGAGAAGGTTAAAACAGCACTAACTTGACGAACTATCGTTGTGGTTTTGATGCATAGGTAAGAACGGTTCTTGCTCAGCCCGTAGCAGCCACATAAAACTTGTAACAACAAAGTAGAGGACGTCTAACTTGTTTTTGCAGGGCATGTTGTGATGTGATATGGTCAAGACATGATGCTATATTTATAGTATGAGATGATCATGTTTTGTAACGGAGTTATCGGCAACTGGCAGGAGCCATATGGTTGTCGCTTTATTGTATGCAATGCAATCGCCCTGTAATTGCTTTACTTTATCACTAAGCGGTAGCGATAGTCGTAGAAGCAATAGTTGGCGAGACGAGAACGATGCTACGATGGAGATCAAGGTGTCGCGCCGGTGACGATGGTGATCATGACGGTGCTTTGGAGATGGAGATCAAAGGCACAAGATGATGATGGCCATATCATATCACTTATATTGATTGCATGTGATGTTTATCCTTTATGCATCTTATTCTGCTTTGTTTGACGGTAGCTTTATAAGATGATCTCTCACTAAATTTCAAGGTAAAAGTGTTCTCCCTGAGTATGCACCGTTGCACGTCGTGCCGAGACACCACGTGATGATCGGGTGTGATAAGCTCAACGTTCATTTACAACGGGTGTAAGACAGTTTTGCACACGCAGAATACTCGGGTTAAACTTGACGAGTCTAGCATATGTAGATATGGCCTCGGAACACTGAGACCGAAAGGTCGAGCGTGAATCATATAGTAGATATGATCAACATAGCGATGTTCACCATTGAAAACTACTCCATCTCACGTGATGATCAGTTATGGTTTAGTTGATATGGATCACGTGATCACTTAGATGATTAGAGGGATATCTATCTAAGTGGGAGTTCTTCAGTAATATGATTAATCGAACTTAAATTTATCATGAACTTAGTACCTGATAGTATTTTGCTTGTCTATGTTGTTGTAGATAGATGGCCCGTGTTGTTGTTCCGTTGAATTTTAATGCATTCCTCGAGAAAGCAAAGTTGAAAGATGATGGTAGCAATTACACGGACTGGGTCCGTAATTTGAGGATTATCCTCATTGCTGCACAGAAAAATTAAGTCCTAGAAGCACCGCTGGGTGCCAGGCCTGCTGCAGATGCAACTGATGACGTTAAGAACGTCTGGCAGAGCAAAGCTGATGACTACTCGAGTTCAGTGTGCCATGCTTTACAGCTTAGAACCGGGACTTCAACGACGTTTTGAACGTCATGGAGCATATGAGATGTTCCAGGAGTTGAAGTTAATATTTCAAGAAAATGCCCGGATTAAGAGATATGAAGTCTTCAATAAGTTCTACAGCTGCAAGATGGAGGAGAATAGTTCTGTCAGTGAACATATACTCAAAATGTCTGGGTATAACAATCACTTGATTCAACTGGGAGTTAATCTTCCAGATGATAGTGTCATTGACAGAATTCTTCAATCACTGCCACCAATCTACAAGAGCTTCGTGATGAACTATAATATGCAAGGGATGGATAAGACAATTCTCGAGCTCTTCGCAATGCTAAAGGCTGCGGAGGTAGAAATCAAAAAGGAGCATCAAGTGTTGATGGTCAACAAGACCACCAGTTTCAAGAAAAGGGGTAAAGGGAAGAAGAAAGGGAACTTCAAGAAGAACGGCAAACAAGTTGCTGCTCAAGAGAAGAAACCTAAGCCTGAGACTGAGTGCTTCTACTGCAAACAGACTGGTCACTGGAAGCGGAACTGCCCCAAGTATTTGGCGGATAAGAAGGATGGCAAGGTGAACAAAGGTATATGTGATATACATGTTATTGATGTGTACCATACTAGAGCTCGCAGTAGCACCTGGGTATTTGATACTGGTTCTGTTGCTAATATTTGCAACTCGAAACAGGGACTACGGATTAAGCGAAGACTAGCTAAGGACGAGGTGACGATGCGCGTGGGAAATAATTGTTATTTGCTACCTCTACATCTACCTTCGGGATTAGTTTTAGACCTGAATAATTGTTATTTGGTGCCAGCGTTAAGCAAGAACATTATATCTAGATCTTGTTTGATGCGAGAGGGTTATTCATTTAAATCTGAGAATAATGGTTGTTCTATTTATATGAGTAATATCTTTTATGGTCATGCACCCTTGAAGAGTGGTCTATTTGTGATGAATCTCGATAGTAGTGATACACATATTCATAATGTTGAAGCCAAAAGATGCAGAGTTGATAATGATAGTGCAACTTATTTGTGGCACTGCCGTTTGGGTCATATCGGTGTAAAGCGCATGAAGAAACTCCATACTGATGGACTTCTGGAATCACTTGATTATGAATCACTTGGTACTTGCGAACCATGCCTCATGGGCAAGATGACTAAAACGTCGTTCTCTGGAACAATGGAGTGAGCAACGGATTTGTTGGAAATCATACATACTGATGTATGTGGTCCGATGAATATTGAGGCTCGCGGCGGGTATCGTTATTTTCTCACCTTCACAGATGATTTGAGCAGATATGGGTATATCTACTTAATGAAACATAAGTCTGAAACATTTGAAAAGTTCAAAGAATTTCAGAGTGAAGTGGAAAATCATCGTAACAAGAAAATAAAGTTTCTACGATCTGATCGTGGAGGAGAATATTTGAGTTACGAGTTTGGTCTACATTTGAAACAATGCGGAATAGTTTCGTAACTCACGCCACCTGGAACACCACAGCGTAATGGTGTGTCCGAACGTCATAATCGTACTTTACTAGATATGGTGTGATCTATGATGTCTCTTACTGATTTACCGCTATCGTTTTGGGGTTATGCTTTAGAGACGGATGCATTCACGTTAAATAGGGCACCATCTAAATCCGTTGAGACGACGCCTTATGAACTGTGGTTAGGCAAGAAACCAAAGTTGTCGTTTCTTAAAGTTTGGGGTTGCGATGCTTATGTGAAAAAGCTTCAGCCTGATAAGCTCGAACCCAAATCGGAGAAATGTGTCTTCATAGGATACCCAAAGGAGACTGTTGGGTACACCTTCTATCACAGATCCGAAGGCAAGACATTCGTTGCTAAGAATGGATCCTTTCTAGAGAAGGAGTTTCTCTCGAAAGAAGTGAGTGGGAGGAAAGTAGAACTTGATGAGGTAACTGTACCTACTCCCTTATTGGAAAGTAGTTCATCAAAGAAACCGGTTTCTATGACACATACACCAATTAGTGAGGAAGTTAATGATGTTTATCATGAATCTTCAGATCAAGTTACTACCGAACCTCGTAGGTCAACTAGAGTAAGATCCGCACCAGAGTGGTACGGTAATCCTATTCTGGAGGTCATGTTACTTGACCAAGGCGAACCTACGAACTATGAAGAAGCGATGGTGAGCCCAGATTCCGCAAAATGGCTTGAGGCCATGAAATCTGAGATGGGATCCATGTATGAGAACAAAATATGGACTTTGGTTGACTTGCCCGATGATCGGCAAGCCATAGAGAATAAATGGATCTTCAAGAAGAAGACTGACGCTGACGGTAATGTTACTGTCTACAAAGCTCGACTTGTTTCGAAAGGTTTTTGACAAGTTCAAGGAGTTGACTATGATGAGACTTTCTCACCCGTAGCGATGCTTAAGTCTGTCCGAATCATGTTAGCAATTGCCGCATTTTATGATTATGAAATTTGGCAAATGGATGTCAAAACTGCATTCCTGTATGGATTTCTAGAAGAAGAGTTGTATATGATGCAACCAGAAGGTTTTGTTGATCCAAAGGGAGTTAACAAAGTGTGCAAGCTCCAGTGAACCATTTATGGACTGGTGCAAGCCTCTCGGAGTTGGAATAAACGTTTTGATAGTGTGATCAAAGCATATGGTTTTATACAGACTTTTGGAGAAGCCTATATTTACAAGAAAGTGAGTGGGAGCTCTGTAGCATTTTTAATATTATATGTGGATGACATATTTCTGATTAGAAATGATATAGAATTTCTAGATAGCATAAAAGGATACTTGAGTAAGAGTTTTTCAATGAAAGACCTCGGCGAAGCTGCTTATATATTGGGCATCAAGATCTATAAAGATAGATCAAGACGCTTAATTGGACTTTCACAAAGCACATACCTTGATAAAGTTTTGAAGAAGTTCAAAATGGATCAAGCAAAGAAAGGATTCTTCCCTGTGTTACAAGGTGTGAAGTTGAGTCAGACCCAATGCCCGACCACTGCAGAAGATAGAGAGAAAATGAAAAATGTTCCCTATGCTTCAGCCATAGGCTCTATCATGTATGCAATGCTGTGTACCAGACCTGATGTGTGCCTTGCTATTAGTTTAGCAGGGAGGTGCCAAAGTAATCCGGGAGTGGATCACTGGACAGCGGTCAAGAACATCCTGAAATACCTAAAAAGGACTAAGGATATGTTTCTCGTTTATGGAGGTGACAAAGAGCTCGTCGTAAATGGTTACGTCGATGCAAGCTTTAACACTGATCCGGACGATTCTAAATCGCAAACCGGATACGTGTTTACATTGAACGGTGGAGCTGTCAGTTGGTGCAGTTCTAAACAAAGCGTCGTGGCGGGATCTACGTGTGAAGCGGAGTACATAGCTGCTTCGGAAGCATCAAATGAAGGAGTCTGGATGAAGGAGTTCATATCCGATCTAGGTGTCATACCTAGTGCATCGGGACCAATGAAAATCTTTTGTGACAATACTGGTGCAATTGCCTTGGCAAAGGAATCCATATTTCACAAGAGAACCAAGCACATCAAGAGACGCTTCAATTCCATCCGGGATCAAGTCCAGGTGGGAGACATAGAGATTTGCAAGATACAAACGGATCTGAATGTTGCAGACCCGTTGACTAAGCCTCTTCCACGAGCAAAACATGATCAGCACCAAGACTCCATGGGTGTTAGAATCATTACTGTGTAATATAGATTATTGACTCTAGTGCAAGTAGGAGACTGAAGGAAATATGCCCTAGAGGCAATAATAAAGTTATTATTTATTTACTCATATCATGATAAATTTTTATTATTCATGCTAGAATTGTATTAACCGGAAACATAATACATGTGCGAATACATAGACAAACATAGTGTCACTAGTATGCCTCTACTTGACTAGCTCGTTGATCAAAGATGGTTGAGTTGCCTAACCAAAGACATGAGTTGTCATTTGATTAACAGGATCACATCATTAGGAGAATGATGTGATTGACTTGACCCATTCCGTTAGCTTAGCACTTGATTGTTTAGCTTACTGTTGTTGCTTTCTTCATGACTTATACATGTTCCTATGACTATGAGATTATGCAACTCCCGAATACCAGAGGAACACTTTGTGTGCTACCAAACATCACAATGTAACTGGGTGATTATAAAGGTGCTCTGCAGGTGTCTCCGATGGTGTTCGTGGAGTTGGCATAGATCAAGAATAGGATTTGTCACTCCGATTGTCGAAGAGGTATCTCTGGGCCCTCTCGGTAATGCACATCACTATAAGCCTTGCAAGCAATGTGACTAATGAGTTAGTTGCGGGATGATGCATTACAGAACGAGTAAAGAGACTTGCCGGTAACGAGATTGAGCTAGGTATTGAGATACCAACGATTGAATCTCGAGCAAGTAACATACCGATGAGAAAGGGAACAACGTATGTTGTTATGCGGTTTGACCAATAAAGATCTTCGTAGAATATGTAGGAACCAATATGAGCATCCAGGTTCTGCTATTGGTTATTGATCAGAGACATGTCTCGGTCATGTCTACATAGTTCTCGAACCCGTAGGGTCCGCACGCTTAAAGTTCTATGACGATCGGTATTATGAGTTTATATGTTTTGATGTACCGAAGGTAGTTCGGAGTCCCGGATATGATCACGGACATGACGAGGAGTCTCGAAATGGTCAAGACATAAAGATTGATATATTGGAAGCCTACATTTGGACATCGGAAGAGTTCCAGGTGAAATCGGGATTTTACCGGAGTGCCGGAGGGGTTACCGGAAACCCCCCCCCCCGGGGGGGGGGTTAATGGGCCTTGTTGGGCCCTAGTGGAGAGAGAGAGGGTCCGGCCAGGGCAGGCCACGCGCCCCTCCCCCTCTGGTCTGAATTGGACTAGGAAGGGGGGCGGCGCCCCCCTTTCCTTCTCCTTCTCCCCCTTCCTTTCCCCTTCCTAGTAGGAGTAGGAAAGAGGGGAGTCCTACTCCTACTAGGAGGAGGACTCCTCCTCCTGGCGCGCCCTACAGGGCCGGCCGGCCTCCCCCCTTGCTCCTTTATATATGGGGCAGGGGCACCCTAGAACACACAAGTTGATCATTGATCTCTCCCAGCCGTGTGCGGTGCCCCCCTCCACCATACTCCACCTCGGTCATATCGTAGCGGTGCTTAGGCGAAGCCCTGTGTCGGTATCTTCATCAACATCGTCACCACACCGTCGTGCTCACGAAACTCTCCTTCGAGCTCTAATGGATCGTGAGTTCGCGGGACGTCACCGAGCTGAACGTGTGCTGAACGCGGAGGTGCCGTACGTTCGGTACTAAGGATCGGTCGATCGTGAAGACGTATGACTACATCAACTGCGTTGACATAACGCTTCCCCTTAACGGTCTACGAGGGTACATGGACGACACTCTCCCTCTCGTTGCTATGCATCACCATGATCTTGCGTGTGCGTAGGAATTTTTTTGAAATTACTACGTTCCCCAACAACCCGCTCCTCTGGATCCCTACTACCCTCCAGGCTACTGAGCGATTACCAAATTAGGCCAAAAGCCTAAGCTTGGGGGAGTACGTGTCTCTCACCGACATTATATTCATGTCTAGATATCATTCTATCTGTCGGTGCTCACACTTTTTCATTGTATCATCCATGCTTAGATTTATTTTCTTGCTTTCTTCTTGTGTGTTTGAAAAACATTAGAAAACCAAAAAAATTAGTTGTAGTAATTTAATTTCTATGCATGCCTAGTAGTAGCACTAAAAAGAAAATATCCAAAAAGATTTCCTTGTTCTTCTTTTGCTTGTTGGGAGCTTTCCCGTGTAAATAGTTTTTCTCGTTTTCTCGTTTTTGCTTTTTACTTTTTGCTCGTTGAAGAAAATAAAAAACTCCAAAAATATTTTAGTGTGTTTCTCTGAATTTCTTTTCTTTTTATTCGAGTCTTACCGAGGAGAAGACCACGATGAAAATGTTGAGTGGCTCTCATATGAATAACTGTTGAACTAATAAGAGCACATTTTATCTTGTCTTCTCCTGTTGAATAAAATGTTTCCATATCCCAGCTTAGTCCACGACATTTTTGCACTATTATTATTTTCATATCATTCGGCCGTGCAAGTGAAAGGCAATAATGATGATATTCGATGAGCTGGCCGTGGCAAAGAGAAACTGATATGAACTCGACTTGTTCTTGTTGTGTAAATATGTTTAACCTAGTGCCCATGATTCAGCCCATTATGATTAAACATGTTTGCAATGACAATTAGAGATTATATTTTCTCATGCCATGCATAAGTAGTTGGGAGTCAATTGATTTATCTCGGATATCAACATAGTGTTAAAATGATTATGATGTAGTATGATGATATGGTATCCTCCTCCGAATGTTCGAGTGGCTTGACTTGGTACATGTTCATGCATGTAGTTGAATCAAAACCAACATAGCCTCTATAATGTTTATGTTCATGGTGTTCGTATCCTACTCATGCTAGTGTCCAATGTTACTTATGCATAATGCCTGGTCATGATCGTTGTTGCTCTCTAGCTGGCCGCTTCCCAATCTTAAATTGCTAGCCTTCGCCTGTACTAAGTGGGAATTCTGCTTGTACATCAAAACCTTGAACCCAAAGTTATTCCAGATGAGTCCACCATACCTACCTATATGTGGTATTACCCTGCCGTCCTAAGTAAATTTGCATGTGCCACCTCTAAAAACTTCTAAAAAGAATTATTCGTTTTGTGTGCCTGGATCGTTCATGGAACGACAGGAGGTGGTCGATATCTTCCGTGCTAAGCATGTTATCCTCAGGTCGAGTGTTTATTCACTCGCCATCGCACGAGGAAATGGGCGGTATTAGGGGTGCCCAGTCCCAAATTGCAAATATAAAAAAGAGTTCATCTCTTGAATAATCAAACAAAAACTCCCAATGGAGTCAAAACTTTTACTTTCCGCTTGGGGACCGCCACTAGCGTGCTTAGCATTGAAGATGTTGATAACTGATGGTCGTGAAGTGAATGAGAAGGGTTCATGTCTCAAAATTATCATTTATCTCTGTTTTAAAAATTGAGCTCTGACACCTCTACAAATCACTGCTTCCGTCTGTGAAGGGGCTTTCTATTTACTTTTATGTTGTGTCACCACCTTCTATTCACAAGCGCCAGAAACTGAGTAGACACTACAAAAAAATACACTTCCGTGATGATACGTGTTTGTCACAGTAGGTCGCATTTTCTGTCATGCATGTACATCCATGACGATTTTATGACAGAATCAAGATAGTCATACATGTGCTGTCGTAGAAGTGTTCCATGACATTACCAAAATTACCATCACGGAAGTGTCCACTTCCATGATGATAAATCCCGCGTCACAGAAGTGCTTTCGTCAAGGGTGACCGACACGTGGCATCCACCGTAACGGAACACCGTTAAGCTATCGGGTCGGGTTTTGGGTCCGATAACCCTTTAACAGCCCCGACCAATGGGGATTTTCCATGTGTAAAATCATCATTGGCTGGAGGAAACACGTGTCGGCTCATCGTTGGGACAGATGTCATCCACTCATTGGACAGAAGGCGCCTATGATACGTCGACACGTGGCATGGCCCAACAGAGGCCCATTCCTGTGAAAAGGCCGGCCCGTTTGACTTGGTCAAAAGGTGGCGGGCCGGCCCATGTAAAGCTTGTTAACGGCCTGTCCGCATATAGCCCATTTACAGCCCGCTAACCCAAGGCCCGTTACGCCCTATTCGAATTAGGCCCAGTAGCGTCATCTGGGCCACCCAATATGATTCCAGCCCGTTTTCACTTCTGGCCCATGTATGGCCACGTCTTTCGGCCCATATGAGGCCCTATGTAACTCTTGGCCTATTAACGGCACATGGTGAAACTGGCCCGTAATGAACAGTGTATCACTTTACACCCATTAACGGCCCGTGGTGAAATTGGCCCGTAATGAACAGTGTATCACTTTATACCCATTAACGGCCCGTTATTCCGTTGGGCCGTTTCCAGCTCATGTTATCTTTCGGCCTTCTCAGAGCCCATTTATTCTTGGGCTCATTTCCAGCATTCGCTTACTTACGGCCCGTTACTGTCATTTTCTGCTTGTGGGCCAAATTCAGCCCGTGGTTACAGTCGGCCCGTTTGTGGTCCGTTAATATGTTGGGCCGTTTTCATAGCGTCATCAAATACGGCCTATTAACGATGGCCCGTTATGGTCGGCCCATGAACGGACGATTCCAACTCTAGCCCGTTTACGGCCATAATGTGGCCTGTTATTGGCCCATGTTTGCCCAATCGATCATACTGCCCGTATAAGGCCCATTGATGATACGACCCGTAGAAGGCCCATTGTTTCTATGGCCCGTAGAAGGCCCATTGTTTCTACGGCCCGTAGAAGGCCCACTGTTTCTACGGCCCGTAGAAGGCCCACTATTTCTACGGCCCGTAGGAGGGCCAGTGTCACTACAGTAAATATTAGCCCATGGTTTTTTAGGGTCAAATATTAGCCCATGGTTATTGTGGCCTAGTTTTAAAAAATAGGTTATTGCAGCCACTAGCAAACCGCGGAAAAAGAACTGCAATGACTACAAGCAAACAAATAAACAAGACAACAAGGAAATAAATAAGCAAGCAACTTACGCTAGGCTATCACGGCTATCACACATATTACATCCACTGGGCATCAAGGTTCGCCACCAGTGCAAATAAACGCGCCGACAAAAGAATATACAAAACTGAGAGCACTTCAGAAGGCACTAGGCCTGGCCATGTCAGGCCCCCCAAGCAGCTAAAGAAGCTGAGTAGACCTCAGTTGTGTCAACGATAGATGCATCAACACTAGATTTAAGGCATGATGGTGTGCACGGCAGTCCTCTGACATATTCATTGCATCTTTGACTTCAAGTCGGAGCTGAGCTGAAGCAAGCCTTTCCGCTTTAAGTTGAGACTGAAGAAGTCGAACTGATTGAGGCAGCGACTGCACAGAGGTTGTCTCACACCTGCTGGTGAGTAGCTTCAACTCACTGTCTTCATCAAGACAGGACCTTGGGGTCATCTCGCTGTCCTCAAGATGGTTTGGCTCACTATCTTCCCTAAAGTTCTGCCTGGCGTAAGAGATACGAGTCTGAAAGAGAAACAAGGAGACACGTAACAGGTTTCACAATTATATAAGCAAATAAATGGATCTGTTCTGCATAAGGAACATGTTTTTACAACTACAATTTGAAACTGGTAGTTGTTGCAAACATCCAATCAGATGTAAACAGCAAAGCAAACAGCAGTGGAGGAAATTATGCCTATCCAAATCTATACTAGAACAAAGTTTGAACGCTTGAGAAGGATGAACTTACATTACATGTTAACACGGGCTGGACAAAGCCCTTCTCCATGTTGATGGAAGGATAATTCAATAAATTCCCCAAAGAAAATTCTTTATAAGCGTTGCCATTATTCTACATTTTGCAAAGAGTAAATATAGATCAAATAATATTGGAAGAAATAGAGGATAATGAAGCTCAGGTGCAGACTGATGATACATGATCAAATAGCAATTAATTAAGTACAGCGTTACAAGGCAAAAGGGAGAGAGGTACTGACAAGAGCAATGCAGAGCCCATTATTGTTTTGAGATCGTATGATCCTTTGAGCAAGGAGATTCATCTGAAATTAGTTTTCATACAAGAGAGAAGGTAAGGCACAAGCAGAAATTTAGGAGTTCAAATTTTGAATTGATATCATAGACAGTACCTGACGTTGGGCTCCCAGCAGTTCTAATAGGGGTTTGGCCACTGGAGTAGGGGTAAAGTGTGGTACAGTTGGGCCTGTGTTTTCTGTGGCTGCTGATCTATCTGATTTAACAGGTATCACTACCTTTTCCAAATACCTAGTTTGTACTCCTTGACGATCTGCACTCACCCTCTTCCTTTTGGACATCTATTACGAAAGAACAACATTTGACTGGAAAAACATAGTGTGACGACACATGGAATAGGTACAGAAAATGGATAGGTATGGCATATACTCATATATGATGCTTAAACTAAGCAGATGGTGCAACAAAGTAGAAGTAATGCAAAGGTCAGATGCAAAATATGTGCGACCAATACAACTTTGCAAAGTTAGAGCAAGCACCTTGATGGGTGAATAAGATAGGCCATCCTCCACCATGCCAAGTTTGTTAGCCAGTGGATCGTTCCGCAATATTCCTCTCGTGCGCCCATTCTCATATTCATTTTGATAATGTTCAATATCTGACATGCATGAAAACATAAAAACAAGTGAGATTTTCTTTGTAATGCAGAAGTGATTCTAATCCAATACTGCCTCCCTGTAAACCCCTTTGTGTTATCTCTGCAATTCTTTTAAAAGATGCCATGCATGTTGTAATTTGTTGTGTGCATTAATATAATGTGGCCTACTACTCAAAATATGAGAGCTCCAGAAGTGATGACACTTCGCAGATGATAGCTTCAACATATAGTAAAGAAGAACAAGTCGACCTGACCTGACAGATTCAAAATATACTAAGGGAGAACAACTCGACCTGACCAGTCGACCGCAAGAGAAGAGTATCATCTTAAAGAAGAGCAGAAGAGCAAGCAAATTGAAGATATTACAAGTCTTTCAATACAATGGCGGTTGGCCACCCATGATGAACCAGAGCGCACAGAGAAATACTATTCTTTCCGGTCTCTCCATATGTGGCTCACATGCATTTCGAAACTAAAGTAGGAACATTTAGCTAACCAATTAAACATCTCTCAGTTTTACTAATATCAGATATGAATTTGTACAACTAAGCTTGTTTAGCTCGATGGGTGGAGCAGTGCTATTACGACACGAACCACTTAGGCTGATTGTGGTCATCATAAAATGGGGAAAACATAAGCATGATGAGTACAGTGTTGACCGTGGCAGTGGGATGGCAGATCTGAAGCTGCAAACCGCGCAAAGGGTAGTTAGAAACCGATGTTTGCTTTGAAATAACAACTAAGATTTGGTATGGACAAGAAAGTACGGTCAACAAGTGACAAAGAAATGCAATTATGCTGTCTCTCTATATGTCGCGACATGCATTTGGAAACTCAAGTGGGACCTTTAGCTAACCAATTAAATGTGTCGGTTAACTAATATCAGTATCATATCACAATCATATTTGAACAACTAAGCTTTCGAATTCTAAGTGTTGTGTTGTCTAGCTTGAAGGGTGGAGTAATGCTAGTACGACAGAAAGCACCTACGCAGATCATAGTAGAGTAGATAAAAGGGGAAAACCCTAAGCATCAAGAGAAAAATCAGGATAGTGGAACTAGCTGGACCAGTGGGTGGCGCACATGCTTTTCGAAACGAATATAGGAACATTAGGTGACCAATTAAACATTCTCTGCTTTAGTGATATGAGCATCATATCATATTCGTATTTGTAACATCCCAAATTTTCAATTTGGAATGTTATACATAGATCATCATTGCATATCATGTTTTATTGCATTTTGACAAATCCTCGATAAATCCTAAGCAACTCAAGGACCCTCGGAGAGAGTTGGGGATTTTCTCAAATTTTCTTATTTGATTTTTCAAACGAGGATTGGGATTTTAATTATTTTTCTCTCCGGAAAAATATTTCATCTTTAAATAAACGAGAGGAGAAAATATGACTTCTCCAAAACAATTGAAATACTGGAGGAAAAATGTTAAAAACATTTTTGGAATTTATTTGCAATTTTTATTGCATTTAAAAATATGCATGTTTTCAAAATATTTATTTTTGATTTTAAAAATGTTCACCCTATTCTAGATTTTCTAACTAGACGGGGAAAATTTATTTCATATTTTTCTGAATTTTATTTATTTTTCTATGCAATATTTTCCCCGGAACATATTTAAAAAAAACCCTAGATCGGTTTTTTTCGGTTTTCTTATTTCACGAGAGTTCACCGAACCGTTCGTTTTAACGAACGCGTTCGTCGGTTTTTCTCTGTTAACGAACGTCCGTTATTTAACCGTTCGTCCGTTTTTCTTTTTCGACGGATTTTCTCGTTATTTTCTCAGATTCGATTTCTGATCGAAACTTCGAATCTGTTTAACTTTTCGCTCGTTTATCGGAATCAGGTGATTCAAGCGCCTAGAGTTTTGTCTCGAAATTCTCTTTCCGTTTAACCTACTCAAACAAGTTTTTTCTACAGTAAAATTTGACCTAGATCCAGATTAGCAAACGAAGTTTCTTTCTTTCGCCGTTTGACTTTCTTTGTTTCTTTCGAGTTGATTCTTTTTGCAAACCGGAGTTCTTAAGTTGAACTTTCTGGTTGGATCTTTCATTCGAGTTGTACCTGTGCATTAGATGAGTACTGATTGTATGCTTGTTTGTTTGCGATAGAGTACCCGGAGTGTGCCGCTTGTTACTTCGACTCGCTAGGTTTTGCGGATCATCAGCAAGGCAAGTAACACTTTGATCATACCCCGTTCATACCCAGTTTTATTGCATTAGATCTATTTCCTCAAACACATTGCATGATTAGGATCTAATTAAACTGTGGGTATTGGGAAGTAGTTGAGGTAGTACCTATTACCTGTTTCATATATCAAACCCTCGGGAGTTACTTCTACGTTGCTTTTATTAATGCCATGCTATGCGTAGACGTGGATTGGGTTTGAGAGATATTCATGACAGATGTGAGTGTTTAATAATGGTTCAACTTAAGGTGGCAACTAAAACTCACATCTGGGTGGATTGAGACACCTGGAGAACCTAGTGTTGTCTGTATGTATAAGGTCCGCCACCCAGGCTCAAAGGGATCATAAGATTATTCATGCTAGAAACTTCCGTGTGCAGCCGCAAGCTATTATGGGCTCTAGCATAGCTGAGTAGGTTACAGGATCTCTTGAAGAGGTGGACTAGCAGATGTAGGGGAAAGTAGGTGTACCGGTCCATCCACAGTAAAGAGTGATTTTTTCTGAAAGACTGTGTCTCAGTCATCCGTTTCTCAAACATCATGTAGTGCGAGAATCAAGCGGAGGCGATCGAGTCTTGTGGGGAAAAGTGCACAAACCTCTGCAGAGTGTACAAACTGATCATGATTAGCCGTGTCCCCGGTTATGGACAACTTGAGTATCTAGTACCTGGATTATCATTTGAATCTCATCACCGTGATACTTATAATTAATTTTGTTGGGTTAATGATGTTACTTAATTGGGATTGAGTTGGAGGTACCTTCTCAATGTTTCAACCACCATGATAGTTAAATAAAATTTATTCCTTTGCAGTAGGATAAAATTGGCTTTTCGCAAAACTGTAACCATAGAGCCTTTCCACCAGCCATATATGCATATAGTATAGCATTATTATTGTTCATTGCTCTCTATGTGTTGCTTTGCCAGCATATTCTATGTGCTGACCCGTTTTCTGGCTGCAACGTTTCATGTTGCAGACTTTTCAGACGACGAGTAAGGTGCCTTAGGTCGTGGTCTTATACTCAGTGATGCCGCTGGAGTTGATCGACTCACTTATCTTCCAAGTCTTCCGCTGTTATCGTTATTAGATGGCCTTAAGCCATGTTTATTATACTTAATCTCTTTGGAGATATTCGATGTAATAAGTGTGTGATTGCTACTCTGTTATAAATCCTCCATTTGTATTGTGCGTGTCAGCATTACTGATCTAGGGATGACACTGGTGCAAAGCAGCACAGGCCATTTGAGGTCTGGTCGCTACAAAGTTGGTATCAGAGCACATGCTGACTATAGGACACGACCACTTAGCTTAAGCCCTAGAAAACTTCTCTCTTCTCATTTCTGACCCCTCTCCACTTTCTACTCTTTTGGGAATGGCGAATGCAAGGAGCAAGTTCATGCAACCCGATGAAGACACGCCGTTTGGACGACATTTGAAGGAAGTCACCAAGTACTTGAACATAGGAATACCAAGCGTCACCGGAACCTACAACGCTACATTACCTGAAGAGGAGAGCTGGAAGATTCAAGTTATCATTCCAGGAAGGACGTTTGCGCCAATTACGGAACCCATGAGATTGGTTTTCGAGGCACCAACTTGGAGTTTAGGGAAGAGCATGGCCACACATATCGTCATGGGACGCATTGGAGAAGTCTATCACCATGAGCTTAAGGATACAATTTATCAAATTTGTGGACGTCGAGACGCGCAATGGGAGATGATCAAGACCAAGAAGGATGGATCAATTGCAGCTTTCATCCAGGAGCAGAACCAACATATTCGACGCCAGGAGAACCAGATATGCACGGACAAGGAAGAACTGAAGAAGGCATTCACGAAGATCAAGGAACTCCAAGAAGAACTCAAGACTACACGCGAAGATTATCTGGAGGAAATCAACGCACTAGTCGGGAAGATTGACGACCTGGAGAATAAGATTGGAGCATTCGTGAGAAATCCAGTGCCAAAAGCAGAAGTCGACGAATGCACTTGTCCCGATAACTACATCATCATCGACGACACCGACTCGGAACCAAGTGAAGACGAATGGATTGATGAAGCTGGAGCAGACATCATGGAGTCTTCAACGGATCAGAATTTTTAGTAGACTACCATATCAGTAGTAGTTTTCCCCCATTTAGTAGTATAGTTCAAGCACTTTGTAACGCTAGTTAGATCGATTGTTTTGCCTTGTTTGGATTGATTGAGTGATATTGATTGAATTTGTTTCATGAGCATATGGGTAGTGTTTTCTCTCTAGACCTCATTCTATTCTTAATTCTCATCTTTTCTAAACCTATCAGATGCCTCCGAGACGCGACACCGGATTTGTTTTCCCGCCAGAGATCACCCAGTTGATTCAGCAACAGAATGCCTTGATGCAAGTGTTAGTTCAGAACCAAGGCAACAACAACAACAACAACAACAACAACAACCCACCGCCACCACCACCTGTTGACCACTTAGCCCGTTTCTTAAGGCTAAACCCGCCGGTGTTTTCCAGTAGCACCGAGCCGATTGTTGCAGATGATTGGCTCCGCAAAGTTGGAAGGGAGTTGACCACTGCAGGATGCACAGATGCGGAAAGAGTGCGTTTTGCCGCACATCAGCTTGATGGACCCGCAGCATCATGGTGGGAGAATTATACAGCCACGCACCCTATTGACACTGTCACATGGGACCAGTTTCAGCAAGCTTTCCGTACAGCTCATGTTTTGGCAGGAGCTATAGCTATGAAGAAGCGTGAGTTTCGCAACCTACGCCAAGGAGGACGCACCGTAGGCCAGTATGTGGAAGATTTCAGTAAGTTAGCACGTTATGCACCAGATGACGTTGCTACGGATGCAGCCAAGCAGGAGAAGTTTCTGGAAGGATTGAATGATGAGCTGAGTATGCAGTTGATGGTAGCAACTTTCAACAACTACCAGGAGCTGGTAGATAGAGCTCTCATGATAGAAGGGAAGCAACAGCAGATTGAAAACCGCAAGAGGAAGTATGGACAAGGGAAGTATAATTCTGGAGCCCAGCAGAAGCCACGATTTACCCCGAAGCCGGGAGGACAGTTTCAGCATACCCATGGAGGAGGTAGTTCGCACAACCATAATGGCTCCAAGAATGGTAATGGGAATGGAGGAGGAAACGGACAGAACCGCACCAACCCATCTACCCCAACCAAGAGAGATCTAAGTCACATTACTTGTTTCAAGTGCCAGAAGACGGGACATTATGCTACTGATTGTCCCGAAGCCCAAAATGGAAATGGCAATGGAAGCTCTGGGAAGAAGCCGAACCCGTTCAACAAAGGACATGTGAACCACGTGAGCGTGGAGGAGGTTGAAGCGCAGCCTGATCCAGTAATAGGTAAGTTTTTGGTTAAGTCGTTTACTACAACTGTTCTTTTCGATACTGGTGCATCGCATTCATACATATCAAGGGGATTCGTAAACAAGTTTAAGATGTCTACCCAAGTTCTCAAAAGCCCCATGTTAGTAACCTCGCCAGGAGCAGAGTATATGGCCACCCAAGGATGTTTTAAGATACCGTTGGCCATTGGTAGGCATGTTTTCCCCTCAGACTTCATTGTTTTGGAATCGCAAGGTTTGGATGTGATTTTGGGAATGGATTGGCTATCGTTGTATGGAGGAAACATCGATTGTGCCAGCAAGACTATTTTGCTCACCACCTCGGAAGGAAAAAGGATCAAGTATGTATCCCGGCATATGCCGAAGAGGACTCAAGTGAATTCCTTATCAGGAGTTGTACAGGAGGAAGTACCAGTGGTGAAGGATTATCCGGATGTATTTCCAGAAGAGTTGCCAGGCATGCCACCAGATAGAGACATTGAGTTCTTGATTGAACTTTTGCCAGGCACAGGGCCAATATCTAAGAGACCGTATAGGATGCCCGCAAAGGATTTGGAGGAAATTAAGAAGCAGATCAAGGAGTTACTGGATAAAGGCTATATTCGCCCAAGTTCGTCACCTTGGGGATCACCAGTACTTCTAGTGGAGAAGAAAGATGGACCGCTGAGGATGGTTGTTGATTACCGAGGATTGAATGAAGTGACCATCAAAAACAAGTACCCACTGCCGATGATCAATGATTTGTTTGACCGCCTACAAGGAGCTAAAGTATTTTCCAAGATCGATCTACGATCGGGATACCATCAGTTAAAGATTCGAGAGCAGGATATACCTAAGACGGCATTTACCACCAGATATGGATTGTATGAGTATACCGTTATGTCATTTGGACTGACTAACGCACCGGCCTATTTCATGAACCTGATGAACAAAGTGTTTATGGAGTTTTTGGATAAGTTCGTCGTGGTGTTCATTGATGATATTTTAATCTTTTCCAAGGATGAAGAAGAGCATGAGGAGCATTTGCGATTGGTACTTGAGAAGCTCAGGGAACATCAGTTATATGCCAAGTTCAGCAAATGTGAGTTTTGGTTGAAGGAAGTTGGATTCCTTGGACATGTTATTTCTGGAGAAGGAATAGCAGTAGACCCTGCCAAGGTTGACACAGTGACAAGTTGGGAATCACCCACGACAGTTGGAGAAATCCGGAGTTTTCTTGGACTTGCAGGATACTACCAGAGATTTATCGAGAATTTCTCAAGGATTTCTAAGCCCATGACTGAGCTATTGAAGAAGGACACCAAATTTAATTGGACTGAGGAATGTGAAGCTAGTTTCCAGGAGTTGAAGAAACGATTGGTTACCTCACCCGTGTTGATTCTGCCAGATCAACGCAAGGACTATGAAGTTTATTGCGACGCTTCTCGTCGAGGACTTGGAGCAGTGCTTATGTAGGAAGGAAGAGTTGTTTCGTATGCTTCACGACAACTTAAACCCCATGAGAAGAATTATGCTACGCATGATTTGGAATTAGCAGCCGTGGTGCATGCATTGAAGACATGGAGACATTTTCTCATCGGAAACCATTGTGAGGTGTACACGGATCACAAGAGTTTGAAGTACATTTTCACGCAGAAGGAGTTAAACCTCAGACAGAGGAGATGGTTGGAGCTCATCAAAGACTATGATATGAGATTGCATTATCACCCTGGAAAGGCTAACATAGTAGCAGACGCGTTGAGCCGCAAGAGTCATGTCAACACCCTCATGACAGGAGAGTTACCTCAGGAGTTAGCCGAGGACATACGTGAGCTATGTTTGGAGATAGTCCCAAGAGGCTATTTAGCGTCATTGGATATTCAGTCTACCTTGATGGACAAGATCAAAGAAGCTCAGAAGACAGACAAGGAGATTGAAGAGATAAAGGAGAAGATGAGCAAAGGAAAAGCCAAGGGATTTCGTGAGGATGAGCACGATACCTTATGGTTCGAGGACCGCGTATATGTGCCAAATGATCCGAAGATCAGGAAGTTGATTTTGTAAGAAGCCCATGATTCACCGTACTCGATTCACCCAGGGAATACCAAGATGTATTTGGATTTGAAGAATACTTTCTGGTGGACCGGAATGAAGAAGGATATTGCGGAGTTCGTAGCAGTTTGTGATGTATGTCAGAGAGTGAAGGCAGAGCATCAGAAGCCAGCAGGATTGCTACAACCATTGCCGATACCCAAATGGAAGTGGGATAAAATAGGCATGGATTTTATCACAGGATTACCCAGGACCCGTTCAGGCTATGACTCGATATGGGTTGTAGTCGATCGTTTGACAAAAGTGGCTCATTTCATTCCAGTGAAGACCACTTACACCAGTGCTAAGTTGGCAAAGATATACATGACCAGGATAGTATGTTTGCATGGAGTTCCGAGGACCATTGTATCAGACAGAGGATCCCAATTTACCTCGAAGTTTTGGAAGCAGTTACATGAAACACTGGGAACCAGGCTGGAATTTAGTACAGCATTTCATCCACAGACAGATGGACAGACCGAGAGAGTCAACCAGATTTTGGAGGACATGTTGAGAGCATGTGCGCTAGATTATGGATCAAGTTGGGACGACAATTTGCCATATGCGGAGTTTTCTTATAACAATAGTTATCAAACCAGTTTGAAGATGGCCCCTTTCGAAGCTTTGTACGGAAGGAGGTGTAGAACACCGTTGTTATGGGACGAAGTTGGAGACCGTCAGTTGTTTGGACCAGATTTGATTAAGGAGTCTGAACAGAAAGTGAAGTTGATTCGTGATAGGCTCAAGGTAGCCCAATCCAGGCAGAAGAGTTGTACTGATTCTAAACGCAAGGAGATAGTTCACGAAATCAGAGACAGAGTGTATCTTCGAGTATCACCACTACGAGGAGTGAAACGCTTTGGAGTTAAGGGAAAGTTAGCGCCTCGTTTTATCGGACCATACAGAGTGTTGGAACGTATGGGAGAAGTTGCCTACAAGCTGGAATTGCCCGAAGGATTGTCTGAAGTACATGATGTATTTCACGTTTCGCAGTTGAAGAAGTGCCACGCAGAGATGGCTGAAATACCGCTGAGAGATACTGTGCCACTGGAAGCGATTCAGTTGGAAAGTGATTTGACCTATGAGGAGAAGCCAGTTAAGATTCTCGAGTATGCCAGCCGAGTTACCCGCAGCAAGGTTATTAAGTTTTGCAAAGTTCAGTGGAGTCACCACACCGAAGATGAGGCCACCTGGGAGCGAGAGGAAGATCTACGGAAAAACCACTCCCACCTGTTTTCTAGCCAACCCGAATCTCGAGGGCGAGATTCATCTTAAGGGGGTAGGTTTGTAACATCCCAAATTTTCAATTTGGAATGTTATACATAGATCATCATTGCATATCATGTTTTATTGCATTTTGACAAATCCTCGATAAATCCTAAGCAACTCAAGGACCCTCGGAGAGAGTTGGGGATTTTCTCAAATTTTCTTATTTGATTTTTCAAACGAGGATTGGGATTTTAATTATTTTTCTCTCCGGAAAAATATTTCATCTTTAAATAAATGAGAGGAGAAAATATGACTTCTCCAAAACAATTGAAATACTGGAGGAAAAATGTTAAAAACATTTTTGGAATTTATTGGATTTTATTTGCAATTTTTATTGCATTTAAAAATATGCATGTTTTCAAAATATTTATTTTTGATTTTAAAAATGTTCACCCTATTCTAGATTTCCTAACTAGACGAGGAAAATTTATTTCATATTTTTCTGATTTTTATTTATTTTTCTACGCAATATTTTCCGCGGAACATATTTTAAAAAAAACCCTAGATCGGTTTTTTCGGTTTTCTTATTTCACGAGCGTTCACCGAACTGTTCGTTTTAACGAACGCGTTCGTCGGTTTTTCTCTGTTAACGAACGTCTGTTATTTAACCGTTCGTCCGTTTTTCTTTTTCGACGGATTTTCTCGTTATTTTCTCAGATTCGATTTCTGATCGAAACTTCGAATCTGTTTAACTTTTCGCTCGTTTATCGGAATCAGGTGATTCAAGCGCCTAGAGTTTCGTCTCGAAATTCTCTTTCCGTTTAACCTACTCAAACAAGTTTTTGCTACAGTAAAATTTGACCTAGATCCAGATTAGCAAACGAAGTTTCTTTCTTTCGCCGTTTGACTTTCTTTGTTTCTTTCGAGTTGATTCTTTTTGCAAACCGGAGTTCTTAAGTTGAACTTTCTGGTTGGATCTTTCATTCGAGTTGTACCTGTGCATTAGATGAGTACTGATTGTATGCTTGTTTGTTTGCGATAGAGTACCCGGAGTGTGCCGCTTGTTACTTCGACTCGCTAGGTTTTGCGGATCATCAGCAAGGCAAGTAACACTTTGATCATACCCCGTTCATACCCAGTTTTATTGCATTAGATCTATTTCCTCAAACACATTGCATGATTAGGATCTAATTAAACTATGGGTATTGGGAAGTAGTTGAGGTAGTACCTATTACCTGTTTCATATATCAAACCCTCAGGAGTTACTTCTACGTTGCTTTTATTAATGCCATGCTATGCGTAGACGTGGATTGGGTTTGAGAGATATTCATGACAGATGTGAGTGTTTAATAATGGTTCAACTTAAGGTGGCAACTAAAACTCACATCTGGGTGGATTGAGACACCTGGAGAACCTAGTGTTGTCTGTATGTATAAGGTCCGCCACCCAGGCTCAAAGGGATCATAAGATTATTCATGCTAGAAACTTTCGTGTGCAGCCGCAAGCTATTATGGGCTCTAGCATAGCTGAGTAGGTTACAGGATCTCTTGAAGAGGTGGACTAGCAGATGTAGGGGAAAGTAGGTGTACCGGTCCATCCAGAGTAAAGAGTGATTGTTTCTGAAAGACTGTGTCTCGGTCATCCGTTTCTCAAACATCATGTAGTGCGAGAATCAAGCGGAGGCGATCGAGTCTTGTGGGGAAAAGTGCACAAACCTCTGCAGAGTGTACAAACTGATCATGATTAGCCGTGTCCCCGGTTATGGACAACTTGAGTATCTAGTACCTGGATTATCATTTGAATCTCATCACCGTGATACTTATAATTAATTTTGTTGGGTTAATGATGTTACTTAATTGGGATTGAGTTGGAGGTACCTTCTCAATGTTTCAACCACCATGATAGTTAAATAAAATTTATTCCTTTGCAGTAGGATAAAATTGGCTTTTCGCAAAACTGTAACCATAGAGCCTTTCCACCAGCCATATATGCATATAGTATAACATTATTATTGTTCATTGCTCTCTATGTGTTGCTTTGCCAGCATATTCTATGTGCTGACCCGTTTTCGGGCTGCAACGTTTCATGTTGCAGACTTTTCAGACGACGAGTAAGGTGCCTTAGGTCGTGGTCTTATACTCAGTGATGCCGCTGGAGTTGATGGACTCACTTATCTTCCAAGTCTTCCGCTGTTATCGTTATTAGATGGCCTTAAGCCATGTTTATTATACTTAATCTCTTTGGAGATATTCGATGTAATAAGTGTGTGATTGCTACTCTGTTATAAATCCTCCATTTGTACTGTGCGTGTCAGCATTACTGATCCAGGGATGACACTGGTGCACAGCAGCACAGGCCATTTGAGGTCTGGTCGCTACAGTATTTCAACACGTAAGCTTTGGGTTGAGGTCTTGAGGAGTAGTGCTAGCACGACACGAAGCACCTACGATGATGGTAGTGAATATAAAGGGGGGAAACCATAAGCTTTACGAGTATAGTGCCCGTGCCATGGCGGATCTGAAGGTGCAAACCGGACAAAGCTACTTCGCAACCAATGTTTGCTTTCAACTAGCCACTACGATTTGGTACGGACAAGAAAAGTACAATAAACAAATTATGATCTATTTTCCGGGTGAGATCAATAACTTAAGCACATATGGAAGAGTACCACCTCTCTTGCGACGCCGTGTAGGCCTATGCTGATACGTTGAGGGTGTTGCGGGTGCGATGGCTGTCGGCGGCGGGGAAGAAGACTTTAGACGGCAGACGGCCGGGTCGGGGGATATATCCTGTTGCCGTGGACGAGGCGGTCGTAGGAGCGGCAACGACAAGGTGGACGATGGCGCCGATGAAGCGAGAGGAGGCAATGAAAGGATCCTGGTCAAGCGCCGTGGATGAGAGACGTCCATCTCTTGCAGTGGACGACAGGGTAGGGGTAGCAGCTCCGGCAAGGTGGAGGATGGGGTGGCAGACGGAGGAGGCTGGCCGCAGTGCGGAGGTTATCGTGCCGCCGACGGTGTATGAATGGGGAAATGGAGGGGGGGATCTCAAACTTTGGGACGCGCTTCTCTGAAATGGGGGAAAGTTACGAACTTATCCCCTGTTTAAAATTTCGGACATCGCGTCGGTTGGGGATAGGACGGTAATCTTGCATCTCCCAAATATTTTCCGGTAACTATTTCGGGCGAGGAGAGGGTGTTTTGCCGCCCACGGTTGGCGCCCACGGTGTATGAACGGGGCTGACAGGTAGGGCGGTTGTGTCATGTCTGATGGAAGTTACACAACTGCCCCTATCTAAAATATTAGCCTACATCAATTTTGGACGAGGAGAGTTTGTTTTGCCGCCCACCGTGTATGAATGGGGAAATGGAGGAAGAGACACATGTCTTTCGGACGAGCTTGAATCAAATGTGTTTTGCCGCCCACGTTTGGCGCCCACCGTGTCTGAATGGGCTCAGAGGCCGTCGTGTCACGTCTGATTGAAGTTACTAGTCTACCCCTATCGACAGCAGTGTAAATCCGGTCGATAAGGATGTCAAGTGTCAGGGGTAGACAGTAATTTCCATCTCGCAAACACTTGCTTCGGGCAGCCCACAAATTATAGTGGGTGTTTAGCCGCTTCGTTCAAAACTTGGGAGAATTAACATTCACGTTTGCCCTGGGACCTGGCAAACTAAATTCAAATCCAATTTGTATTCGATTATGAATATCCACAGATAATTATACGTTTTGTTATTTATTTCTTCAAAACCACAACAAAGATTTATTCCACCTTTATATATGATTATGATTTAGAAATGCCGTGATCTCCGAATTCAGTAGGTTGGATACACTCTGAGTCCAACAGTTATTTCATCCAACACAATATGCTCACACGGAAAACAGTTCACCTTATGTCAATCATACAAGTACTGAGGATTACCTCGCCTAAAAAATTTGGATCATTACAACACATGGACAACATAGGGGGTCTTGTAACATAATCCATTCAGAGACATGACACAACATGCAAGTACAATAATCTAATGAAAATTTCAACTGGTATCTAAAGAAGAACCGGGATTACCTTGGGCTTCAGATAGCAGAAACAACAGGACCTCCTCCGTCTTCAAATGCAACATTCTTACTTCCTCTAATTCTTGGGTTGCTTGCAAAATGCGTGCCGCTAATCCGTAATTTCCAGCCTCAAGATAAAGATTACCTCATTCATGGCAGCCACACCATCTCTTTCTGCCTCTAGTAGAGCCTCAAGCACTATAATATCTGTGCTCAGACTGCTCTCCGGCGGTGTTGCCTCTGAACTGCTACCATCTGGTAACATGGATGGCGCACTGCTTCCACAAATAGATTCTGGGGTTGTACATTGTGTCCTAGTGTGAACGGCATCCTGAAAGGTTTTCACTAGACATCAGTAAGAGATAGTTATCGTATGATCCAGGCAGTAAGCTTACATGGTAAACGACGGACGAATTATTGCCTAGCATGGCAAACTATATTTAAATGGTTCGAAGCAGCATCAGCCGAAAATAAATTAAAATGGTAAGATGAAACTAGGGATGTAAGTGGCAAATAAACGACATCCGCCAGTCCCATCTAGTTAGTTTTTCTACCTCCCTAGTTCATTTTCCTCAAAAAGCAAAAACTCTTTTGAACTATCATACCATTAGTGGACTTTAATCGGGATTAAACGGGACCCAGTTGACATCCCTAGTTGAAAGGGAGTGTACAACCGCTATATTTAAGTTGCCAAGGCATCTAAGCAGTTGAAATAATCTGAGAAAGCACTTAACAGTGTGGCCTCATATAAACTACGAAGACAGTCTTGTGATGAAGTTGAGATGAAAAGTTAAGGACTCAAATGAAATAGGCATGCATTTCTTTATGATAGTACAGCAGGCACTGCTGACATATTGGCCAACTCAGGTATAGCGTAACAACAAATAAGCATTCGAATCAAGAAATACAGCAAAGCAGACAACTGAACTATTTGTAATTCGGTAGGATTACACGTTGAGGGCACAAGCCAAGAAAGCAGCCCACTCGCATTACATTTCACCTGTACTAAAACACACTGGCTTACCATATGTTGCTGTGAAGCCTAGCTGCTGTTGCAATGTTCTTTGAAGATATCGTCAGCATCCCGTGGTTGCAAATCTAGTTGTTGTAGTTTATTCTGCACCATCTATTTAGGTAAAATTAATTTTAATCGCATGCACTGGTCCGAATTGATCATCAATGGTTCATCTAAACTAATGAAAGAAGGGTGTGTGCATACATGACAATATATCTGCTTCCCTCTATTTTTATGCTTGTTCGAGGTGCCAGCCCCAAAAGAACAAATATTTTGCTTGATGGGGTTGGCAGCTCCATAATTAATAGAAGCATCAAATTAGTCATGCAACTTGGGAAGATCAAGAACACACAAACAAGTAATGAACAGAGGCTCGGAGCAGTGATGTAATAGCTAGCATCAGAAAATGTAGGGTAAAACGAACAAAAAGCAGCGGAACCACATGCTAGTTTGCTGATGTGTAATTAAGCATAGAGAACATTAAGCAGTCTGATGGAACCAACAGGTGGCATCAGAACAAAACTAAAGCATATTAACTATATGTGCACTGGTATGTAATTTAGCACATGTAACATGTTCACTGCCAGAAGTATGGCCCTATAGGTGCAAGCAGACTAACGCGTCTCATGAAAAACTAAATGATGCCCTGAAGAAATTCAAAGGTGCGGTGCTTATGCTAGGAAAGTGAACGTAGGCGCCGGCCGTTGGATAATAGTACCTGATTCTCGGCGGCGTATGGGTATCGTTGTCATACTTGATAGCTAAGGATCGTCGTTGGTGCTCGTGTTGCGGTTGAGTTTGGGCCGGCTGTCGCCGTCGCTGAAGCGGCTCCGGTGCTATGGTTGCGGCGCCTGTCGACATACAAGAAAGCTCATCTGTGGTAAGTGAACAGTTCCACGATAAAGAGAAAAACCGAAGGAGTACAAATCGAAATAACCTGATGAGGCTGCAGCGTCGGTAAAGCAGGGCCGGTGGAGTTGAATATGGCGTCCGTGGAGCGGGTCCGGTGCAGTGGACGAAGGCTTCGGCGGGCGCGTTGTACAGTGCTTTCGGTGAGGCGGATCTGTTGCGGCGGACGAGGGCTTGTATGAAGGGCCAGCGAAGGGGCGGACGAGGGAGTCAGTGAAGGGCCTACGCTGTGGTGGACGAGGGCGCCGGTTAAGCAGATCCGGTGTGGTGGACCATGATGGCGGTCAAGGAGATCTGGAGCGGTGGACAAGCCAGTCGCTGAAGCGGCTCCAGTGAAGTGGTGAGTTGGCAGTTGGGGGTTCCAATGTGCGGAAGGTAGATTCGGCGGGGTGTGAGGTCCACCGCTGCGGCGGAGGACTAGATTCGGCTGCTTGCCGTGGTTGGGGGGTCGGGGAGGGGAAGGGGAGGGGCTCTGGGGAAGAATGTTGGGGGCAAAGAGGGGAAAACAATGGAGTTACCAAAGCAGCCCTTTTCCGTTCATGTGGCAGGGGTAAAACAGGAATATCGCAGGGCTAAACTTTCGGGCGCGTGATATTTCGATGTGAGCGGGAAGTTTGAAAGCTTTTGGCGCCTAAAATTATAAGTATTCTGCTCTCGTACGGCCGACTATGATATCATGGCCGACAATTTGTTTGTTTTGCACGCAAAAAAATGTGCAAGTTTTGAAAATCAATGTCTCCAACTCGAAACTTAGATTGTCCATTCAATTCAAATATGGATCATTGAGCTACTACAAGCAAATACCATCATAAGGTCCAATTCAAATGAAATTCCAAATGTGTTTATCCTAAATATGATGACAAAAGCAAAATTGTGTATGTGTATGAATAAAGTGGATGATTATAAAGTTTGAACATGCCCGTATGTGTATATCTCTAGGTTTGATATATGAATTTGAAATCACGAAATCCCGGCTTAAAAAATGTACCTCCGTTTAAATGAATTACAAAAGCTAATGATGGAGTCGAATTCCAAAATTCCAATCTTAGGTTTGTAATTCTGGTACATCAAGGTATATCACGCATGTTCAAAAGTATCGTTATCTCATAGTACAAACTGTGAAACAAATTGATCAACCATGAGTGCACAATATCTCAATTACGCTAAAGTCCCTCAAATATAGACACCTCACTCTTTATCTGAAGTCAACCCCCCCCCCCACCACCACACACACACACACACACATAGAGAAGTCGTTCTCTCCCCCAAACACCAACACACGAGCACATTAACACCCCTCTCTCTTGTAAAGTCCGGACCCCAACATAGGTCTCTATCACTTTGTCTCTCGGAGTCTCGGGCATGCACACATCTCTTCCCTCACTCTCTAGGTCTCCCGCTATCTCTCTTACCCAAGCACACACACTATGTAGAGTGCATATTTCCCATACACACAAAACGTCGCCCCCAAACGTCTATATCCCTAGTTATGTGTTCTCGCGCACTCACCTCACACACTACCCACTGCAAACAAGCACACTTTGTCTCCTTGTGCACCACTCTCCTCTTTCTATCTCTCCCACATGCGGACCCGCCCCAGCTCCTTCCCTGTATACATATATGTCGTGACTCTTTGCATAGCTCCCTAATGTATAATCGTTCTCCATTTCGCACATTGTTCTCTACACCATCTATTCTAGATCTCTCATGAAGTCCCTATCACACACACGATGACTCGCTTCCCTTGCGTCTCCGTTCATAGGCCAATTTTGGACAACATCAACATTGTCTCCCTATCTATACGCCATTTATGGACACAAACGACCCCTCTCTTCCTCTCTCTCTCTCTCTCCCTCCGTCGCTAGCTCTCTCTTTCTCTCGCTCTCACACCCCTCTCCCACACACACACTCGATGTCTCTTCCAAATAGTCTGCTCCCCCCGCCCGCACCCGTGCTATCTCGCTACTACACATGCCACACCATTCCCCCTTCCCTTATACTAGGTTTACATCATCAGTGGTCTCTATACTCCACATACACTCTCTCCCTCTCACACACAAACGCGTGCACAAACACACACAGACACGCACAAACACCCATTTATCTGGATCCTCATCTCTCCTCATGTCCGCATGTGTATCTCACACACTCACTCTCTAATTATGTATATGTGTCTCCACGTTACACAACACAAAGCCCCATGTACATGTCTCTCTCTATCCTCCACACACATAGACACAAAGAATTTGTTATCATTGCCTCAGTCTCTAACATATCACACACGCACACTGTCTCTCTCTCTCTCGCAAACACGCTCAACAAAGGGTTTCCCCGTGAATAACTTACCGTCTATTCATCAACAGTCGTGGCAGTACGGTGAACAGGAGACGTGAAAAAGAATAAATCAACACGTGCTTAGACCACCTAGTATGACTACTAGGACTAGAGCAAGCCAAAAAGCACGCCGCCGTCACCCCCTCCTTGTCGGCGACGGGAAAATCTTTGTTTTACACAGTCGAGAAGTCATTGTGCTAAGGCCCCACATGCCGAGGCGTTGAATAGAATGTAGATGCTAGTTTACAGAAGCAAGTATCGATAATACGTTTGTATCTCCATACTTATATTTCTTCTCTTATAAAAAACCGAGTTGGTGATGATGGTACGTGTGCCATCTTGCAATATAGACCGTCCGATCTATATCTGATGGATGGAAATTAAACTAAAAGATACCCGCACCCCTCTCCACATTTGCAGACAAGGCCTTCCCTCGTTCATCCTTATCTCCAACAAACCTCATTGTTGAGCAATTAAGAAAGGAAGCCTCTGGAACAAACTGGCCTGGTGGCCGCTGCCGGCGTCGTCAATCCCCATGCCTCCGCTCAATTCGACCACCAACCACCACCACACCCCACTCCTCTTCACCTTATCTCATATTTCTCGAGATATCATTAGTTTTTACACATGGGATTACTCCCGCAAGGGTCAATCACAACAAGTGTTTTATAAAAAAATGCATCTTGATGTTCCGTGCAATGCACGGATCTTGCTAGTACTCCTACACAAGACTAAGTTGGTGATGCTGGTGTGTCTGCCATCCGTCGTTTCTGACCATTAGATCTACATCTAACGATTGTGAGGTAAGTTGTTGCCTTTTCTCACCAACATCCCACTTGTCTACCAATTTGCAGAAAAACCCATAATTAGTATCTTAAAACCAACCACATCCCTCCCTGACCTCACCAAAACAGCCCAGGGAATATATTCTAATTGAAACATAATATATCTCTAGTGACATATGTATATCAAAATTAGAGTGTTTTGTACCAAGTTTGTGAATAAGTATTATTCTAATTATGATTCGTTGCAACGAACATGAACATTGCTAGTATTTCCAACCATGCATTATTTTTCCTAGTATTCCATAGTTTCGAGTTTTCCATCAAGATATTAGTCACTCATGGTTGATATTTACTTTCAATCATGTACACATATGCACTATGTAACTAGCCTTTCTTATTGGCTTCCAAAGCTTAACTTTCACTCCTACTTACAATATGTAGAGTATTTAACAAAAAACTACCACTTTCAACCAGCCCTAGGAAGAATCTATTGTACAAAAAATAGCAAAAACATACCCAAAATTTCTTAATCCACGCCAAAAACTACCTAGTACTCCTACCGATTAGGTTCGTTTAAACCCATTTATGACAGGGTTGGCCCACACGTCCGTGCTGACGAGGCAGCTTAAACCAACACATTTTGTTTGACCGTTGACACGAGGGACCCACATCTGACCTTCTATCCTGTTATTCCCCCTCAAATCATTATTTTTCCTGAACATTACTTCAAACAGTACTGATGCGTGTTCGTCGGTGGCGCCGGTGATGAGCGAGTTGGCCGCCGCTCCGCCGGAAGGGCCGAACGCCGCGCTGGCCTCCGCACGGGTTGGCAGGCTGGCCCGAGCGTGACTCACGAGCAAGCAAGCCGCCGCGCTGGCCTTCGCTCGAGCCAGATGGCTGGCCTTAGCGCGGCGCGCGCGAGCAAGCCACCGCGCTGTCGTGCCAATCTAGCTAGCAAACCTTGCAGACAAGCAACTGGACGGAGCTATCTTGGCTAGCTAGCGGCCGCAAGCGCCGGACGGAGCTGGCATCCGGGCTGCCGCAACATGGGCTCCGCACCGCCGGCGGTTTTGACCTCGCCTTCTGTCGGCGGTGGTAGCTGCGTCCCATGGCCGAGGATGACTAGGTGGACGGGCCGGAGGTAGGAGGACACTCGAGGATTTTTGTTGGTAAGAGCATGTACAATGGTTGATAAGGTAGTCTTATCTTAAGTCTGCCACGTATGCAAGTGGTAGTAGTTTCTTGGCATTTTAGTGGTTTCTTGCATTATTAGAGCAAGTACAATAGAGCTGAGTCAGCGGGCTATAAGAAATAAACTAGTATATTTCTGCTTAGTTGGAGGAAAGAGGAGAGGAGAGAGAAGGTAAGCGAGCTCTTCGTGAAGAGCCAGCTCTAGCACGTGCTCCTAGGCACTTTGTGAGAATGAGAAGTGGGCCACATAATAAAAAAGTAGTACACTCTTTTGATCTATTATTGTACATGTTGGCTATAAGATGGGCTGTAGATGACATGGCACTGGCTTATAGCCAGCAGCTGGCTATACTATTAACCATGCTCTTAGGGGTTTCTTGTAAGGAACAATGTACGTACTACTAGCGACAAAAGGCGATTCTAGGTTGCGTTGTACTCCAACGAGTACTACTAGTGGTTGCGGGAGTGTATACCTCGTTTTGTGGGTTCGATCCCGGCCGAACGCACGGCGGCCTTTTTTTTTAAATAGTAGTACTACACTTCGCTGCGAGCCAATATTTTACACGGGTAGTTTGAGTTTTGAAGTCAAACGGACGTGCGGCCCCACAATCTGGGTGCACTGGACAGCCTAGCCACGTGAACGGGTTTTCCTTCCCAGCATCCTGTGGCTCGCGTGCTCGCCCTAGCCGCACCTCGCTTGCAGCTTCCAGCTAGTAGCATATTTAAACTAGCGCCTCCCAATTAAGCCCAAGGAGCCGGAAAAGCCTGGCGGGGCATTGGGAGCTGTGCAATATGGCTCTATACGTAAAGTGCTCTACTACTACTCTGTAGGTTGTGGCGTTGCACGCATGGACTTCACTCCATTATCGGCTCTACTATAAAAGAAATTCCTCTTGACGTGTTTTTTTTGAAACGGAGGCAAAAGCTTTGCTTCATCTCATTCATAAAGAAGGAACTACTAACAAAGTTCGACGAGATCCATTACACCTCCACAAATGGAAGCGAAAAGCCTAGTCTAGCTGTATCAAATAACTCAAATGTTCTGCCCCCGCAGTAACCATCGCTGATAAACAGGCTGCTAGTGTGTGCGTGAGAGGAGCGGCTGAGTAGGCCAGCTACGTGAGAGGAGCGGCTGAATAGAGCACCGAGAGTACCCACTAAGCCACTACGCAGGTGTACTTCCCCTGCATTGATAGTACAGCGATGGTTCTAGAGAACAGTAGTACCCTCCACTTCCAACTGTAGCTCCTTGGCCCTGAGATTCAAGAGTTCAAAACTGGTGCACTATACTAGACTATACTAGAAGTATAGTACATCGCACTACTAGTTGAGAAAAGTAGTACTGGTACTGCTACAGTACGAGTACGTACTCCTCCGTCACATAATGTAAGACATTTTTTGACACTAGTTGGCGTGTACAAAAAATGGCAAAAACATGCCCAAAATTTCTTAATCCACGCCAAAAACTACTACCTAGTGCCAAAAATTTCTTACTAGTGCTATTATTTACAGTATAATGCAATCCCATAACGTTCCATAATGCTAGTACTAGTAGTAAATAATAGCCTCACCCCTTCGCTGAGGAACGATCTACAGTTGGAAGGGACGAGGCCCTGCGGTTACTACGCTCTTATCTCCTCCTCGCCAGTTCCCCTCCCCCAGAAGAGAAGGCAGTTCGTCGCTGCTCCCATGGATTCGCCAGGCGGTTCTTCTCCTCGTCGGGGCTGGGAGACCTTGGACGACGATCCTCTGGGAGAAATCGCACGCCGCTCCGACGTCCTCACCGCCGCAAGACTCGGTGCTTCCTGCACCAAGTTTTTCAAGACGCTGCTTAAACAGGCTTGGGAAAAGGCCATGCTTGTTGGTCTTCCATGCGTCCTCGAGGAGAAGGTTCTTCTATGGGACAATCCTTCGAACAGTCCACCGCTCCCTAGCCATGGTTGCACGTTGACTCCGCTAGAGTTGCCGACGTTGAGAGGTAGTCGGATTTTGTCCGATGAGCAGGTCAGTAATGGAGTTTGATCATGTAGTACTTAGTTATTCCATTTCCATCCCGTAATTTCTCCGCTGCCCACCGTCTTGTATATAGGTCTGGGTCGGTGCCAACGAAGATTGGCTTGCATACCTCCGGCCGGATACCACCATCATTTTGCACAACATCCACAGCAGTGCGGCCGTTCCGGTAGACCCCTTCTCCACCATTGGAATCGGCCTTCCGGACTGGCTGGGCTTGAATACGTATGATGATGCCTACATGAGATTGAAGAAGATAGCAATTGTGGACCCGCCGACAAAGCGACGTGGCTACGACGATTACTATCTCATCGCGGTGTTCGACATAAGGATTGCCATCAATGCAAAAGGCAGTAACGGCAGAGGCTGGCGCATGTTGGCGGTGGCAGATTTGTACCCCTACATGTTCGAAGACGCCGTGCGCCATCTAGGCCGCATCTTCGCGGTCACAAGCCAGAGGACTTGTTTCATCTGGTTGCCATCCTACGGTACGGGAGATTACAAACGGAATGCACAAACCATCATTTGCATCCCTAACGGTACTCCATTATTTTGCAGGGACCAGTCATCCCCCGATCAAAATAAGATCGCCGATCCTGGATGTGCATTTGCATCCGTGATTCGGTCTAACTTGGAACCTTGTAGCTGACTTTGGCATATTGGGATCAACTATCTTAGCAGTCGTTACCCATGGTACCACTGATGTGCAACATGGTCACACAATCTACCACGATCGGACCGTCACCATCTACCCAGGTATTCCATTTTTAACCCTCTCGCCTTCTCTTTCATTGTTGTACTAGTAGTATACTTTGTAGTACTAGTAGGAGTACTTTTTACCTTGGAGGACGCGTATAGCTAGCTAGGCCCTTGAAGACTTGAACCCACTAGCTGCCACCATTTTTGTTTTTCCATGTCTTACTATCTCATCCATGTAGCCAAGAGTGGCTATATATAATAAGCCGGTTATTTTACTTCCTCTATACCGGAGTAGTACTATTTGCTGCACAGTATTACTGACCGCCATATTTGAGCACAACATTATTATGCATGGACCTTGACTATGTACGTCACCATGTGTCCAGATCCGGGATGCCGCGTGTATCAGATGAACGGCGCCGAGTTCGACCCTCGTGATGCTACGTGGGTGCCGAGGAACACTCTTGGAGAGTACTCGCTTTTCATCGGGGATAGCTACCCCATTGTGAAGCGGATGCCACCTTCCGTGCACGACACGAAAGGCCTGCCGTTCATGAAGCATGGTTGTGTCTTCAGTGCGCACCGCCGGATGAACGACATGCTGGGACACGCTATCCCTGATTTATGCCGCTTCAGCTTGGATGAGTCTCCATCGTGTGGAACTGGACTAGAAAGCTGCGACAATGATTCCAGTTGCCCACCGCTATGGATCGTGCCATCCATGAAGAACACCTGGGACTGGAACCTGGAGGAGGACATGTAGCCCATCTATAACGTGTAAGTGGAGTACGGTAATTGTGAACGGTAGCGCTGTGAATATATGTAGACTAGTCATGCACAAATTTATCACATGAATTGGAGATGAACTTGTGTGGCATACTGGCATTTGTCCTTTAGAATTTATTACTAGTAAATGTGTTATGTGTACGTGCAACTTGTGTGGTTGTTGCACGGGCTCCAACACGCTCTTTGAGAAAAAAAGGTGGCACAGCTTTGGATATACGTGACGTGGCGGCATCATACAGTAGCATCGTTCGCTATAGTTGTAGTACACTCCTACTAGGACGACAACTCCTATAAAACCTTGCGCTTGGCTCTTTGCCTCTTCGGGAGGTTCAACAGTTCGTACTCGTGTGAACCTTGCACTTGGCTCTTCGCCTCTTCGGAAGGTCCAACAATGATGATACTACAGTACAATATGCTTCTGGCAATCTGACACCGATTGAACTGCTGCATGTCCACCGCGAGGGCGAGGGTGAGGGAGAGGGAGAGGGAGAGGGTGCTGTAGTCAAAACCCTCTCCTCGTCCTGCGAACCACCGCGCACGTGGGCGAGGGAGAGGCGTAGTAAGCAAGCTTCTCCTCGTTCGGCGAGTTGACGGGACACATCAAAGCAGTACTAGTACTAGTAGTAGTAGTCCATACTGCGTCCTTTCCGATTAATATTGCTTAATTTGAAACGAGAAAAATACACTGGCGGTCAACGTATGTAACAATACGCTCTTTACGGTCACTATATATAGTTTTGCGGCGATTATACGATCACTAGCTCATCATAGAGCACCGTATTGCACCCTACTGACCGGCCACATAGTCGACGTGGCACTTTGTTGACTGGTTAAATTGTCACCTGGTTTCTGGGTCCCACCTGTCAGTTGGCAGAGCAAAGAAATCAGTTAAACAAAACTTTACGCAGGCGCGACACGAGTCCAACCCTTGCGCGCGAACCGCCCTGGCTGTGTATGTGAGTGCATGCACGTGTCCTCCCTCGGTCTTCCAACAAAGAGTGTACATCAGCTATAAAACAAAGAGTGTAGTACATGATGTACATCTACACTTCCAATGCATTTAGCCTTTAATCCAAATCGATATTGATTGACTAATGCACCAACTTGTGCTGTAGGTATAGGCTACATGTCTATCCTTAATTACAGCATGCAACGGCCTTCATTTAATCTTCTTATCTCAATGGTCGCATGCACACATAAGTCTGCTACTTTTGGGCGTTAATTATGCCCTGGTCAATGTGTAAATCTCTAAATGTACAGTCTTTCACGGACGTAGGGAGTAGGTTGAGCACTTGAGCGTGAGCGTGTGTGTTGTGCCGTGTGCTGTGTGTCGCATGGGTGCGTGAGTGTTGCGTGCGTCTATGTGTACGTGTGAGTGTTGCATGTTGCATGCATGCATGCATGGGGCTTACTCCCTCCCATTGACATGTTCATATTTCAAGCTTCCTCTGTTCCCTCCATATGGTGATACTCCCTCTGTTCCCAAATAGTATGGAGTAAAAGCCTCCCTCTGTTCCCAAATACGAAGTATTTGTCTTTCTACAGATTTCAACAAGTGACTAGGTACGAAGCAAAATGAGTGAAGTGAGCGTAGAGGCATAGGGATACTGTAGAAAGGAAGTCCTCGCGATCCATTATTCCCCATCTCGGTCAGAGAGAACTATTCAACTAGTCTTAGCAGTGAAGTGATAATACACGCTGCAGCAGATGGGGCACGTAATTAATAAGCTGAACCAGCATGTTGGTGTTACTAAATCAGCCTTACCCAGTACTGCCATCATGTTTGCCAGTAGAGCACGCTTCCGCAAATACGCCTACGCACCTCTGTCCTCCATTAACTGACATATGGGCCCTATTGTGGTAGACCCACATGTCATCGGTGTAACTATTTACACTCCGAAGGACGGTATATCCTGGTAGTAGTACTAGTAGAATTGAGATTGAATGCGCTTTCTTCCCCATCTTCCACTCTTCTTCCTCCTCTCTTCTTCTTCCTCCTCTATTCCCCATCGTCGGCCGCACACCATTTACCCCCGCTCACTGCTCGCCCGCCCGCGCCATCTTCCTTGGTAGCTCGCGCGTACCATATCCCCCCGCTCACTGCTCGGCCACACGAGGAGAAGGTTCTTCGCTCGCCCGCCCGAATCCACTTCCCCGCTGGCTCGCAGGCACCGAAAACCCCAATGGCAGAACCGACTGGCACGCAAAGCCGCGATTGGAATTCCCTCCCCGATGTTCTCTTGGAGCAGATCTGTAGTCGTATGGACCTACTCAACACCGTCCGCCTGGCCGCATGCTCGGTGTCTTTGTACCGTCTACTCGTCTGCAACCGGCCGGCTCTTTTCAAGACACCCTGCTTGCTGATGCCCGATCCTCGCAGGTGGCCCAGACACCGACTTGACGATCCTACGGAGGTTGCCGTGGTGCCCCTCGACATGCTACCACTACCCGTCCACCTGTCCTTCATGCGCGGCCACTACTGGGCGGGCATGAAGGCCAACTGGATCGTCCTCATCCACCACACCGGTAGTCCGTGGCGTCTCGTGGATATCTACACCCAGCGAGAGATCACCCTTCCATCGTTGGATACCGCCGCCATCGAGCCTCGCGGCCCGCCGGACACTCCTGCCTACTACGCACGAGACGCGTCAAGCTTTTGGCTCGACCTCTGTTTGCAGAAAGTTGTAATCTGCGAAGTGCCCACACCATCAGAAGACTACATGGATTACAAGCCCATTGCCTTGTTCAACATGGGATTAGTCTATCTGGAATCCGGTCGCCATACATGGTTATGCCTCATCATCAATCCTGTTGAGGCAACATTTCTGTCTGATGCTATAGTGCACGATGGCATCGTTTACGCGGTCGACACACAGATTGGCTGCCTATACAGGTGGAATCTATCGTCGTGTAATTGTTCTATCTCATCTCATCTTTACCTTATGAATACGACTGCCTGTTCATTTGTTACAAATTTAGAATGCATAGCATGTCTATAACCACATCATTGCTATATGTTCCTCTCATTTCCTAGATTTTTATGACCACACATGTTATTGTTAGAGTTGATATGAGAACAATTGGCATCTAATGATTGTTAGAATACATATTATGAGCATAACATCATGATTGCTATATGTTACTCTCGTTTACAAGATTTTTATAACAACGCATGTTATTGCTTAGAGTTGATATGAGAACAGTAGTAGTAAGTGCTATGGTAGAATATGAGTAGGCGCTGTCATAGCTGTTCTCCTCTCATTGTTACATGATGTTTGAACCATGACATATTGCTAGAATATGAAAGCCATTGGCTTATTTTTTAACTTGGGGTATGATTATGACCACGGCATTGCAATTCTCTGTCTATGATACGTGTCACTGTTATAATAATCTTAATTCCACACATACTCTGAACATGATTGTTTATTTTTGTCCTTTTGGTCTCCAATTTGAATTGCTGCAGCAGACGCAAATGCGCCGGCCTTCATGATTCTAGGACCTGGAATCATACCAGCTGATGGGTGGTGGTTTATCGCTCGTTCAGCTGACGGCGGTCATTTGATGCTCATTCGCACGTACCAAATTGACCAGACCATTACATCAAACCACATGCAGTACAATGCGTGGGGCGTTCATGACATTGATGGCTATGGCTGCTTCGTGTTCGAGAAAGATCCCAGCTCCGTTGGGCCAGGCGTATTCAACTGGAGGCGGGTTTACAGCCTCGGCAACCACTCCTTGTTCCTCGGGCTCAATTATCCGATCATCCAACCAATCATCGATCATATCACCGGCGATGATTACTGTGATATGCAACTTCCATTCGCGAGGGGGGGCTGTGTTTACACATCATACCATGGGTTTCATGAATCACCATATCCAGAGATTCATCGACACAGCTTGTTGCCAGATAATCTTCAGTGTGTGAAAGGCATCAAGCTTCCATGCGATGGATGGCTTTTGCAAACCCGACATGCGGCGATGTGGTTCATGCCAACAACAAATATGCACAACTTGATTCGTGCTGATATCTAGACTGAGCCATGTATTCTGCTGCTGTAGCACGACCCTCTTTTGTTGGATATTATGTACTGTTGTTAGTTTGAAGCACTCCTCTGGTTTGAAGGATAGACCTTCCTGGGATCAAGTGCATCCTAACTCACCTGCGTAGGATGTACTGATAATGATGATGGAGATGATGTGCAGAAGCCATATATATATATCAGTTAGGCTTCAGGTGCGTACTTGTTAGTTAAACCTATGTATAAATTGTGACACTAAATACGACTAGTAAGTAGTACAGTAGCAGTACTAGTATACGCCGGTCAAATTATTCATCATGTCCACACATTGAATTGACGTGACAACACGCTGCGCGTGAGGTGACACAAGAATCCCGGCGGCGTGTTCGGGTATTCTGGACTTCAGATTTGGAGTACCACTTATCTGTCGAAATCTTTCATCATTCACTTAAAACAGTCGATTGATCATACATTGAGTACCATATAACTGGAATTACCGATGCAAGTCGAAGAAGGATTGGCCGATGCTGCCGGCTGGCGTCAAGTTCGATCCCACGGATCAGGAGCTGATCGAGCACCTTGAGGCCAAAGTGAGTGCTGACAGCACGAGATTTCAGTCTCTCATCGATTTGTTCATACCAACCATGGACAGCGAGCACGGCATATGCTACACCCAACCTGAGAAACTTCCAGGTAAGACACCGATCGGCCGTCTACTTGCACAAACATATTCCTTTGTTTATAGCTCTATTTTTCTTTTTAGACGCAGACCTGGTGAAGCAATTACAATTTGACAGTTAATAAAAAGTGAAACAAGTGACTGCAACATGCCAAAGATGTTATGAAAATGTCAACTAGGTACACTAAAACCTGTATTCCACAATACTGCAGGTATCACACTGAGTGGCCTAAGGAAGCATTTCTTCCAACGCAATTCCAGGGCGTTCAAAAGGGGCACATGGACGCGTCGCAAGATACAGTCGGAGTGCGGCATGCACACGATGTGGCACAAGACCGGCAATACCTTGCCGGTGATGGTCAACGGCCGGCAGACGGGCAGCAAAAAAGGTTCCGGTGCTGCACACCAACAAGAACTTCGACCAGCAGAGGACCAACTGGGTGATGCACCAGTACCACCTCGGGGACCTGGAGCAAGAGAAGGAGCGGGAGCTGGTCCTCTGCAAGATTTTCTACCAGACAAACACTAGGGCCAGGAGTAAAAAGATTATAAGTTAGTTTGGTATTGGTAGTTGTACTACCTTGTCGTCCGCAAGTTGGTATTGTTGTTAACGATCTTTTGGTATGAACTTGCATTTGCTTCCAACCATCATGCCGAGGGTCGACGTGGATATAAAGCTGAATCATTTGTTTCGAAACGAATTTTCAGGCACCTGATTTTTATTTGATGGGTAGCATAAGCACCCGCCGTTCGAATTCCCAGTTCTCCAATTTTTTTGAAACAAGTGCATGCACTTATTATCACGATAAAAAAACAATATCCGTGCTGCATCCCAGTTATCAGTCTGTACTTGCAGAATTCTCTCATTTATTGAGCACGTATATTGTTTTTTCAGGTCGAGCAAGTTTCAACTGGGTTGTAGACTGCCCAGGGTTGGTTTTGTTTTTAACAGGCCCAGCCCATGACGACAACGGGGCACAAAGATCCAGCAGGTATCTACTGGCCTCTGGCCCGCCAGCGTTAGTTGTATTTTGTCTTACAACATCCGCAGGCAGTTTTTTTTACTGAATCAAACACATAGCCCAGTTCTATTTTCCTCTTGAAACGCATGTCCTACATCCGTTTTCTAATCTCTACCTATAGTTTTACTAGTTCATATACACGTATCATTATATTGAAAACACATAAAATTCCCTTTTCATATTTACATCCTTATTTTTGTTGTTTTTTCCCACCCAGTGCTGATTTTTTTACCACTGGTTTTCCCTTAAACCAACTCAATTGTCCGACGTCTTATTTGCTTACAAAAAAAACGATTTTTTTGGCGAATCAATAAGTTCTTAAAAAAATGTTTATCATTTCGGGATTACAACAGTTCGTACTCCACCGAAATATGCAAAATAAGGTTGAACTTTTTGACCGTGGTCCTGGGCAGAAAATGGGCTGTAATAAATTACTTAAGAATTAGCAAATGGGCTGCAAATTATAAAAAATAGCAAATGGGCTTTATGTTGCCTGCCACAGATTTGGAGGCTGACTTGTGGGCCTACTAAGTTCATGCGTACACAAGGTTTCTCAAAAAAGAAACTTAGTCAACAATCGACTCTACCAGCGTCAGACCGTTAGATGTCAATCTAACGGCAATCGTGCTTCTTCAGTCTCTGATCTTCATGCCCCAGCCGCCCAAACCAGCGCCGTCGGAACCGCCTGCTCCCGCCTCCCGTGGCCGACAGTGCTGCCGGGAAGGCCTCACGGCCCCATCATACTCGCATCCCTGGCCTGTCTATCCCTCTACTCACCCACACCTTCTGTTATTTTCCGGCGACGGCAGCCGAACCAGTCAACCCTCGTACTCTCCACCGCGTGGGCAGCCACTGCCGTGTCTTCCCCGGCTCCGTGTCGTTCCCTTCGTAGGCCTCGCCATCGTCCACCGCCCTGGTGCTCTCGGCGCGGCGTGGTCAACGATGTCCATCCAATGGCGGTAGTGCTTCTTCAACCTCTGGTCTTCTTGCCCCAGCCACCCAAAGCAGCGCCGGTCGTGCCGCATGCTCCTGCCTCCCGTGGCCGGCTGTGCTGCCGCGGAGGCCTCACCGTCCCCATACTACTCCCACCGCTGGCCAGGCCATCCCTCCACTCACCCACTCCCCCTGTTATTCTGCGGCGACGGCAGCCTCACACCGCAGCAGAACTAGTGAACCCTCGTACTCCTCTCCGCGTGGGCATCCACTGCCGCGTCTTCCCCGGCTCCGCGTCGTCCCCTTCCTAGGCCTCGCCGTCGTCCACCGCCGTGGTGCTCTCAGTGCGGCGTGGTCAATGTGGTCAACGACCGACTTATATCGGAAGAGTACTGTACGTTGAGAGGCTGACAGCTGGGTCCACGGCAGCCACAAGGAAGTGCCTCCTTATTACGCGCAAAATAATTATTCCTCCACCTGACAGCAGGGACCCACCAGACGGGCCACCAGTATTTCACGGAAAAACATTTCCCCCCTGACTGCTGGGACCCACCGGACGGGCCACCGTATTTCGCGAAAAAATTGTTTGCCCATGACTGCTGGGACCCACCGGACGGACCACCATATTTCGCGAAAAAACGTTCCCCCCGCTATCAGCTCGGACCCACCGGAAGTGCCTCCTTATTACGCACAGAAAAATGAATACTCCCCCTGCTAGCTGGGACCCACCATGGTGGGAGGCTGACTTGTGGGCCTACTAAGTTGACGGGGACGAAGGGCTTTGTCAACTTAGTCAATATGAACGGTTCTAGCTCCAGTGATCGTACGATGTCCATCCAACGCCCGTCGTGCTTCTTCAATCTCTGCTCTTCCTGCTCCAGCCGCTCAAACAAGCGCCGGCGGGACTGCCTGCTCCCTCCTCCTCGCGGCCGGCTCTGCTGTCGCGCATGCCTCACTGCCCCACCGTACTCCCATCACTGGCCTAGCCATCCCTCTACTCACCCACACCTGCTGTTATTCTCCGGCGACGGCAGACGAACCAGTAAACCCTCGTACAGTCATACTCCCCTCCGCGTGGGAAACAACTGCCGAGTCTTCCCTGCCTCTGTGTCGTTCCCTTCCTAGGCCTCGCCGTCGTCCACCGCCCTGGTGCTCTCGGCGTGGCCTGGTCAACGTGGTCAATGACCGACATGCATCTGAAGTGGACTGTACGTGGAGAGGCCGACAGCTGGGTCCACGGCCGCACGCAAGGAAATGCCTCCTTATTACGCGCAAAATAATGATTCCTCCACCTGACATCAGGGACCCACCGAAAGGGCCTCTGTATTTCACGAAAAAAAACGTTACCGCCGCTGACAGCTCGGACCCACCAGCTATATCTTCGCACACAAGGAAGTGCCTCCTTATTACGCACAAAAAAATGAATACTCCCCCTGTTAGCTGGGACCCAGTATAGTGGCAGGCTGACTTGTGGGCCTACTAAGTTGACGGGGATGGAGGGCTTTATCAACTTAGTCAATATGCACGATTCTAGCTCCAGTGACCATACGATGTCCATCCAACGACCGTAGTGCTTCTTCAACCTCTGGTCTTCTTGCTCCAGCCGCCTAAACCAGCGCCGGTCGTGCCTCGTGCTCCTGCCTCCCATGGCCGGCTGCGATGCGGCGGAGGCCTCACCGCCCCCTACTACTCCCACCATTGGCCAGGCCATCCCTCTACTCACCCACACCCCCTGTAATTCTGCGGTGACGGCAGCCTCACACCGCAGCGAACCAGTGAACCCTCGTACTCCTCTACGCGTGGACATCCACTGCCGCGTCTTCCCCAGCTCCGCGTCGTCCCCTTCCTAGGCCTCGCCGTCGTCCACCGCCCTGGTGCTCTCGGCGCGGTGTGGTCAACGTTGTCAAGGAACAGCTTTCATCGGACGTGGACCGTACGTGGAGAGGCTGACAGCTGGGTCCACGGCCGCAGCAAGGAAGTGCCTCCTTATTACGTGCAAAATAATTATTCCTCCACCTGACAACGGGGACCCACCGGACGGGCCACCGTATTTCGCGAAAAAAACGTTTCCCCCCTAACTGCTGGGAACCACCAGCTACACCTTCGCACGCAAGGAAGTGCGTCCGGGCAAAACAAAACAAAATGATTCACCCCCCTGATTGCTGGGACCCACCAGCTACATCTTCGCACGCAAGGAAGTGCCTGACAGTCAGGACCCACCTGGTCGAAGCGTACGTAGCATTATCATTCTGGTCGCGAACGTGTACGTACATATATACTGGTGGATGTAGAGGCGCGCACGTGTCGTAGTAGAGGCGCGCACGTAGCATGTACATGTACATACAGCGGCCAGGGTGCAAGAAAGAAAATACGGCCACGTATGTGTACATACGGGCGGGGTCTCAAACGCCTACTCGCGCATACGTACGGCCAGGGCTCGTGTACATGGCTGGGTCAGAACGGAGAAACAACGTCGTCGTGTTCATGGGGAGACAACGGAGTGCGTCGTGTTCATGGGGAGGCAACGGAATGCGTCGTGTTCATGGGGAGGCAACGGAATGCGTCGTGTTCATCGGGAGGCAACGGAACGCGTGGGAGCCAACCGGCTGGGTCAGAACGGAATGCGTGGTCGTGTTCATCGGGAGGTCTTGGACGGAACAGGCGATGGAAACGAGGCCTGGTGTACTGCAGAACGGAGGAAACGGACCTCCTACGGTCGAAACGGGGGTCATGTTGATCGGGAGGGGTGTGGCGTACCGCAAAACAGAGGAAACGGACCTCCTACGGTCGAAACGGGGGTCCTGTTGATCGGGAGGGGTGTGGTGTACCGCAAAACGGAGGAAACGGACCTCCTACGGTCGAAACGGGGGTCCTGTTGATCGGGAGGGGTGTGGCGTACCGCAAAACGGACGAAACGGACCTCCTACGGTCGAAACGGGGGTCCTGTTCATCGGGAGGGGTGTCGCGTACCGCAAAACGGACGAAACAGACCTCCTACAGTCGAAACGAGGGTCCTGTTCATCGGGAGGGGTGTGGCGTACCGCAAAACGGGACTCCACGGGATACTGTTCATCTCCACCGTCGACCTCCTCCAGCTTCCACGGGCTACCGTCGACCTCCTCCAGCCTCCACGGGCTCCTGTTCATCCAGCCTCCACCGCGCGCTACTCCACCGGCTACTGTTCAACCACCCCTCCACCGTCTACTGTTCATCCAGCCCTCCACACCACGGGGTCCTATTCAACCACCCCTCCACGGGCACCCCTCCACCGTCTACTGTTCATCTAGCCCTCCACACCACGGGGTCCTGTTCATCCAGAGGCAACGCCACCGCTCACTGTTCATCCAACCCCCCCCCCAACGCTCACTGTTCATCCAATCGATCGGCTTCAGTTAGCAGCAGTAGCGAAGGAATCGCTCGATCAGGTTCAGTTAACAGCCATCGATCGATCGCTCGGGTTCAGTAACGCGTAGCCTCCAGTGCAATCGCTCGGGTTCAGTTAGAGCCCAACGCCTCGCTCAGGTTCAGTTAGAGCCAACGCCTCGCACACACGCGCGTACGTGTACGAGAGAAACGCGCATCGCTCGGCCCCCGACCTGCCACCGTAACCGGGAACTCCCCGAAATTTTCCTCGCCCTCGCTTCTACCACGGTTTTTTCCGTCATGGACGGCCCAAAGAATGTCATGCAGCTGCGTCTCCGGCCCGCCCAGGACGAAAAGCCCATTTTCTATCATGATTTTTTGTCATAGAAGTAGGAGCCCACCACATCTATGATGATACCGGGTTTTGTCACAATTATCGCCATAGAAGTGTCATATGTATGACAGAAAAAAAATTCGTTCGGCCCAAAATGTCACGGATGTGTCTTTTTTTTGTAGTGAGAGCACATATGTCATGATTTATGCATTGTGTATAGCTAAGTGGGTGCATCATGACTGGATCTTTTCTACCATGAATTACAATGTTTAGTCGCTGCTTGAACTTTGGAGGTGCTCTGCATTTATGTTTTGCGGTCTCAGAAAGGGCTAGCGAGATACCATTATTGTCATATTATATCATGATTGTTTTGACAACGTGTTGTTGTTTGGGATATTTTATTATTGCTCGCTAGCTGATTATGTCATTGATATGACAATATAATCTTGAAGAGTTATTGTTGACATGGTTAGTTATAATGTTGGCTGAAAACCTGGGTGCTGCTTAAGCTTATTTATGCAAACAAGAGCAAAAGAGTTCGTAAAAGTTTCTCTTTCTCACTTTCAGTTTATCAACTGAATTGCTCGAGGACAAGCAAAGGTTTAAGCTTGGGGGAGTTGATACGTCTCCAACGTATCTACTTTTTCTCACGCTTTTCCTCTTGTTTTGGACTCTAATTTGCATGATATGAATGAAACTAACCCCGGACTGACGCTGTTTTCAGCAGAACTACCATGGTGTTGTTTTTGTGCAGAAATAAAAGTTCTCGAAATGGAACGAAACTTTGCGAGGATTTTTTATATCAATAATAATGATTTTTGGAGCCAAGACCCACCAGAGAGGGGCCCCTGGGTGGGCACAACCCACCAGGGCGCGCCCCCTCTCCTGGCGCGCCCAGGTGGGTTGTACCCACCTGGTGGCCCCGCTGACGACCCCATGATACTATAAATTCACATTATTCCAGAAAAAATCAGGGAGAAAGAATTATCGCGATCTATGAGACGGAGTCGCCGCCAAGCCCTGTTCTTCCTCGGGAGGGCAGATCTGGAGTCCGTTTGGGGCTCCGAAGAGGGGGATCTTCGTTCTTCGTCATCACCAACCCATCTCCATCGCCAATTCCATGATGCTCCCCACCGGGAGTGAGTAATTCCTTCATAGGCTCGCTGGTCGGTGAGGAGTTGGATGAGATTCATCACGTAATCGAGTTAGTTTTGTTAGGGCCCGATCCCTAGTATCCACTATGTTCTTAGATTGATGTTGCTATGACTTTGCTATGCTTAATGCTTGTCACTTTGGGCCCGGGTGCCATGAACTCAGATCTGAACCATTTATGAATTCATCATTATATCCATGTTTTAGATCCGATCTTGCAAGTTATAGTCACCTACTGCGTGTTATGATTCGGCAGCCCCGGAGTGACAACAACCAGGCCCACTCCCGGTGATGACCGTAGTTTGAGGAGTTCATGTATTCACTAGGTGTTAATGCTTTGTTCCGGTTCTCTATTAAAAGGAGGCCTTAACATCCTTTAGTTTCCAATATGGACCCCACTGCCACGGGAGGGTAGGACAAAAGATGTCATGCAAGTTCTTTTAATAAAGCACGTATGACTATTTACGGAATACATCCTACATTATATCGATGAACTGGAGCTAGTGCCGTATCGCCCTAGGTTATAACTGTCACATGATGAATATCATCCAACAAGTCACCGATCCAATGCCTACGAATTTATTTATATTGATTTTGCTGCATTACTATTGCTATCATCACTGTTACACTTCCTACAAAATTACTGCTATCACTGTTACTGTTACTATTGCTGTTGTCACTACTATCAAAACTATCAAACTACTGTGCTACTGATCACTTTGCTGCAGATAATTAATCTTCAGGTGTGGTTGAATTGACAACTCAGCTGCTAATACCTTCAAATATTCTTTGGCTCTCCTTGTGTCGAATCTATAAATTTGGGTTAAATACTTACCCTCGAAAACTGTTGCAATCCCCTATACTTGTGGGTTATCACTCACACGCATATTCCAGTCGACAAGCCTCCGAGCACCGAGACGTAGGGCTATTACCTCCTCCGAGAGGGGCCTGAACTCGTAAACTCGCGTGTACAACCTTGCCGTAGCTAGGGCCTTGCCTCCTCCTACGTACCCCTATTCTTACTGTCAGACTTACTCCCACGACATCAGCTGCATCAGTTCAAGGGAGGGCAGCTCAATTCAGTAACCTCATTGTACGCTAGTGTTGTTGTTATTTTGGTGGCTCGCTTCAAAAAGGACATCTGCCTTATCTCAGATCTTGAGTAGTTTCGGTTATGTTATGGTTCTTGCAACAAACTTTCATATTATGGGTCTCGCAAACAAACTTTCATAAGAGTTAGGTGGCCCTATCCATTGCTATAGCCTCAACCTCTGGATGTTCTACAGAGTTTTATCTTCTCTTCATTTTTCACTACCTTCATGATGAGACACCTTGGTCCCCAACTATCCATCAAGAACCTCAAGGGTAGTCACTTTTAGTACATCCAGGACAAGATTGCAACCAAGATGAATCCGTGGCATGGCAAGAGTTTCACTACTGTCGGGGAATAGCACCTTGGTGCAATTGGTGCTCACTCCTCATGCCATCTACCTTTACAGTTCTATCGATGTCTCATTGGGTTCATACACAACCCAAGTAAGCCGAGTAGAGCCTTCTTAACCTTGAGACCCACACAGATAATGTCATGGGTGGGAAGTGCAAAGTCATTTGGAAGGTCGTGTGTAGGCCGGCTATGATGGCAGGACCGAGCATTCTTAACCTCGAGAAATTTACGTGTGTGTTGTGGATCGTTAGACTGGGCTCTAGTGGGCGGCTCTGCGAAAAGGGCTCAATGTAGCAACCAAACAACAACAATCTCTTAGCTGATATTTCTTATTTGCCGCATTCTGTGGCAAATTACCATTGAATCGTATAGGAGCGATTGAGCTGGGCCAGCTCATCTAAAGCTAGGAACGTTGGATGTTGGTTATGCTTTTGGGAACCTTCTAGAAGGTTCTCGACCTACTTAGATTGTTTTTTTCTATTGTTTCTTTTATAGGTTTTCTTTCGGATTTTTCTTTTTTCTTTTTCAAAAAGGTTTCTTTAAAAATGTTTAGTAAATTCAAAAATATTCACGTTCAAGAAAAATCTTCATGGTTTTCAAAAATTGTTTGGAATTTAAAAAATGTTTCCTTTCTCAAAATCTGTTTACAGATTCAAAAAATTCTGTGTTTTCAAAAGTTGTTTGGAATTTCAAAAAGTTCCTGTTTCCAAAGAAAAATAAAACATTCAAAAATGTTTTGGATTTTTTTAAAAAATGTTAATGTTTTCGAAATTTGTTCATTAGGGATTTTTCCGAAAAATTTCGCATTCACAAGGATTTTTTTTAATCTTCACGTTTCAAAAAGTGTTCTAAATTTTAAAATATGTTCGAGTTTTTGAAAATTTGATTTTTTTAAATGTTTATTACAGTTAACCGGATTGTCTACAATAAGCGCCCGCTACGTTATTTTTTTTAGGTAAACCCGCTACGCTGCTCGCTCCCTCTCATTCGCACTCGCGCGCTACAGCGTGCACGGGCTGGCCCTTCAAGACGCCCCCACCGAGCAGGCGCCCAACAAACAGGGCAACAGCCCTTTTCAAAGTTGGCCCTTACATGTTGACACCTCCATCAAATACAAGCCCATCTCATCAAGACCAGCCCAACGAGCGGCGCACTACCCCTCCCCTCTCTTCCTTCCGGGCGGCGAGCGCCGCCGTCGCTCCCTCCCACATCGATTTCAACCGCCGCACGCGGCCGCGTCAGCGCCGCACCTCTGCCCTAGCCGCCTCTCCCTTCTCCGGGCGGCGCCGGTACTGAAGACGACGACGTCGGCTCTATTCTCCCCAACCAATCTCCGACGATCGCAGCCCGTTTTCTCCGAAATTTCGGGGCCTCGTCGCGCCTCCATCTGCTAACAGGAGGCGCGGCGTCGGGCTCCCCGGGATGTCGTTCCGCGGCCGTGGAGGGAGAGGAGGAGGGAGAGGCGGCCGCGGAGGAAGAGGAGGCAGAGGCTTCGGGGGCGCCAGCTATGACCACCCCGCCAAGCACGCTCCCCACGAGGACTTCCCGGTCAGCCAGTCTCCTCCGCTCCCCACACCCCTCCCCCTTCTCTGTAGCCACCACCTCGACTCGGTCGCCGTGTGGGATTGGTTGAATTAGTAGGATTCGGGATTCACTTGTGTTCTTGGCGCTCGCCCTTGCAGGAGATCACCCTGCCGGAGATGACCTGCGCCAAGGCGACCAACGAGGAGAAGACTCTGATACTGTCCACCTTGAAGCTCGATGATTTCATGAGGAATTCTTGCTACTACCTGGAGCCGGATGCCCCCAAGAAAAGTACCGCCACTCAACTTGTCATAACTGATATGCTCATTTTTCCTCTTGCTGCACAGTATGCTGTATTGCTTTGCTTCTCGATTCTACACTAGTATGTAGCTAGAGGGAGTATGGGATTTTGCATCTTTGGAGTAGTTGGTCAGATAATTGGATACAGCAGGGTTATACTGAAGCTGGCCGTTTTTGCAGTTTTCGTATGAATTGCTGTATCAGGACTGCTTATGTTACAGAGCAAGCGAGCAACCTCTATTTCTTTCCGTCTAACCTGTGTTTTCCTACTTTCTTTAGCTACGAAAGGCTGGATTTCCAATGATACATTCCAACCCATTGGCGTATTAACTAGAAGCTCAATAATAAGGGATCCATGAATCCTGATCGTTTATATTTATGGACTGTTATTTTGTATGCAACTTGATATACTGTTGGCACGGGACACATTTTCTACATCTGCATGGTCTAGAATTAATTTTGGTTTTTATTTTTCCCATTTAAAATTTGATATTACCACTTGCATCTGTATCTTCAGGGGCTATAAATATAATTAGACTCATTGCTAGCTCATAGAAACAATTCAGCATCTTTCCTTGTGAGAATACTCTGGTTTGGTTTCATATCTTCTACAAGTAGCGATTTCTACTTTGTTTCTTTTCTTGAGTTCTGTCTGACTACTTTCTTTTTCTGCCTTGGTATCTTATCAGAGAATGACGACAAAGAGATCGAAAGATATTCTGATAGGAAGCGTAAAACACAAAGCAAACGGGAAGCTCTTGCGTCATACCTCAAACTTATCCCTGCAAATTTTCCTGCAGAACTGCTACATGGTAGTCTTGAAGTACACACCATTTTTTGTTTTCTGCTATGTGGTTGCAGCACAATAAACCCTTAATATTATCTCCCTTTCAGGTTCTAAACGAGCGCAACCAGTTCAGAAAAAACTTCGGTGGGATAAAGACGCGGGTATGCTATATTTCACAAAATCAAAACATAATTCCCTTGTTGCCTTTTCTGCCGTGAACTTCTGTTTATGCCTATGATATCTTCTTGAATCCTTTTTAAGGAAACTGCTTTGTTTGCACCATCCTATTTGTATGTCTATTCGAAGTAACGGAACTTAAATGAACACTTCTAGTGTAGCTATATTCAAATGTATATACACTGACCCCTTAGCATTGATCTTGTCATCTTTGTTTGCCAGATAATCAGGCATTTGATATATTCGAGAAACTCGAAGCGAAACAGAAGGCAAGCCATCATTACCTTTTTTTTTTCAAGCTGCTGCAGTATATCTGGAAGGCATATTTCTATTCAAGATATATTATTACTGGTTTAAAGTCTTACACCATGTTGACTGATATTTGGTAACTGTAGGATGGAGAGGAGAAGACCGAAAAGGAGGGTGATGAGGAGGAGGAGGATGAAGAGGAGGAAGCAGAAGCGGAAGAAAGTTCAGATGACGATTATAATCAGGTTAGTATCTTGGAACTTTATGCACTGTGGTTTTCTTCGATGTAGAAAAATGGGTGTTAACATGTTCATGGTTTTGGCAAAATTGTGTGATGCATGTGTATTCCTTCACATCAACAAATATGAAATGGTTAGACCAGTGATGCATCATTTCTTTGTCTTGCGTATTGTCTAATAGTTTGACTCCCATGGTCTTACTCCGCAGAATATCGAGTTCGATGATGACGATGATGACTGGAACCAAGAGGAGGAAGCACGTAAGTTTCCATTTAATGTTCAATTCATATTACTGCTGTACCACCTCCTTTTCCTTCCGAATCAGCACTGTATGCATTGTAATGCTTGCTAACGAAAATAATTGTTTTCATGTAACAGATGAAGACTGCTATGATTGATGATTGGTAGCCGCTGAAAAGGTTAACCCATTCAACATTGGTTAGGTTTCTTGGTATTCTTCTTCGTTTGTAACTCATTGGGCAATTTTGATGGAAGGTAGTGCGTAATTAGGTAGTTAGATATGATTATTCTTCCCGCGTTCATGTCAAGAAGGTACCAGAAACTCAGGACCATATGAATTCTGCAGCATCCAGTTCTGAATGTTTCCTATTGCGTCTGTGCAAGCAAATGCATTCTACCTGCACTTTAATCCATAGAGCTGGGTTCACATGCAAAGAAAAAAGAAAGAAAATTATGGGACTTTGATTTTTATGTGCATTTCATTGAAGAAACCTGGCAGTTGATGATTTAAAGCTCACATCGTTATGTTTGGCATGTGCTCCGCTGTAGGTCAGGATTCTGAAGTTGAAAGCGTGTTCTGTTCTTTCTTTAAAAAAAATATATTCCTTGTGGTGGCTTGGATAAGGAAGATGATCATCACATATGCCATGCAGCTCCTCATACTCGTAGTTCTTGCTCGATCGAACGGCTGTGTGTTGTACTGGCAAGCATGACAGGCAGTAGCTAAGAGCAACTCCAACCGATCCCCTCTAATCTCTAATTTAGAGGAGTGAACGGCCCGGTATCCTATAGAGGACTACTTTCGCTCCTTGAAAAATGGCAGTTTCTAACTGATCCCTGATACTTACCGGAGTAAAAACTTAAACACGAATTCATTTATTTTTGGTCCATCGAGTTAGACTTCACTACTCATCTGATTACATACTCCACCAATTCTTCGCTAAGAGAACCAATACAAAGAAAACTACAAGAAAAATTACACATTTTAACAGAAACACTACTTCCTTAACTGCTCCTGTTAATCCGATCAATGCTTTCTCCATCTCTTTATTGACTACATTGTTTCTTTTCCCTACCGGCTTCTCGAGCTTGCACACTTTTTTCTTCTCTTCCTCTTCGAACTTGAACATTGCATCCTCTCTAGCTTCATCTCTAGCAACTAATGCACCAACATCAAGCAAATTTCTTGCTATCAATAGATCAATATATTCTTCTTCCCAATACCAAAATTTGCATCCGTCCTATATACAATTTAAAGCAAATAATGAGTTTTCACATTGCGATGAATTTGAAGAACAGACGTATGAAATGGCACTCACTCCGTCCTTTTCGCACTTGAAGAAAACCCATTCGGGATGTTTCGGCATGCTCGAAACGTGGCGCACCACCAGCCGCCAGCAGTGGTCACACTTGATTATCGGCAAAGGCTCGCCGATGAGTTGTTGGGCTAGGGCCGAGCCCGACCGACGAGCGGACGTTGTTGTGCCGGTGGTCGGCCGACATGTGAGATGCGAGCGGTGAGAGGAGGACATACCGAGACGCGGCGGGTAGCACTCGAGGTGGATGCCCGGTTCGATCCCTGTCAAATCTCTCCAAAACACGATGGCGACTAGGTGCGTCGAATCTGGAGATGGCGGCGACGGCCGTAGATCCGCCGATTTATAGTCATCGGTGACGAGAAATTGATCGAATTAAGGTGGGGGACGAGCACGGCGGGTGCTACTAGGGGTCACCGGTGCCGTGTGGTGGCCGACGGGGCAACTAGGGCGGTGCCGAGGTGGATGCGGCACGAGGTTGGGTGGGTGCGACCGCAGGTGAAGGGGAACACTTTTTACTCAGCGGGTGGGGGGCCGATTAAATATAAGAGTCGGGGCGGCCGAAGAGGATAATTTTTACTTCTCTAAAAGGTTTAGGGGTCGGCTAGGTGCAGTTTAGTGAAGTAAAAGTTAAAGGTTACTCCTTTAAAGTGTCTTCGGGAATCGGTTAGAGTTGCTCTAACACAACCACATCCATGACATCTTATTCAAGCAGTACGTGACCCTAGTGCCTCTTTGATTCATGGGTTTCTCTTGAATCCTACGTACAACATTATAAACTACTCCTTCCGTCTCAAAATTCTTGTCTTAAATTTGTCAAAATACAGATGTATCTAGTTATGTTTTAATGTTAGATACATCCGTATTTAGACAAGTCTAAGACATGAATTTTGAGACGGAGGGAGTACATGATTTTTTGGTGAAGTAGTGTTTGAAGGAACAGGAAAACACAAGAGAATGAGATTGATGCCACTTAGCAATCGATAATTTTGCAAGTGAAATGCTGTTTTTTTTTTCAGCCAGTTACATTATTTCACTCGCTCAAATAGTAGGCATACAATTGCAGATCTGCAACGTACACCAATGGCCAGATTTTATAACATTACTAACATCAGCGACCACAGTAGCGGGATCCCTTTGCTGTCCTACAGGATCAACAATCAATTACCAGTGCTCCCTCGGTCGTGCTGTGTGTTCTTCTATAGTTGGTAGCAAGATCGCATGCCAATTGCCACGCATGTATAGAAAACAGGGCATTTAATCAAGAACAAGCCAAAGATATTTTTCCTCATTGGTGCAACGTTTATTCCCTGATGAAGGTCCCGGGTGTCCATATGGTCGAACACTCATTGACCAATAAAAATACTAAGTAGTACTATATCTTACAGGTAAAATGGAGCTTAAATTAGGAATTGTCAACCATCTTCCCGAAAATCGACAATGAAATTGTATTACAGCGATGAACTCGGAGTGGGCAGCAGGAAGTTGAGGAGAGCCTCGTTGAACCTCTTTGTGTCCTCCTCCTGGGGCATATGGCCACTGTTCTTCAGGATCTCCAGCCTAACATTTGCACCTAGCTGCCTGCATCAATTTGCACCCATCTTTCATGTGTAAGTTACAGTAGAAGGTGACACAACTGCAACCAGATTACACAACCATGTAATAAGAGTAGTAAATGCTTGCTGACCTCGTCACCTGGAATGCCTTCTCTATGGGGAAGATCTGGTCATGCTCTCCCCACAGCACAAGAACTTGCTGAAAGATGGGGGCACAGATTGGGTGAAGAAGAAACTATGAGTTTACTTTGCGATTTAACTACATCAATTTGCACTTTGTTCGTTGTGCTTGTTTCTCAGGAAAATTAGAGGATGTATGTACCTGGGGGAGTGGAGTGAGCTGGAACTTGTCTTTGTTCCCCAGGGATATCGCTTTGATCAGCCCCTCCTTCTCCTCTATGTTCTCGCTGTAGAGATACTGCAGCAAAATGTTTTATTTGTGATTTTTTTAAATGCTCCCAAACTAATAGAGCCGTCCATTTTATTTTATTTTGCGGGAGAGAGCCATCCATTTCTTTTGATCCAAAGTCCCTAATGAAACGTGACGACCTATTTCCGGCAAAAAAACAGGTCATCCTTGACTCTCACATGTTTATTATTTGTTTCCATATCAAGATACTGGCATAAAATTAGGAAATAACATATATTCAACAAGTAGTAATATGAAGAGTATATCCATCAAGTTTGAGTGTGGTTTGAGAGTGAAAAGATTAATCTTGTACGACACCTATGGTATTAGGCACCATAGTTGAAAGTTTGTACACAGTTCATTTCTTATGCTGCAGAACCGGGTACAAATGGGAGAGAAGATAAATGGGACGTGATAACATCACGACTAAGTCAAATGAACGCATGTTACATCACCTTCGTTATTTATGTAGGACTAACGATGTTAGGCACTACCTACCTAATTATGCTCGTGGTGGAAGCTATGGCGGGGCCGTTGAATGGATGCTGTCTCGCCACTGAATGGTTGGCGGCTCCATGATACGTTTGAACGTCGACATGGTTGGTTGTGCATTGTCAATCGTGTGTCGTCAAGGACAGTGATTGACGTCGCTGCTAGTTCGTTGCGCGGTTATGGTAGTATTATTTTTCTAAGTACTCTTTTTAGTGTGAAAAAACGTCTTACATTATGATACAGTGGGAGTACTATATACTTCCACCATCCTTGAAAAAATGTACTTCTGATTTTTCTGAAGGGTCAAATTATCTTAAAGTTTAATCAAGTTTATGTAAAAGCATACCAATGTTTGTGAAATCAAATTGGTATATGATGAAAATATATTTTGTCACTAATCTTATGCTATTAATTTGATGACATAAATGTTGGTTTAAAACATAAAAAAGTTTGATTTTTTAACAAGATTGAAAGTACATTTTTTCAAGGACGAGGAGAGTAACTCCGTCGACAAAAACAGACATGGTTGGCTGAGTTCATCTGTCAATCGACATGGACTCTTGTGTCCGATATAGGTATAGCCGTATAGGCCGATGCAATTCACCTGCCCGCTAGCTCCTACGCCGCCAAACCATGCGAATATCTGAGGGGATGGGGAAAAAGAGCAGGTGATGCAACGGCCGTTCGGTCGGGAATTGATTGGAAGCACAGTTGGGAACCGGGAGCCTGCATGCATTGTCCAGAGACCAGAGTTGATCGTGGTGGCGATGGACTGGTAGCTAGCGCGGCGAGGCCGTTGGACGAACACATCTGCGAGGTCGTACTACGTCTTTCTTTCACGGTCAGGTACGGCCAGCTGCGGCGGCCGGGCCGGCGAGATTACTTCAAACAGCAGATGTGTTCGGAGGAAAATAATTCAAACACCTAAACATGGTGGCCATTGATCCGTTGATCGCGTACCTGAACGAGGTCGCGGAGTAAGAAGCCCGGGATGAACCCGCGGGGGCGGTGGTAGGCGAGCTCCATGAGCCGCCGCATCTTCTCGGGGGTGCGCGGCAGCATCAGGTCATCCACGCGCTCGGCCCCGCCGCGCGCCAGCAGGGCGCGGTCGTCCGCGTCGCCCTTGAGCAGGTCGGAGCTCGCGATCACCACCCGCTCCACGGCCTCGGCCCCCAGCAGCCTCGCCACGTGGTACGCCACGAAGCCACCGTAGCTAGTCCCGACCACCGACACCCTGGTCGACGGGGCGACGATCGCGCCTATGAGCTTCGCCACGGCCTCGGCCTGGTGGGCCTCGGAGCACTCGCTGTCGACCGGCGTGGGCGACGTGCGGGAGCCGCCGAAGAAGAGGAGGTCCGGCACGACGAGGCGGAACCGGCGCGACAGCGGGCCCACCTGGGGCCGCCACTGCCACGTCGCCGGCGGGCCGAAGCCGTGGAGGAGGACGAGGACGGGGAGCTCCTCGCTGGCGCCCGGAGGGAAGCGCCAGCACTGCATCGTGGTGGCGCCGCCGTCGAGCGGCACGGACGCCTGGACCAGGCCCGCCGCGGCGAAGCGGCGCCGGAAGTAGGCGTCCAGCAGCGGCGCGATGCCGAGCGTCGACGAAGGCATGGCGGGGACTGGAGCGTGAGCTGGAGCACGGCGCCTTCGTGGCTTGTCACGTCTGCTGGCTTGGCTTGTCCCATGCGCGCGTGGTGTGGCACGTATATGTATGTCTGCTCTCGATGGGGAAAAGACAGTCACGGGCTGTACCAACCGCCTCATGTCTTTTTCTGTGGAGTCCGGCTCAACTGCGACAGGAATTTCTACAACAAACTTTTCTTTTCTTGATAGACTATCTTTAAACAGTCAACTGTTTTTGATTTGGATTGCAGCAGAATATTAGACGTTAGAAAAGGCGTTTATTGAGGAGTATTTTTATAAAAACTACCATAATTGGGACAACTGTGACCCAAAACTACCACTCTAGTAATAACCCTAGCAAAAACCTATCGTACCACTTTTGCTCTAATTTTTGGCAAAAAAAATTACCACTTCTGTTTAATGATTGATTGAGCACAAATTAAGGACGATTATGACATATATTGCCCACCCGTTGGGGGCCGACCTGGCACAAAAGTCAATCTTCACCGATATAACATGTGGGACCCATATGTCATTCTTAGTAAAAACAAGGCTCGCCCGCACGCGTGCATTGGGTGAGCACGTTCCAATTCGTGGGTTCGGTCAACTCGCCCGCTCAACACTCACGCAGGAGAAAATCTACCGCCGCCACGTTAGCCGCCACCGGGTGCCGCCCCCGCCTGTCGCCGGGCGCCGCGTCCAGCTGTCGTCGCGGCAAAGATGCAGGCGAGGTGGGGCGCGGGATGGTGGCGGTGCCATGGTGAGGCATCAATGCTACGCATCGGCTCCAGCCGCCGTCGGGCCCTAATAAGTCTCAAACATATCTATAGTTTTTTTATCGTTAAATGCTATTATATCATCACTTTTGTATGTATTATATGTCATTTTATATTATTTTTTTGAACTAACCTATTAACTTAGTACCCAGTGTCAGTTTATGTATTTTTTGCAAGTTTTTGGTTTCGCATAAAATTCATACTTGCAGAAGTCCAAACACGATGAAAAATTATGAGGATTTTTATGGAAAATATGCAACACTAGAAGCTTCGAGAGGGAGCCAGAAGTGGGCTATCGGCCCCACAACCCCGGGTGGCATAGCCCCAGGGGGCGTCGGGCAGGCCCGTGGGAGCCCCGCAGCTCCATTTGACCTAATTTCAAGCCTATAAATTCAGTGATTTCCCGAAACCCTCATAAGCGAACCCGAAAGAATTTTATCGCCGCTGCAAGCCTCTGTTCCGAAGCGATCCCATATGGAGACCTTTTTTGGTACTCTGTCGGAGGGGGGGGGGGGTCATTGGAGAGGCCATCTTCATCAACCTTGCTGCCTCCATGATGATGTGTGAGTAGTTCCTTAAGGACCTATGGGTCCATAGTAGTAGCTAGATCTCTCTCTATCTCTCTCTCTCTTACTCTCTCTCTCTCTCTCTCTTGATCTTCAATACAATGATCGTCTCTAAGATCAATTCGATGTAATCTTTTATGGTGTGTTTGTTGGAATCTAATGAATTGTGGGTTTATGACCAGATTATTCATTGAATTTATATGAATCTCTTGAAGTTTCTTTGTTGCATAATTTTATAGCCTGTATTTCTCTTCGATCTATCCATCTGCTTTGGCAAGTTTGATTGGTCTATCTTCAGTGGGAGAGGTGCTTTGTAGTATGTTCAATCTTGCGGTGATCTTGCCCTGTGACAGGTGGGGCAAAGACATGTATTATATTGCTGCTACTAAGGATAAAACGACGAGGTTTGGTTATATTGATTGATCTTATCTTGTCTACATTATGTCATCTTGCTTAAAGCGTTACTATGTTATGAACTTCTTTGAGATGCATGTTGGATAGCGGTCTTGGGATGGAGTAGTAGTAGATGCAGTTGGGTTAACAGTCTACTTGTCCTGGACGTAACACCTATATTTGATTATGCCATGAACGATCACAATTATAACTATGCTTAATTCTATCAATTGGCCAACAATAATTTTTCTACCATACCGTTGCTATGCCACTAGTTTCCATCAACACAAAAAGTCTGCACAATTGCTCTTTTATTTTCTATTGCTTTGTATATCACTATCTGCTTTTAACCTTGTGGCTAGCAAGAACAAGGGGAGTGACGACTCCCTTGCCTTTGTTGGGTCCAAGCAATTTTTTTTTGTTTATGTGCAGGTGTTGTTAAACTTGTTAGTGTGGCGCCTCCTGCTGGTTCGATAAACCTTGGTTTCTAACTAAGGAAAATACTATCTGCTACTATACTAGTTCACCCTTCCTCTTCGGGGAAATCTAACAACTCCATCGTGAGTAGCAGAAGAATTTCTGGCGTCGTTGCCGGGGAGACATCATCTACAAAATCAGGTGCCTCCGCACAAAAACTTTTCTTTTGCTTGTTTATATTTTCTCACCATTTGCATTTTTATTTTCCTTCTCCTTTGTTTTCCAAAAAAAATCCAATTTTTTTTGTGTTACTATTTCTGCGTGTGCGCCCATCATGGCTAGTTCTTCGCTTATCGGCCCTAAGCTTGAGTTTAAAGTGCGTAATTTTAAACAAAGGGGTAGGGTGAGTTTAAAAGATGCTTGGCATAGGATTTGTGATGCTCAAAATAGATCTACCCCTAAGCAATCTACCACTATTCATCTCCAAAATTTTCTTTTGTCCCCAACATACCCAATACAATTGTAAATTGTATAGGTGCACTAGTTCGCCGAAGAGATGGTGATACAAGTGTAGTATGGTAGTAGATATAGGTTTTTGTAATCTAAAATAATAAAAATAGCAAGGTAAAAAGTGATAAAAGTGAGCCCAAACAGTATTGCAATGCATGGAAACAAGGCCTAGGGTTCATACTTTCACTAGTGCAATCTCTTAACAGTGCTAACATAAATGAACCATATAACAATCCCTCAATGCGGACAAAGAATCACTCCAAAGTTCCTATCAATAGTGGAGAACATAAGATGAAATTGTTGTAGGTAGAAAACCACCTCAAAGTTATCCTTCCGATCAATCTATTGAGGCATCCCTATAAGTGTCTCAAACAACCCTAGAGATCGTACTACAATAACACCATATAATACGCATCAATAAACTCTAATGTCACCTAGATACTCCAATGTCACCACAAGTATCCATGAGTTAATTATTCGATATGCATCAAACAATTTCAGATTCATAATATTCAATCCAACACAAAGAACTTCAAAGATTACCCCAAAATTTCTATCAAAGAAAGTAGGACGAAAACATGTATCAACCTATGTGCTTAGATTACCCCAATGTCACCTCAGGAATCTGCAAGTTGATTACCAAAGCATATATCAAGTGACTCAATAGAATACTCCATTGTCACCACGGGTATCCACATGCAAGACATATATAAAGTGATCTCAAATCCAATATTCAATCCAACATAACGAAACCTCAAAGAGCAAGACTCAATTGATCACAACAAAAATAGAGAGGGAAGAACACCATATGATTCCACTATATTAACAAAGCTCATAGTACATCAAGATCATGCCAAATCAGAACACGAGAGAGGGAGAGAGAGAGAGACTGAGGGGGAGAGAGAGATTGAACGCATAGCTACTAGTACATACCCTCAGCCTCAAGGATGAACTACTCACACATCACCATGACAACAGAGGAGAAGTTGGTCGTGATGGTGATGGAGGAGATGTCCCCAACGGCGTCCCAGCGCCACCGAAGGAGAGGGGGAAGGGGCCCCTCCTTCTTATTCCTTGGTCCTCCGGGAAGAGAGGGAGCTCTCCCCTAGATAGGATCTCTCTGTTGTCTTCTATTTCTCGCTACTGTTTTCGGAGCCCTTCACCGTTTCTTATATTCCCGGAGACCCGTAACTCCGATTGGGCTGAAATTTTGAGGAGATTTTTATCCGGAAATTATCTTTCTTGCGGCGAAAGAAGGGCTCCAAGTGACCAATGAGGTGCCCACAAGGCAAGGGGCGCGCCCAGGGGGTAGGGCGCACCCTGTTGCTTTGTGAGCCCTCGGGTACCATCTTGCGTTGATTCTTTTTCCAAAAAATCACATATATTAAAAAAATCTCCGTAAAATTTTATCGCATTTGGACTTAATTTGATATGATTTTTACGTGAAACAAAAAACATGCAAAAAATAGGAGCTGGCACTGGGCACTAGATTAATAAGTTAGTTGATAAAAATAATATAAAACTGCACTAGAACCATATAAAATTATTGTAAACATGGAATGAATACTTCATAAATTATAGATACGTTGGAGACGTATCAGTGACTAAGTTGGACTCTATGGTAGGAAACACTCTAAAATTGCTAAAAGAAAAATAACCAATTACCGGTAGAGTAGAACAATGTCCCGCTAGAATTGATAAGTTGGAGGGAGTTATTAATGTTTTGGGTTCAGTTTTTTCTTTCATAAAACTAGTGAGGAACTTCCTACAAATAAAAATATGAAACTTACTTGTTTGTCCAAAGATCCTAAGCTTAATAAGGTTGCTTATTCCTGTAAGGAGAAGGGAGATCTAAAAAAAGAACCTATCATTGACACAAATGTTTTGGACTTTGTGCCTGGGAGTGTTATGATTAATAGAATGCTTGCTAATCCTCCTAAGAAATCAAGTGCCCTTATTGAAGAGCTAAAAGATGATAATGCTTGATAGATTGCATTATGCCTAGCTAGGGGCATTAAACAATAGCACTTGTTGGGAGGTGCTACTTATGAGCTGCGTTGGGATTTCCTCGAAGAGGAGAGGATGATGCAGTACAATAGAGATGAGTATTTCCCTCAGTTATGAAAACAAGGATATCAATCCAGTAGGAGAACCAAGCAACACTATGTAAACATCACTTGCACCCAAACAACAAATACTTGCAACCTGATACGTCCATTTTGCATCATATTTTTATGTTGATATTTATTGCATTATGGATTTTTATTACACTTTATGGTACAATTCTTATGCCTTTTCTCTCTTATTTCGCAAGAATTATATGAAGAGGGAGAATGCCGGCAACTGGAATTCTGGACCGAAAAGGAGCAAATTTGAGATACCTATTCTGCACAACTCCAAATGTCCTGAAACTTTACGGAGAATATTTTTGGAATATATAAAAAAATATTGGGCGAAGAAATACCAGAAGGGGATCCACGAGGTGGCCACAAGCCTGGGGGCGCGCCCCCTGAGCTTGTGGGCCCGTGGCCAGCCCCCGGTGCCCATCTTCTGCTATATGAGGTGTTTTGACCTAGAAAAATAATAGGAAGGCTTTTGGGACGAAGCACCACCGTATGGAGGCAGAACCTGGGCAGAAGCAATCTAGGGCTCCGGTAGAGCGATTCCGCCGGGGAAACTTCCCTCCCGGGGGGAATCGAAGCCATCATCATCACCAACGATCCTGTCATCGCGGGAGGACCAATCTTCATCAACATCTTCACCAGCACCATCTCCTCTCAAACCCTAGTTCATCTCTTGTATTCAATCTTTGTCGCAAAACCTCAGATTGGTACCTGTGGGTTGCTAGTAGTGTTGATTACTCCTTGTAGTTGATGCTAGTTGGTTTATTTGGTGGAAGATCATATGTTCTACTTTAACCATAACAACACTAGGTTCTACTTTACTTTCTTCAACATGTTTGGGTGCTCTAATATTACTTTTGCGAACCACAATTGAGACTTTAGCATGTTCATTTATCCTAACAGGGAAAGGTGGTTTTTCAATATAAGCAGTAGGCACAACTGGATCAACATTGTAAATGATATTTTCATCTTGAACTACGACCGGTTCTTTAATTTCTTCTTTAATAGGGGGGTGATATTTAAACCACTTCTCCTTAGGGAGATCAACATGAGTAGCAAAAGATTCACAAAAGGAGGCTACTATCTCAGAGTCAAGTCCATATTTAGTGCTAAACTTGTGAAAAGCATCGGTATTTACAAAAGATTTAACACAATCAAACTCAAGATTAATACCTGACTCTTTACCTTTGTCGAATTCCCAATATTCAGAGTTGCGTTTAATTCTTTCCAAAAGATCACACCTGAATCCAGTAGTCTTCTTCATAAAAGAACCAGTACAAGAAGTATCAAGCATGGATTGATCAGCACGAGAAAGTGATACGTCTCCGTCGTATTTATAAGTTTTGATTGTTCCATGCCAATATTCTACAACTTTTATATACTTTTGGTAACTTTTTATACTATTTTTGGGACTAACATATTGATCCAGTGCCCAGTCCAGTTCCTGTTTGTTGCATGTTTTTTGTTTCACAGAAAATCCATATCAAACGGAGTCCAAACGGGATAAAAACTGACGGAGATTTTTTTTGGAATATGTGTGAATTTTGGGAAGTGGAATCAACGCGAGACGATGCCCGAGGGGCCCACGAGGGTGAGGGGCGCGCCCCAGGGGGTCAGGCGTGCCCTGGGCCCTCGTGGCCACCCTGTAAGGCGGTTGGTGCCCTTCTTTCGCCACAGGAAAGCCAATATCCGGATAAAAATTGTGTCCAAATTTCAGCCCAATCAGAGTTACGGGTCCCCGGGAATTTAAGAAATGGTGAAAGGGCAGAATCAGGGAGCGCAGAAACAGAGAGAGACAGAGAGACATATCCAATCTCGGAGGGGCTCTCGCCCCTCCCATGCCATGGAGGCCATGGACCAGAGGGGAAACCCTTCTCCCATCTAGGGAGAAGGTCAAGGAAGAAGAAGAAGGAGGAGGGCCCTCTCCCCTCTCTCCCGGTGGCGCCGGAACGCCGCCGGGGCCATCATCATCACCGCTATCTACACCAACACCTCTGTCATCTTCACCAACATCTTCATCACCTTCCCCCATCTATCTACAGCGGTCCACTCTCCCGCAACCCGCTGTACCCTCTACTTGAACATGGTGCTTTATACTTCATATTATTATCCAATGATGTGTTGCCATCCTATGATATCTGAGTAGATTTTCGTTGTCCTATCAGTAACTGATGAATTGCTATGATTGGTTTAATTTTCTTGTGGTTATGTTGCTGTTCTTTGGTGCCCATCATATGAGCGCGCGCGTGGATCACACCATAGGGTTAGTTGTATGTTGATAGGACTATGTATTGGACGGCAAGAGTGACAGAAGCTTCAACCTAGCATAGAAATTGATGCATACGGGATTGAAGGGGGACCAATATATCTTAATGCTATGGTTGGGCTTTACCTTAATGAACGTTAGTAGTTGCGGATGCTTGCTAATAGTTCCAACCATAAGTGCATAGAATTCCAAGTCAGGGATGACATGCTAGCCGTGGCCTCTCCCACATAAAACTTGCTATCGGTCTAGTAAAGTAGTCAATTGCTTAGGGACAATTTCACAACTCCTACCACCACTTTTCCACACTCGCTATACTAACTTTATTGCTTCTTTATCTAAACAGCCCCTAGTTTTTATTTATGTGCTCTTTATATTCTTGCAAACCTATCCAACAACACCTACAAAGTACTTCTAGTTTTATACTTGTTCTAGGTAAAGCGAACGTTAAGCGTGCGTAGAGTTGTATCGGTGGTCGATAGAACTTGAGCGTGCGTAGAGTTCTACCTTTAGCTCCTCATTGGGTTCAACACTCTTACTTATCGAAAGAGGCTACAATTGATCCCCTATACTTGTGGGTTATCAAAAAGCCCAGCATAAAAGTTTTGAATAATAATCTCTCTCAAGAGCTCATGGTTGGGGCATGAATATAACATCGACCTAAGCCTCCCCCAAGCTAGAGTGATACTTTCTCCTTCACGAGGCCAAAAATTATATATATAATTCCGATCACGATGAACTAGATGCATAGGATATTTTTTTGGGTGAAATTCCAATTTCAATCGATTCCAATTCCAAGATCCAATATCATCGCATAGCCTATACCATGTCAATGCTTTTCCCTTCAAAGATAAAGGGAAAACCTTCTTCTTAGCTTCATCTCCAGATAAACCTTCAAGCTTAAATAATCCCCAAATTTCATCCACATATATCAAGTGCATATCAGGATGTTCAGTTCCATCTCCTGCATAAGGATTAGCTAGCAGTTGTTCTATCATACCCGAAGGAATTTCATAACCAATATTTTCAGTAGGTGTACTAGGTTGACGGGCAACTAATTGTGGTTCCGGTCGAGGTGAAGATACCCCGAACAAACCCCTCAAAGGATGATTCTCCATAGTAACAAGTAGCAATAAATTTCAGCACATAGTAATAATTTTTCCTTACCAATTTCCACTTACCAAGAGCGCTCCACTCCCCGGCAACGGCGCCAGAAAAGAGTCTTCATGACCCACAAGTATAGGGGATCAATCGTAGTCCTTTCGATAAGTAAGAGTGTCGAACCCAACGAGGAGTAGAAGGAAATGACAAGTGGTTTTCAGAAAGGTATTTTCTGCAAGCACTGAAATTGTCGGAAACAGGTAGTTTGATAGCAAGATAATTTGTAACGAGCAAGTAACGGTAACGGTAAATAAAGTACAACAAGGTAGCCCAATCCTTTTATGGCAAAGGACAGGCCAAAACGGTCTCTTATGATAAGCAAAGCGTTCTCGAGGGTACAAGGAAATTTCATCCAGTCACTTTCATCATGTTGGTTTGATTCGTGTTCACTACTTTGATAGTTTGATATGTGGGTGGACCGGTGCTTAGGTGTTGTTATTACTTGAGCAAACCTCCTACTTATGATTAACCCCCTCGCAAGCATCCGCAACTGCGAGAAAAGTATTAAGATAAAATCTAACCATAGTATTAAACTTTTGGAGTCCAAATCGTGTTGGGGAACATAGTAATTTCAAAAAATTCCTACGCACACGCAAGATCATGGTGATGCATAGCAACGAGAGGGGAGAGTGTCGTCTACGAACCCTCGTAGACCGTAAGCGGAAGCGTTATGACAACGCGGTCGATGTAGTCATACGTCTTCACGATCGACCGATCCTCAGTACCGAACGTACGGCACCTCCGCATTCAACACACGTTCAGCTCGGTGACGTCCCGCGAACTCACGATCCAGTAGAGCTTCGGGGAAGAGCCCCGTCAGCATGACGGCGTGGTGATGGTGTTGATGAAGCTACCGACGTAGGGCTTCGCCTAAGCACCGCTACGATATGACCGAGGTGGATTATGGTGAAGGGGGGGCACTACACACGGCTAAGAGAGATCGATGATCAACTTGTGTGTCTATGGGGTGCCCCCTGGCCATGTATATAAAGGATGGAGGGAGGAGGAGGCCGGCCCTCACAGGGCACGCCCAAGTGTGGAGTCCTACTAGGACTCCCTAGTCCTAGTAGGATTCCACCTCCCATATGGAATAGGAAAAAGGGAAGGGAGAAGGAGAAGGAAGGAAGGGGGTGCCCCCACTCCCTAGTCCAATTCGGACCAGTCCATGAGGAGGGGTGCGGCCACCTTTTGAGGCATTTCTCTCCTTTCCCGTATGGCCCATTAAGGCCCAATACGAATTCCCGTAACTCTCCAGTACTCCGAAAAATATCCGAATCACTCAGAACCTTTCCGATGTCCGAATATAGTCGTCCAATATATCGATCTTTACGTCTCGACCATTTCGAGACTCCTCGTCATGTCCCCGATCTCATCCGGGACTTGAACTACCTTCGGTACATCAAAACACATAAACTCATAATACAAATCGTCACCGAACGTTAAGCGTGCGGACCCTACGGGTTCGAGAACTATGTAGACATGACTGAGACACGTCTCCGGTCAATAACCAATAGCGGAACCTGGATGCTCATATTGGCTCCTACATATTCTACGAAGATCTTTATCGGTCAAACCGCATAACAACATACGTTGTTCCCTTTGTCATCGGTATGTTACTTGCCCGAGATTCGATCGTCGGTATCTCAATACCTAGTTCAATCTCGTTACCGGCAAGTCTCTTTACTCGTTCCGTAATGCATCATCCCGCAACTAACTCATTAGTCACATTGCTTGCAAGGCTTATAGTGACATGCATTACCGAGAGGGTCCAGAGATACCTCTCCGACAATTGGAGTGACAAATCCTAATATTGATCTATGCCAACTCAACAAGTACCATCGGAGACACCTGTAGAGCACCTTTATAATCACCCAGTTACGTTGTGACGTTTGGTAGCACACAAAGTGTTCCTCCGGTATTCGGGAGTTGCGTAATCTCATAGTCATAGGAACATGTATAAGTCATGAAGAAAGCAATAGCAATATACTAAACGATCAAATGCTAAGCTAACGGAATGGGTCAAGTCAATCACATCATTCTCTAATGATCTGATCCCGTTAATCAAATGACAACCCATGTCTATGGTTAGGAAACATAACCATCTTTGATTCAACGAGCTAGTCAAGTAGAGGCATACTAGTGACACTCTGTTTGTCTATGTATTCACACATGTACTAAGTTTCCGGTTAGTATAATTCTAGAATGAATAATAAACATTTATCATGAAATAAGGAAATAAATAATAACTTTATTATTGCCTCTAGGGCATATTTCCTTCAAATCGGTCCCTTACGAAGTAGCGCATAAACTAGGGTTTAAGCTTCTGTCACTCTAGCAACCCATCATCTAATAAATACTCCATATTGCATTCCATTAGGCCCAAATATGGTGAAGTGCCATGTAGTCGACGTTCACATGACACCACTAAGGGAATCACAACATACATATCATCAAAATATCGAACACATATCAAGTTCACATGATTACTTGCAACATGATTTCTCCCGCGACCTCAAGAACAAAAGTAACTACTCACAAATGATAATCATGCTCAAGATCGGAGGGGTATTAAATAGCATAATGGATTTGAACATATAATCTTCCACCAAATAAACCATATTGTAATCAACTACAAGATGTAATCAACACTATTAGTCACCCACAAGTACCAATCTGAGGTTCCGGTACAAAGATTGAACACAAGAGATGAACTAGAGTTTGAGAGGAGATGGTGTTGTTGAAGATGTTGGTGGATATTGCCCTCCCAAAGATGAGAGGGTTGTTGGTGATGATGATGACTTCCCCCTCCGGGAGGGAAATTCCCCGGCGGAATCGCTCTGCCTGAGGGCAAAAGTGCTCCTGCCCAAGTTCCACCTCGAGACGGCGGCGCTTCGTCCCAAAAGTCCCCCTCTGATTTTTTCTAGATCAAAATGACCAATATACCAGAAGATGGGCACCAGAGGTGGGCCGAGGAGGGCACAACCCACCAGGGAGCGCCTAGGGGCCCGGGCGCGCCCTAGCGTCTTGTGCTCACCAGGGTGGCCCCCTCCGGTAGTTATTTGCTCCAGTATTTTTCATATATTCCAAAACAATTCTCCGTAAATTTTCAGTTCATTTGGAGATGTGCAGAATAGGTAGCTTTGACGTAGCTTTTTCAGGTCCAGAATTCCAGCTGTCGGTATTCTCACTCTTTGTGTAAACCTTGCATATTATGAGAGAAAAGGCATTAGAATTACTCCATAAAGCATTATTATGCTTAAAAACATTGTAAATAACTATAGGAAAACATGATGCAAAATGGACGTATCAACTCCCCAAGCTTAGACCTCGCTTGTCCTCAAGCGAAAACCAAAGTCGAAAAACATGTCCAAATGCTAAGAGAGAGATAGAGAGAGAGAGAGAGAGAGGTGTCGATGAAAACTAAATACAGATATAGAAGCATCATGCATATTATTATAATAGCAACAAACTTAACCATAAAACTTTATCACACAACTTTTATCATATAACTTATCATGAACAAGTAACAATTCATCACAATATTTAAGTATAAATCATAAACTCCATTGAAAACCAACAAACTATGTTTTCAGTCAACTTGGCAACTACAATTCATCCTTTCCAGGAAGGGTCACGTATCGGAGCCTTTAGGCAAGTCCACATACTCAACCATCATTTAGTCTTCTATGATTGCTAACACTCACAGCATACCCATGAACAAAAAGTTTCAACTAGACACATAGGAAGATAGGGGCTTAAAGTTTCGCCTCCCAACGTATTCACCTCAAGTGTGATGTCAACAATAATAACTCATGCCCACTCATATCCAATTGGATATATGTGCCTAGATCTTTTCTCGCCACATGATACTTGCAAAAAGAGAAAATAAAAAGGAAAAGGGAAGAGTACTTTGACTCTTACATAAAAGTGAATGCATAAAAGTAAAAGATAGGACCTTCATAGAGGGAAGCAGAGGTTGGCATGCGCTTTTTGGTTTGTATGCTCAATCTCTTAGTGCAAAAGAACAGTCACGTTATATTGCCCCTTATGATAGCAACCTTTATTATGTAGTCTGTCGCTTTTATTATTTTGTCATCATAAGTTCGTATGACGCTCAATTTTCTCTTACACTAAATGATCCAACACATTTAGAAGCATTTTTATTGCCTTATCGCATCGATGACAACTTACTTGAAGGATCTTACTCAATCCATAGGTAGGTATGGTGGACTCTCAAAGCAAGATTTTGGGTTTAAGGGTTTTTGGATGCACAAGTAGTATCTCTACTTAGTGAGAGTTTTTGGCTAGCAAAGATATTGAGCAAGCACCACATGTTGAAGGATCTATGACAATATAACTTCTATGTGAATATGAACAAACATAAATCATTACGTTGCCTTCCTTGTCCAACATCAACAATTTTGAGACATAATATTTAATGGGGGCTCACAATCATAAAAGATGTCCAAGATAGTGTATTTGCATGTGAATCTTCTCTTCCCTTATTAATTCTTTCATGAATTGCATCATTGACCAATGCTATGTTTGTCAATCTCCAAATTTTTTTACCACTTATACTTTTCCTTATGTGATGTCATTACTTACCATAAGATTAGCATATGATCTTTTTCATTACTTTCTTTTATTTTGATTCAAATAAAAAAGTAAAGAAAGCAAAACTCAAACTAATCTTTATTATATATCTCGCACACGATTACATAGATAGATAGATAGATCACTAAGCAACACTCAAAAAGAAAAGATTCGGACTAAAATTTTATTCAATTAATTAAAAAGATGACTAAAGATCAAACTAAGATAAATAAAGGCAAAGATAGTGGTGGTGATACAATACCGGGGCACCTCCCCCAAGCTTGGCACAAGCCAAGGGGAGTGACCATACCGTGTACTCAAGTCTCCTTTGGTGATGAAGAAGGAGGTGGTGATGATGAGGTAGCATCGCACTTCAGGCTCAGGAGGTACTCCAATCTACGAATGATGCTCCAGAGGGCGATGACATACTCTTGCAACAGAATATTTTCACGAGTGAGATATTTGTTTTGCACACGAACCATTTCAATGACCCTGAAAGCTTCAATTTCAGTAGGGGTAAGATGATCATAGTAAGGTTTAAGGATGTCTTCATCTTTTGCTGCTGGGACGACCTACCCTACGGCCGTAACTTGATCTCCCGCGGCTTCTTTGACCTTGTCACCCTTGATGGTTTCCTCTAGTTCCTCTCTTTTTATTTCTATCTTCATCAACCAAGCATCCCCGTCTACTTTGTCAGAGGACGGAAAGACATGATGCCTGGCCCGACAGATCTAACAGAAAATAACAAGAAAGAAGAAGAGAGGATTTCTCTGCGATACGTGGTCAATACGTTCGGGGGTATATACATATTTTTTATCTTGGTAAACAAGCAAAACGAGGGGAAAACAGAGTCAGGAAGGTTCCCGAGTTGGGCACAACCCACCTGGGCGCGCTAGGCACGCCAGGTGCGCCCCGGTGTCTTGTGCCCTCCTCGGTTGCCTCCCTAGTTGTTTCTTATTTACCTAATTTTTGTAATATACCAAAACTGACAGAAAATATTTTTGCGGATTTTTCGGAGTCCGTTTACTTACCGTATCACGTACCTCCTCTTTTTTCATGATTCTGGAGTGTTCTGGAAGGTTTCTTTTATGTGTTCCTCCGGTGTCATGGTTTGAATACTATTGCTTTCAACATTAATAGGCGTACCTGAGATATAGTGTTTAATTCTTTGCCCATTGACTACCTTCAGGTTAGTACCTTCAGAATTATTTATTTTGATAGCTCCAGAACGATAAACCTCTTCGATAATATATGGTCCTTCCCATTTGGAGAGAAGTTTTGCTGGAAAGAATGTAAAAGAAGAGTTGTATAAAAGAACATAATCTCCAACTTTATATTCCCGCTTTTGGATTCTTTTTTCATGCCATATTTTAACTTTTTCTTTGAATAGTTTGGCATTTTCATAAGCTTGGGTTCTCCATTCATCTAGTGAGCTAATATCAAATAACCTCTTTTCACTGGCAAGTTTGAAATCATAGTTGAGTTCTTTAATTCCCCAATAAGCTTAGGATTTTTATATGCTGTTCTATAAGCCTAAAGTGCGTCATCTAGTTTCTTAGACCAATTCTTTCGGGACCTATTGATAGTTTTTTGTAATATTATTTTTATTTCTCTATTGGTAAGTTCAACTTGACCACTAGATTGAGGATGATAGGGTGATGCAATTCTATGGTTGACATCATATTTAGAAAGCATTTTACGGATAGCACCATGAATAAAATGTGAACCACCATCAGTCATTAAATATCTAGGGACTCCAAACCTTGGGAAAATAACATTTTTAAGCATTTTAATGGAAGTGTGATGATCAACACTACTAGTTGGAATAGCTTCTACCAACTTAGTAACATAATCAACAGCAACCAAAATATGTGTATACCCATTAGAGGAAGGAAAAGGTCCCATATAATCAAAACCCCAAACATCAAATGGTTCAACAACAAGTGAATAATTCATAGACTTTTCCTGACGCTTATCGATATTACCAATTCTTTGACATTCATCACAAGATAAAACAAACTTACGGGCATCCTTGAAGAGAGTAGGCCAATAAAAACCAAATTGCAATACCTTGTGAGCAGTTCTATCTCCCGCATGATGTCCTCCATAAGCTTCGGAATGACATTTCTGTAAGATTTGTTTTTGTTCATGCTCAGGTACACAATGTCTAATAATACCATCTACTCCTCCTTTATAATGATGTGGGTCTCCCAAAAGTAATGTCTTAAATCATAGAAGAATTTTTTGTTTTGTTGGTATGCGAATCTAGGTGGTATGTATATAGCAACAATATAATTAGCATAGTTAGCATACCAAGGAGTGTTATGAGAAACATTTATTGCAGCTAGTTGCTCACCACGAAAACTATCATCAATAGGTAGTGGGTCATCAAGAATATTTTCTAACCTAGACAAGTTATCAGCTACGGGGTTCTCAGCTCCTTTCCTATCAGTAATATGTAAATCAAATTCTTGTAGCAAGAGAACCCACCTAAGGAGTCTAGGTTTAGCATATTTCTTTTCCATAAGATATTTAATAGCACCATGATCAGTGTGAACAATTACTTTGGAATCGACAATATCAGATCTGAATTTATCACAAGCAAACACAACTGCTAAAAATTATTTTTCAGTAGTAGCATAATTTCTTTGGGCACTGTCTAGGGTGTTGCTAGCATAACAGATATCATTTAATTTCTTATCAACTCTTTGTCCTAGAACAGCACCAACAACATAATCACTAACACCACACATAATTTTAAAAGGCAAGTTCCAATCAGGTGGTTGAACAATAGGTGCAGTAGTTGAGGCTTTCTTAAGTGTTTCAAAGGCTTGTACACAAACAAATGGAACATCCTTTTGTAAAAGATTTGTAAGAGGCCTAGAAATTTTAGAGAAGTCTTTGATAAACCTCCTATAGAAACCATCATGACCAAGGAAACTACGAATGCCTTTAATATCTTTAGGACATGGCATTTTCTCAATTGCATCAACTTTAGCTTTATCCACCTCAATACCTCGTTCAGAAATTTTATGTCCCAAGACAATACCTTCATTAACCATAAAGTGGCACTTTGTAACATCCCAAATTTTCAATTTGGAATGTTATACATTAGATCATCATTGCATAGCATATTTTATTGCATTTCGGCAAATCCTCGAAATCCTAAGCAACTCAAGGACCCTAGGAGAGAGTTGGGGATTTTCCCGGTTTTCACATTTGATTTTTTATCAAATAATGAAACGAGGATTTTTTGTTTTAATTATTTTTCTCTCCGAAAAATATTTCATATTAAAATAAATGAGAGGAGAAAATATGACTTCTCCAAAATAATTGAAATATTGGAGGAAAAATATTAAAATCAAATATTGGATTTTATTTGCAATTTTAATTGCATTACAAAAATTGCACGTTTTCAAAACTGCACTTTTGGGCCAAGAAAATGTTCATCTCGTTCTAATTATTTTAATTAGACGGTGACAATTTGTTTTGGCATTTTTGGATTTTTATTTATTTTTCTACGATTTTTTAGGTTCGGCGAAATTATAAAAAAAACTCACGAAGCGCGCCGACTGGGCCGAAACCCAGCCGACGGCCCAGCCCAGCCCCGCGCCTCGTCTCCCTCCTGGAGACCGAGACGGAGACCGCCGCCGCCCCGAGTCCCGCTCGTCGCCGCCGCCTCTTGCCCCTTCCCCAAGGCAGCACCCCCCTCCTTAAATACTCCCCCCGCCGCCCCTCTCCTCACCCCGCCCCGACCCAAAGCCGCCCCGCCGCCGAGAGGACCCACCGGAGCAGGAGCCCGACGCCGCCGCCTCGGGAAGCCCCGTATGCCGCCGCCCTCGTCGCCCCTCGCCGCCCCCGACGACGCCCGAGCCCCGCCGCCCTCTCCCGAACCCGCCGGAGCCCCGTCCCGACCCCGCCGGAGTTCCGCCGGACCGAGGTAGCCGAGCCGCCGCCGCCGTGCCGGTTTTTTTAAAACCGTTCGGGTTTTTTTTCAAAACCCTAGATTTTTTTAATAGATCGGTTTATTTTTTTCTTCGGTTTAGTTAGTTAGTGAACGTTCACCGATCCGTTCGTTTTCACGAACGTGTTCGTCGGTTTGTCGCAGCTAACGAACGTCCGTTCGTTTAACTGTTCGTCAGTTTTCTTTTTCGTCGGATTTTCCGCGATTTCCCAGATCGCGATTTCTGATCAGATTTTCGTTCTGGTTTATCTTTTAGCTCATTTATCGGAATCAGGCGATTCAAGCTCCTAGAGTTTCGTCTCGAAATTCTCTTTCCGTTTAACCTATGCAAACAAGTTTTTGCTAATGTAAAATTTGACTTAGATCCAGATTAGTAAACGAAGCTTGTTTCTTTCGCCGTTTGACTTTCGTTGCTTCGTTTGATTCGATTCATTTTGCAAACCGGAGTTCTTAAGTTGAACTTTCTGGTTAGATCTTTATTTGAGTTTTACCTGTGCATTAGATGAGTGCTTATTGTATGCTTGTTTGTTTGCGATAGAGTACCCGGAGTGCGCCGCTTGCTACTTCGAATCTCTAAGTTTCACGGATCATCAGCAAGGCAAGTAACACTTTGATCATACCTCTTTTACTACCCAGTTTTATTGCATTAGACCAATCCTCAAACATTGCATGATTAGGATCTAATTAAATTGTGGGTATTGGGAAGTAGGCGAGGTAGTACCTATTGCCCTGTTTATTATCAAACTTTGGGAGTTACTTCTACGTTTGCTTATATTGCTATGCTATGCTAGTAGACGTGGATTGGGTTTGAGTGTTACCATGACAGATGTGAGATTGTTAATTAATGGTTAACCTTAAGGTGGCAACTAAAACTCACATCTGGATGGATTGAGGTACCTGGGTATTCCAGGATTGCCTGTTTTCTTTTGGACCGCCACCCAGGTTCAAAGGGATCATGAGATTATTCATGCTAGAAACTTCCGTGTGCAGCCGCAAGCTATTATGGGCTCTAGCATAGTTGAGTAGGTTGTGTGAGCTCTTGAAGAGGTAGACTAGCAGATGTAAGGGATGTAGGTGGTACTGTCTACCCGGAGTAGAGAGTTAACGCTTCTGAAAGACTGTGTCTCGGTCATCCGTTTCTCAAACACCATGAAGTGCGAGAATCCCAACGGAGGAGATCGAGTCTTGTGGGGAAAAGTGCACAAACCTCTGCAGAGTGTATAAACTAAACATGGTTAGCCGTGTCCCCGGTTATTGACATCTTGAGTATCTAGTACTTGGATTATCATGTGAATCTCATCATGTTACTTTAATTAATTTTGTTGGGTTAATGATGATACTTAATTGGGATTGAGAATGCTGTCAACCATTCTCAATGTTTAACAACCACCATGATAGTTAAATAAAATTTATTCCATTGTAGTAGGGAAAAATTGGCTTTTCACAAAACTGTAACCATAGAGCCTTCTACCAGCCATATATGCATGTAGTATAGCACTATTATGTTCATTACTCTCTATGTGTTACATTGCCAGCATATTCCATGTGCTGACCCGTTTTCGGGCTGCAACGTTTCATGTTGCAGACTTTTCAGACAACGAGTAAGGTGCCTTAGGTCGTGGTCTTATACTTAGTGATGCCGTTGGAGTTGATGAACTCACTTATCTTCCAAGTCTTCCGCTGTTATCGTATTAGATGGCCTTAAGCCATATTTGTCATACTTATTTCTCTCTTGAGATACTCGTTGTAATAAGTGTGTGATTGCTACTCTGTTATAAATCCTCCATTTGTACTATGCGTGTCAGCATTACTGATCCAGGGATGACACTGGTGCACGGTAGATCAGACTATTTGAGGTCTGATCGCTACAAAGGTGGTATCAGAGCACACGCTGACTGTAGGACACTACCACTAAGCTTAAACCCTAGAACACTACTCTCTTCTCATTTCTGACTCCTCTCCACTTTCTACTCTTTTAGGAATGGCGGATGCAAGGAACAAGTTCATGCAACCGGATGAAGATACACCTTTTGGACGACACTTGAAGGAAGTCACTAAGTACCTGAACATCGGAATACCAAGCTTCACCGGGACTTACAAAGCCACACTACCAGAAGAGGAGCGCTGGAAGATTCAAGTTCAAGTTCCAGGAAGGACGTTTACGCCAGTCACTGAGCCTATAGAGTTTTCCTTTGATGCACGAACCTGGAGTTTAGGGAAGAGCATGGCAGCCCACATCTCTATGGGACGCATTGGAGAAAGTCTACCACAGGGAGCTTAAGGATACTATTTATCAGATTTGTGGACGCCGAGATGAGCAATGGGAGATGATCAACACCAAGAAGGATGGATCAATTGCAGCTTTCATCCAGGAGCAAAACCAACACATTCGTCGCCAGGAGAACTAGATGTGCGCAGACATGTTAGATCTGAAGAAGGCATTGACCAAGATCACGGAGTTGGAGGAAGAACTCAAGTCTACACGCGATGGATATGAGGAGGAGATCGCCATGTTGTTGGAGAAGAATGACGACCTAATAAAGAAGATCGGAGTATTCATGGGAGACCCAGCACCAGGAGAAGAAGATGACGATTCTACTTGCCCGGATAACTACATCATCATCGACGACACCGACTCAGACCCCAGTGAAGATGACTTTGTTGATGAAGCTGGAGCAGATATCATGGAGTCTTCGACCGATCAAAAATTTCTAGTAGACCACCATAATTAGTAGTAGTATTTCCCCCATGTATATAGTATAGTCCGAGCACTTTGTAACGATAGTTAGATCGATTGTATGCCTTGGTTGAATTGATTGAGTGATATTGATTGTGTTGTCTCATGTGCATATGGGTAGTGTTTTCTCTCTAGACCTCATTCTATTCTAAATTCTCATCTTTTCTAAACCTATCAGATGCCTCCGAGACGCGACACCGGATTTGTTTTCCCACCGGAGATCACTCAGTTGATTCAGCAGGAGAATGCCCTGATGCAAGTGTTAGTACAGAACCAAGGCAACAACAACAACAACCCACGACCACCACCTGTTGATCACTTAGCCCGTTTCTTGAGGCTAAATCCGCCGGTGTTTTCCAGCAGCACCGAGCCGATTGTTGCAGATGATTGGCTCCGCAAAGTTGGAAGGGAGTTGACCACTGCAGGATGCACAGATGCGGAGAGAGTGCGATTTGCCGCACATCAGCTTGATGGACCCGCAGCATCATGGTGGGAGAATTACACAGCCACACACCCTATTGACACTGTCACATGGGACCAGTTTCAGCAAGCTTTCCGTACTACCCATGTTTCAGCAGGAGCTATGGCTATGAAGAAGCGTGAGTTTCGCAACCTACGCCAAGGAGGACGCACCGTAGGCTAGTATGTGGAGGACTTTAGTAAGTTAGCACGTTATGCTCCAGATGACGTTGCTACAGATGCAGCCAAGCAGGAGAAGTTTCTCGAAGGACTGAATGATAAGCTGAGCATGCAGTTGATGGTAGCAACCTTCAACAACTACCAGGAGTTGGTAGATAGAGCTCTCATGATTGAAGGGAAGCAGTAGCAGATTGAAAACCGTAAAAGGAAGTATGGACAAGGGAAGTACAATTCTGGAGCTCAGCAGAAGCCACGTTTTACCCCGAAATCGGGAGGACAATTTCAGCATACCCATGGAGGAGGTAGTTCGCACAACCATAATGGCCCCAAGAATGGTAATGGGAATGGAGGAAGCAACGGCCAGAACCGTACCAACCCTTCAACCCCAGCTAAGAGAGACCTGAGCCAAGTCACTTGTTTTAAGTGCCAGAAGATTGGACATTATGCCAATGAATGTCCTGAAGCCCAGAATGGAAATGGCAATGGAAGCTCTGGGAAGAAGCCGAACCCTTTCAACAAAGGACATGTGAACCACGTTAGCGTGGAGGAGGTTGAAGCTCAGCCAGATGCAGTAATAGGTAAGTTTTTGGTTAAGTCATTTACTGCACTCGTTCTTTTTGATACTGGTGCATCGCATTCATACATATCAAGGGGATTTGTGGATAAGTATAAACTGCCAACCCAAGCCCTTATGTCACCCATGTTAGTAACCTCGCCAGGAGCAGAGTATATGGCTAGTTTATGGTGTGATCGGTTACCATTAAGGATTGGTAACTACGTGTTTCCCTCGGACCTAATAGTACTGGAATCGCAAGGATTGGATGTGATATTAGGCATGGATTGGTTATCGAAGTATGGAGGAAACATTGAGTGCGCCAGTAAGTCGATTTTGCTTACCACCCCAGAAGGAAGAAGGATTAAGTATGTATCCCGGCATATGCCGAAGAGGACTCAAGTAAATTCCTTATCAGGAGTTGTACAGGAAGAAGTACCAGTGGTGAAGGATTACCCGGATGTATTTCCAGAAGAGTTGCCAGGCATGCCACCGGATAGAGACATTGAGTTGTTGATTGAGCTTTTGCCAGGCACAGGGCCGATATCTAAGAGACCGTACAGAATGCCCGCAAAAGATTTGGAGGAGATTAAGAAGCAGATTAAGGAGTTACTGGATAAAGGCTATATTCGCCCAAGTTCGTCACCTTGGGGATCACCCGTACTTCTAGTGGAGAAGAAAGATGGATCGTTGAGGATGGTTGTTGATTATCGTGGATTGAATGAAGTGACCATCAAAAGTAAGTACCCACTGCAGATGATCAATGATCTGTTTGACCGATTACAAGGAGCTAAGGTATTTTCCAAGATCGATCTACGATCAGGATACCATCAGTTGAAGATTCGAGAGCAGGATATACCTAAGACGGCTTTTACCACCAGGTATGGGCTGTACGAGTATAACGTTATGTCATTTGGTCTGACTAACGCACCTGCCTATTTCATGAACCTGATGAACAAAGTGTTTATGGAGTTTTTGGATAAGTTCGTCGTAGTGTTCATTGATGACATTTTGGTTTATTCCAAGAATGAAGAGGATCATAAGGAACATTTGCGTTTGGTACTTGAGAAGCTCAGAGAACATCAGTTATACGCCAAGTTCAGCAAATGTGAGTTTTGGTTGAAGGAAGTTGGATTCCTCGGACATGTTATATCCGGAGAAGGAATAGCAGTAGACCCCGCCAAAGTCGACACTGTGATAAACTGGGAATCACCCACATCAGTTGAAGAGATCCGGAGTTTTCTTGGACTTGCAGGATACTACCGGAGGTTCATTGAGAATTTCTCGAGGATTGCTAAGCCCATGACAGAGCTGTTAAAGAAGGACACCAAGTTCAATTGGACCGAGGAATGTGAAGCTAGTTTCCAAGAGTTGAAGAAACGTTTGGTTACATCACCAGTGCTGATTCTGCCAGATCAACGCAAGGATTATGAAGTATATTGCGACGCTTCACGTCGAGGACTTGGAGCAGTGCTAATGCAGGAGGGAAGAGTTGTTTCATATGCTTCACGACAACTTAAACCCCATGAGAAGAATTATGCCACCCATGATTTGGAGTTAGCAGCCGTAGTACATGCGTTGAAGACATGGAGACATTTTCTCATCGAAAATCACTGTGAGGTGTACACGGATCACAAGAGTTTGAAGTACATTTTCACGCAGAAGGAGTTGAATCTCAGGCAAAGGAGATGGTTGGAGCTCATTAAGGATTATGATATGAGATTGCATTATCACCCAGGGAAGGCTAACGTAGTAGCTGATGCGTTCAGCCGCAAGAGCCATGTTAACACCCTCATGACCGGAGAGTTACCGAAATTATTAGCCGAGGATCTTCGCGAGCTATGTTTGGAGATAGTTCCAAGAGGCTATTTAGCAACGTTGGAGATTCAGTCTACCTTGATGGAAAAGATCAGGGAAGCTCAGAAGACAGACAAGGAGATTGCAGAAATAAAGAAAAGGATGAGTAAAGGAAAATCCAAGGGATTTCGTGAGGATGAGCATGATACCTTATGGTTTGAGGACCGCATTTATGTGCCCAATGATCCGGAGATCAGGAAGTTGATCTTGCAAGAGGCTCATGATTCGCCGTATTCGATTCACCCAGGAAATACCAAGATGTATTTGGATTTGAAGGATACTTTCTGGTGGACTGGAATGAAGAAGGATATTGCGGAGTATGTAGCAGTTTGTGATGTATGTCAGAGAGTGAAGGCAGAGCATCAGAAGCCAGCAGGATTGCTACAGCCATTGCCGATACCCGAATGGAAATGGGATAAACTAGGCATGGATTTTATCACGGGACTGCCCAGGACTCGTTCAGGCTATGACTCAATATGGGTTGTAGTCGATCGTTTGACGAAAGTAGCTCATTTCATCCCAGTGTAGACCACTTACACCAGTGCTAAGTTGGCAAAAATATACATGACCAGGATCGTATGTCTGCATGGAGTTCCGAGGACCATTGTATCAGATAGAGGAACCCAGTTTACTTCAAAGTTTTGGAATCAGTTACATGAAACTTTGGGTACTAGGCTAGAGTTCAGTACAGCCTTTCACCCACAGACAGACGGACAGACCGAGAGAGTCAATCAGATTTTGGAGGACATGTTGAGAGCTTGTGCGCTAGATTATGGATCTAGTTGGGACGACAATTTGCCGTATGCAGAATTCTCTTACAACAACAGTTATCAAACCAGTTTGAAGATGGCCCCTTTCGAAGCTTTATACGGAAGGAGGTATAGAACACCATTGTTATGGGACGAAGTTGGAGACCGCCAGTTGTTTGGACCAGACTTGATTAAGGAATCAGAACAGAAAGTGAAATTGATTCGCGATAGGCTCAAGGTAGCCCAGTCTAGGCAGAAGAGTTATGCAGATTCTAAACGCAAGGAGACAATTTACGAAGTCGGAGACAGAGTTTACCTACGAGTATCACCACTTCGAGGAGTGAAGCGCTTTGGAGTTAAGGGAAAGTTAGCGCCACGTTTTGTAGGACCATACAAAGTTTTGGAGCGTATGGGAGAAGTTGCCTACAAGCTGGAATTGCCTGAAGGATTGTCAGGAGTTCATGATGTATTTCACCTTTCCCAGTTGAAGAAGTGCCACGCAGATATGGCTGATATACCACTGAGAGATACGGTGCCTTTGGAAGCGATTCAGTTGGATAGTGACTTGACCTATGAGGAGAAACCAGTTAAGATTCTTGAGTATGCCAGCCGAGTCACCCGCAACAATGTTATCAAGTTTTGCAAAGTTCAGTGGAGTCACCATACCGAGGACGAAGCCACCTGGGAGCGAGAGGAAGATCTACGGAAGGACCACTCTCACCTATTTTCTAGCCAACCCAAATCTCGAGGGCGAGATTCATCTTAAGGGGGTAGGTTTGTAACATCCCAAATTTTCAATTCGGAATGTTATACATTAGATCATCATTGCATAGCATATTTTATTGCATTTCGGCAAATCCTCGAAATCCTAAGCAACTCAAGGACCCTAGGAGAGAGTTGGGGATTTTCCCGGATTTCATATTTGATTTGTTTATCAAATAATGAAACGAGGATTTTTGGTTTTAATTATTTTTATCTCCGAAAAATATTTCGTATTAAAATAAATGAGAGGAGAAAATATGACTTCTCCAAAATAATTGAAATATTGGAGGAAAAATATTAAAATCAAATATTGGATTTTATTTGCAATTTTAATTGCATTAGAAAAATTGCACGTTTTCAAAACTGCATTTTTGGGCCAAGAAAATGTTCATCTCGTTCTAATTATTTTAATTAGACGGTGAAAATTTGTTTTGGCATTTTTGGATTTTTATTTATTTTTCTACGATTTTTTTAGGTTCGGCGAAATTATTTAAAAAAAACTCACGAAGCGCGCCGACTGGGCTGAAACCCAGCCGACGGCCCAGCCCAGCCCCGCGCCTCGTCTCCCTCCTGGAGACCGAGACGGAGACCGCCGCCGCCCCGAGTCCCGCTCGTCGCCGTCGCCCCTTGCCCCTTCCGCAAGGCACCACCCCCCTCCTTAGATACTCCCCCCGCCGCCCCTGTCCTCACCCCGCCCCGACCCGAAGCCGCCCCGCCGCCGAGAGGACCCGCCGGAGCAGGAGCCCGACGCCGCCGCCTCGGGAAGCCCCGTACGCCGCCGCCCTCGTCGCCCCTCGCCGCCCCCGACGACGCCCGAGCCCCGCCGCCCTCGCCGCCCTCTCCCGAACCCGCCGGAGCCCCGTCTCGACCCCGCCGGAGTTCCGCCGGACCGAGGTAGCCGAGCCGCCGCCGCCGTGCCATTTTTTTTAAAAAACCGTTCGGCTTTTTTTTCGAAACCCTAGATTTTTTTAATAGATCGGTTTATTTTTTTTCTTCGGTTTAGTTAGTTAGTGAACGTTCACCGATCCGTTCGTTTTAACGAATGTGTTCGTCGGTTTGTCGCAGCTAACGAATGTCCGTTCGTTTAACTGTTCGTCAGTTTTCTTTTTCGTCAGATTTTCCGCGATTTCCCAGATCGCGATTACTGATCAGATTTTCGTTCTGGTTTAACTTTTAGCTCGTTTATCGGAATCAGGCGATTCAAGCGCCTAGAGTTTCGTCTCAAAATTCTCTTTCCGTTTAACCTATTCAAGCAAGTTTTTTCTACCGTAAAATTTGACTTAGATCCAGATTAGTAAATGAAGCTTGTTTCTTTCGCCGTTTGACTTTCGTTGCTTCGTTTGATTCGATTCATTTTGCAAACCGGAGTTCTTAAGTTGAACTTTCTGGTTAGATCTTTATTTGAGTTTTACCTGTGCATTAGATTAGTGCTTATTGTATGATTGTTTGTTTGCGATAGAGTACCCGGAGTGCGCCGCTTGCTACTTCGAATCTCTAAGTTTCACGGATCATCAGCAAGGCAAGTAACACTTTGATCATACTTCTTTTACTACCCAGTTTTATTGCATTAGACCAATCCTCAAACATTGCATGATTAGGATCTAATTAAATTGTGGGTATTGGGAAGTAGATCAGGTAGTACCTATTGCCCTGTTTATTATCAAACTTTGGGAGTTACTTCTACGTTTGCTTATATTGCTATGCTATGCTAGTAGACGTGGATTGGGTTTGAGTGTTACCATGACAGATGTGAGATTGTTAATTAATGGTTAACCTTAAGGTGGCAACTAAAACTCACATCTGGGTGGATTGAGGTGCCTGGGTATTCCAGGATTGCCTGTTTTCTTTTGGACCGCCACCCAGGTTCAAAGGGATCATGAGATTATTCATGCTAGAAACTTCCGTGTGCAGCCGTAAGCTATTATGGGCTCTAGCATAGTTCAGTAGGTTGTGTGAGCTCTTGAAGAGGTAGACTAGCAGATGTAGGGGATGTAGGTGGTACTGTCTACCCGGAGTAGAGAGTTAACGCTTCTGAAAGACTGTGTCTCGGTCATCCGTTTCTCAAACACCATGAAGTGCGAGAATCCCAACGGAGGAGATCTAGTCTTGTGGGGAAAAGTGCACAAACCTCTGCAGAGTGTATAAACTAATCATGGTTAGCCGTGTCCCCGGTTATGGACATCTTGAGTATCTAGTACTTGGATTATCATGTGAATCTCATCATGTTACTTTAATTAATTTTGTTGGGTTAATGATGATACTTAATTGGGATTGAGAATGCTGTCAACCATTCTCAATGTTTAACAACCAGCATGATAGTTAAACAAAATTTATTCCATTGTAGTAGGGAAAAATTGGCTTTTTGCAAAACTGTAACCATAGAGGCTTCTACCAGCCATATATGCACGTAGTATAGCATTATTATGTTCATTACTCTCTATGTGTTACATTGCCAGCATATTCCATGTGCTGACCCGTTTTCGGGCTGCAACGTTTCATGTTGCAGACTTTTTAGACGACAAGTAAGGTGCCTTAGGTCGTGGTCTTATACTCAGTGATGCCGTTGGAGTTGATGGACTCACTTATCTTCCAAGTCTTCCGCTGTTATCGTATTAGATGGCCTTAAGCCATATTTGTCATACTTATTTCTCTCTTGAGATACTCGTTGTAATAAGTGTGTGATTGCTACTCTGTTATAAATCCTCCATTTGTACTATGCGTGTCAGCATTACTGATCCAGGGATGACACTGGTGCACGGTAGATCAGACTATTTGAGGTCTGATCGCTACACACTTCTCCCAATTCAAGACAAGTTTAGTTTACTCACATCTCTACAAAACCCGATCAAGGTTGCTCATGTAATCATCAAAAGAAGTTCCATAAACAGAAAAATCATCCATGAAAATCTCAATAATCTTTTTGCAAAAATCGGAGAATATAGCAGCCATACATCTTTGAAAGGTAGCAAGTGCATTGCATAAACCAAAAGGCATACATCTATAAGCATAAGTTCCAAAAGGGCAAGTAAAGGTGGTTTTCTCTTGATCGGGTTGTGAAACAGGTATTTCAGAAAAACCAGAATATCCATCAAGAAACCAAAAGTGTATGTGCTTAGATAATCTTTCCAACATTTGATCAATAAAAGGTAGAGGGTAATGATCTTTTCTAGTTGCTTTACTTAATTTTCTAAAATCAATTACCATTCTGTAGCCAGTAACAATTCTTTGTGGAATAAGTTCATTTTTATCATTAGGAACAACAGTAATACCTCCCTTCTTAGGGACACAATGAACATGACTTACCCATCTACTATCAGCTACGGGATAGATTATACTTGATTCTAGATGCTTTAGTATTTCAGTTCTTACTACTTCTTTCATCTTAGGATTCAAATGTCGTTGATGATCAACAACGGGTTTAGCATCAGGTTTCATATTAATCTTGTGCTGACAGAGAGTGGGATTAATGCCCTTAAGATCATCAATAGTATATTCAATGGCAGAATGGTGCTTCTTCAGAATTTTCAATAATCTCTCTTATTCAATCTCTGAAAGGTTAGCACTAATAATAACATGATATATCTTTTTCTCATCAAGATAAGCATATTTCAAAGTGTCGGGCAACTATTTTAATTCAAACACAGGATCACCTTTAGGTGGAGGAGGACCTCCTAGAGTTTCAACAGGCAAATTGAGTTTTAGCAGGGGTCGTTGTTCAAAGAATATTTTATCTATTTCATTTCTTTCATACGTATGCATATCATTTTCATGGTCTAGCAAATATTGTTCTAGTGGATCAGTAGGAGGCACGAAAATAGAAGCAAGACCAATTATTTCATCCTTATTAGGTAATCCTTTTTCATGAGGTTGTCTACTAAACTTAGAGAAATTAAATTCATGAGACTCATCACCAAAGCTAACACTGACAGTTTGTTTATGACAATCTATAGTAGCATTGACAGTGTTTAAGAAAGGTCTACCAAAGATAATGGGACAAAATTGATCTTGTGGGGAACCAAGAACAAGAAAATCAGTAGGATATTTTTCCCACACAAGACTTAAACATCTCTAACAATCCCAAGTGGTGTGATAGTGTCTCTATAGCAAGTTTAATAGTAACATCTATGTCTTCTATTTCAGCGGGTGCTATGTCATTCATAATTTCTTGATATAAGGTAAAAGGGATAGCACTCATGTTAGCACCTAAGTCACATAAACGATGATAACAATGATCTCCAATTTTAACTGAGACAACGGGCATGCCAACAACAGGTCTATGTTTATCTTTTTCATTGGCTTTAGCAATTCTAGCAGCATCATCACAGAAGTAAATAACATGCCCATCAATATTTTCTGCCAGGAGATCTTTAACCATAGCAACACTAGGTTCTACTTTAATTTGTTCAGAAGGTTTGGGTGCTCTAATATTACTTTTGCGAACCATAGTTGAGACTTTAGCATGTTCCTTTATCCTAACAGGGAAAGGTGGTTTTTCAATATAAGCAGTAGGCACAACTGGATCAACATTGTAAATGATAGTTTCATCTTTCACTACGGCCGGTTCTTTAATTTATTCTTTAATAGGGGGATATTTAAACCACTTCTCCTTAGGGAGATCAACATGAGTAGAAAAATATTGACAAAAGGAGGCTACTATCTCAGAGTCAAGTCCAAATTTAGTGCTAAACTTGTGAAAAGCATCTGTATTCATAAAATATTTAACACAATCAAACTCAAGCTTAATACCTAACTCTTTACCTTTCGAGTTCCCAATCTTCAGACTTGCATTTAATTCTTTCCAAAAGATCCTACCTGAATTCAATAGTCTTCTTCATAAAAGAACCAGTACAAGAAGTATCGAGCATTGACTGTTCATCACAAGAAAGCCGATCATAAAAGTTCTGAATAATAATTTCTCTCGAGAGCTCATAATTGGGGCATGAATATAACATTGACTTAAGCCTCCCCCAACCTAGAGCGACACTTTCTCCTTCACGAGGCCAAAAATTATATATATAATTCTGATCACGATGAATCTGATACGTCCATTTTGCATCATGATTTAATGTTGATATTTATTGCATTATGGACTGTTATTACACTTTATGATACAATTCTTATGCCTTTTATCTCTTATTTTGCAAGGATTATATGAAGAGGGAGAATGTCGGAAGCTGGAATTCTGGACAGGAAAGGAGCAATTCTGAGATACCTATTCTGCACAACTCCAATTGTCCTGAAACTTTACGGAGAATTGTTTTGGAATATATAAAAAAATATTGGGCGAAGAAATACCAGAAGGGGATCCACCAAGTGGCCACAAGCCTGGGGGCGCACCCTACCCCCCCGGGCGCGCCCCCTGAGCTTGTGGGCCCGTGGCCAGCCCCCGGTGCCCATCAAAATTGTAAATGATAGTTTCATCTTGAACTATGACCGGTTCTTTAATTTATTCTTTGGTAGGGGGATGATATTTAAACCACTTCTCCTTAGGGAGATCAACATGAGTAGCAAAAGATTCACAAAAGGAGGCTACTATCTCAGAGTCAAGTCCGTATTTAGTGCTAAACTTGTGAAAAGCATCGGTATTCATAAAAGATTCAACACAATCAAACTCAAGCTTAATACGTGACTCTTTACCTTTGTCGAGTTCCCAATCTTCAGAGTTGTGTGCCAGGGGGCCCACGAGGCAGGGGCGCGCCCAGGGGGGGTAGGGCGCGCCCCCCACCCTCGTGGATGGTGGTTGGCCCCCCCTCTGGTTGATTCTTTCGCCAGTATTTTTCATTAATTCCAAAAACTGCCTCCGTGAAGTTGCAGGACTTTTGGAGCTGTGCAGAATAGGTCTCTAATATTTGCTCCTTTTCCAGCCCAAAATTCCAGCTGCTGGCATTCTCCCTCTTCACGTAAACCTTGTAAAATAATAGAGAAAAGGCATAAGTATTGTGACATAACGTGTAATAACAGCCCATAATGCAATAAATATCAATATAAAAGCATGATGCAAAATGGACGTATCAACTCCCCCAAGCTTAGACCTCGCTTGTCCTCAAGCGGAAGCCAATATCGAAAAATATGTCCACATGTTTAGAGATAGAGGTGTCGATAAAATAAAATACGGACATGAGGGCATCATGATCATTCTTGTAACAACAACATATATATATATATATATTGTCATATGATTTCTTATGCTCAAGTAATAATCTATTCACAATGTAAAGTATGAATCAGAAACTTCATTGAGAACCAACAAACTATAATCTCAATCATTGAAGCAATTGCAATTTATCATAACATCGGAAAGAGTCAATATAAGAGCTTTTCAGCAAGTCCACATACTCAACTATCATTTAGTCTTTCATAATTGCTAACACTCACGCAATACTTATGGGTATGGAGTTTTAATCGGACACAGAGAAAGATAGGGGATTATAGTGTTGCCTCCCAACCTTTTACCTCAAGGGTAATGTCAACAATAATAATTCATGCTAACTTACATCCAATTGGATATATATATATATATATATATATATATATATATATATATATATATATATATATATATATATATATATATATATATATCAGGATCTTTCCAACACAAGGTGCTTGCCAAAGGATAAAATGTAAAAAGGAAAGGTGAAGATCACCATGACTCTTGTATAAGGTATGAGACAAGAATAAAAGATAGGCCCTTCGCAGAGGGAAGCAGAGGTTGTCATGTGCTTTTGTGGTTGGATGCATGAAATCTTAATGCAAAAGAACGTCACTTTATATTGCCACTTGTGATATGGACCTTTATTATGCAGTCCATCGCTTTTATTGCTTCCATATCACAAGATCGTATAAAGCTTATTTTCTCCACACTAATAGATCATACATATTTAGAGAGCAATTTTTATTGCATGCAACGATGACAACTTACTTGAAGGATCTTACTCAATCCATAGGTAGATATGGTGGACTCTCATGGCAAAACTGGGTTTAAGGATATTTGGAAGCACAAGTAGTATCTCTACTTGGTGCAAAGAATTTGGCTAGCATGAGGGAGAAAGGCAAGCTCAACATGTTGGATGATCCATGACAATATACTTTATTTCAGATATAAGAAAACATTGCCCATTACGTTGTCTTGCTTGTCCAACATCAACTCTTTAGCATGTCATATTTTAATGAGTGCTCACAATCATAAAAGATGTCCAAGATAGTATATTTATATGTGAAAACCTCTCTTTATTTATTACTTCCTATTAATTGCAATGATGACCAAAATGTGTTTGTCAACTCTCAACAACTTTTATTCATCATACTCTTTATTTGTGAAGTCATTACTCTCCATAAGATCAATATGATCTCTTTATTTCTTTTTATTCTTTCTTTTTCTTTACTTCCCTCATGATCATAGCAAGATAATCAAGCCCTTGACTCAACACTAATCTTTATTCTATATAGCTCACGGACTCGATTACTGATAACCCACAAGTATAGGGGATCGCAACAGTTTTCGAGGGTAGAGTATTCAACCCAAATTTATTGATTCGACACAAGGGGAGCCAGAGAATATTCTCAAGTATTAGCAGTTGAGTTGTCAATTCAACCACACCTGGATAACTTAGTATCTGCAGCAAAGTATTTAGTAGCAAAGTAGTATGGAAGTAACGGTAACAGTGGCAAAAGTAACAGTGATAGTTTTGTAGTGATTGTAATAGTGGCAACAGAAAAGTAAATAAGCGAAGAACAATATGTGAAAAGCTCGTAGGCATTGGATCGGTGATGGAGAATTATGCCGGATGCGATTATTCATGCAACAGTTATAACATAGGGTGACACAGAACTAGCTCCAATTCATCAATGTAATGTAGGCATGTATTCCGAATATAGTCATACGTGCTTATGGAAAAGAACTTGCATGAAATCTTTTGTCCTACCCTCCCGTGGCAGCGGGGTCCTATTGGAAACTAAGGGATATTAAGGCCTCCTTTTAATAGAGTACCGGACTAAAGCATTAACACATAGTGAATACATGAACTCCTCAAACTACGGTCATCACCGGGAGTGGTCCCGATTATTGTCACTTCGGGGTTGCCGAATCATAACACATAGTAGGTGACTATAGACTTGCAAGAGAGGATCAAGAACTCACATATATTCATGAAAACATAACAGGTTCAGATCTGAAATCATGGCACTCGGGCCCTAGTGACATGCATTAAGCATAGCAAAGTCATAGCAACATCAATCTCAGAACATTGTGGATACTAGGGATCAAACCCTAACAGAACTAACTCGATTACATGGTAAATCTCATCCAACCCATCACCGTCCAGCAAGCCTACGATGGAATTACTCATGCACGGCGGTGAGCATCATGAAATTGGTGATGGAGGATGGTTGATGATGACAATGGCGACGGATTCCCCTCTCCGAAGCCCTGAACGGACTCCAGAGCAGCCCTCCCGAGAGAGATTAGGGCTTGGCGGCGGCTGTGTATCGTAAAACGCGATGAATCCTTCTCTCTGATTTTTTTCTCCCCGAACACGAATATATAGAGTTGGAGTTGAGGTCGGTGGAGATCCAGGGGGGCCACGGGCAGGGGGGCGCGCCTAGGGGGGGTAGGCGCGCCCCCACCCTCGTGGACAGGGTGTGGCCCCCTGGCCTTGATTCTTTCGCCAATATTTTTTATTAATTCCAAAATAATTCTCCGTTGATTTTCAGGACATTCCGACAACTTTTATTTCTGCACAAAAATAACACCATGGCAATTCTGCTGAAAACATCGTCAGTCCAGGTTAGTTCCATGCAAATCATGCAAGTTAGAGTCCAAAACAAGGGCAAAAGTGTTTGGAAAAGTAGATACGAGGGAGACGTATCAACTCCCCCAAGCTTAAACCTTTGCTTGTCCTCAAGCAATTCAGTTGATAAACTGAAAGTGATAAAGAAAAACTTTTACAAACTCTGTTTGCTCTTGTTGTTGTAAATATGTAAAGCCAGCATTCAAGTTTTCAGCAAAGATTATGACTAACCACATTCACAATAACTCTTGGGTCTCATGTTTACTCATATCAATGACATAATCAACTAGCGAGCCATAATAATAAATCTCGGATGACAACACTTTCTCAAAATAATCATGATATGATATAATAAGATGGTATCTCGCTAGCCCTTTCTGAGACCGCAAAACATAAATGCAGAGCACCCTTAAAGATCAAGGACTGACTAGACATTGTAATTCATGGTAAAAGAGATCCAGTCATAGTCATACCCAATATAAATTAATAGTAATGGATGCAAATGACAGCGGTGCTCTCCAGCTGGTGCTTTTTAATAAGAGGGTGATGACTCAACATAAAAGTAAATAGATAGGCCCTTCGCAGAGGGAAGCAGGGATTTGTAGAGGTGCCAGAGCTCGATTTTAAAGCAGAGATAAATAATATTTTGAGCGGCATACCTTCATTGTCAACATAACAACCAAGAGATGGCGATATCTTCCATGCTACACACATTATAGGCGGTTCCCAAGCAGAATGGTAAAGTTTATACCCCCCCTCCACCAACAAGCATCAATCCATGGCTTGCTCGAAACAACGAGTGCCTCCAACTAACAAGAGTCCCGGGGGAGTTTTGTTTGCAATTATTTTGATTTGATTTGCATAAAGCATGGGACTGGGCATCCTGGTGACCAGCCATTTTCTCGTGAGTGAGGAGCGGAGTCCACTCCTCTTGAGAATAACCCGCCTAGCATGGAAGATACAGACAACCCTAGTTGATACATGAGCTATTCGAGCATACGAAACAGAATTTCATTTGAAGGTTTGGAGTTTGGCACATACAAATTTACTTGGAACGGCAGGTAGATACCACATATAGGAAGGTATAGTGGACTCATATGGAATAACTTTGGGGTTTAAGGGATTGGATGCACAAGCAGTATTCCCGCTTAGTACAAGTGAAGGCTAGCAAAAGACTGGGAAGCGACCAACTAGAGAGCGGCAACAGTCATGAACATGCATTAAAATTAATCAACATTGAGTGCAAGCATGAGTAGGATATAATCCACCATGAACATAAATATCGTGAAGGCTATGTTGATTTGTTTCAACTACATGCATGAACATGTGCCAAGTCAAGTCACTCGAATCGTTCAAAGGAGGATACCACCCTATCATACCACATCACAACCATTTTAATAGCATGTTGGCACGCAAGGTAAACCATTATAAACTCCTAGCTAATTAAGCATGGGATAAGTAACTATAATCTCTAATTGTCATTGCAAACATGTTTATTCATAATAGGCTGAATCAGGAACGATGAACTAATCATTACAAAAACAAGAGAGGTCAAGTTCATACCAGCTTTTCTTATCTCAATCAGTCCATCATATATCATCATAATTGCCTTTCACTTGCACGACTGAACGATGTGAATAATAATAGTGCACGTGCATTGGACTAAGCAGGAATCTGCGAGCATTCAATAAACAGGAGAAGATAAGGCAATATGGGCTCTTGGTTAAATCAACAATAATGCATATAAGAGCCACTCCAACATTTTCATCATGGTCTTCTCCTATCGACCCCCAAAGAAAAGAAAAGAAGTAAAACTATTTACACGGGAAAGCTCCCAACAAGCAAAAGAAGATCAGGAAATCTTTTTGGGTTTTCTTTTAATTAATACTACTACAACAAGAAATTAAACTAGCTAAAAGCTACAACTAGTTTTTTTGGTTTTCTTAAGGTTTTTCAAACACACAAGAAGAAAGCATAAAAAGGAAAATAAACTAGCATGGATAATACAATGAAAAAGTATGAGCACCGACAACTAGCATGAGTGTGTGAATATGAATGTAATGTCGGTGAGAAATACGTACTCCCCCAAGATTAGGCTTTTGGCCTAAGTTGGTCTATGGCCACGGCTGGCCTGGCGGATATCCAAAGTTGTAGTTGGGGTCGTACTGAGATGTAGCGGCTATTGCATCGTGGGCTGCAGCTTGGAGGCGAGCTGTCTCAGTCCTCCACTCGTACTCGTTCGCCTCCTCCCTGGTTATAACATGTCTCCCTTTTGCCTGAAAGTCAAAGAAAGTAGGGGCAGGGAGAGCGACGTGATAGGTGCGTCATCTGTCAAAGATTAGTCGGCACTGGAGGAACTGATCATTCCTCTCAACAAACTGATGATGAACCATAGCCTCATAATCTAAATGAACAAGAGGCAACTCAACATCATACTCACGTATGGGTATATCAAGAAAATTAGCTAAACGGGTTGCATAAATTCCACCAAAGAAATCTCCATTAAATCTATTATTATGCAACCTACGTGCAACAATGGCTCCCAAATTATAATGTTTATCTCCTAATACAGCACTCCTGAGAACACTGAGATCAGGGACACACATGTGACATGCTTCATCCTTACCATTTATGCACCTACCTATGAAGAGAGCAAAATAATGTATAGCAGGAAAATGAATGCTCCCTATGGTAGCTTGTGTTATATCTCTAGACTCCCCCACAGTTATACTAGCAAGAAAATCTCTAAACTTAGATTTGCTAGGCTCACTAGTGCTACCCCATTGTAGAAGTTTGCAAGCAGTATTAAAATCCTCTAAGTCCATAGTATAAGAATTTTCATAAAGATCAAATAGGACAGTTTGAGAATTGCGTGATGATGAAAATTCAAACCTTCTCACAAAGGAATCAGTGAGGTAGTGGTATTGACGACACTTATCTGCCTCGAAGCTCTCAAGATCGGCATTACGCACATATGCGTTAAATTCTTCCTTGATTCCTGCTCGATCCATAAAGTCCTTTGGCGGCCATTCACAAGCCCGCACCTGAGCTTCCCTCGGTGGTTCATCGTCGGCATCGCGTATTGCGAGCATGGGTCCTTGCTTCCTTGAAGGACCACCTTGGTACATTTTCCTAAACATATTTCTTCCTCTGAAAAATTTCTGAAAATTTTAGTAACTTCAAATAAAAGTGAACCAAACTCAACAAAATTGATAGCAACTACTCCCACATGTGCCTAGAGACTATATCATGCATTAGAACTACTTGGAACCATATAAATTTGACGTGCAAGCTCAAGAACATGGTCACCTAGGCAGCACAAATTTGCAATGAATAAAGCACTAGAACAAAAACTAATTGGACCATTGGAGGAGTCACATACCAAGGAACAATCCCCAAAAGCAGTTTTGTGAGAGGAGCTTTGAGCAAGGAGATCGAAAATCGCAGCAAAATGAGCAAGAACTCGTGCTTGAGCTGGTTGGTGATTTTTTTGGGAGGAAGAAGGAGTGTGTGGTGGCTGGAATAAGTGGGGGGGGGGAGCCACCATGGGCCCACGAGGCAGGGGGCGCGCCCAGGGGGGTGGGCGCGCCCTGGACCCTCGTGGCCAGGTGCTTGCTCCCCCTGCTGTGTTCTCAGTGCCAGATATTCTCAAATATTCTAGAAAAAATCATATTTCAATTTCAGAGCATTTGGAGAACTTTTATTTTCGGGGTATTTTTTATTGCACGGATAAATCAGAAAACTGACAGAAAATACTATTTTTACTTTATTTCAACTAAATAACAGAAAGTAAAAGGAGGGTACAGAGAGTTGTGCTTTCTAACTTCACCCATCCCATCCTCATCAAAAGGAATCCACTAACAAGGTTGATCAAGTCTTGTTAACAAACTCATTCCGAATAACATGGAACCAGAGAAATTTCGAATAACACTATGTTACCTCAACGGGCATATGCACGTCCCCAATAATAAGAATATCATATCTCTTTTTGACAGTAGGAAGAGGAAATTCAAAACCTCCAATAATAATTGATGGAATTTTTCCAATAGAATTGATACTGTGGACTTGAGGTTGTTTCTTCGGAAAGTGTACCGTATGCTCGTTACCATTAACATGAAAAGTGTATTGCCTTTGTTGCAATCAATAACAGCCCCTGCAGTATTCAAAAAGGGTCTTCCAAGAATAATAGACATACTATCGTCCTCGGGAATATCAAGAATAACAAAGTCCGTTAAAATAGTAATGTTTGCAACCACAACAGGCACATCCTCACAAATACCGACGGGTATAGCAGTTGATTTATTAGCCATTTGCAAAGATATTTTAGTAGGTGTTAACTTATTCAAATCAAGTCTACGATATAAAGAGAGAGGCATAACACTAACACCGGCTCCAAGATCACATAAAGCGATTCTAACATAATTTCTTTTAATGGAGCATGGTATAGTTGGTACTCCTGGATCTCCAAGTTTCTTAGGTATTCCACCCTTGAAGGTATAATTACCTAGCATGGTGGAAATTTCAGCTTCCGGTATCTTTCTTTTATTTGTAACAATATCCTTCATATACTTAGCATAAGGATTCATTTTAAGCATATCAGTCAAATGCATACGCAAGAAGATAGGTCTAATCATTTCAGCAAAGCGCTCAAAATCCTCATCATCCTTTTTCTTGGATGGTTTAGGAGGAAAAGGAATGGGTTTCTGAACCCATGGTTCTCTTTCTTTACCGTGCTTCCTAGCAACGAAGTATCTCTTATCATAACGTTGATTCTTTGATTGTGGGTTATCAAGATCAACAGCAGGTTCAATTTCTACATCATTATCATTGCTAGGTTGAGCATCAACATGAACATCATCATTAACATTATCACTAGGTTCATGTTCATTACCAGATTGTGTCTCAGCATCAGAGATAGAAATATCATTGGGATTCTCAGGTGTGTCAACAACAGGTTCACTAGAAGCATGCAAAGTCCTATCATTTTTTTTCTTCTTTTTAGAAGGATTAGGTGCATCAACATTATTTCTTTGAGAATCCTGCTCAATACCCTTAGGGTGGCCCTCAGGATACAAAGGTTCCTGAGTCACTTTACCTCCTCTAGTTGCAACTCTAATAGCAAAGTCATTATTCTTACTATTCAATTCATGGAGCAAATCATTCTGAGCTTTAAGTACTTGTTCTACTTGAGTGGTAACCATAGAAGCATGTTTACTAATGAGTTTAAGTTCACCTTTAACTCTAGACATATAATCACCCAAGTGTTCAATCATATCAGCATTGTGTTTTAATTCTCTGCCAAAATAAGCATTGAAATTTTCTTGCTTAACCATAAAGTTATCAAAATCATCCAAACATTGGCTAACAAACTTAGTAGGAGGGATTTCAGCTTTATCATATCTATAGAGAGAATTTACCTTTACTACCTGTGTCGGGTTATCAAGACCATGTATTTCTTCAATAGGTAATGAATTAAGACCATGCATTTCTTCAACAGGAGGCAAATTCTTAACATCTTCAACTTTAATACCTTTTTCCTTCATAGATTTCTTTGCCTCTTGCATATCTTCAGGACTGAGAAATAGAATACCCCTTTTCTTCAGAGTTGGCTTAGGAATTGGTTCAGGAAGTGTCCAATTATTTTCATTGGTCAACATATTATTCAATAGAATTTCAGGTTGATCAACAGTTCTTTCCCTGAAAACACAACCAGCACAACTATCCAGGTGGTCTCTGGAAGCATCGGTTAGTCCATTATAAAAGATATAAAGTATTTCATTTTTCTTGAGAGGATGATCAGGCAGAGCATTAAGTAATTGGAGAAGCCTCCCCCAAGCTTGTGGGAGACTCTCTTCTTCAATTTGCACAAAATTATACATTTCCCTTAAAGCAGCTTGTTTCTTATGAGCAGGGAAATTTTTAGCAGAGAAGTAATAAATCATATCCCGGGGACTACACACACAACCAGGATCAAGAGAATTAAACCATATCTTAGCATCACCCTTTAATGAGAATGGAAATATCTTAAGGATATAATAGTAGCGAGTTTTCTCATCATTAGTGAACAGGGTGGCTATCTCATTTAATTTAGTAAGATGTGCCACAACAGTTTCAGATTCATAGCCATAGAAAGGATCAGATTCAACCAAAGTAATTATATCAGGATCAACAGAGAAATCATAATCCTTATCAGTAACAAAGATAGGTGAAGTAGCATAAGCAGGATCATATTTCATTCTAGCATTCAGAGTTTTTTCTTTCTGCTTAGTTAATAATTTCTTAAGATCACTTCTATCATTGCAAGCAAGAAAGTCTCTAGCAGTTTCTTCATCCATAACATAACCCTCATGCACAACAGGCAATTCATATCTAGGGAGAGAATCTTCATCATCACTTTCATCAATATTATCAGTTTCAATAATTTTATTCTCTCTAGCCCTAGCAAGTTGTTCATCAAGAAATTCACCAAGTGGCACAGTAGTATCAAGCATAGAAGTAGTTTCATCATAAGTATCATGCATAGCAGAAGTGGCATCATCAATAACATGCGACATATCAGAATTAATAACAGAAGCAGGTTTAGGTGTCGCAAGCTTACTCAAAATAGAAGGTAAATCAAGTGCAGAGCTAGATGGCAGTTCCTTATCTCCCCTCGTAGTTGAGGGAAAAATCTTAGTTCTTTCGTCTTTCAAGTTCTTCATAGTGACCAGCAGATATAAATCCCAAGTGACTCAAAGAACAGAGCTATGCTCCCCGGCAACGGCGCCAGAAAATAGTCTTGATAACCCACAAGTATAGGGGATCGCAACAGTTTTCGAGGGTAGAGTATTCAACCCAAATTTATTGATTCGACGCAAGGGGAGCCAAAGAATATTCTCAAGTATTAGCAGTTGAGTTGTCAATTCCACCACACCTGGATAACTTAGTATCTGCAGCAAAGTATTTAGTAGCAAAGTAGTATGGAAGTAACGGTAATAGTGGCAAAGGTAACAGTGATAGTTTTGTGGTGATTGTAACAGTGGCAACAGAAAAGTAAATAAGCGAAGAACAATATATGAAAAGCTCGTAGGCATTGGATTGGTGATGGAGAATTATGCTGGATGCGATTATTCATGCAACAGTTATAACATAGGGTGACACAGAACTAGCTCCAATTCATCAATGTAATGTAGGCATGTATTCCGAATATAGTCATACGTGCTTATGGAAAAGAACTTGCATGACATCTCTTGTCCTACCCTCCCGTGGCAGCGGGGTCCTATTGGAAACTAAGGGATATTAAGGCCTCCTTTTAATAGAGTACCGGACCAAAGCATTAACACATAGTGAATACATGAACTCCTCAAACTACGGTCATCACCGGGAGTGGTCCCGATTATTTTCACTTCGGGGTTGCCGGATCATAACACATAGTAGGTGACTATAGACTTGCAAGATAGGATCAAGAACTCACATATATTCATGAAAACATAATAGGTTCAGATCTGAAATCATGGCACTCGGGCCCTAGTGACAAGCATTAAGCATAGCAAAGTCATAGCAACATCAATCTCAGAACATTGTGGATACTAGGGATCAAACCCTAATAGAACTAACTCGATTACATGGTAAATCTCATCCAACCCATCACCGTCCAGCAAGCCTACGATGGAATTACTCACGCACGGCGGTGAGCATCATGAAATTGGTGATGGAGGATGGTTGATGATGACGATGGCGACAGATTCCCCTCTTCGGAGCCCCGAACGAACTCCAGATCAGCCCTCCTGAGAGAGATTAGGGCTTGGCGGCGGCTGTGTATCGTAAAACGCGATGAATCCTTCTCTCTGATTTTTTCTCCCCAAAGACGAATATATAGAGTTGGAGTTGAGGTCGGTGGAGCTCCAGGGGGCCCACGAGGCAGGGGGAGCCCAGGGGGGTAGGCGTGCCCCCACCCTCGTGGACAGGGTGTGGGCCCCCTGGCCTTGATTCTTTCGCCAGTATTTTTATTAATTCCAAAATAATTCTCCGTTGATTTTCAGGACATTCCGACAACTTTTATTTCTGCACAAAAATAACACCATGGCAATTCTGCTGAAAACATCATCAGTCCGAGTTAGTTCCATTCAAATCATGCAAGTTAGAGTCCAAAATAAGGGCAAAAGGGTTTGGAAAAGTAGATACGATGGAGACGTATCAATTACATAGAAGGATCATAAGGCAAAACTCAAAACTAAATCATACTAAAACTTTATTCTACTATATCAAGATATTACTAAAAGGATCGAACTAAGAAAAACGGTAAAGATAGGAGTGTGATGGTGATACGATACCGGGCCACGTCCCCCAAGCTTGGCAGTTGCCAAGGGGAGTGCCCATACCAGATACCCAGTTCTCCTTTTTCAGAGGTGGTGATGATGGAGTTGTTGACGATGAAAATTGTGTCTTTAGCTTCTTCACACTATAATTGAGAAGAGCAATTTCCTCCTTTAAATCATCGATCTCCGATTCCAGCTTCAAGATCTTGCCACATAAATCTCCTTTGCTTTTCTGCCAAAAATGAGAAGGAATAGATGAGTTGTTAGACAGTTTAGCCCTCTTAGGGAGACTAGACTTCTTGAACTTCACGTGCATATCCCCAGGTTGAGGTAGAGGGACATCCTCCTCCTCCTCCGAACTTGAATCATTGATTCTCATCAAATGAGCATCCTTCTCATCATCCGTAGTTCGACCACAAGGAGATAGATCCCCATAGGTCTTTGGGTCAGCAACGAGATGTGAGACATAGCTCTCTCCGTCGGAATCCTGAGATGACATCTTGCTCTAATCTGCGGCAGAAACAGCTCGAAACAAAAATAGAGGATATTTGCGTGGTACGGTGGTCAAAACCTTTGGGAGATTATATAATGAATTTTTACCGACCAAAAGAAGTATCGTGCAAGAAAACGAAGTCCGGAGGGCACACGAGGTGCCCACGAGGCAGGGGGGCGCACCCTCCACCCTCGTGGCTGCCTCGTGTCCCTTTCGGACTACTTATTTTTTTCCTTTTTTCTTAAATATTCCAAAACGAAGAAAAATTGCCATTAGAACTGTTTTGGAGTCGGTTTACTTACCGTACCACATACCTATTCCTTTTCGAAGTCTGAAGCGTCCTGGAAAGTGTCCCTTATGTATTCCTCCGTGGTCACAGTTTCAATAACATTAGTTTCAAAATTTATGGGATTACTTAAGATATAATGTTTGATTCTTTGACCGTTCACCACCTTCGGATTTGTGCCTTCGAAGTTGTTGATTTTTATGGCACCGGAGCGATAGAACTCCTCGATAACGTAAGGACCTTACCATTTAGAGAGAAGTTTTCCTGCAAAAAATCTTAAACGAGAGTTGAATAGCAACACATAATCACCTACATTAAACTCATGCTTTTGTATCGTTTTGTCATGCCATCTTTTAACTTTTTCTTTAAACAGTTTGGCATTCTCATAGGCTTGGGTTCTCCATTCATCAAGTGAGCTAATGTCAAATAGCCTCTTCTCACCGGCAAGTTTGAAACCATAATTGAGCTCTTTAATGGCCCAATATGCCTTATGTTCTAGTTCGAGAGGCAAGTGACATGCTTTTCCATAAACCATTTTATACGGAGACATACCCATAGGATTTTTATATGCAGTTCTATAGGCCCATAATGCATCATCAAGTTTCTTGGACCAATTCTTTCTAGATCTATTAACAGTCTTTTGCAAAATTAATTTGAGCTCTCTATTACTAAGTTCTACTTGACCACTAGACTGCGGGTGATATGGAGATGCAATTCTATGATTAACATCATACTTAGCAAGCATTTTACGAAAGGCACCATGAATAAAATGTGAACCACCATCAGTCATTAAATATCTAGGGACTCCAAACCTCAGAAAAATAACTTCTTTAAGCATCTTAATATAGGTGTTATGATCAGCACTACTAGTTGGAATAGCTTCTACCCACTTAGTAACGTAATCAACAACAACTAAAATATGTGTATACCCGTTAGAGGAAGGAAACGGTCCCATATAATCAAAGCCCCAAACATCAAATGGTTCAATAACAAGTGAATAATTCATAGGCATTTCTTGACGTCTACTAATATTACCAATCCTTTGACATTCATCACAAGACAAGACAAACTTACGGGCATCTTTGAAGAGAGTAGGCCAATAAAAACTGGATTGCAATACCTTATGTGCAGTTCTATCTCCAGCGTGGTGTCCTCCATAAGCTTCGGAGTGACACTTGCGTAGGATCTGTTCCTGTTCATGCTCAAGTACACAACGTCTAATAACACCATCTACTCCTTCTTTATAAAGGTGTGGGTCATCCCAGAAGTAATGTCTTAAATCATAGAAAAACTTCTTCTTTTGCTGGTATGTGAAACTAGGTGGTATAAATTTAGCAACAATGTAATTAGCATAATCAGCATACCATGGAGCAGTACGAGAAGCATTTATGACAGCTAATTGTTCATCAGGGAAGCTATCATCAATAGGTAGTGGGTCATCAAGAACATTCTCTAACCTAGACAAGTTGTCTGCAAGGGGGTTCTCAGCTCCCTTTCTATCAATAATATGCAAATCAAATTCTTGTAGCAAGAGAACCCATCTAATAAGTCTAGGTTTAGCATCTTTCTTTTCCATAAGATATTTAATAGCAGCATGATCAGTGTGAATAGTTACTTTAGAATCAACAATATAAGGTCTGAACTTATCACAAGCAAATACAACTGCTAAAAATTCTTTTTCAGTAGTAGCATAATTTCTCTGGGCACTGTCTAGAGTTTTACTAGTATATTGGATAACACTTAATTTCTTATCAACTCTTTGTCCTAGAACAACACCTACAGCATAATCACTAGCATCACACATAATTTCAAAGGGTAAATTCCAATCAGGTGGCTGGACAATAGGTGCAGAAATCAAGGCTTTCTTAAGTATTTCAAATGCTTCTACACAATCATCATCAAAGACAAAAGGAACATCTTTTTGTAAGAGTTTAGTCAGAGGCCTAGAAATTTTTGAGAAGTCCTTAATGAACCTCCTATAAAAACCGACATGACCAAGGAAACTTCTTATACCTTTGATGTCCTTGGGACACGGCACCTTTTCAATAGCATCAACTTTAGCTTTGTCAACTTCAATACCTCTTTCAGAAATTTTATGCCCCAAGACAATACCTTCTTTAACCATAAAGTGGCACTTTTCCCAATTCAAGACAAGATTAGTTTCTTCACATCTCTGCAAAACTCGATCAAGGTTGCTCAAGCAATCATCAAAAGAAGTTCCGTAAACGGAGAAATCATCCATGAAAACCGCAACAATCTTTTCACAAAAATCAGAGAATATAGCCATCATGCATCTTTGAAAGGCAGCAGGTGCATTACATAAACCAAAAGGCATACGTCTATAAGCAAAGGTACCGAAGGGACAAGTAAAGGTGGTCTTTTCTTGATCCTCTTTTAACACAGGTATTTGAAAGAAACCAGAATAACCTTCTAGAAAGCAAAAATGCGTATGTTTGGATAATCTTTCTAGCATTTGAGCGATAAAAGGTAAAGGGTAATGATCCTTTTTAGTAGCTTTATTTAATTTGCGGAAATCAATTACCATTCTATAACCTGTAATAATTCTTTGTGGGATCAATTCATCTTTATCATTAGGAACAACAGTAATACCTCCCTTCTTGGGGACACAATGGACAGAACTTACCCACTGACTATTAGCAATGGGACAGATTATACCTGCCTCCAGAAGCTTTAGTATTTCTTTCCTTACCACTTCTTTCATCTTAGGATTTAACTGTCGTTGGTGATCAACAACTGGTTTAGCATCTTTCTCCAATTTTATTTTGTGTTGGCATAGAGTGGGACTAATGCCCTTAAGATCATCGAGAGTATATCCAATAGCAGCACGGTGCTTCTTCAGAGTTTTCAATAATTTCTTTTCTTCATGCTCTGAAAGGTTAGCACTAATAATAACAGGATATATCTTTTTCTCATCAAGATAAGCATATTTAAGAGTATTTGGTAATGGTTTAAGCTCAAACACGGGATCACCCTTGGGTGGAGGAGGATCCCCTAGGATTTCAACAGGCAAGTTGTGTTTCAAAATAGGTCCCTGTTTAAAGAATACTTCATCTATTTCCCTTCTTTCATTCATAAACATATCATTTTCATGGTCGAGCAAATATTGTTCTAAAGGATCATTAGGAGGCACGACAATAGAAGCAAGACCAATAATTTCATCTTTACTAGGCAACTCCTTATCATGGGGTTGTCTACGAAATTTAGCAAAATTAAACTCATGAGACATATCCCCCAGACCAATAGTAACAACATCCTTTTTGCAGTCTATCCTAGCATTGACAGTATTCAAGAAGGGTCTACCAAATATAATGGGACAAAAGTTATCTTGTGGGGAACCAAGAACAAGAAAATCAGCAGGATATTTAACTTGCCCACACAAGACTTCAACATCTCTAACGATCACAACTCGTGAAATAGTATCTCTATTGGCAAGCTTAATTGTAACATCAATTTCCTGTATCTCAGCAGGTGCAATATCATGCATAATTTTTGTATAAGGAATGAGGTATTGCACTTGCACTAGCACCCATATCACATAAGCCATGATAACAATGATCTCCTATTTTAACAGAAATAACAGGCATGCCTACAACAGGTCTATGTTTATTTTTAGTATCAGGTCTAGCAATTCTAGCAGCTTCATCACAGAAGTAAATAACATGCCCATCAATATTATCAGCCAAGAGATCTTTAACCATAGCAATACTAGGTTCAACTTTAATTTGCTTAGGTGGTGTAGGTGTTCTAGTGTTACTCTTACGAACCACAGTTGAAGCTTTAGTATGATCCTTTATTCTAACAGGAAAAGGTGATTTCTCAATATAAGCAGTAGGAACAATAGGATCAACATTATAAGTGATAGTCTTTTCTTCAACTTTAATAGGTGCAACTACTTTTACTTCAATGGGAGGATTATATTTAAACCACTTCTCCTTAGGGAGATCAACATGAGTAGCAAAGGATTCACAGAAAGAAGCTACTATCTCAGAGTCAAGTCCATATTTAGTGCTAAATTCACGGAAAACATCGGTATCCATAAAAGATTTAACACAATCAAACTTAGGTGTTATACCTGAGTCCTTACCTTCGTCGAGATCCCAATCTTCAGAGTTGCATTTAATTCTTTCCAATAAATCCCATTTGAATTCAATAGTCTTCATCATAAAAGAGCCAGTACAAGAAGTATCGAGCATGGAGCGATTATTGAGAAAAAGCCAAGCATAAAAATTTTGAATAATAATTTCTCTTGAGATCTCATGATTGGGGCATGAATATAACATTGACTTAAGCCTCCCCCAAGCTTGAGCGATGCTTTCTCCTTCGCGAGGCCAAAAATTATATGTATAATTACGATCACGATGAACAAGATGCATAGGATAAAACTTCTGATGACATTCCAATTTCAATCGGTTGTAGTTCCATGATCCCATATCATCACATAGCCTAAACCATGTCAATGCCTTTCCCTTCAAAGATAAAGGGAAGACCTTCTTCTTGATAACATCCTCGGGCATACCTGCAAGCTTAAATAATCCACAAACTTCATCCACATAGATTAGGTGCAAATCGGGATGTAATGTTCCATCACCTGTGAAAGGATTAGCTAGCAGTTTCTTTATCATACCCGAAGGAATTTCAAAGTAAACATTTTCAGTAGGTTCAGTAGGTTGAGGAGAAACTCTTTGCTCTACTGGTCGGGGTGAAGATATCCCGAACAAGCCCCTCAAAGGATTATGTTCCATAGTAACAAGTGACAGTAAATTTCAGCACACTATATAAATTTTTCCTTACCAAATTCCACCTACCAAAGGCGCTTCACTCCCCGGCAACGACACCAGAAAAGAGTCTTGATGACCCACAAGTATAGGGGATCTATCGTATTCCTTTCGATAAGTAAGAGTGTCGAACCCAACGAGGAGCAGAAGGAAATGATAAGCGGTTTTCAGTAAGGTATTGTCTGCAAGCACTGAAATTATCGGTAACAGATAGTTTTGTGATAAGGTAATTTGAAACAGGTAACAAGTAATGAAAGTAAATAAGGTGCAGCAAGATGGCCCAATCCTTTTTATAGCTAAGGACAAGCCTGGACAAACTCTTATATAGAGAAAAGCGGTCCCGGGGACACATGGGAATTATCGTCAAGCTAGTTTTCATCACGCTCATATGATTCGCGTTCGTTACTTTGATAATTTGGTATGTGGGTGGACCGGTGCTTGGGTACTGCCCTTTCTTGGACAAGCATCCCACTTATGATTAACCTCTATTGCAAGCATCCGCAACTACAAGAGAAGTATTAAGGTAAACCTAACCATAGCATGAAACATATGGATCCAAATCAGCCCCTTACGAAGCAACTCATAAACTAGGGTTTAAGCTTCTGTCACTCTAGCAACCCATCATCTACTTATTACTTCCCAATGCCTTCCTCTAGGCCCAAACAATGGTGAAGTGTCATGTAGTCGACGTTCACATAACACCACTAGAGGAGAGTCAACATACATCTCATCAAAATATCGAACGAATACCAAATTCACATAACTACTTATAGCAAGACTTCTCCCATGTCCTCAGGAACAAACGTAACTACTCGCAAATCATATTCACGTTCATAATCAGAGGTATATTAATATGCATAAAGGATCTGAACATATGATCTTCCACCAAATAAACCAACTAGCATCAACTACAAGGAGTAATCAACACTACTAGCAACCCACAGGTACCAATCTGAGGCTTTGGGACAAAGATTGGATACAAGAGATGAACTAGGGTTTTAGAGGAGATGGTGCTGGTGAAGATGTTGATGGAGATTGACCCCCTCCTGATGAGAGGATCGTTGGTGATGACGATGGCGATGATTTCCCCCTCCAGGAGGGATGTTTCCCCGGCAGAACAGCTCCGCCGGAGCCCTAGATTGGTTCCGCCAAGGTTGCACCTCGTGGCGGCGGTGTTTCGTCCCGAAAGCTTGCTTATGATTTTTTCCAGGGTAAAAGACTTCATATAGCAGAAGATGGGCACCGGAGGCCAGCTAGGGGACCCACGAGGCAGGGGCCGCGCCCAGGGGGTAGGACGCGCCCCCACCCTTGTGGATGGTGGGTGGCCCCCTCTGGTTGATTCTTTCGCCAGTATTTTTTATTAATTCCAAAAAATGCCTCCGTGAAGTTTCAGGACTTTTGGAGCTGTGCAGAATAGGTCTCTAATATTTGCTCCTTTTCCAGCCCAGAATTCCAGCTGCCGGCATTCTCCCTCCTCATGTAAACCTTGTAAAATAAGAGAGAAAAGACATAAGTATTGTGACATAACGTGTAATAACAGCCCATAATGCAATAAATATCGATATAAAAGCATGATGCAAAATGGACGTATCATGCAGCAAGGTAGCCCAATCATTTTGTGGCAAAGAACAGGCCAAAACAGTCTCTTATGATAAGCAAAGCGTTCTTGAGGGTACACGGGAATTTCATCTAGTCACTTTCATCATGTTGGTTTGGTTCGTGTTCGCTACTTTGATAATTTGATATGTGGATGGACCGGTGCTTAGGTGCTGTTCTTACTTGAACAAACCTCCTACTCATGATTAACCCCCTCGCGAGCATCCGCAACTACAAGAGAAGTATTAAGATAAAATCTAACCATAGCATTAAACTTTTGGGTCCAAAACGATCCCTTACGAAGTAGCGCATAAACTAGGGTTTAAGCTTCTGTCACTCTAGAAACCCATCATCTAATAACTACTCCACAATGCATTCCCTTAGGCCCAAATATGGTGAAGTACAATGTAGTCGACGTTCACATGACACTACTAAGGGAATCACAACATACATATCATCAAAATATCGAACGCATATCAAGTTCACATGATTACTTGCAACATGACTTCTCCCGTGACCTCAAGAACAAAAGTAACTACTCACAAATGATAATCATGCTCAAGATCAGAGGGGTATTAAATAGCATAACGGATTTGAACATATAATATTCCACCAAATAAACCATATAGTAATCAACTACAAGATGTAATCAACACTACTAGTCACCCACAAGTACCAACCTGAGGTTCCGGTACAAAGATTGAACACAAGAGATGAACTAGGGTTTGAGAGGAGATGGTGTTATTGAAGATGTTGATGTAGATTGCCCTCCCAAAGATGAGCGTGTTGTTGCTGATGACGATGACGATGATTTCCCCCTCCGGGAGGGAAGTTCCCCCGGCGGAATTTCTCCGCCGGAGGGAAAAAGTGCTCCTGCCCAAGTTCCGCCTCGAGACGGCGGCGCTTCATCCCGAAAGTCCCCCTCTGATTTTTTCTAGGTCAAAATGACCTATATACCAAAAGATGGGCACCGAAGGTGGGCCAAGGAGGGCACAACACACCAGGGCGCGCCTACGGGCCTAGGCGCGCCCTGGTGTCTTGTACTCACCAGGGTGGGCCCCTCCGGTAGTTATTTGCTCCAGTATTTTTCATATATTCCAAAACAATTCTTCGTAAATTTTTCGCTCATTTGGAGATGTGCAGAATAGGTAGCTCTGACGTAGCTTTTTCATGTTCAGAATTCTAGCTGCCGGTTGTAGCGACCCGACCTCAGATGGTCAAGTCTCTGTGCTTAAGTGTCATCCCTAGATCGGTATGCTGACACACACAGTACTCGAGGATTTATAACAGAGATAAATCACATGTATAAAGTAATGTAAATACTATTACCTCAATCCAAATAGCGGAAGTAACAACAAGGTTGTGGATTCCCATCAACACCAACGACAAAGCTGAGTGTAGAAATCGTAACCCTAACGTATCACTTACTCGTCGTAAGAATCCTGCAACATGAGACGTTGCAGCCATGTAGGTCAGTACATTGAATGTACTGACAATTTCACACTGTAGAGCAATGCTGAATAATGGCTATCACTACATGCATATATGGCTGGTGGAGGCTCTAAGTTTAATTTTGCATAAAGCTAATTTTTTCGTACAACAAAGGAATATATTTTATTTAACTACAAAGTTTGTTGAAAACATTGAGAAGGGTCCTCCAACTCAATCCCAAATTTAATAAACATCAACCCAACACATTAATTAATTAGAGTGATGAGATCAAATCAATAATTCAAGTACCACATACTCAAGATGTCCATAACCGGGAACACGGCTAACCATGATTAGTTTATACACTCTGCAGAGGTTTGCGCACTTTTCTTCACAAGACTCGATCTCCTCCGTTGTATTTCTCGCACTGCATGGTGTTTGAGAAACGGATGACCGAGACACAGTCTTTCAGAAGCATTTACTCTTTACTCTGGGTAGACAGTACCACCTACATCCCCTACATCTGCTAGCCTACCACTGAAAGAGGTCACACAACTTACTCAACTATGCCAGAGCCCATAATGGCTTGTGGCTGCACACGGAACTTTCCAGCATGAATAATTTTATGATCCCTTTGGGCCTGGGTGGCATTCCATAGGGTGATCACACGGGTACTCCGGGACTCCCTTGGGCAAGCACTGGGTTCTCTAGGTTCCCCAACCAATCCACCCAGATGTGTATTAAAGTAGCCACCTTAAGTTAAACCTTAGTTAACAATAACTCTCACATCTTTCATGAATTCTCTCAATACCAAACCACGTCTACAAGCATAGCATAGCAGCAAGCATAACGTAGTAGTACCCAGGGGTTGAATGCAAGACAATAGGTTCCTACCTCATCAACTACTTCCAATACCCACATGTTATCAATCCTACTCATGCAATGTTTGAGGGTTGAAACTAATGCATAAAAACCGGGTAATGAAAAGTATGATCAAAGTGTGAACTTGCCTTGTACTGTTGATGAAGATGATTCGCACTCATAATTCCTGATAGTTCTATTCGTCACACTCCGTTCAATCTATCGAGAGCAAGCAATTGCATACATAAGCACTCAAGCTTAAAATTCGAAGAAAAGATCTCGGAAAACTTCGAAAACAAGAAATTAACTCTTGCAACAGAAAACAATTTCTGACAGTACCAAAAATTAAGTGAATTAGGCCTTATCAGAAAGTTTAGGTCAAGAGCTTCGATTTGCAAAAAGAATCAACTTAAACGGAGCTACGAAACTCAAGTTACGATCAAAAGAAGATTGAATATGAATCTGAACAAATTTCGAAATTTGAAAGTTGCAAAAAGTTTATTTGATAGATTCAATAGATAGGTGGAATCAAGACGAAAATATAGGCATTGGTTTTATCTAATTTGGATGAACGAGTAAAAAGTTATGGCTATTTGAAAAATCAGGGCTAAGCTGTTTTACGGAACAAAAGAGCTATTACTAAAAGATTTCTACGCTTAAAGTGTAAATACAGAGACTAATTGATAATCTAATTATTCTATCGTACTAGTCTAGAAATAATAAGCTACGGGAGTATATATAAAAGAATGGAGAAAGATACCTTTGTAAGATAGAGAAAAAACTACTTGCGAGAAAAAAGACAACTTCCAGAATTCCCGCTGGAGAGGAGAAATATATTTTTCTTTAATGAATATAGTCAAACCAAAATATTGATTTAACCCGAATCGATGATTTTTGAAGACTCCATGGGTCTATATTTATAGGTGGAAAAAAGTTTAGGGGTCAAAGGCCAGACAATGTAAGACTAAACGTAGACAAAAAGGAAGAAGAAAGAGATAGGAAAACAAAGAAAAGAAACGCCGCCGCATGGGCCTTCGGCCGGCCTGCGCGTGTGCGCGCATGTGTGCATGCACAGAGTTTTTTTTCTACCTTTTCTTTAGAAAAGAAAACTATATTCTTTTTTTTGAACAGAAAAATAAATAAATTGAAGGACAACCGGAAAAATAATATAGCCCGGCCTGCTGGCTATGTTAAGCACGCTGGCAAGGGATAGCAGTCGGTCGCTCGTACAGTTTTTTTATAAAAATGGAAAAGGGGTAAATGGAAAATAAGAAAAGAAAAACAATAAAACTTTTCCATAGACATATTATATATCAGAACTTTCAGAAAAAGATTTTCTACAATGTGAACATTTTTCTAGCATCAAATAAAATAAGAAAAAATTTAAATAAAGCAAACAGTGCTACTGTTGCAATAAAACCTAATAAAAATCATTTTAAAAATATCAAAATAATTTCAAATTTATTTTTCTCCATTTTTCTATTGTAGGGAATCATTTTACCCTAATTTCTGTATATTTTATTTTTGGAGAAAAATAATTTGAATAAAAACCAAATAACTCCAAATTGAAAATAATTTTCAAAGGGACTTTAAATTGGTTTTCTTTTAAACTTCCAACTCATATTTCATATGTTTTGAAAAAGTCATTTTATCTTCTCTCATGAAAATCATTGAGTTGCTTAAAGTTTCTGAATTTGAAATAGTTCCAAATGGAATTCAAATCTTTTCAAAACCCTTTTCATTTATTTAAATGGAAGAAGTCATGTCATCTTCTCTCTAGGGTTTTGTGACGAAATGAATTTGAATTCATGGAGATCATAAATGCAAGATGAAAATTTGGGAAAGTCCTTTTATTCTCTCTCATTTAACTTTGAAAAAGTTTTCAAATTTTACTTAATTTCACTCAAGCAACCACACCACAATCAAACAAACAATCAAAACTATTTATTTAATATAACATTCCAAAATTTAGAATTTTGGGATGTTACAAACCTACCACCCTTAAAATGAATCTCGCCCTCGAGATTCAGAGAGGTTAGCAAGAAATAGGTTAGCTTCGGGGGTCTTCTCAAAATCCATCGATCGTCACAGGGGTCTGGGGTGCTACCACCCTTAGAAGCATGGTTACGGTTCCATCAAAACTCATATACTCCATCCTTATTGTTGGCAGTGTCGATCTTCTCAGATCCTCAGGAAAATTCCTACTCTGGGCTCTTCTGGTAGTGGCATAACCTTTTTCCTCAATTCCTGTGTCCCTTCGTCTTGGTACGGTTCTTCTGTGACTGGGTATTCATAGCTGACGGGTCTGGCACCAATACTAAACAACTATCGATATCTCATGGTGGTCAACAATTTATGGTTTCTCTTACAGGAAAAAGGGTCTGGGCTTTATTTTCACCATATGACCTACGATTGGCAACAGCTGCCTTGTACAAGGGAAAATTGTCATACCATTCTAGGGTTTAAACAAGGTTTTGATTGCCGTCGCTCTACTATGGGTAAGTCACTCAGATTTACCATCCCATATAGCAAGGCGAATAATAAGAGTAAGTCGGTATGGTGATCAATCCATCCCGCACCCAAATCATTACCTTGTATATGGTTTAGCGAATCTCGCATTCTAAACCTAATAACAATCCATCCCGCACCCAAACCTAATAAAAATCATTTTAAAAATATCAAAATAATTTCAAATTTATTTTTCTCCATTTTTCTATTGTAGGGAATCATTTACCCTAATTTCTGTATATTTTATTTTTGGAGAAAAATAATTTGAATAAAAACCAAATAACTCCAAATTGAAAATAATTTTCAAAGGGACTTTAAATTGGTTTTCTTTTAAACTTCCAACTCATATTTCATATGTTTTGAAAAAGTCATTTTATCTTCTCTCATGAAAATCATTGAGTTGCTTAAAGTTTCTGAATTTGAAATAGTTCCAAATGGAATTCAAATCTTTTCAAAACCCTTTTCATTTATTTAAATGGAAGAAGTCATGTCATCTTCTCTCTAGGGTTTTGTGACGAAATGAATTTGAATTCATGGAGATCATAAATGCAAGATGAAAATTTGGGAAAGTCCTTTTATTCTCTCTCATTTAACTTTGAAAAAGTTTTCAAATTTTACTTAATTTCACTCAAGCAACCACACCACAATCAAACAAACAATCAAAACTATTTATTTAATATAACATTCCAAAATTTAGAATTTTGGGATGTTACAAACCTACCACCCTTAAAATGAATCTCGCCCTCGAGATTCAGAGAGGTTAGCAAGAAATAGGTTAGCTTCGGGGGTCTTCTCAAAATCCATCGATCGTCACAGGGGTCTGGGGTGCTACCACCCTTAGAAGCATGGTTACGGTTCCATCAAAACTCATATACTCCATCCTTATTGTTGGCAGTGTCGATCTTCTCAGATCCTCAGGAAAATTCCTACTCTGGGCTCTTCTGGTAGTGGCATAACCTTTTTCCTCAATTCCTGTGTCCCTTCGTCTTGGTACGGTTCTTCTGTGACTGGGTATTCATAGCTGACGGGTCTGGCACCAATACTAAACAACTATCGATATCTCATGGTGGTCAACAATTTATGGTTTCTCTTACAGGAAAAAGGGTCTGGGCTTTATTTTCACCATATGACCTACGATTGGCAACAGCTGCCTTGTACAAGGGAAAATTGTCATACCATTCTAGGGTTTAAACAAGGTTTTGATTGCCGTCGCTCTACTATGGGTAAGTCACTCAGATTTACCATCCCATATAGCAAGGCGAATAATAAGAGTAAGTCGGTATGGTGATCAATCCATCCCGCACCCAAATCATTACCTTGTATATGGTTTAGCGAATCTCGCATTCTAAACCTAATAACAATCCATCCCGCACCCAAACCTAATAAAAATCATTTTAAAAATATCAAAATAATTTCAAATTTATTTTTCTCCATTTTTCTATTGTAGGGAATCATTTACCCTAATTTCTGTATATTTTATTTTTGGAGAAAAATAATTTGAATAAAAACCAAATAACTCCAAATTGAAAATAATTTTCAAAGGGACTTTAAATTGGTTTTCTTTTAAACTTCCAACTCATATTTCATATGTTTTGAAAAAGTCATTTTATCTTCTCTCATGAAAATCATTGAGTTGCTTAAAGTTTCTGAATTTGAAATAGTTCCAAATGGAATTCAAATCTTTTCAAAACCCTTTTCATTTATTTAAATGGAAGAAGTCATGTCATCTTCTCTCTAGGGTTTTGTGACGAAATGAATTTGAATTCATGGAGATCATAAATGCAAGATGAAAATTTGGGAAAGTCCTTTTATTCTCTCTCATTTAACTTTGAAAAAGTTTTCAAATTTTACTTAATTTCACTCAAGCAACCACACCACAATCAAACAAACAATCAAAACTATTTATTTAATATAACATTCCAAAATTTAGAATTTTGGGATGTTACAAACCTACCACCCTTAAAATGAATCTCGCCCTCGAGATTCAGAGAGGTTAGCAAGAAATAGGTTAGCTTCGGGGGTCTTCTCAAAATCCATCGATCGTCACAGGGGTCTGGGGTGCTACCACCCTTAGAAGCATGGTTACGGTTCCATCAAAACTCATATACTCCATCCTTATTGTTGGCAGTGTCGATCTTCTCAGATCCTCAGGAAAATTCCTACTCTGGGCTCTTCTGGTAGTGGCATAACCTTTTTCCTCAATTCCTGTGTCCCTTCGTCTTGGTACGGTTCTTCTGTGACTGGGTATTCATAGCTGACGGGTCTGGCACCAATACTAAACAACTATCGATATCTCATGGTGGTCAACAATTTATGGTTTCTCTTACAGGAAAAAGGGTCTGGGCTTTATTTTCACCATATGACCTACGATTGGCAACAGCTGCCTTGTACAAGGGAAAATTGTCATACCATTCTAGGGTTTAAACAAGGTTTTGATTGCCGTCGCTCTACTATGGGTAAGTCACTCAGATTTACCATCCCATATAGCAAGGCGAATAATAAGAGTAAGTCGGTATGGTGATCAATCCATCCCGCACCCAAATCATTACCTTGTATATGGTTTAGCGAATCTCGCATTCTAACACTCGTTCATCCTCACGAGCATTGCAGAGTTCCTCTTGTCGTCGAACTAAGTTCGGATAAATTCATTGATTCTGCAAGCCAAACAAACATCTATCGTTCCTTCACAACTCTCAGGTTTTGTGTAACTCATATAAGATCGTCTGTCGATAAAATCATAACTTCTTACAGGGTTTTTCCTTCAGCAAGAGTGTGCTTGCTTCTTGGCAGGTCCTGGAGCCTGTGGGTTATGGCCCATCCCATCACTTGTAAACCTTGAACTCATCATCGGGGCAACTGATCATCATTCCAACATCCAGCTTCCAAGCATTCTTAAATCCATCCAATGGTACTGTCTCCCTTCCTTCTATTTGTACCAAACTAAGACGTGATTACTCAGACTCATCATGGAGTTACAATTGCTCCATATTACCAACATTATACCTCCTCTATATCCAATAGTACTTCATCCCTTCCTATTCTTGGGGTATCCCACATATCGAGATAAAACTCGTACTTATTTGTCCGTAGTCCACTCTGTGGAATATCATTATCTTTTTCAGGGGTCAAGGGTCCTCACAGGGTATTACCACCCTTAAAATGCTCCAATTCTTCCATAAACCATATTTCTCATATCCTCGAAAATGGTCAGAATCTTTCTTCATAAAATCCAAATCAGTACCAACGATGCTAACTTTATTGATTCTCAAATTATTACAATCTCCCGCGTTTCCATTACATGCTTCAACTCAACACCTGAATAATAAAAGAATTGTTCCCACTACTACTACTATATTTCTCACAGACTCAACTATTTAGCACAAGTCTCCTTCTCCTTGGGACAATCTCTGGCAAAGTGCCCTGCTTCATTACAACGAAAACATATTACTTCTAATGAGTCTCGAGGTTTCCTTATGATTACATAGCCTCCTTGGGTCCTCGGCTTCCTTTTTGGGCAACCGTTGAAGTAGTGCCCTGAATCTTTGCACTTGAAACATGTTATATGACTCAGGTCCTTCTTTGTAGAAATTGGGTTGTTTTGGGGATACATTCTATTTCTCTTCCTGGACTTTTCCGTGCCAATCAGGGCTTCTATTCCTGTGGGTCATACTCTACTTCCTTTGTCGAGAATTCTACTAGATCCCCATTCATACAATTCTGGGAGATGTGTCCTTCTTCTCCACATGAATAGCATGACTTGGTGCAAGGTTTAATTGGTTCTTCTTTGGGTGTGTCCTCCACCTCTTCCTTCATCACATGTTCTTCTAAAATTTCCATAAGGGCTCCTTTTGTTGCTTCTTTCTTCTGTTGGATGGTTCGTTGTACTATAGGGTAAATGCGACACTGAGCAGGGTAGTGGGTAGTTCCTTCACTCAAGGAACAAGTAATCTGCCTAGTTGGGAATTCTTCAGCTGGGTGACTTTCTTCACAACGAGGGCATTCATCCTTGTGTCTTTATGGTTGTGTCCTATTTCCCCATAGAGATTGCATGCACAAGGTTTCCTCATATCATTTCCATAAGGCTTCAATTTCTGGGACACAAGACGAGACCTTTGCAGAGTCAACTTAAATTCTTTCCAAGTGGTAACTCCTTGCCATCCATTGAGGGTTTGGTACATCCTCCACCAAGTAGCAACACCTCTTTCAAAGCACTGAAGAGCATGCTGGGTCATATACTTTCTGGCTATAGTGTTATTCTCCATATAACCTTCCATGTTCTGAATCCATCGGTCCGTCTCAAATTGAGTCATCGGTCCAGAAAATGTGAGGTCATCTCCATTCATCCTCTATTGGTTCCAAGGGTTTTGGGGTGAGATAGGAGAGGTCGAGAGGGATACACACAATACAACCAATAGTTCTGAAAAGACATATTTTATTTGTGGCTGTCAGAAAAACATCAAACAAATGACAGCTCACAATCGTTACATCTAACGTAGGTATATAACAGGGGTTGGTCTTCTAAAGGTCAATAAATCTTCAAGGTCCCCAAACTCTTCAAGTCTTATTCATGTCTCCGATGGCTTCTTCCGATCGTGCTTGTCCTTCTCAAGTTCTTTGGCCAGATCATCTCTGTTGACGCGAAGTCTCTTGTGGCGTCCTTTAATATTCTGGAGTTGCGTTCCAACTTCTGGGTTTCAACATACTTGGCATGAACCATGGTCCTACTGTCCTTCAGTTCCTAACGAATCTCCTGTATCTCGAGGATTTTGCTCCTCCAGCTTGGCTAGTTTTAGCTTCTGGGTCCTGAGTTCTTCACGAAATGCTTCCTTATCAAATACGGCTTCCTGCAAGTCCATCTTAAAATTCTTGATGTAATACTCCAGATCCTGGTGATACACCAGCTAAGGTTAAAACTTCATCTTTGGCTGATTAGGTGCTCCGTTAGCCCTTTTGTCATCCAATCCTTCTGAAGAAATGCATGCTTAACCCAGCATGGTGACAATAGCATAAGTGGGCGATGAATAGCCGTTTTCATGCCCATGTCATTTCCATGAGCTATCATTCCATAGTTGATATCTCCTGCCTTAGGGTTTTCTTGACAAAAACTTCGAGTTTTAATGCTCCATGTTTCTGTCTTTCTCCGACACACCTTAATCTCGGGTATTGACAGCTTCAATAGTTTGACAAGTTCCATCAGGGTAGCCTTCCTAGGTCATACAAATATGGAAATCCTTTAGAGCCTTCAAATTCTCCTAGCCTTTGGAGTCTTCAACCGTTGTAGTTTCCATTATTCTAATGCCCAGTAAAATCTTCTCTATTCCGAAGTGGTCTTTAGTTGTCCGATATCTTGTACTTCTTGGAGTGGTCTCATTAGCTGAGTCCTCGCGTGGTCAAAAGGGGAAAGGGTATAGTCTAACTAAAAGGGAATATTTGATAAAGTTCAAAAAATAAGAGAGGTAAAAGATCTTTTTTTAAATAAAGTTTTAGAGAAAATCTTTCCTATGGGCTTGCCAGTCTCTAGGGTCACGTCCTACAGTCAACATGTGCTCTGATACCATCTTGTAGCGACCTGACCTCAGACGGTCAAGTCTCTGTGCTTAAGTGTCATCCCTGGATCGGTATGCTGACACACACAGTACTCGAGGATTTATACTAGAGATACATCACATGTATAAAGTAACGTAAATACTATTACCTCAATCCAAATAGCGGAAGTAACAACAAGGTTGTGGATTCCCATCAACACCAACGGCAAAGTTGAGTGTAGAAATCGTAACCCTAACGTATCACTTACTCGTCGTAAGAATCCTGCAACATGAGACATTGCAGTCATGTAGGTTAGTACATTGAATGTACTGGCAATTTCACACTGTAGAGCAATGCTGAATAATGGCTATCACTACATGCATATATGGTTGATGGAGGCTCTAAGTTTAATTTTGCATAAAGCTAATTTTTTCCTACAACAAAGGAATATATTTTATTTAACTACAAAGTTTGTTGAAAACATTGAGAAGGGTCCTCCAACTCAATCCCAAATTTAATAAACATCAACCCAACAAATTAATTAATTAGAGTGATGAAATCAAATCAATAATTCAAGTACCAGATACTCAAGATGTCCATAACCGGGGACCCGTCTAACCATGATTAGTTTACACACTCTGTAGAGGTTTGCGCACTTTTCCCCACAAGACTCGATCTCCTCTGTTGTATTTCTCGCACTGCATGGTGTTTGAGAAACGGATGACCGAGACACAGTCTTTCAGAAGCATTTACTCTTTACTCTGGGTAGACAGTACCACCTAAATCACCTACATCTGCTAGCCTACCACTGAAAGAGGTCACACAACTTACTCAACTATGCCAGAGCCATAATGGTTTGTGGCTGCACACGGAAGTTTTCAGCATGAATAATTTTATGGTGCCTTTGAGCCTGGGTGGCATTCCATAGGGTGATCACACGGGTACTCCAGGACTCCCTCAGGCAAGCACTGGGTTCTCTAGGTGCCCCAACCAATCCACCCAGATGTGTATTAAAGTAGCCACCTTAAGTTAAACCTTAGTTAACAATAACTCTCACATCTTTCATGAATTCTCTCAATACCAAACCACGTCTACGAGCATAGCATAGAAGCAAGCATAACGTAGTAGTACCCAGGGGTTGAATGCAACACAATAGGTTCCTACCTCATCAACTACTTCCCAATACCCACATGTTATCAATCCTACTCATGCAATGTTTGAGGGTTGAAACTAATGCATAAAAACTGGGTAATGAAAAGTATGATCAAAGTGTGAACTTGCCTTATACTGTTGATGAAGATGATTCGCACTCATAATTCCTGATAGTTTTATTTGTCACACTCCGTTCAATCTATCGAGAGCAAGCAATTCATACATAAGCACTCAAGCATAAAATTCGAAGAAAAGATCTCGGAAAACTTCAAAAACAAGCAATTAACTCTTTCAACAGAAAACAATTTCTAACAGTACCAAAATTAAGTGAATTCGGCCTTATCAGAAAGTTTAGGTCAAGAGCTTCGATTTGCAAAAAGAATCAACTTAAACGGAGCTACGAAACTCAAGTTACGATCAAAAGAAGATTGAATATGAATCTGAGCAAATTTCGAAATTTGAAAGTTGCAAAAAGTTTATTTGATAGATTCACTAGATAGGTGGAATCAATACGAAAATATAGGCGTTGGTTTTATCTAATTTGGATGAACGAGTAAAAAATTATGGCTAAGCTGTTTTACGAAACAAAAGAGCTATTCCTAAAAGATTTCTACGCCTAAAGTGTAAATACAGAGACTAATTGATAATCTAATTATTCTATCGTACTAGTCTAGAAATAATAAGCTACATGAGTATATATAAAAAACAAAGAAAAATACCTTTATAATTTAGAGAAAAGACGACTTGCGAGAGAAAAGACAACTTTCAAAAGTCCCGCCGGAGAGGAGAAATATTTCTTTTTAGTGAATCTAGTCAAACCAAAATATTGATTTAACCCGAATCAGATGATTTTTGAAGGCTCTATGGGTCTATATTTATAGGTGGAAAGAGTTTTAGGGGTTAAAGGCTAGGCAATGTGAGACTAAACGTAGACAAAAAGGAAGACGAAAGAGATAGGAAAAGAAAGAAAAGAAACGCCGCCGCATGGGCCTTCGGCCGGCCTGCGCGTGTGCGCGCATGTGTGCGTGCACAGATTTTTTTCCTACCTTTTCTTTAGAAAAGAAAACTATATTCTTTTTTAACAGAAAAATAAATAAATTGAAGGACAACCGGAAAAATAATATAGCCTGGCCTGCTGGCTATGTTAGCACGCTCGCGATGGATAGCAGTCGGTCGCTCGTATAGTTTTTTTTATAAAAACGGAAAAGGGGTAAATGGAAAATAAGAAAAGAAAAAATAAAAAATTCCATGGGCATATTATATATCAAAATTTTCAAAAAAAGATTTTCTACATTGTGAACATTTTTCTAGCATCGAATAAAATCCCCAAAATTTAAATAAAGCAAACAGTGCTACTGTTGCAATAAAACCTAATGAAAATAATTTTAAAAATACCAAAATAATATCAAATTTATTTCTCTCCATTTTTCTATTGTACGAAATCATTTAACCTTAATTTTTGTATATTTTATTTTTATAGAAAAATAATTTGAATAAAAACCAAATAACTCCAAATTAAAAATAATTTTCAAAGGGACTTTAAATTGGATTTCGTTTAACTTCCAACTCATATTTCATATGTTTTGAAGAAGTCATTTTATCTTCTCTCATCAAAATCATTGAGTTGCTTAAAGTTTCTGAATTTGAAATAGTTCCAAATGGAATTCAAATCTTTTCAAAATCCTTTTCATTTATTTAAATGGAAGAAGTCATGTCATCTTCTGAATTTGAATTCATGGAGATCATAAATGGAAGATGAATGTTTGGGAAAGTCCTTTTATTCCCTCTCATTTAACTTTCAAAAAGTTTTCAAATTTCACTCAATTTCACTCAAGCAACCACACCACAATCAAACAAACAATCAAAACTGTTTATTTAATATAACATTCCAAAATTTAGAATTTTGGGATGTTACACCGGTATTCTCCCTCTTTGTGTAAACCTTGCATATTATGAGAGAAAAGGCATTAGAATTACTCCATAAAGCATTATTATGCATAAAAACATTGTAAATAATAGTAGAAAACATGATGCAAAATGGGCGTATTAGTTACCCGTTACGAATTATCTTGCTACCAAACTATGTGTTACCGATAATTTTAGTGCTTGCATAGACTACTTTGGTGAAAAGGGCTATGATTGATCCCCTATACTTGTGGGTCATCACAACCCAACGCGTAGAGGGTATGTCAATCCCTCAACGGTTATGAGCAAGATTAAAGGATATAGTTTTTGATACATAGATCTGACAAAAATACGAAATAAAATAATTAAAACAAAATTGCAGTGAGGTATTTTTGGTTTTAATATATGATAGATGTAGCGACCCGACCCGAATGGATCAAGTCTCTGTGCTTAAATGTCATCCCTGGATCGGTATGCTGACACACACAGTACTCGAGGATTTATAACAGAGGTAAATCACATGTATAATGTAACGTAAATACTATTACCTCAATCCAAATAGCGGAAGTAACAAGGTTGTGGATTCCCATCAACACCAACGGCAAAGTTGAGTGTAGAAATCGTAACCCTAACGTATCACTTACTCGTCGTAAGATATCCTGCAACATGAAATGTTGCAGCCCGAAAACGGGTCAGCACATGGAATATGCTGGCAAATTCACACCATAGAGAAATGATGAATAATAGCTATCAATACATGCATATTTGGCTGGTGGAAAGCTCTATGGTTATAATGTTTTTGCGAAAAGCCAATTTTTCCCTACTGCAAAGGAATAAATTTTTATTTGACTATCATGGTGGTTGTTAAACATTGAGATGGTTGACAGCATCTTAATCCCAATTAAGAACGTGATTAAACCCACAAAATTAATTAAAGTAACATGATGAGATTCACATGATAATCCAAGTACTAGATACTCAAGATTTCCATAACCGGGGACACGGCTAATCATGATTAGTTTGTACACTCTGCAGAGGTTTGTGCACTTTTCCCCACAAGACTCAATCGCCTCCGCTTGATTCTCGCACTACATGATGTTTGATAAACGGATGACCGAGACACAGTCTTTTAGAAGTGTTTGCACCTTACGAATGGGTAGACCGTTACACCTACTTTCCCCTACATCTGCTAGTCTACCACTGTAAGAGTTCACACAACTTAACCAACTATGCTAGAGCCCATAATAGCTTGCGGCTGCACACGGAAGTTTCTAGCATGAATAATCTTATGATCCCTTTGAGCCTGGGTGGCGAACCATAGGATGATCACACGGTATATCCCCGGGATCTCCTAGGACAACACTGGTATATCCCCAGGTGTCCGGGCAAGTCCACTGGTATATCCCCAGGGTGCCCTAACCAATCCACCAAGATGTGTATTGAAGTAGCCACCTTAAGTTGAACCATTAAGTAAACAATCTCACATCTGTCATGGAATACACTCAAACCCAATCCACGTCTACGAGCATAGCATGGAAAAATGAGCAAACGTAGAAGTAACTCCCAAAGGTTTGATAATAAACAGGGCAATAGGTACTACCTCATCTACTTCCCAATACACACAATTTAATTAGATCCTAATCATGCAATGTTTGAGGGTTGATCTAATGCAATAAAACTGGGTAGTAAAGAGGTATGATCAAAGTGTGAACTTGCCTGCAATGTTGTTGAAGATGATTCGCACTCATAACTCTTGATAGTTCTACTCGTCACACTCCGTTCAATCTATCGTAAGCAAACAATAGTAACCACACATAAGCAATCACTCAAAAGATCGGGAAGAACGAAGAAGACAGTTCGGAAAACATCAAAACCAAGCAAATAACTCTTGAAACATAAAACAATTTCTAACAGTACCAAAATTAGGTGGATTTGGCCTTATCAGAAAGTTTAGGTCAAGAGCTTCGCTTTGCAAAAAGAATCAACTCAAACGAAGTTACGGAACTTAAGTTATGAACAAAAGAAGTTTGAATATGAATTTGAACAATTTCGAAATTTGAAAATTTCAAAAAGTTGACGTGACAGGTTAACTGGTAGGTGAAAACAAGATGAAACTATAGGCGCTGGTTTTATCTAATTTGGATGAACGAGTAAAAAGTTATGGCTATTTGAAAAATCAGGGCCAAGCTGTTTTGCAGAAGAAAAATAGCTACGGCTAAAAAAAATTAGGTCTAACGCATAAATGCAGAGAATGAATAAATATACCTAAACGACGACTTCGGAGTGAGGAGACAACTTCCAAAAGTCCCGCCCGAGAGGAGAAATATATTTTTTCTTTAATAAATCTAGTCAAACCAAAATATTGATTTAACCCGAATCAGATGATTTTTGAAGTCTCTATGGGTCTATATTTATTGGTGGAAAAAAGGCTTAAAGGTCAAAGGCTAGGCAACGTAAGACTAAACGTAGACGCAAAAAAAAGCCCATGGGCCTAAAGCTTCGGCCGGCCGCGCGCGTGCGTGCGGCAGTTTTTTTCAAACACTAAAAGAAGGAAGAAAAAAAATTAAGAAAAAGAAAATTATTTTTTTCTGCAAACATAACCAAAAAACAACATGGGCCGGCATGCGTGCACTGTGCACGTAGGCGACGGATAAAATTTGGGCGGCACGTACAATTTTTTGAATTAGAAACAGAAAGGAAAATTGTATAACGAAAACAAAAATAAAATTGTAAATAGGCATATTATATATTAGAATTTTCAGAAAAAGATTTTCTACGACATGATCATTTTTCTAGCGTCAAATAAAATATAGAAAAATCCAGATAAAGCAAAGAGTGCTACTGCTGCAATAAAACCTCATAAAAATCATTTTAAAAATACCAAAATGATTTCAAATTAATTTTTCTCCAATTTTCTATTGTAGGGAATCATGTTACCCTATTTTCCATATATTTTTATTTTGGAGAAAATTAATTTGAATAAAACCCAAATACTCCAAATTGAAAATAATTTCCAAAAGGACTTTAAATTAGATCCTTTTAAACTTCCAACTCATATTTCATATGTTTTGAAGAAGTCATTTTATCTTCTCTTATGAAAATCATTGAGTTGCTTGAAGTTTCTGAATTTGAAATATTCTCAAATGAAATTCAAATATTTTCAACACCCCTTGTCATTTAAACAAATGAAAGAAGTCATGTCATCTTCTCTCCAGGGTTTTGTGGTGAAAGAATTTGAATTCACGGGGATCATAAAAGCAAAAATGAAAGTTTGGGAAAGTCCTTTTATTCCCTCTCATTTAACTTTCAAAAAGTTTCGAATTCACTCACTCAATCACACAACAATCAAACAATCAATCAAATCTATCTATTTAGTATAACATTCCAAAATTTAGAATTTTGGGATGTTACAAACCTACCACCCTTAAAATGAATCTCGTCCTCGAGATTCGGAGAGGCTAGAAAGAAATAGGTTAGGGTTTGAGGTCTTCTCAAAATCCATCGATCATCACAGGGGGGTCTGGGGTGCTACCACCCTTAGAAACATTGTCATGGTCCCATCAGTACTCATATACTCCATCCTTATTCTTGACGGGGCCGGTCTTCTCAAATTTTCAGGAAAATTCCTTCTTTGGCTCTTTGGGTAGCGGCATAACCTTTTCCTCATTTCCTTTGTCCTTTCATCTTGATAAGGTTCTTCTGTGACTGGGTCTTCTTAGCTGACGGGTCTGGCCAATACTAAACAACTATCGATATCTCTTGGCAGTCAACAATTTATGGTTTCTCCTGCAGGAAATGGGTCTGGGTTGAACCTCACTGTATAACCTACGGTTGGCAAAAGCTGCCTTGTACAAGGGAAAAATACTTATACCATTCTAAGGTTCAAACAAGGTTTTGATCATCGTCTCTCCACTATAGGCAAGTCACTCAGATTTACCATCCCATATAGCAAGGCGAATAATAAGAGTAAGTCGGTATGGTGATCAATCCATCCCGCACCCAAATCATTACCTGATATATGGTTTAGCGAACCTCGCAATCTAACACTCGGTCATCCTCACAAGCATTGCAGAATTTCTCTTGTCGGTGAACTAAGTTCGGAAAAAAAATCCTTTGGTTCTGCAAGCCAAACAAACAACTATCGTTCCTTCACAACTCTCAAGTTTTGCGTAAACTCCTATAAAATCATCTGTCGATAAAATCGTAACTTCTTCCAGGGTTTTTCCTTCAGCAAGAATGTGCTTGCTTCTTGGCAGGTCCTGGGGCTTGTGGGTTATGGCCCACCTCATCACTTGAAATCCTTGAACTCATTATCGGGGAAACTGATCCTTAATCCAACATCCAACTTCCTAGTATTTTTAAATCCATCCAATTGTACTGTCTTCCTTCCTTCTATTGGCACCGAACTAGGACATGTTTACTCAGACTCGTCATGGAATTTCCATTGATCCATATTTCCAACATCATACCTCCTTTATATCCAATAGTAATTTATCTCTTCATCCTCGTGGGATATCCCACATACCGAGATAAAACTTATACTTATGAAGTCCATACTCCACTTCGTGGAACATCATTATCCTTTCCAGGGTCAAGCGTCCTTACAGGGGAATATTGGCCATCTCTGCATGGCACTTCTTCAACTGGGAAACATGAAACACATCATGAACTCCTGACAGTCCTTCGGGTGACTCCAACTTGTTAGCCACTTCTCCCATACGCTCCAAAACTCGGTATGGTCCTACAAATCTCGGGGCTAACTTTCCCTTAACTCCAAATCGTTTAACTCCTCGCAGAGGGGACACACGAAGACATGCTCTGTCTCCAATTTCATAGACTACCTCCTTGCGTTTTTTAGTCTGCATAACTCTTCTGCGTGGACCGAGCTACCTTCAGTCTATCTCGAATCAACTTAACATTCTCTTCTGACTCCTTGATCACATTTGGTCCAAACAACTGACGGTCTCCAACTTCATCCCACATCCATGGTGTCTGGCTCCTTCTCCCATACAAAGCTTCAAAAGGGGCCATCTTCAAACTGGCTTGGTAACTGTTGTTGTATGAGAACTCCGCGTAAGGTAGATTATCATCCCTACTAGATCCATAATCTAATGCACAAGCTCTCAACATGTCCTCCAGAATCTGATTGACTCTCTCGATCTGTCCATCTGTCTGCGGATGAAAAGTTGTACTAAACTCTAGCCTAGTATCCAAAGTCTAGTGCAACTGATGCCAAAACTTTGAGGTAAACTGTGTTCCTCTATTTGATACGATGGTCCTCGGAACTCCATGCCGACATACGATCCTGGTCATATATATCTTGGCCAACTTCGCACTTGTATAGGTGGTTTTTACTGGGATAAAGTGAGCCACTTTGGTCAAGCGAATCAATTACTATCCAGATAGAATCATATCCCGTTCGGGTTCTGGGAAATCCGATAATGAAATCCATGCCAAGATTATCCCACTTCCATTCGGGTATCGGTATAGGCTGTAGTAATCCGGCTGGCTTCTGATGCTCTGCCTTTACTCTCTGGCATACATCACCTACGACTACATACTCCGCAATATCCTTCTTCATACCAGTCCACCAGAAACGCTCCTTCAAATCCAAATACATCTTGGTGTTTCCAGGACGAATCGAGTATGGTGAGTCATGAGCCTCCTGAAGTATTAACTTCCTGATCTTTGCATTATTGGGCACATATACACGGTCCTCGAACCATAAGGTGTCGTGCTCATCCTTACGAAAACCTTTGGCCTTTCCTTTGCTCATCCTCTCTTTTACCTCAGCAATCTCTTTGTCATCCTTCTGAGCTTCACGGATCTTTCCCAACAATGTAGACTGAACTTCCATTGCTGCAACAAAACCTTTGGGAACAATCTCCAACCGAAGTTCCCTGAGATCCTCGGCTAACTCCTTTGGAAATCCTCCGCTTATGAGGGTATTCATCCTTGTTTTCTTTATGGTTGTGTCCTATTTCTCCACAAAGCTTGTATGCACAAGGTTTCTTCATATCCTTTCCATAAGGCCTCAATTCTGGGACACAAGACGAGATCTTTGCAGAGTCAACTTAAAGTCTTCCCAAGTGGTTACTCTTTGCCATCCATTGATGGTTTGGTACATCCTCCACCCAGTAGCAGCAACTCTTTCAAAACACTGAAGAGCATGCTGGGTCATATCCTTTCTGGATATAGGGTTATCCTCCATGGGATCCTCCATGTTCTGAATCCATCAGTCCGTCTCCAATTGACTTATCGGTCCAGAAAATACAAGCTCATCTTCATTCATCCTCTATTGGGTCCATGGGTTTGGGGTGGGATAAGAGAGATTGAGAGGGATGCACACAATACAAACAACGGTTTTGAAAAGACAGATTTTATTTGTGGCTGTCGGAAAAACATCAAACAAATGACAACTCACAATCGTCGCATCTAACGTAGGTATATAACAGGGGTTTGGTCTTCTAAGGTCAATAAATCTTCAAAGTCATCAAACTCTTCAAGTCTTGTTCATGCCTCCAATGGCTTCTTCCGATCATGCTTGACCTTCTCAAGTTCTTTTGCCAGATCATCCCTATTGTCACAAAGTCTATCGTGACGTCCTTTAGTATTTCTGGAGTTGCGCTCCAAACTTCTGGGTTTCATCAACCTCGACATGAACCATGATCCTACTGTCCTTCAGTTCCAGACGAATCTTTGATGTCTCAAGGTTTTGCTCCTCTAGTTTGGCTACTTTCAGCTTCTGGGTCCTGAGTTCTTCACGAAACGCTTCCTTATCAAATATTGTTTCCTGCAGGTCCATCTTAACTTCTTGATGTAACACTCCAGATCCTGGCGATACACCAGCTATAGTTAAAACTGCATCCTTTGCTGATAGGTGCTCCATCAGCCTTCTACCATCCGATCCTTATGAAGAATTGCATGCTTAACTCAACACGGTGACAATAGCATAAACGGGCGATAACATCATGGATAGCCGTGTTTCTGCTCTTTGTCATTACCATGAGCTATCATTCCATAGTGGATATCTCCTGCCTTAGGGTTTTCCTTGACAAAACTTTCTTTTCTAATGCTCCACGTTCCAGTCTTTCTCCGATACACCTTGATCTCGGGCATTGACGGCTTCCATAGTCTGCCAACTTCCATAAGAGTAACCTTTCCTAGGTCATACCAATCTTCAAATTCTCCTAGTCTTCAGAGTCTTCAACCGTTGTAGTTTCCATTACTATAATGCATGGTAAAATCCTATTCATTCCAAAATGGTCTTAGTTGTCCGATATCTTGTACTTCTTGGAGTGGTCTCATCAGTCGAATCTTCGAGTGGTCAAAAAGGGTAAGGGGTATAGTCTCACTAAAAGGAAAATTTGAATAAGCTCAGAAAAGAAGAGAGGTAAAAGATCTTTTTGAAAAAGAAAGTTTTTAGAGAAAATCCTTCCTATGGGCTTGCCAGTTTCTAGGGTCATGTCCTACAGTCAACATGTGCTCTGATACCATCTTGTAGCGACCCGACGCGAATGGATCAAGTCTTTGTGCTTAAGTGTCATCCCTGGATCGGTATGCTGACACACAGTACTCGAGGATTTATAACAGAGGTAAATCACATGTATAAAGTAACGTAAATACTATTACCCCAATCCAAATAGCGGAAGTAACAAGGTTGTGGATTCCCATCAACACCAACGGCAAAGTTGAGTGTAGAAATCGTAACCCTAACGTATCACTTACTCGTCGTAAGATATCCTGCAACATGAAACGTTGCAGCCCGAAAACGGGTCAGCACATGGAATATGCTGGCAAATTCACACCATAGAGAAATGATGAATAATAGCTATCAATACATGCATATTTTGCTGGTGGAAAGCTCTATGGTTATAATGTTTTTGCGAAAAGCCAATTTTTCCCTACTGCAAAGGAATAAATTTTTATTTGACTATCATGGTGGTTGTTAAACATTGAGATGGTTGACAGCATCTCAATCCCAATTAAGAACGTGATTAAACCCACAAAATTAATTAAAGTAACATGATGAGATTCACATGATAATCCAAGTACTAGATACTCAAGATGTCCATAACCGGGGACACGGCTAATCATGATTAGTTTGTACACTCTGCAGAGGTTTGTGCACTTTTCCCCACAAGACTCGATCGCCTCCGCTTGATTCTCGCACTACATGATGTTTGATAAACGGATGACCGAGACACAGTCTTTTAGAAGTGTTTGCACCTTACGAATGGGTAGACCGTTACACCTACTTTCCCCTACATCTGCTAGTCTACCACTGTAAGAGTTCACACAACTTAACCAACTATGCTAGAGCCCATAATAGCTTGCGGCTGCACACGGAAGTTTCTAGCATGAATAATCTTATGATCCCTTTGAGCCTGGGTGGCGAACCATAGGATGATCACACGGTATATCCCCGGGATCTCCTAGGACAACACTGGTATATCCCCAGGTGTCCGGGCAAGTCCACTGGTATATCCCCAGGGTGCCCTAACCAATCCACCAAGATGTGTATTGAAGTAGCCACCTTAAGTTGAACCATTAAGTAAACAATCTCACATCTGTCATGGAATACACTCAAACCCAATCCACGTCTACGAGCATAGCATGGCAAAATGAGCAAACGTAGAAGTAACTCCCAAAGGTTTGATAATAAACAGGGCAATAGGTACTACCTCATCTACTTCCCAATACACACAATTTAATTAGATCCTAATCATGCAATGTTTGAGGGTTGATCTAATGCAATAAAACTGGGTAGTAAAGAGGTATGATCAAAGTGTGAACTTGCCTGCAATGTTGTTGAAGATGATTCGCACTCATAACTCTTGATAGTTCTACTCATCACACTCCGTTCAATCTATCGTAAGCAAACAATAGTAACCACACATAAGCAATCACTCAAAAGATCGGGAAGAACGAAGAAGACAGTTCGGAAAACATCAAAACCAAGCAAATAACTCTTGCAACATAAAACAATTTCTAACAGTACCAAAATTAGGTGGATTTGGCCTTATCAGAAAGTTTAGATCAAGAGCTTCGCTTTGCAAAAAGAATCAACTCAAACGGAGTTACGGAACTTAAGTTATGAACAAAAAAAGTTTGAATATGAATTTGAACAAATTTCGAAATTTGAAAATTTCAAAAAGTTGACGTGAAAGGTTAACTCGGTAGGTGAAAACGAGACGAAACTATAGGTGCTGGTTTCATCTAATTTGGATGAACGAGTAAAAAGTTATGGCTATTTGAAAAATCAGGGCCAAACTGTTTTGCAGAAGAAAAATAGATACGGCTAAAAAACTTAGGTCTAACGCATAAATACAGAGAACGAATAAATATACCTAAAAGACGACTTCGGAGTGAAGAGACAACTTTCAAAAGTCCCGCCCGAGAGGAGAAATATATTTTTTTTCTTTAATAAATCTGGTCAAACCAAAATATTGATTTAACCCGAATCAGATGATTTTTGAAGTCTCTATGGGTCTATATTTATTGGTGAAAAAAGGCTTAAAGGTCAAAGGCTAGGTAATGTGGGACTAAACGTAGACGAAAAACAAAAAGAGAGAAGAGAAAAGCGCATGGGCCTAAAGCTTCGGCCGGCCGCGCGCGTGCGTGCGGGAAGAAAAAAAATTTAAGAAAAAGATTTTTTTTCTGCAAACATAACCAAAAAACAACATGGGCCGGCATGGGTGCACTGTGCACGTAGGCGACGTATAAAATTTGGGCGGCACGTACAGTTTTTTTTATTAGAAACAGAAAGGAAAACTGTATAACGAAAACAAAAATAAAATTGAACATAGGCATATTATATATCAAAATTTTCAGAAAAAGATTTTCTACGACATGATCATTTTTCTAGTGTCAAATAAAATATAGAAAAATTCAGATAAAGCAAAGAGTGCTACTGCTGCAATAAAACCTCATGAAAATCATTTTAAAAATACCAAAATGATTTCAAATTAATTTTTTTCCAATTTTCTAATGTAGGGAATCATGTTACCCTATTTTCCATATATTTTTATTTTGGAGAAAAATAATTTGAATAAAACCCATATACTCCAAATTGAAAATAATTTCCAAAAGGACTTTAAATTAGATCTTTTTAAACTTCCAACTCATATTTCATATGTTTTGAAGAAGTCATTTTATCTTCTCTTATGAAAATCATTGAGTTGCTTGAAGTTTCTGAATTTGAAATATTCTCAAATGAAATTCAAATATTTTCAACACCCCTTGTCATTTAAACAAATGGAAGAAGTCATGTCATCTTCTCTCCAGGGTTTTGTGGTGAAAGAATTTGAATTCACGGGGATCATAAAAGCAAAAATGAAAGTTTGGGAAAGTCATTTTATTCCCTCTCATTTAACTTTCAAAAAGTTTCGAATTCACTTACTCAATCACACAACAATCAAACAATCAATCAAATCTATCTATTTAGTATAACATTCCAAAATTTAGAATTTTGGGATGTTACAATAGAAAAATAGACCCGGGGCCATAGCTTTCACAAGAGGCTTCTCTCGAGAAAATAGCATACGGTGGGTAGACAAATTATTGTTGGGCAATTGACATAAAAGCAAATAATTATGACGATATCCAAGGCAATGATCATGTATATAGGCAGCACGTCCAAGATAAGTAGACCGAAACGATTCTGCATCTACTACTATTACTCCACACATCGACCGCTATCCAGCATGCATTAAGTTCATGAAAGAACGAAGTAATGCCTTGATACGTCTGCAACGTATCTATAATTTTTTATTTATCCATGCTGTTTTATTATCAATCTTGGATGTTTTATAATCATTTTACAGTCATTTTATATCATTTTTGGTGCTAACCTATTGACATAGCGCCAAGTTCCAGTTGCTGGTTTTTCCATGTTTTTTACATCACAGAAAATCCTTATCAAACAGAGTAATGCCACAAAACTTTACGGAGATTTTTTATGGACCAGAAGGAAGAAGTTGGGCCCTAGTTGTACCGGGGGGAGTCCCGAGGAGGGGACAACCCACCAGGGTGCGTCAGGAGGCCCAGGCGCGCCCTGGTGGGTTGTGCCCGCCTCGGGTGCCCCCTGGACCGCCTCTTTGCTCTATAAATACCCCAATATTCCAGAAACCCTAGTATGGTCGACGAAATATTCATCCAGCCGCCGCAGAGTCCAGAACCACCAGATCCAATCTAGACACCATCTCGGATGGGGTTCACCACCTCCATTGGTGCCTCTCCGATGATGCGTGAGTAGTTCCTTGTAGACCTCCGGGTCCAGAGTTAGTAGCTAGATGGCTTTCTCTCTCTCTCGCTGAATTCTCAATACAATGGTCTCTTGGAGATCCATATGATGTAACTCTTTTCGTGGTGCGTTTGTTGGGATCCGATGAACTTTGTGTTTATGATCAGTCATATCTTTTTATATCCATGAAAGTTATTTGAGTTTCTTTGATCTCTTATAGCCTCGTATTTCTTCTCCGATATTCGGGTTTTGTTTGGCCAACTTGATCTATTTATCTTGCAATGGGAAGAGGTGCCCGGTAGTGGGTTCGATCTTACGGTGCTTGATCCCAGTGACAGAAAGGGAACCGACACGTATGTATCGTTGCTACTAAGGATAAAATGACGAGATCTATATCTACCGCCATATAGATAAATGGATCTTTTCTACATCATGTCATCATTCTTATTGCATTACTCCGTTTTTCCATGAACTTAATACACTAGATGCATGCTGTATAGCGGTCGATGTGTGGAGTAATAGTAATAGATGCAGGCAGGAGTCGGTCTACTAATCTTGGACCTGATGCCTATGTATTGATCATTGCCTGGATATCGTCATAATTATTTGAGGTTATACCAATTGCCCAACAGTTATTTGTTTACCCACCGTTTGCTATCTTTCTCGAGAGAAGCCACTAGTGAAACCTACGGCCCTCGGGTCTTCTTTCTCATATATTTGCCTGTGCGATCTACTTTTTCCTTGCTTTTATTTTCAGATCTATTAAACAAAAAATACAAAAATATCTTGCTGCACTTTTATTTATTTGCGATCTATTTATTTAATCTATAACAATTTTCTCCCGTCCATGCACCGTTTCTGGCGCCGTACCTCAAAAGGGATTGACAACCCCTTTAACACGTCGGGTTGCGAGTGGTTGTTATTTGTGTGTAGGGGTTGTTTACGTTGTGTTGCTTGGTTCTCCTACTGGTTCGATAACCTTGGTTTCATATCTGAGGGAAATACCTACCACCGTTGTGCTGCATCATCCCTTCCTCTTTGGGGAAATACCGACGTAGCTTCAAGCGACATCAAAAGGAATTGATGGCGTCGTTGCCGGGGAGGATCTTCAACATAACCAGGTTCCTAATCACAAATCTCATCTCCTCGCAATTTACATTATTTGCCATTTGCCTCTCGTTTTCCTCTCCCCCACTTCACAAAAAATTTGCCGTTTTATTTGCCTCTCTTTTTCACCGATCTCTTGTCTCTAGTCCTGATGGCTAGCGTCCCTACTCCTCCTTTGTCACTAGATTTTAAGTTCTTTACTTCAAGCAAAGACAAGGAGAAAATTTGAAAGATGCCTGGTATAGGCTTATGGAATCTTATCATATTTCCAACTTAAAGAGGGATGCTAAAGTTTTGCTTCGTAAATTTTACATAGGATTGGCTTTGCATCATAGACAACTTCTCGATTTTGCCGCTAAAGGAAATTTCATTGAACTTGATACCAATGCTGCCTATGAAATCTTAGAGGGAATTTTGGGAATTCCACCTCAAAAGAAGGGGTTTCCTCTTACCCCCGAAGGAGCCCAAATGTTGGACAAACTTGGTGATTTGCATAAACATATGGTTGAAATACAGAAATATAATGAACCCCTCAAACACCTCAATGGTAGTATCAATCGCATGAATACCCTCATTACTCTTTGCAATAAGCGATTGGATATTTTGGATCTTAAGATGGTTTCTTTCCCAGAGAATTTAGGGAAGCGTAAAGAGCCTCCCAGGTTTGAGAAAGCCCTTACAAAAGTTGCCAAAACTTCGGAAGACAAAACTTAGATCCTTGCTTTATGCCTAGCTAAGGGCGTAAAACTATAGCGCTTGTTGGGAGGCAACCCAATGAATAAAATTTATTTTTGCCTTTTGTTCTTGTGTGTTTACACAATTATTGAAGGAAAAATGCCCTAGAGGCAATAACAAAGTTGTTATTTATATTTCTTTGTATCATAATAAATGTTTATTATTCATGCTAGAATTGTATTAACCGGAAACTTAGTACATGTCTGAATACATAGACAAATAGAGTGTCACTAGTATGCCTCTACTTGACTAGCTCGTTGAATCAAAGATGGTTAAGTTTCCTAGCCATAGACATGAGTTGTCATTTGATTAACGGGATCACATCATTAGAGAATGATGTGATTGACTTGACCCATCCATTAGCTTAGCACGGTGATCGTTTAATTTGTTGCTATTGCGTTCTTCATGACTTATACATGTTCCTATGACTATGAGATTATGTAACTCCCGAATACTGGAGGAACACTTAGTGTGCTATCAAACGTCACAACGTAACTGGGTGATTATAAAGATGCTCTACAGGTGTCTCCGATGGTGTTTGTTGAGTTGGCATAGATCGAGATTAGGATTTGTCACTCCGAGTATCGGAGAGGTATCTCTGGGCCCTCTCGGTAATGCACATCACTATAAGCCTTGCAAGCAATGTGACTAATGAGTTAGTCGCGGGATGATGCATTACGGAACGAGTAAAAAGACTTGCCGGTAACGAGATTGAACTAGGTATTGAGATACCGATGATCGAATCTCGGGCAAGTAACATACCGATGACAAAGGGAACAACGTATGTTGGTATGCTGTTTGACCGATAAAGATCTTCGTAGAATATGTAGGAACAAATATGAGCATGCAGGTTCCGCTATTAGTTATTGATTGGAGACGAGTATCGGTCATGTCTACATAGTTCTCGAACCCGTAGGGTCCGCACGCTTAACGTTCGGTGACGATCGGTATTATGAGTTTATGTGTTTTGATGTACCAAAGGTAGTTCGGAGTCCCGGATGTGATCAAGGACATGACGAGGAGTCTCGAAATGGCCGAGACAAAAATTGATATATTGGACGGCTATGTTCAGACACTAGAAGGGTTCCGGGAGATTTCGGATAAAACCGGAGTGCCGGAGGGTTATCGGAACCCCCGGGGGAACTAATGGGCCTCGATGGGCCTTAGTGGAGAAAGAGAGGGGCGGCCAGGGCAGGCCGCGCGCCCCCTCTCCTTTGAGTCCGAATAGGACAAGGAAGGGGGCGGCACCCCCGTTTTTCCTTTCCCCCTCTCCTTCTCCTTCCTTACCCCTCTCTCCCTTTTGGTGGAAACCTACTAGGACTTGGAGTCCTAGTAGGATTCCCCTCTTGGGGGCGCGCCAAGGAGGGCCGGCTGGCCTCCTGTCCCTCCTTTATATACATGGGGAGGGGGGCACCCTAGATCACACAAGTTGATTGTTTAGCCGTGTGTGGTGCCGCCCTCCACAGATTTCCACCTCGGTCATATCGTTGTAGTGCTTAGGCGAAGCCCTGCGTCGGTAACTTCATCATCACCGTCATCACACCGTCGTGCTAACGAAGCTCTCCCTCGACACTCAGCCGGATCTAGAGTTCATGGGACGTCACCGAGCTGAACGTGTGTAGATCGCGGAGGTGCCGTACTTTCGGTACTAGGATTGGTCGGATCGTGAAGACGTACGACTACATCAACCGCGTTGTCATAACGCTTCCGCTTTCGGTCTACAAGGGTACATGGACAACACTCTCCCCACTCGTTGCTATGCATCACCTAGATGGATCTTGCGTGTGCGTAGGAATTTTTTCGAAATTATTGCATTCCCCAACAGTGGCATCCGAGCCAGGTCTATGCGTAGATGTTATATGCACGAGTAGAACACAAAGAGTTGTGGGCGATAATAGTCATACTGCTTACCAGCATATCATACTTTGATTCGATGGTATTGTTGGATGAAGCGCCCGGACCGACATTACTCGTACGCTCACGTGAGACTGGTTCTACCAACGTGCTTTGCACACAGGTGGCTGGCGGGTGTCAGTTTCTCCAACTTTAGGTGAATCGAGTGTGACTACGCCCGGTCCTTGTTGAAGGTTAAAACAACACACTTGACGAAAAATCATTGTGGTTTTGATGCGTAGGTAAGAACGGTTCTTGCTCAGCCCGTAGTAGCCACGTAAAACTTGCAACAACAAAGTAGAGGAAGTCTAACTTGTTTTTGCAGGGCATGTTGTGATGTGAGATGGTCAAGACATGATGCTAAACTTTATTGTATGAGATGATCATGTTTTGTAACAGAGTTATCGGCAACTGGCGGGAGCCATACGGTTGTCGCTTTATTGTATGCAATGCAATCGCCCTGTAATTGTTTTTTACTTTATCACTAAGCGGTAGCGATAGTCGTAGAAGCAATAGTTGGCGAGACGACAACGATGCTACGATGGTGATCAAGGTGTCGCGCCGGTGACGATGGTGATCATGGCGGTGCTTTGGAGATGGAGATCAAAGGCACAAGATGATGATGGCCATATCATATCACTTATATTGATTGCATGTGATGTTTACCCTTTATGCATCTTATTTTGCTTAGTTCGGTGGTAGCATTATAAGATGATCTCTCACTAAATTTCAAGGTACAAGTGCTCTCCCTGAGTATGCACCGTTGCGAAAGTTCGTCGTGCCGAGACACCACGTGATGATCGGGTGTAATAAGCTCTACGTTCACATACAACGGGTGCAAGCTAGTTTTGCACACGCAGAATACTCGGGTTAAACTTGACGTGCCTAGCATATGCAGATATGGCCTCGGAACACTGAGACTGAAAGGTAGAGCGTGAATCATATAGTAGATATGATCAACATAGTGATGTTCACCATTGAAAACTACTCCATCTCACGTGATGATCGGACATGGTTTAGTTGATTTGGATCACGTGATCACTTAGATGATTAGAGGGATGTCTATCTAAGTGGGAGTTCTTAAGTAATATGATTAATTGAATTTTAATTTATCATGAACTTAGTACCTGATAGTATTTTGCATGTCTATGTTGTTGTAGATCAATGGCCCGTGCTACTATTTCTTTGAATTTTAATGCGTTCCTAGAGAAAGCTAAGTTGAAAGATGATGGTAGAAACTACACGGACTGGGTCCGTAACTTGAGGATTATCCTCATTGCTGCACAGAAGAATTACATCCTGGAAGCACCGCTAGGTGCTAGGCCTGCTGCAGATGCTGCTGATGACGTTAAGAACGTCTGGCAAAGCAAAGCTGATGACTACTCGATAGTTCAGTGTGCCATGCTTTACGGCTTAGAACTGGGACGTCAACGTCGTTTTGAACGTCATGGAGCATATGAGATGTTCCAGGAGTTGAAGTTAATATTTCTAGAAAATGCCCGGATTGAGATATATGAAGTCTACAATAAGTTATACAGCTGCAAAATGGAGGAGAATAGTTCTGTCAGTGAACATATACTCAGAATGTCTGGGTACCACAACCACTTGACTCAGCTGGGAGTTAATCTTCCTGATGATAGTGTCATTGACAGAGTTCTTCAATCACTGCCACCAAGCTACAAGAGCTTCGTGATGAACTATAATATGCAAGGGATGGATAAGACAATTCCCGAGCTATTCGCAATACTAAAGGCTGCAGAGGTAGAAATCAAGAAGGAGCATCAAGTGTTGATGGTCAACAAGACCACCAGTTTCAAGAAAAAGGGTAAAGGGAAGAAGGGGAACGTCAAGAAGAACGGCAAGCAAGTTGCTGCTCAAGTGAAGAAGCCCAAGTCTGGACCTAAGCCTAAGACTGAGTGCTTCTACTGCAAAGGGACTCGTCACTGGAAGCGGAACTGCCCCAAGTATTTGGCGGATAAGAAGGATGGCAAGGTGAACAAAGGTATATGTGATATACATGTTATTGATGTGTACCTTACTAATGCTCACAGTATTGCCTGTGTATTTGATACTGGTTCTGTTGCTAATATTTCCAACTCGAAACAGGGACTACAGATTAAGCAAAGATTGGCTAAGGACGAGGTGATGATGCGCGTGGGAAATGGTTCCAAAGTCGGTGTGATCGCCGTCGGCACGCTACCTCTACATCTACCTTCGGGATTAGTTTTAGACCTGAATAATTGTTATTTGGTGCCAGTGTTAAGCATGAACATTATATCTGGATCTTGTTTGATGCAAGACGGTTATTCATTTAAATCCGAGAATAATGGTTGTTCTATTTATATGAGTAATATCTTTTATGGTCATGCACCCTTGAAGAGTGGTCTATTTTTGTTGAATCTTGATAGTAGTGACACACATATTCATAATATTGAAGCCAAAAGATGCAGAGTTGATAATGATAGTGCAACTTATTTATGGCACTGCTGTTTGGGTCATATTGGTGTAAAGCGCATGAAGAAACTCCATTCTGATGGACTTTCGGAATCACTTGATTATGAATTACTTGGTACTTGCGAATCATGCCTCATGGGCAAGATGACTAAAACTCCGTTCTCCGGAACAATGGAGCGAGCAACAGATTTATTGGAAATCATACATACCGATGTATGTGGTCCAATGAACATTGAGGCTCGCGGCGGGTATCGTTATTTTTTGACCTTCACAGATTATTTGAGCATATATGGGTATATCCACTTGATGAAACATAAGTCTGAAACATTTGAAAAGTTCAAAGAATTTTAGAGTGAAGTGGAAAATCATCATAACAAGAAAATAAAGTTTCTGCGATCTGATCATGGAGGAGAATATTTGAGTTATGAGTTTGGTCTTCATTTGAAACAACGCGGAATAGTTTCACAACTCGCGCCACCCGGAACACCACAGCATAATGGTGTGTCCGAACGTCGTAATCGTACTTTACTAGATATGGTACGATCTATGATGTCTCTTACTGATTTACCACTATCGTTTTGGGGTTATGCTTTAGAGACAGCTGCATTCACGTTAAACAGGGCACCATCTAAATCCGTTGAGACGACACCTTATGAACTATGGTTTGACAAGAAACCCAAGTTGTCATTTCTTAAAGTTTGGGGCTGCGATGCTTATGTGAAAAAGCTTCAACCTAATAAGCTCGAACCCAAATCGGAGAAATGTGTCTTCATAGGATACCCAAAGGAGACTGTTGGGTACACCTTCTATCACAGATCAAACACATTGCTACTGGTACATACCCTCAGCCCCGAGGGTGAACTACTCCCTCCTCGTCATGGAGAGCGCCGGGATGATGAAGATGGCCACCGGTGAGGGATCCCCCCTCCGGCAGGGTGCCGGAATAGGGTCCCGATTGGTTTTTGGTGGCTACAGAGGCTTGCGGTGGCGGAACTCCCGATCTAGGTTTCTTTCTGGAAGTTTGGGTATATATAAGAGGTATTGGCGCCGGGAACAAGTCAGGGGGGTCTCCGGGCTGTCCACGAGGCTGGGGGCGCGCCCAGGGGGGTGGGCGCGCTCTCCAGCCTCGTGGGCAGCCCGGGACTCTTCTGGCCCAACTCTTTGACTCCGTGGCCTTCTTCTGGTCCAAAAATAAGCTCCGTCAAGTTTCAGGTCAATTGGACTCCGTTTGGTTTTCGTTTTCTGCGATACTCAAAAACAAGGAAAAAATAGAAACTAGCACTGGGCTCTAGGTCAATAGGTTAGTCCCAAAAATCATATAAAATAGCATATAAAACATCCTAGATGGATAATATAATAGCATGGAACAATAAAAAATTATAGATACGTTGGAGACGTATCAGCATCCCCAAGCTTAATTCCTGCTCGTCCTCGAGTAGGTAAATGATAAAAACAGAATTTTTGATGTGGAATGCTACCTAACATATTTATCAATGTAATCTTCTTTATTGTGGCAAGAGTATTCAGATCCATAAGATTCAAGACAAAAGTTTAATATTGACATAAAAATAATAATACTTCAAGCATACTAACCAAGCAATTATGTCTTATCAAAATAGCATAGCCAAAAAAGCTTATCCCTACAAAATCATATAGTTTGGCCAATGCTTCATTTTCGTCACACAAAATGCTCCCATCATGCACAACCCCAATGACAAGCCGAGCAATTGGTTCATACTTTTTAACGCGCTTCAGCCATTTCAACCCTCACGCAATACATGAGCGCAAGCCATTTTCATACTATGGGTGGAATAGAGTATGATCACTACTGGAATCAACTAATTTGCCATCTGCCAGCTCTTTGCCGTCTGCTAGCTGACGGCAAAGAAGCTCTTTGCCATCAGCTACCCAAAAGCAGACGGCAAAGAACAGGCAGACGGCAAAGAAGCTCTTTGCCATCTGCCAGCTCTTTGCCGTCCGCCAGCAGACGACAAAGAATCTTTGCCATCCGCTGGCAGACGGCAAAGAGTGTGGTGGCCCCCACCCCCCGCTCGTTTGGAAAAATCTTAACGGCCCACCTCTTTGCCGTCCGCTAGCAGACGGCAAAGAGGCAAAAAGGCGGACGACAAAGGCTGGCGGACGGCAAAGAGGGCGCTTTACTAACGACAGGTGCCCCCCGCCCGTTACTCACTTCCTCCTCGCCCTTCTCTCCTCCCACCCCGCCGCCCCGCCACCCCCGCCGCCCCGCGCCCCCCGCCGCCCCAGGCCGCCTCCTCCACCGCCCCGCCCCGGCCCCCCGCCGCCCCGCCTCCTCCACCGCCCCGCCCCGGCCCCCCGCCGCCCGGCCCCCCCGCCGCCCCGCGCCCCCCGCCGCCCCAGGCCGCCTCCTCCACCGCCCCGCCCCAGCCCCCCGCCGCCCGGCCGCCCCGCCTCCTCCACCGCCCCGCCCCGGCCCCCCGCCGCCCGGCCCCCCCGCCACCCCGGCCCCCCGCCGCCCGGGCCCCGCCGCCCCGCCTCCTCCACCGCCCCGCCCCGTCGCCGCCCCCTCCCCGACCCGTCGCCGCCCCCCACAGTGAGCCCCTGCCATTTTTTCTGTTTTTTTGTTTTTCTTTTCTGTTTAGATAAGGTTTTTTAGTTTAAGTTTTTTCAGTTTAGAATTAATTAGTTTAGGTTATTTAGTTTAGGTTTAATTAGTTTAAATAGTTTAGTTTTAATTAGTTTAGGTTTTTAGTTTAGGTTTAGGTTAAGTAGAAGGGGGAAGAAGAAGAAGAAGAAGAAGAAGAAGAGGAGGAGGAGGAGGAGGAGAAAGTTTAGTTTAGGTTTATTTTAGGTTTGGTTTAGTTTAGGTTTACTTTAGTTTAGGTTTAGAGCATAGATAGCATCTTCTCTACTATAATTGTGTATAATCTCAATTCTCACTAGTAGTCTTATTAGTTAGTACATTATGCTTTTTATGTGTCATTTAAATAATGTAGTGCCAGATTTCTCAACTCATTGCCATATAATGAATTATTATTGTTATATTATTAATAGATGATGGAACAAAAACTATTTCCCTTCAAAGTGAAAAATCTTTCAGTGAAGTAAATATTAGTGCACGAGTTATTTTATATACAAGAAAAAAAATTGGCATGTCGTGGTAGAATTAGTATTTGTCATAAATGAATTCAAATGCATTTCCAATAGAAAATGTAATACACATATCTAGTGAACTGTAAACGAAAGTTATCCACAGACTCCTTGTAGGGGTTGTATAAAATATTATGAAAATATGGTGCAACTATGATTTGTTGCCACAAGTATTCCAATGTGATCACACCAGAAGGAACTTTAGGTTTAGTTTTGGTTAAGAAGAAAGAAGAAAGATGAAAAAAAGAAGAAGATAAAGAGGAGAAAGAAGAAGTGTATTTTCCCCCTATTTTTAGATTACTATGCTCTTTTTTTCAACATTTTCAGTTTTCTTTCATGTCTAAAGAAATCCCTAGTTTTGAAGGGTGCCAATTGCCATTGCCAACTAACCTACCAAATTAACTAAGTGTTGTTGATGTTGTTGAGCACAAGTGCATTGCTTTTTTTTTTCTCAGTTTTCTTTCATGTCTAGAAACTTGGCTCTATGTTTATAGATATGCTTCTAGCTAGATACTAATTGGTCTCTTCTGCTGCTTATTAGAGATGGGGGGAGGCCGTCACCGCTGTCTCCGCTCTGCCACACCGAAGTACGAGTTGGATACTTTCGAGTTCTTCAGTATCATACTTGGGACTTCCTCCAAGAGGCAGGTATATAGAAGGAGAGATCTCCCCTTCACCCATCTCATTATGATAACTCTGTTGTTTGCTACATCACTCCTTGTCCCAAACTGCAGAGGCTGCCTGACACTTATATGAACATGCTGGGTGAAGATCCGCCAAATAATGTGAAGCTGCGACAGGCCGGCAGCGGGGTTCGCAGGCTGTGGGACGTGGAGTTGGTGATCAAGGAGGGCCACATGTACCTGTGTCATGGCTGGGAGAAGTTCTACCGTGCCTACGACCTGCGGCTGGGGTACTTCCTTCTCTTCAGGCACGACGATGACGCCAACATGCTCATCGTGAAGGTGTTCAACGCGACTATGTGTCGCATGCGCTACGCTGACGACGATGATGCCGGTACGTTCTGCCTTTTCTTTTTTCCTTTCCCCCTCTCCCTCTCCTTCCTTCCCCCTCTCTCCCTTTTGGTGGAAACCTACCAGGATTTGGAGTCCTAGTAGGATTCCCCTCTTGGGGGCGCGCCAAGGAGGGCCGACCGGCCTCCCCTCCCTCCTTTATATACGTGGGGAGGGGGCACCCTAGAACACACAAGTTGATTGTTTAGCCGTGTGCAGCCCCCCCCCAACAGATTTCCACCTCGGTCATATCATTGTAGTGCTTAGGCGAAGCCCTGCGTCGGTAACTTCATCATCACCGTCATCACGCCGTCGTGCTGATGAAGCTCTCCCTCGACACTCAGCTGGATCTAGAGTTCGTGAGACGTCACCGAGCTGAACGTGTGTAGATCGCGGAGGTGCCGTACTTTCGGTACTAGGATCGGTCGGATTGTGAAGACGTACGACTACATCAACCGCGTTGTCATAACGCTTCCACTTTCGGTGTACGAGGGTACGTGGACAACACTCTCCCCTCTCGTTGCTATGCATCACTTAGATGGATCTTGCGTGTGCGTAGGATTTTTTTTGAAATTACTGCGTTCCCCAACAATTATGCTACTGTTATGATTGTGTTTTTTGTGTTTTAATTAGTGTTTGTGCCAAGTAGAACCGATAGGATCTTCTTGGGTGATAGTTGTTTGATCTTGCTGAAAAAGACAAAAACTTTGCGCTCAGGAAATTAATTCTCATTTTTTTTATCAGAAAGAGCTTTTGCCCTGATTCTTTTTGTAGAAGATTAATATACAAATTGCTCAGGTCGTCCTATTGTTTCAGAATTTTTGGAGTTCCAGAAGTTTTCCTTTAAGTCAGATTACTACAGACTGTTCTGTTTTGACAGATTTTGTTTTCTTTGTGTTGTGTGCTTATTTTGATGGCTCTATTATTTTCTTTGATGAGTTTTTGCCATAGAAAAGTTGGAATAATGTAGATATAATACAAAAACAAAATATGAATTGGTTTGATACAACACTTATAGTAGTGGTTTACTTTCTTTCACTAACGGATCTCACGAAGGTTTTGTTGAGTTTTGTGTGATTAAAGTTTTCAAGTTTTGGGTTGTCTTACGATGGATGAAAGAAGGATAGAAGAGCCTAAGCTTGGGGATGCCCCGGCATCCCAAGCTATTATCCAAGAATGAGAAACCAACTAAGCTTTGGGATGCCCCCGAGTGGCATCCCCTCTTTCTTCTAACGACCATCGGTATTTTACTCGAGACTATATTTTTATTCGTCACATGATATGTGTTTTGCTTGGAGGGTCTTGTATGATATGAGTCTTTGCTTGTTTTATTTTGTGTTTTAAGTCATAAATCCTTGTTGGACACACCTATTTTAGAGAGCCAAAATTATGTCATGACTTGTTAGAATTGCTCTCTATGCTTCACTTAAATTTTTATGAGCAATGGACTTGCTCTAGTGCTTCACTTATATATTTTTGAGCACGGTGTGCTTAGTATTTTTGAAGAAATGGTCTCTTGCTTCACTTAGATTTATTTGAGAGTTATTAAAATTTTGAAGAAGTTCTCTCTTGCTTCACTTAAATTATTTTGAGAGAAAGAAAATTTGTTATGCTCATGATCTTCACTTATTTTTTTTGAGCTTACGAAAAGCAACACATGAAAATTAGTCCCAAAATGATAGATATCCAAGAAGGATAAAGAAATAAAAAAATGTCATGAAGGTCATTGGACAAAATAAACTTGATTCTTAGTAATAGTTTTGAGATATGATGATGTGATATGTGAGTTATGTTGGTGAGTAATTGTGCTCTAGTAAGAATATTGGTGTTTTCCCTATGCATGCACGAAAGTCAATAATCATGTAATGAAAATTATATCCTACTTGTGGTGCATTATTCGGTGTTAATTATGCTTAATGCTTGCTATGAGATTATTCCTTTGTTGGTTGGTCGCTTCCCAATCTTTTGCTAGCCTTCATTTTGCACTAAGTATGACCTCTACTTGTGCATCAAAAATCCTTTAAACCAGTTTTGCCACATGAGTCCACTATATCTACCTATATGCGGTATTCTTTTGCTGTTCTAAGAAAATTTGCATATGCCATCTCTAATTTTCAAAATAAACTTCTCTTTTGTGTGTTTGTTTCGCTCGTGGAACGGTAACGGGTGGCTAATATTTTCCATGCTAGATGTGTTATTCTCAAGATGAGTGTTTATTCACTTGTCATTGCACGAGAGTAAGGCAAAGGTATTAGGGATGCCTAGTCCCGAAATGCAAAAAATGAATTTATTTTATGTTGTAAAATAATAAATTCCTTGGAAAGTGTTGGTATGGAGGGCACCCGTGGATATGATTAGCCATGGAAAGTGAAAGTATCGTGGAAAATGAATAAACTTTATTTTCTGTTTGGGAACCGCCTATGGCATATCTAGCATGGAAAGTGTTCGGAACTCTAAGTCGTTTTCGTTGGTAGGATGGATACACCTCCCAAAATGTTTTTTATCTCTAAGTTTTTTGCTTTGAGCTCTGGAACCTCTACAAATCCCTACTTCCGTCTGCGAAGGGCCTTTCTTATACTTTATGCAATTTTTATTTTTGAAATTTGAGTCTCCATCTTCTCTTATAAAAGCACCAACTAGGAGGCAATATGATCGTACTTAAGTATTGGGTGTAGTTAATATTCGAGTGAGTTTCATGAATGGATCAATGTTTGAGCATGATGGGCTAGGGATAACTTATTTTAGCGTTGATATTTTGAAAGACATGGTTGCTTGTTGATATGCTTGAGTATCTAAATTATTATGTCAATACTAGACTATTGCTTTGAATCATATAAAAGTACAAATGTCCATGCTATAAAGAAAAGAATATGGTATGACATGATAGACAACACTCCACATCAAAAATTCTGTTTTTATCACTTACCTACTGGAGGACGAGCAGGAGTTAAGCTTGGGGATGCTGATATGTCTCCAACGTATCTATAATTTTTTATTGTTCCATGTTGTTTTATTATCAATCTTGGATGTTGTATAATCATTTTATATCATTTTTTGGTACTAACCTATTGAACAAGTGCCAAGTGCCAGTTGCTATTTTTCCCATGTTTTTTACATCGCAGAAAATCCTTATCAAACGGAGTCCAAATGCCACGAAACTTTACGGAATTTTTTGATGGACCAGAAGGAAGAAGTTGGGCCCTGGTTACACCTGGGGGCAGTCCCGAGGAGGGGACAACCCACCAGGGCGCGCCAGGAGGCCTAGGCGCGCCCTGGTGGGTTGTACCCACCTCGGGTGCCCCCTGGACCGCCTCTTTGCTCTATAAATACCCCAATATTCCAGAAACCCTAGTACGGTCGACAAAATATTCATCCAGCTGCCGCAGACTCCAGAACCACCATATCCAATCTAGACACCATCTCGGATGGGGTTCACCACCTCCATTGGTGCCTCTCCGATGATGCGTGAGTAGTTCCTTGTAGACCTTCGGGTCCGTAGTTAGTAGCTAGATGGCTTTCTCTCTCTCGTTGAATTCTCAATACAATGGTCTCTTGGAGATCCATATGATGTAACTCTTTTTGCGGTGCGTTTGTTGGGATCCGATGAACTTTGAGTTTATGATCAGTCATATCTTTTTATATCCATGAAAGTTATTTGAGTTTCTTTGATCTCATATATGCATGATCTCTTATAGCCTCATATTTCTTCTCCTATATTTGGGTTTTGTTTGGCCAACTTGATCTATTTATCTTGCAATGGGAAGAGGTGCCCGGTAGTGGGTTCGATCTTACGGTGCTCGATCTCAGTGACAGAAAGGGAACCGACACGTATGTATCGTTGCTACTAAGGATAAAAAGACGAGATCTATATCTACCACCATATAGGTAAACAGATCTTGTCTACATCAGGTCATCGTTCTTATTGCATTACTCTGTTTTTCCATGAACTTAATACACTAGATGCATGTTGGATAGCGGTCGATGTGTGGAGTAATAGTAGTAGATGCAGGCAGGAGTCGGTCTACTAATCTTGGACGCGATGCCTATGTATTGATCATTGCCTGGATATCGTCATAATTATTTGAGGTTCTATCAATTGCCCAACAGTAATTTATTTACCCACTGTTTGCTATCTTTCTCGAGAGAAGCCACTAGTGAAACCTACGACCCCCGGGTCTTCTTTCTCATATATTTTCTTTTGCGATCTACTTTTTCCTTGCTTATTTTCAGATCTTTTAAACCAAAAATACAAAAATATCTTGCTGCACTTTTATTTATGTGCGATCTATTTATTTAATCTATTACAATTTTCTCCCGTCCACGCACTATTTCTGGCGCCGTACCCCGGAAGGGATTGACAACCCCTTTAACACGTCGGGTTGCGAGTGGTTGTTATTTGTGTGCAGGGGCTGTATACATTGTGTTGCTTGGTTCTCCTACTGGTTCGATAACCTTGGTTTCATATATGAGGGAAATACCTACCGCCGCTGTGCTGCATCATCCCTTCCTCTTTGGGGAAATACCGACATAGCTTCAAGCGACATCATGCCTTAAGCAACATGACATGATGAAGACAAGATAAACTCATGGATGAAATAAATCCCATCTTGTTAATAGCAATGATACATGCGTGGCATGTCTCTTTCTATCACTGAGATTGAGCACCGCAAGATCGAACCCATCACTAACAATCATGCATAAAAGAGTTGAGAGAAAACTCAATTAATATTCATGGATAGATCTGAGCATAAACTCACAATTCATCGATCCCAACAAACACACCGCAAAAAGTCATTACATCAAATAGATCTCCAAGAACACCGAGGAGAACATCGAATTGAATATCTAAAAGAGAAAAGAAGCCATCTAGCTACTAACTATGGACCAATAGGTCCATGGCAAACTACTCAAGCATCATCGGAGGGGTAGTAAGGATGATGAAGAACCCCTCCGTGATAGTTTCCCCCTCCAGCAGAGTGTCGGAAAAGGCCTCTAGATGGGATCTCGTGGTTTTGGAACTTGCAGCGGCGGAAAAAATATTTTGTGGACTCCCCGATAGGTTTTGTGATTGTAGGGTATTTATAGAGGCGAAGGTAGGTCAAACGGAGGCTTGTGGGCCCCACTACCACCAGGGCGCGCCAGAGGCCCCTAGCGTGCCATGGTGCTTCATGGGCCACTCCTTCGTCTTATCATGGCCTCTAGAAGCTTTTGGGGTCTCTTATTGCCAAAGAAAAATCTCCAAAAAAATTCGTGGCATTTGGACTTCGTTTGGTACTGATGTTCTACAAAGTAAAAAACAAGCAAAAAACAATAACTGATATTGGGCACTGAGTTAATAGGTTAGTCCCAAAAAATGATATAAAGTTGCTTGTAAATGTATATAAAACATCCAAGATTCATAATATAATAGTATGGAACAATAAAAAATTATAGATACATTGGAGACGTATCAAGCATCCGCAAGCTTAATTCTTGCTCGTCCTCGAGTAGGTAAATGATAAAAACATAATTTTTTTATGTGGAATGCTACCTAACTGAAAGGATCGAGAAGAGGTGTCTAGAGGGGGGGGGGGTGAATAGACTCTTAACAAAGAAAAGTTGCAGTTTTTATTTTCTTTAAGTAAAGGTAGAGTTTTAGCACAAGTTTAAACATTCACGTTACATTCAAGCAAGCATGGCAAGAGTATATGAGCAGCGGAAAGTAAAGCATGCAATTTGCAAGAAAGTAAAGGGATGGGATTGGAGTGTGCAAACGCAACTGGAGACACGGAGATTTTTGGCGTGGTTCCGATAGGTGGTGCTATCGTACATCCACGTTGATGGAGACTTCAACCCACGAAGGGTAACGGTTGCGCGAGTCCACGGAGGGCTCCACCCACGAAGGGTCCACGAAGAAGCAACCTTGTCTATCCCACCTTGGCCATTGCCCACGAAGGACTTGCCTCACTAGGGTAGATCTTCACGAAGTAGGCGATCTCCTTGCCCGTACAAACTCCTTGGTTCAACTCCACAATCTTGACGGAGGCTCCCAAGTGACACCTAACCAATCTAGGAGACACCACTCTCCAAAAGGTAATAGACGGTGTGTTGATGATGAAATCCTTGCTGTTGTGCTTCGAATGATAGTCTCCCCAACACTCAACTCTCTCTCTCTCAGATTTGGATTTGGTGGAAAGATGATTTGAGTGGAAAGCAACTTGGGAAAGGCTAGAGATCAAGATTCTTGTGGTTGGAATGGAATATCTTGGTCTCAACACATGAGTAGGTGGTTCTCTCTCAGAAAATATATGCTAGAAGTGTAGGCACGTTCTTGAAGGAAATATGCCCTAGAGGCAATAATAAAGTTGTTATTTATATATTTCCTTATATCATGATAAATGTTTATTATTCATGCTAGAATTGTATTAACCGGAAACTTAGTACATGTGTGAATATATAGACAAACAGAGTGTCACTAGTATGCCTCTACTTGACTAGCTCGTTAATCAAAGATGGTTAAGTTTCCTAGCCATGGACAAAAGAGTTGCCATTTGATAAACGGGATCACATCATTAGAGAATGATGTGATTGGCTTGACCCATCCGTTAGCTTAGCACGATGATCGTTTAGTTTGTTGCTATCACTACAAAAAAAGACACTTCCGTGATGATATGTGTTTGTCACAGTAGGTCACGTTTTCTGTCATGCATATACATCCATGACGATTTTATGACAGAATCTAGATAGTCATACCTGTGCTGTCGTAGAAGTGTTCCATGACATTACCAAAATTATCATCACGGAAGTGTCCACTTCCATGACGATAAATCGCGCGTCATAGAAGTGCTTTCGTCAAGGGTGACCGACACGTGGCATCGACCGTAACGGCTCGCCATTAAGCTATAGGGTCCGATTTTGGATCCGATAACCCGTTAACAGCCTGGACCAATGGGGATTTTCCACGTGTAAAATTCTCATTGGCCGACGGAACCACGTGTCAGCTCCTCGTTGGGACAGATGTCATCCACTCATTGGACAGGAGGCGCCTATGATACGTCAACACGTGGCACGACCCAATAGAGGCCTAGTCCGGTGAAAAGGCCGGCCCAGCTAAAGGCCCACCATGTTTTTCAGACACTAGTGGGCTGGCCCGTTAACAACCTACCATGTTTTGGGTCAAATTGAGGCCCATATCAGATCAGGCCCGTTCACAGCCTGCCGAGTTTTGGGCCAAATTAGGGCCCATATCGGATCAGGACCGTTAACAGGCCACTGTACCTTTGGGCCCATTCTAAGACAGGTTTGTATTTCAGCCTGTTAAATGCCCGTTTACCAGTTCGGCCCGATAATAGTTTTGGCCTGTTAGCTGCCCATGGAGTATCTGGGACGTTGTCGGCCCGGTTTAACTATAGGCCATTTAACAACCCACGCAAAAACTGGGCTATTTCTTGTCCGAAGTAACTTTAGGCCTCTTAATGGCCCGTAGTCTTCGTGGATAAACTTCAGCCCAACTGGCCTATCGGCCTGTTAATGGCCTGTGTAACAATTGGGCCTAATTACAGCCCGCGTTGAATCCGGCCTGCTTACAGCCCATCTGATAATGGTCCGTGACACTTTGGGCCTATGGCCCGTGTGGATACCGGCCTGCTTAAAGCCCATAATTTTATTGGGCCAAACAGGCCCGACATATATTTTGGCTTGTTAACTACTCGTCCTATTTGGGCCCAACATGGGCCTTAGGCAGTTTCGGCCTGTATTGGCCCATGAATTTTTCGGCTCAACGCTAGCCCAATCTAGGTTTTAGCCTGTTAAAAGCCCATGGTATTCTCTGGCCCAGCTGGCCAGAACTTCACTCGGCCTGTTAAAGGCGGGATACTACTATAGGTTTAGACCTGCTAATGGCCCAAGATGATTATAGGCCCACGTTTTGGCCCATATGAGTAACGGGACGGCCTGAAGACCGACAACACTGAGATCCACTGAACCTTCCGGCCTAAATTACAGCATACCCACCAAAGAATAAACCTAGACTATGCAATAAAGAAATTACGGCATATTACATCCACCAGGAATCAAAGTTCGCTAGCGGTGATAATAAAGCGCAACATGACCACGGATTACATACACTGGGCATCAAAGGTCGCCACCAGTGCATATAAACGTGCCGACAAAAGAATATACAAAACTTAGAGCACTTCAGAAGGCACTAGGCTTGGCAAGGTCGGGCCCCGCAAGCAGCCGAACAAGCTGATGAGACCTCAGTTGTGTCAATGATAGATGCTTCATCCCTTGCTGTATGGCACCATAGTGCGCACGACAGTCCCCTGACATCTTCATTATATCTTTGACTTCAAGTCGGAGCTGAGCTGAAGCAAGCCTTTCCGCTTTAAGTTGAGACTAAAGAAGTCGAACTGATTGAGGCAGCGACTGCATAGAGGTTGTCTCACACCTGCTGGTGAGTAGCTTCAACTCACTGTCTTCATCAAGACAGGACATTGGGGTCATCTCGCTGTCCTCAAGATGGTGCGGCTGACTATCTTCCCTAAAGTTCTGCCTGGCATAAGAGATACGACTCTGAAAGAGAAATAAGGATACACGTAACAGGTTTCACAATTATATAAGCAAATAAATGGATATGTTCTACATAAGGAACATATTTTTACAACTACAATTTAAAACTGGTAGTTGTTGCAAATATCCAATCAGATGTAAACAACAAAGTAAACAGCAGTGGAGGAAACGATGCCTATCCAAATCTATACTAGAACAAAGTTTGAAGGCTTGAGAAGGGTGAACTTACATTACATGTTAACACGGGCTGGACTTCTCCATGTTGATGGAAGGATAATTCAATAAATTCCCCAAAGAAAATTCTTTATAAGCGTTGCCATTATTCTACATTTTGCAAATTGTAAATATAGATCAAATAATATTGGAAGAAACTGAGGATAATGAAGCTCAGGTGCAGACTGATGATACATAATCAAATAGCAATTAATTAAGTACAGCGTTACAAGGCAAAAGGTACTGACAAGAGGAATGCAGACATCAACGTGTGCAGTGGCATTGGCTTTATTCAACATTTTGGTAAGAGTAAATGTAGATATGATAATTTGGAGAAAGTGGAAGGCAGGGCAGATAAGATGCAGAGTAATGCTAGACAATCAACTATATCGCGATGCAAGTATAGTAATACCACCACCGTTCGTTATTACTTGTCGCTCAAATGGATGTATCTAGCACTATTAAGTTCTAAATACATCCAATTGATCAACAATTAATTTGATACAGAGGGAGTACATGACAATAGGTACTTACATGAGCAATCCAAAACTTCATAACCATTGTGTTAATTCTACATTTATCTAAGAGTAAATATAGATCTTATAATTTCAAGCAAAGGGAGGATAAAGAAGCGAACATTTACAGTGATGCTACATAATCAAACAACAATGAGTGTAAGTATGCTGACAAAGGGCAAGAGGTACTGACAAGAGCAATGCAGAGCCCAGTATTGTCGTGAGATCCTATGATCCTTTGAGCAAGGAGATTCATCTGAAATTAGTTTTCATACAAGAGAGAAGGTAAGGCACATGCAAAAATTTAGGAGTTCAAATTTTCAATTGATATCATAGACAGTACCTGACGTTGGGCTCTCAGCAGTTCTAATAGGGGTTTGGCCATTGGAGTAGGGGTAAAGTGTGGTACAGTTGGGCCTGTGTTTTCTGTGGCTGCTGATCTATCTGATTTAACAGGTATCACTACCTTTTCCAAATACCTAGTTTGTACTCCTTGAGGATCTGCACTCACCCTCTTCCTTTTGGACATCTCTTACGAAAGAACAACATTTGACTGGAAAAACATAGTATGATGACACATGGAATAGGTACAGAAAATGGATAGGTATGGCATATACTCATATATGATGCTTAAACTAAGCAGATGGTGTAAAAAAGTAGAAGTAATGCAAGAGGTCAGATGCAAAATATGTGCGACCAATACAACCTTGCCAAGTTAGAGCAAGCACCTTGATGGGTGAATAAGATAGGCCATCCTCCACCATGCCAAGTTTGTTAGCCAGTGGATTGTTCCGCAATATTCCTCTCGTGCGCCCATTCTCATATTCATTTTGATAATGTTCAATACCTGATATGCATGAAAACATAAAAACAAGTGAGATTATCTTTGTAATGCAGAAGTGATTCTAATCCAATACTTCCTCCCTGTAAACCACTTTGTGCTATCTCTACAATTCTTCTAAGAGGTGCCATGCATGCTGTAATTTGGTGTGTGCATTAATATAATGTGGCCTACTACTGAAAATATGAGAGCTCCAGAAGTGATGATACTTCGCAGATGACAGCTTCAACATATAGTAAAGAAGAACAAGTCGACCTGACCTGACAGATTCAAAATATACTAAGGGAGAATAACTCGACCTGACCAATCGACCGCAAGAGAAGAGGATCATCTTAAAGAAGAGCAGAAGAGCAAGCAGATTGAAGATATTACAAGTCTTTCTATACAATGTCGGTTGGCCACCCATGATGAACTAGAGCGCACAGAGAAATACTATTCCTTCCGGTCTCTCCATATGTGGCTCACATGCATTTCAAAACTAAAGTAGGAACATTTAGCTGACCAATTAAACATCTCTTAGTTTTACTAATATCAGCATAATATCAGATTTGAATTTGTACAACTAAGCTTGTTTAGCTCGATGGGTGGAGCAGTGCTATTATGACACGAACCACACAGGCTGATCGTGGTCATCATAAAATGGGGAAATCGTAAGCATGATGAGTACAGTGTTGACCGCGACAGTGGGATGGCAGATCTGAAGCTGCAAACCGCGCAAAGGGTAGTTAGCAACCGATGTTTGCTTTGAAATAACAACTAAGATTTGGTATGGACAAGAAAGTACAGTCTACAAAGTGACAAAGAAATGCAATTCTGCTGTCTCTCTATATGCGCGACATGCATTTGGAAACTCAAGTGGGACCTTTAGCTAACCAATTAAGTGTGTCTTTAACTAATATCAGTATCATATCACAATCATATTTGGACAACTAAGCTTTGGAATTTTGAGTGTTGTGTTGTTTAGCTTGAAGGGTGGAGTAATGCTAGTATGACAGAAAGTACCTACGCAGATCATAGTAGATTAGATGAAAGGGGAAAACCCTAAGCATCAAGAGTAAAATCAGGAAAGTGGAACTAGCTGGACCAGTGGGTGGCGCACATGCTTTTTGAAACGAATATAGGAACATTAGGTGACCAATTAAACGTTCCCTGTTTTAGTAATATGAGCATCATATCAGATTCGTATTTCAACACGTAAGCTTTGGAATTATGAGTGGCATGTTGTTTCGCTTGATGGGTTGAGGTCTCGAGGAGCAGTGCTAGCACGACACAAAGCAGTGAAGCACCTACGATGATGGTAGTGAATACAAAGGGGGAAACCATAAGCTTTACGAGTATAGTGACTGTGCCATGGCGGATCTGAAGGTGCAAACCGGACAAAGCTACTTTGCAACCAATGTATACTTTCAACTAGCCACTACGATTTGGTACGGACAAGAAAAGTACAGTAAACAATTTACGATCTATTTTCCGGGTGAGATCAATAACTTAAGCACATATGGAAGAGTACCACCTCTCTTGCGATGCCGTGTAGGCCCCTGCTGATTCGTTGAGGGTGCTGCGGGTGCGATGGTTGTCGGCGGCGGGGAAGAAGACTTTAGACGGCAGACGGCCGGGTCGGGGGATAAATCCTGTTGCCGTGGACGAGGCGGTCGTAGGAGAGGCAACAGCAAGGTGGACGACGGCGCCGATGAAGCGAGACGACGTGATGAAAGGATCCTGGTCCGGCGCCGTGGATGAGAGACGTCCATCTCTTGCAGTGGACGACGGGGTAGGGATAGGGGCTCCGGCAAGGTGGAGGATGGGGTGACAGACGGAAGAGGCTGTCCGCAGTGGGGAGGTTTTCGTGGCGCCGATGGTGTATGAATGGGGAAATGGAGGGGGAGGGGGGATCTCAAACTTTGGGACGCGCTTGTCTAAAATGTGGGAAAGTTACGAACTTATCCCCCGTTTAAAATTTCGGACATCACGTCGGTTGGGGATAGGACGGTAATCTCGCATCTCCCAAATATTTGCCGGAAGGGGAATCGATCATGGAGGGCTTCTACATCAACACCATAGCCTCTCCGATGATGTGTGAGTAGTTTACCACAGACCTTCGGGTCCATAGTTATTAGCTAGATGGCTTCTTCTCTCTCTTTGGATCTCAATACAAAGTTCTCCTTGATTCTCTTGGAGATCGATTAGATGTAATTCTTTTTGCGGTGTGTTTGTCGAGATCCGATGAATTGTGGGTTTATGATCAAGATTATCTATGAACAATATTTGATTCTTCTCTGAATTCTTTTATGTATGATTTGATATCTTTGCAAGTCTCTTCGAATTATCATTTTGGTTTGGCCTACTAGATTGATCTTTCTTGCAATGGGAGAAGTGCTTAGCTTTGGGTTCAATCTTGCGGTGTCCTTTCCCAGTGACAGCAGGGGCAGCTAGGCACGTATTGTATTGTTGCCATCGAGGATAAAAAGATGGGGTTTATATCATATTGCTTGAGTTTATCCCTCTACATCATGTCATCTTGCCTAATGTGTTACTCTGTTCTTATGAACTTAATACTCTAGATGCATGCTGGATAGCGGTCGATGTGTGGAGTAATAGTAGTAGATGCAAAATCGTTTCGGTCTACTTGTCACAGACGTGATGCCTATATACATGATCATGCCTAGATATTCTCATAACTATGCGCTTTTCTATCAATTGCTCGACAGTAATTTGTTCATCCACCATAGATGATATCTTGAGAAAAGCCACTAGTGAAACCTATGGCCCCCGGGTCTATTTTCCATCATATAAGTTTCCAATCTATTTTACTTTGCAATCTTCACTTTCAATCTATATCATAAAAATACCAAAAATATTTATCTTATTATCTCTATCAGATCTCACTTTTGCAAGTGGCCGTGAAGGGATTGACAACCCCTTTATCGCGTTGGTTGCAAGGTTCTTATTTGTTTGTGTAGGTACAAGGCGACTTGCGTGTAGTCTCCTACAGGATTGATACCTTGGTTCTAAAAAACTGAGGGAAATACTTATGCTACTTTGCTGCATCACCCTTTCCTCTTCAAGGGAAAACCAACGCAGTGCTCAAGAGGTAGCATAAGCTTACATGGTAAATGACATACGAATTATTGCCGAGCATGGCAAGCTATATTTAAATGGTTTGAAGCAGCATCAGCCGAAAAAGAGATTAAAAGGGTAAGATGAAACTAGGGATGTAAGTGGCAAATAAACGACATCCGCCAGTCCCATCTAGTTAGTTTTTGCTAGCTCCCTTGTTCATTTTCCTCAAAAAACAAAAACTCTTTTGAACTATCATACCACTAGTGGAATTTAATCGGGACCCAGTTGACATCCCTAGTTGAAAGGGAGTGTACCACTGCTATATTTAAGTTGCCAAGGCATCTAAGCAGTTGAAATAATCTGAGAAAGCACTTAATAGTGTGGCCTCATATAAACTACGAAGACAGTCTTGTGATGAAGTTCAGAGGAAAAGTTAAGGACTCAAAGGCATGCATTTCTTTACGATAGTACAACAGGCACTGCTGACATATTGGCCAACTCAGGTATAGCGTAACAAGTAACAAACAAGCATTCGAATCAAGCAATACAGCAAAGCAGACAACTGAACTATTTGTAATTCTGTAGGATTACAGGTTGAGGCCACAAGCCAAGAAAGCAGCCCACACGCATTACATTTCACATGTACTAAAACACACTGGCTTACCATATGTTGTTGTGAAGCCTCGCCGCTGTTGCAATGTTCTTTGAAGATATCGTCAGCATCCCATGGTTGCAAATCTAGTTGTTGTAGTTTATTATGCACCCTCTATTTAGGTAAAATTAATTTTAATCGCATGCACTGGTTCGAATTGATCATCAATGGTTCATCTAAACTAATGAAAGAAGGGTGTGTGCATACACGACAATATATCTGCTTCCCTCTATTTTTATGCTTGTTCGAGGTGCCAGCCCCAAAAGAACAAATATTTTGCTTGATGGGGTTGGCAGCTCCATAATTAATAGAAGCATCAAGTAGTCATGCAACTTGGGAAGATCAAGAACACACAAAAAAGTAATGAACAGAGGCTCGGAGCAGTGATGTAATAGCTAGCATCAGAAAATGTAGGGTAAAACGAACAAAAAGCAGCGAAACCACATGCTAGTTTGCTGATGTGTAATTAAGCATAGAGAACATGAAGCAGTCTGATGGAACCAACAGGTGGCATCAGAACAACACCATTATCATAAATATAGCATTCAAGAAGTAAAATAGTAGGCAGTGATATCTAGGAAGTACAGTAATACTTAGGACAAAACTAAAGCATATTAACTATATGTGCATTGGTATGCAATTTAGCACATGTAACATGTTCACTGCCAGAAGTATGGCCCTACAGGGGCAAGCAGAATAACGCGTCTCATGAAAAATTGAATGATGTCCTGAAGAAATTCAAAGGTGCGGTTCTTATGCTAAGAAAGTGAACATAGGCGTCGGCCGTTGGATAATAGTACCTGATTCTCGGCGGTGTATGGGTATCGTTGTCATACTTGATAGCTAAGGATAGTCGATGGTGCTCGTGTTGCGGTTGAGTTTGGGCTGGCTGTCACCGTCGCTCAAGCGGCTCCGGTGCTTCGGTTGTGGCGCCTGTCGACATGCATGAAAGCTCATCTGTGGTAAGTGAACAGTTGCACGATCAAGAAGAGAAAAACCCAAGGAGTACAAATCGAAATAACCTAATGAGGCTACGACGTCAGTAAAGCAGGGCCGGTGGAGTTGAATATGGCGTCCGTGGAGCGGGTCCGGTGCAGTGGACGAAGGCTTCGGCGGGCGCGGTGTACAGTGCTTTCGGTGAGGCGGATCTGTTGCGGCGGACGAGGGCTTGTATGAAGGGCCAGCGATGGGGCGGACGAGGGAGTCAATGACGGGCCTACACTGTGGTAGACGAGGGCGCCGGTTAAGCAGATCCGGTGTGGTGGACCATGATGGCAGTCAAGGAGATCTGGAGCGGTGGATAAGCCAGTCACTGAAGCGGCTCCGGTGAAGTGGTGAGTTGGCAGTTGGGGGTTCCAAGGTGCGGAAGGTAGATCCGGCGGGGTGTGAGGTCCACCGCTGCGGCGGAGGACTAGATTCGGCGGCTTGCCGTGTTTGGGGGGGGTCAGGGAGGGGAAGGGGAGGGGCTCTAGGGAAGAATGTTGGGGCAAAGAGGGGAAAACAATGGAGTTACCAAAGTAGCCCTTTTCCGTTCATGTGGCAGGGGTAAAACAGGAATATCGCAGGGCTAAACTTTCGGACGCGAGATATTTTGATGTGAGCGGGAAGTTTCAAAGCTTTCGGCACCTGAAATTATAAGTGTTCTGCTCTTGTATGGCCGACTATGATATCATGGCGGAGAATTTATTTGTTTTGCACGCAAAAAAGTGCAAGTTTTGAAAATCAGTGCCTCCAACTCGAAACTCAGATTGTCCATTCAATTCAAATATGGATCATTGAGCTAGTACAAGAAAATACCATCATACGGTCCAATTCAAATGTGTTTATCCTAAATATGATGACAAAAGGAAAAATGTATGTGTATGAATAAAGTGGATGATTATAAAGTTTGAACATGCCCATATGTGTATATCTCTAGGTTTGATATATAAATTTGAAATCACGAAATCCCTGCTTAAAAAATGTACCTACGTTTAAATGAATTATAAAAGCTAATGATGGAGTCGAATTCCAAAATTCCAATCTTAGGTTTGTAATTCTGGTACATCAAGGTATATCACGCTTGTTCAAAAGTATCATTATCTCATAGTCCAAACTGTGAAACAAATTGATCAACCATGAGTGCACACACTATTGACCATATATATCTCAATTACACAAGTCGTTCTCTCCCCCAGTCACGAACCCACGAGCACATTAACACCCCCTCTCTTCTAAAGTCCGGACCCCAATATAGGTCTCTATCTTGTCTCTCGAGCATGCACACATCTCTTCCCCCACTCTCTAGGTCTCCCGGCATCTCTCTTTGCCAAGCACATGCACTATATAGAGTGTATCTTTCCCATACACACAAAACGTCGCCCCCAAATGTCTATCTCCCTTGTTATATGGTTCTCACACACTCACCTCACACACCACCCCCACTGCAAACAAGCACACTTTGTCTCCTTGTGCACCACTCTCCTCTTTCTATCTCTCCCACATGCGGACCCGCCCCACCTCCTTCCCTGTATACATATATGCCGTGACTCTTTCCATAGCTCCCTAATGTATCATCGTTCTCAATCTCGCACGTTGTTATCTACACCGTCTAGTCTAGATCTCTCATGAAGTCCCTATCACACACACGATGACTCGCTTCCCTTGCGTCTCCGTACATAGGCCAATTTCGAACAACATCAACATTGTCTCCCTATCTATACGCCATTTATGGACACAAACGACCCCTCTCCCCCCTCTCTTCCTCTCTCTCTCTCTCTCTGTCGCTCTCTCTCTCTCTCTCTCTCTCTCTCTCTCTCTCTCTCTCTCTCTCTCTCTCTCTCTCTCGCGCGCGCGCGCGCTCTCTCGCTCGCTCTCACACCCCTCTCCCACACACACTCGATGTCTCTTCCAAATAGTCTGCTCCCCGCCCGCACCCATGCTATCCCGCTACTACACATGCCTTTGCCTCTCTGTGACACACATGTCACACCATTCCCCCTTCCCTTATACTAGGTTTGCATCATTAGTGGTCTCTCTACTCCACATACACACACTCCCTCTCACACACAAATGCGCACACAAACACACACAGACACGCACAAACACCCATTTATCTGGATCCTCATCTCTCCCCATGTCCGCATGTGTATCTCACACACTCACTCTCTGATTATGTCTATGTGTCTCCACGTTACACAACACAAAGCCCCATGTACATGTCTCTCTCTATCCTCCACACACATAGACACAAAGAATCTATTATCATTGCCCCAGTCTCTAGACATATCACACACACACTGTCTCTCTCTCTCGCAAACACGCCCAACAAGGGTTTCCCCGTGAATAACTTACCGTCTATTCATCAACAGTCGTGGTAGTACGACGAACACGAGACATGAAAAAGAATAAATCTACACGTGCGTAGACCACCTAGCATGACTACTAGGATTAGAGCAAGCCGAAAACGCGCCGTCGTCACCCCCTCCTTATCGGCGACGGGAAAACCTTTGTTTTACACAGTCGAGAAGTCATTGTGCTAAGGCCCCACATGCTGAGGCATTGAATAGAATGTAGTCCTAGTTTACGGAAACAAGTATCGATAATACGTTTGTATCTCCATACTTATATTTCTTCTCTTATAAAAACTCGAGTCGGTGATGATGGTACGCGTGCCATCTTACAATATAGACCGTCCGATCTATATTTGACGGATGGAAATTAAACTAAAAGATACCCGTACCTCTCTCCACACTTGCACACAAGGCCTTCCCTTGTTCATCCTTATCTCCAACAACCTCATTGTTGAGTAATTAAAAAAGGAAGCCTTTGGAACAAACTGGCCTGGTGGCCGTTGCCGGCGTTGTCCATCCCCATGCCTCCGCTCAGTCTGACCACCAATCACCACCACGCCCCACTCCTCTTCACCTTATCCCCTATTTCTCAAGATATCATTAGTTTTTACACATGGGATTACTCCCGCATGGGTCAATCACAACAAGTGTTTTTAAAAAAAATGCATCTTGATGTTCCGTGCAATGCACGGACATCTTGCTGGTACTCCTACAGAAGACTAAGTTGGTGATGATGGTGTGTCTACCATCCGTCATTTCTGACCATTAGATCTACATCTAACGACTGTGAGGTAAGTTGTTGCCTTTTCTCACCAACATCCCACTTCTCTACCAATTTGCAGAAAAACCCATAATTAATATCTTAAAACCAAGCACATCCCTCCCTCACCTCATCAAAACAGCCCAAGGAACATATTCTGATTGAAACATAATATATCTCTAGTGATATATGTATATCAAAATTAGAGTGTTTTGTATCAAGTTTGTGAATAAGTATTATTCTAATTATGATCCGTTGCAACGCACGTGAACATTGCTAGTATTTCCATAGTTTCGAGTTTTCCATCAAGATATTAGTCACTCATGGTTGATATTTACTTTCAATCACGTACACATATGCACTATGTAACTAGCCTTGCTTATTGGCTTCCAGAGCTTAACTTTCACTCCTACTTATAATATGTAGAGTATTTAACAAAAACCACCACTTTCAACCAACCCTAGGAAGAAACTGTTGTACAAAAAATAGCAAAAACATACCCAAAATTTCTTAATCCGCACCAAAAACTACTACCTAGTGCCGATTAGGCTCGTTTAAACCCATTTATGATAGGGTTGGCCCACACGTTCGTGCTGACGAGGCAGCTTAAACCAACACATTTTGTTTGACCATTGACACGAGGGACCCACATCTGACCTTCTATCCTGTTATTCCCCCTCAAATAATTAATTTTCCTGAACATTACTTGAAATAGTACTGATGCATGTTCGTCGGTGGCGCCGGTGATGAGCGAGTTGGCCGCCGCTCCGCCGGACGGGCCGGACGCCGCGCGTGCCTCCGCACGGGTTGGCAGGGTGGCCCGAGCGTGACTCATGAGCGAGCAAGCTGTCGCGCTGGCCTTCGCTCGAGCCAGATGGCTGGCCTTAGCGCGGGGCGCGCGAGCAAGCCACCTCGCCGCCGTGCCAATCTAGCTAGCAAACCTTGTAGACAAGTAGCTAGACGGAGCTATCTTGGCTAGCTAGTGGCCACGAGCGCCGGATGGAGCTGGCATTCGGGCTGCCGCAAGATGGGCTCCGCACCGCCGGCGGTTTTGACCTTGCCTTCTGCCGGCGGCGGTAGCTGCGTCCCATGGCCGAGGATGACTAGGTGGACAAGCCGGAGGTAGGAGGTCACTCGGGGATTTTTGTGCAGACTGACATGTAGGTCCCACAAGTCATAATGCCAAACTTGTCGGTCGAATAGAAGGCGTTGACTTAAGGGGCGACATGGGTTGAAACATGCCTATAACGACACTTTTAGAGTAGTCGTTTCTTGGTAGGGCTGGTTGGTGAGGGCATGTACAAAGGTTGTAAAGGTAGTCTTATCTTAAGTCTGCCACGTATGCAAGTGGTAGTAGTTTCTTGGCATTATTAGTGGTTTCTTGTAAGGAACAATGTACTACTAGCGACAAAAGGCGATTCTAGGTTGCGTTGTACTCCAACGAGTGCTACTTGTGGTCGCGGGAGTGTATACCTCGTTTTGTGGGTTCGATCCCGGCCGAACGCATGTAGTTTGAGTTTTGAAGTCAAACGGAGTGTCGCACCACAATCTGGGTGCACTGGAGAGCCCAGCCACGTGAACGGGTTTTCCTTCCCATCATCTCGTGGCTCGCGTGCTCGCCCTAGCCACACCTCGCTTGCAGCTTCCTCGTCAGCCAGTAGCATATTTAAACTAGTGCCTCCCAATTAAGCCCGAGGAGCTGGAAAAGCCTGGCGCGGCATTGGGAACTGTGCAATATGGCTCTGTACGTAAAGTGCTAGTACTCTACTAGTACTCTGTAGCTTGTGGCATTGCACGCATGGACTTCACTCCATTATCGGCTCTATAAAAGAAATTCCTCTTGACGTGATTTTTTTTAAACGGAGGCAAAAGCTTTGCCTCATATCATTCATAAAGAAGGAATTACTAACAAAGTTCGACAAGATCCATTACATCTCCACAAATGGAAGCGAAAAGCCTAGTCTCACTGTTTCAAATAACTCAAATGTTCTGCCCCTGTAGTAACTGTCGCTGATAAATAGGCTACTAGTGTGTGCGTGAGAGGAGCGACTGAGTAGGCCAGCTACGCGCTTGAATAGAGCACCGAGAGTACCCACTACGCAGGTGTACTTTCCCTGCATTAATAGTACAGCTATGGTTCTAGAGAACAGTACTACCCTCCACTTCCAACTGTAGCTCCGTGGCCCTGAGATTAAGAGTTCAAAACTGGTGCACTATACTAGAAGCACAGTACATCACACTACTAGTTGAGAAAGTAGTACTAGTACTGCTACAGTACTAGTACGTAGTAAATAATAGCCTCACCCCTTCGCTAAGGAACAATCGAGGAGCTACAGTTGGAAGGGACAAGGCCCTGTGGTTACTACACTCTTATCTCCTCCTCGCCAGTTCCCCTCCCCCCGAAGAGAAGGTAGTTCGTCGCTGCTCCCATGGATTCGCCAGGCGGTTCTCCTCCTCGTCGGGGCTGGGAGACCTTGGACGACGATCCTCTAGGAGAAATCGCACGCCGCTCCGACGTCCTCACCGCCGCAAGACTCGGTGCTTCCTGCACCAACTTTTTCAAGACGGTGCTTAAACAGGCTTGGGAAAAGGCCATGCTTGTTGGTCTTCCATGCGTCCTCGAGGAGAAGGTTCTTCTATGGGATAATCCTTCGAACAGTCCACCGCTCCCTGGCCATGGTTGCACGTTGACTCCGCTAGAGTTGCCGACGTTGAGAGGTAGTCGGATTTTGTCCGATGAGCAGGTCAGTCATGGAGTTTGATCATGTAGTACTTAGTTATTCCATTTCCATCCCGTAATTTCTCCGTTGCCCACCGTCTTATATATAGGTCTGGGTCGGTGCCAATGAAGATTGGCTTGCATACATCCGGCCGGATACCACCATAATTTTGCACAACATCCACAACAGTGCGGCCGTTCCCGTAGACCCCTTCTCAACCATTGGGATCGGCCTTCGGACTGGCTGGGCTTGAATACGTATGATGATGCCTACATGAGATTGAAGAAGATAGCAATTGCGGACCCACCGACAAAGCAACGCGGCTACTACGATTACTATCTCATCGCGGTGTTCGACATAAGGATTGCCATCAATGCAAGAGGCAGTAACGGCAGAGGCTGGCGCATGTTGGCCGCGGCAGATTTGTACCCCTACACATTCGAAGATGCCGTGTGCCATCTAGGCCGCATCTTTGCGGTGACAAGCCAGGGGACTTGTTTCATCTGGTTGCCATCCTACGGTATGGGAGATTACAAACGGAATGCACAAACCATCATTTGCATCCCTAACGGTACTCCACAATTTTGCAGGGACCAGTCATCCCCCGATCAAAATAAGATCGCCGATCCTGGATGTGCATTTGCATCTGCGATTCGGTCTAACCTGGAACCTTGTAGCTGACTTTGGCATATTGGGATCAACTATCTTAGCAGTCGTTACCCATGGTACCACTAATGTGCAACATGGTCACACAATCTACCATGATCGGACCATCACCATCTACCCAGGTATTCCATTTAGTATTATATTTTTAACCCTCTCGCCTTCTCTTTCGTTGTTGTACTACTTACTAGTACTAGTAGGAGTACTTTTTACCTTGGAGGACGCGTATAGCTAGCTAGGCCCTTGAAGACTTGAACCCACTAGCTACCACCATTTTTGTTTTTCCATGTCTTACTATCTCATCCATGTAGCCAAGAGTGGCTATATATAACAAGCCGATTATTTTACTTCCTCTATATCGGAGTAGTACTATTTGCTGCACAGTATTACTGACCGCCATATTTGAGCACAATATTATTATGCATGGACCTTGACTGTGTACGTCACCATGTATCCAGATCTGAGATGCCGCGCGTACCAGATGAACGGCGTCGAGTTCGACCCCCGTGATGCTACGTGGGTGCCGAGGAACACTCTTGGAGAGTACTCGCTTTTCATTGGGGACAGCTACCCCATTGTGAAGCGGATGCCACCTTCCGTGCATGACGCCGAAGGCCTGCCGTTCATGAAAAATGGTTGTGTCTTTAGTGCGCATCGCCGGATGAACGACATGCTGGGACACGCTATCCCTGATTTATGCCGCTTCAGCTTGGACGAGTCTCCATCGTGTGGAACCGGACTAGAAAGTTGTGACAATGATTCCCGTTGCCCACCGCTATGGATCGTGCCATCCATGAAGAACACCTGGGACTGGAACCTGAAGGAGGACATGTAGCCCATCTATAACGTGTAAGTGGGGTATGGTAAATTGTGAACGACAGCGATGTGAATATATGTAGACTAGTCGTGCACAAATTTATCACATGAATTGGAGATGAACTTGTGTGGCATACTGGCATTTGTCCTTTAGAATTTATTACTAGTAAATGTGTTATGTGTACGAGCAACTTGTGTGGTTGTTGCACGGGATCCAACACGCTCATTGAGAAAAAAAGGTGGCACAACTTTGGATATAGGTGACGTGGCGGCATCATACAGTAGCATCGTTCGCTATAGTTGTAATACTCCTACTAGGACGGCAACTCCTATAAAACCTTGCGCTTGGCTCTTTGCCTCTTCGGGAGGTTCAACAGTTCATACTCGTGTGAACCTTGCACTTGGCTCTTCGCCTCTTCGAAAGGTCCAACGATGATGATACTACAGTACAATATGCTTCTGGCAATCTGACACCGATTGAACTGCTACATGTCCACCGTGAGGGCGAGGGCGAGCGAGAGGGAGAGGGCGCTATAGTCAAAACCCTCTCCTCGTCCTGCGAGCCACCGCGCGTGTGGGCGAGGGAGAGGCGTAGTAAGCAAGCTTCTCCTCGTTCGGCGAGTTGACGGGACACATCAAAGCAGTACAAGTACTAGTCCTTTCCGGTTAAATATCGCTTAATTTGAAATGAGAAAATACAGTGGCGGTCAACGTATGTAACAATACGCTCTTTATGATCACTATATATAGTTTTGCGGTGATTATACGATCACTAGCTCATCGTAGAGCACCGTATTGCACCCTACTGACCGGCCACATAGTCGACGTGGCACTTTGTTGACTGGTTAAATTGTCACCTGGTTTCTGGGTCCCACCTGTCAGTTGGTAGATCAAAGAAATTAGTTGAACAAAACTTTACGCAGGCGCAACAGGAGTCCAACCCTTGCGCGCGAACCACCCTGGCTGTGTATGTGAGTGCATGCACGTGTACTCCCTCGGTCATCCAACAAAGAGTGTACATCGGCTAAAAAACAAAGAGTGTACATCTACACATCCAATGTGTCGGCGTCTTGGGAACGGGGGTCCCCAGACTTGCCTGCCTGCGGCCCATAGTGTGGCTCCACCAGAGGCCCTGTACGGCCCATCTTCACCAGCAAACGCTCAAAACCCTCGCGAGGGGCCAAGCCTCGTGAGGCGGACGACACAAGACCTCCTCGGGGGCTGCCTCACCAGGCTGGCTCGCGAGGGGCGGAGAGATCAAGGCAAGGGACACCTCGCGAGGTTCCTGTGACGCAAGCCATGACGACTGAGGCCAGGCGGGCGCCAGCGCGCGCAGTGTCCTCGTTTACTCTTTGGTGCTAAAGGGGCAAGCGCAGGCGAGGAGTCCCGAGGCATCAGACAAAGGTTTCCATTTCGGTGCAACGAGACCAAGACCAGCAGGACGACAGGACGGAGGTCACCGTGGAGCCCAAGACAGCGTCACCACCAGAGCCTTTGGCAGGCGAAGACCACCTTTAGTCAGGATAACTTGTACTAGTTGTCTCCCTTCGAATTTGGCCATTGTTGGATCCCTTCCCGCTCAATATTTGGGGGATCTTCCCGATCGCCCTCAACCACACAAGTCCACCAAGCACAAGAGCACCTCTCCTCAGGAGGCTGCTCTTCCCTTGTAACTGTTCATCCTCAGCCCAAGAGGCAATCCACCACACCACACTGGAGTAGGGTATTACACCACATCGGTGGCCCGAACCAGTATAAACTCTTGTGTCTCTCTTTCCGCGGGTTCGTCGAGCTAGGCTTTGAGATCGCGGTGAGGATGATGGCGTGATTAGGTAGGGAGATATCTCTATGCGCACCCCAGTGTTCGAACCTCAAGGGTTTTGCCGGAACCTGAAATCGGACATTTGGCGCGCCAGGTAGGGGTGCGTCGGAGCCTCTCTTCCACCAGTTGATCCGCCGACATTCCGTGGTCTCGATGTCCGGCCACCCAAGGACCAACGCCGACCGCTGGGCAGCTTGGCCAGCTCGGACGGTGCCGTTAGCCCAAGAAGACCTCAACCTTGCGCCCCCAGGAGGCGCGCGCGCTGCCAAACGCCGTGGGGCATGGGCGGCGCGGTCAAACGTCGTCCACCCTTACTCCACGACAAGCGCAGGCAGCCGCAATGGCCTCAAGCTACGCCGCGGCCACGGCGCCGCACACCCGACGGGAGCAAGCAAACATGAGGGCCGCGCTCACGGTGGCTTGGGAGCTGCTGCGATGCCGGTTGATGGAGAGCGGCCGGGATGCATTGTTGGAGCGTGTCGCTGAGCTACTGGACGCCGCGGCCTCGGGAGCACCGCCCTTCTGCTCCCTGCTCACGCCTCAGACCGCGGCCAGATCGCATGGCGGGCCTCACCACGCCCGCGTGCCCCTAGGCGAGCCAGGAGGCTTCATCAACACCGGCGCGACCAGCAGCACCGGACACCCAATCGCACCCGCGCCACCTCCGATGAGCGCGGGCACGAGCGTTGCCACCCGCGCCCCCGGCGGGATGCCGCCCTACCATCCTCAGGACGGCGCGCTGGGCCGGCCAACGTGGAGTGTGGGGCACTTCGACGAGGTCTTCGGGGCGGCAGCCTCGGAGGCCTACGTGCCCGCATGGTGGACCAGGAGTACACGCTGGAGGACGACCCTGGCTCATTCCTCAAGCCAGGCTGGGAGTGAAGGAAATATGCCCTAGAGGCAATAATAAAGTTATTATTTATTTCCTTATATCATGATAAATGTTTATTATTTATGCTAGTATTAACCGGAAACTTAATACATGTGTGGATACATAGACAAACATAGTGTCACTAGTATGCCTCTACTTGACTAGCTCGTTAATCAAAGATGGTTAAGTTTCCTAACCATATACATGAGTTGTCATTTGATTAACGGGATCACATCATTAGAGAATAATGTGATTGACTTGACCCATTCCGTTAGCTTAGCATTCGATCGTTTAGTATATTGCTATTGCTTTCTTCATGACTTATACATGTTCCTATGACTATGAGATTATGCAATTCCCGAATACCGGAGGAACACTTTGTGTGCTACCAAACGTCACAACGTAACTGGGTGATTATAAAGGTGCTCTACAGGTGTCTCCGAAGGTACTTGTTGAGTTGGCCTATTTCGAGATTAGGATTTGTCACTCCGATTGTCGGAGAGGTATCTCTGGGCCCACTCGGTAATACACATCACTATAAGCCTTGCAAGCATTGTAACAAATGAGTTAGTTGCGGGATGATGTATTACGGAACGAGTAAAGAGACTTGCCGGTAACGAGATTGAACTAGGTATTGAGATACCGACGATCGAATCTCAGGCAAGTAACATACCGATGACAAAGGGAACAACGTATGTTGTTATGCGGCTTGACCGATAAAGATCTTCGTAGAATATGTAGGAGCCAATATGAGCATCCAGGTTCCGCTATTGGTTATTGATCGGAGATGTGTCTCGGTCATGTCTACATAGTTCTCGAACTCGTAGGGTCCGCACGCTTAACGTCCGGTGACGATTTGTATTATGAGTTTATGTATTTTGATGTACCGAAGGTAGTTCGGAGTCCCGGATGAGATCGGGGACATGACGAGGAGTCTCGAAATGGTCGAGACGTAAAGATAGATATATTGGACGACTATATTCGGACATCGGAAAGGTTCCGAGTGATTCGGGTATTTTTCGGAGTACCGGAGAGTTACGGGAATTCGCCGGGGAGTATATGGGCCTTATTGGGCTTTAGGGGAAAGAGAAAGGGGAGGCTGCGCGCCCCCCCAATGCTTAGTCCAAATTGGACTAGGGGGAGGGGCGGCGCCCCCTCCTTCCTTCTCTTCTCTTTTCCCTTTCCTTCTCTCCTACTCCTACTACTTGGAAGGGCTCCTAGTTCTACTAGGAAAGGGGGAATCCTACTCCCAGTGGGAGTAGGACTCCCCTAGGGCGCACCATAGAGAGGGCCAGCCCTCCCCCTCCACCACTCCTTTATATACGGGGAGGGGGGCATCCCTTGGAGACATAACAATTGATCTCTTGATCTCTTAGCCGTTTGTGGTGCCCCCCTCCACCATAATCCATCTCGATCATATCGTAGCGGTGCTTAGGCGAAGCCCTGTGTCGGTAGCATCATCATCATCGTCATCACGCCGTCGTGCTGACGAAACTCTCCCATGAAGCTCTGTTGGATCGGAGTTTGCGGGACGTCATCGAGTTGAACGTGTGCTGAACTCGGAGGTGTCGTACGTTCGGTACTTGGATCGGTCAGATCGTGAAGACGTACGACTACATCAACCGCGTTGTGCTAACGCTTTCGCTTTCGGTCTACGAGGGTACGTGGACAACACTCTCCCCTCTTGTTGCTATGCATCACCATGATCTTGCGTGTGCGTAGGAAATTTTTGAAATTACTACGTTCCCCAACAGGGAGGAGGAGGCGCTAGAAGCTGAGACCTTCCGGGAGCCTCCCGGGAGCCTCACCGACCGAGCCGGCGACAACAGCTATAGGGTACTACTAATCTCTCAGGAGCAAGCTTACACTAACCATGGGTCGTCGGAGGATCAGGTCACAGCAGCGGATGGCGGCCCCAGCTCAACAACCTCCCTTCCGCCAGGAGGAGCGCACTGGGGGCTGCAGGGAAGGTGCCGGGAGCAAAGCCCCTCCCCGCGTCGCGCGGAGCAGGGCGTCCCCCGGAGGTAGGCCCTCTGCCGGGGAGGTGCTGGTGAGCCTTCCCCCGGCAGAGGACCCGTGGTCGCCGCTGGCGTCCCCTTTGCCCCTTGGCTTCGTCCTGGTTTTCGGACGCACCAATGGTGGTCGAGGATGGCGCAAGGCGGGGCCCTCATCTAGTGATATGAAGTACGGCTCGCGCCTGTGAAGGTCTTCGCTCGTGACACTCTCACGTAATAATGAGTGGGGTTGTACACGCCCCAGAGTCTCAGGAGTGCCGCCCTCGGGCCTCGGGGGCTCCCTCCCACGTCCAAGTGGCAGCACTTAGCTCCGCGCTGGTGAGAAGACAAGAAGACTAGACTATGCGCCGGACGCGGCCATTTGCTTCTTATCTCTTTTCTGTAGGCCTGTTTTCTGGCTTTGGATTTAAGTTTGAAGTTGAATTTTCATTGGTATGCGCGGAGGGTGTCATTCATCGTTCGTGCGATTTCTTGCGATCTGGTTCCTTGCCCTGATTCGGAGTTCGCACGTGCTGCCTCCCCCTCGCGAGCTCCTCGTGAGCGGGGGTTGGGCACGACGCACGCACGTTGCGCACACGTTCTTCCATGGCCGACGTTTGCTTCTCGCGAGGCGCCCTCGGACGGATCGGCAGGCTCCTCAAAAGTTCACGGCCTCACGAACCAGTTCGGGACCTGTCCTGGCTAAGGTAAATTATAGCACCAAACTTGCAGCGGGACCAGCGGGCTCATGAAGACACGTATCCAGCTTGGCCTAAAGAATAGAGGCAGCAATATGTTTACATGAGGGGCTTCCCCTCCCAAAATGCTCTTACAACTTCCAGGGTCGTGCCTGAGCTTTCGCATGCAGGGTCGACGTTAAGGAGGCACGGGCTCAATCGGACATGTCGCTCACCGCGTCCTCCGGGTCACCCTCAGACGCGTCGCTGGCATCGCTGTCGTCGTCGATGGAGTCACCGTCGCCATCGCCGGCGCCGCCCTCACCATCATCGACCACGTCACCTTCATCCGCAGCGACCACCACCGCGTCTTCCTTGGAGGTGAAGGCCCTGACTAGAGCATCCACATTGTCTTCTACCCAACGCGCCAGGACGCCCCGGATGGCCCCGGGCACGGGGGCAATGGCAGCGTCAAAATCAAAGTTGGGATAGGTGTTCTGGAGGTGGCTGAAGACGCGGGAGAACGCGCGCCTGAGCAGGCCACGACTCCTCTCTTCAACAAGCGTGCGAGCCCTCTCGGATCGATTCTCCAGGCGTGTCACCACGTCGGTGAAGAAAAGGAGGTGACTAGCATAGTCGTTCGAGTAGGGATGAGGGGCGTCTTCGTCGCAGATAGCACCCAGTGATACGTCTCCAACGTATCTATAATTTTTTATTGTTCCATGCTATATTATATTCTGTTTTGGATGTTTAATCGGCTTTATTATACACTTTTATATTATTTTTGGGACTAACCTATTAACCGAAGGCCTAGCCCAAATTGCTGGTTTTTGCCTATTTCAGTGTTTCGCAGAAAAAGAATATCAAACGGAGTCCAAACGGAATGAAACCTTCAGGAATGTGATTTTCGGAACAAACGTGATCCAGAGAACTTGGAGTCCAAGTCAAGAAAGCAACGAAGAGAGCACGAGGGCTCGTGGGGCCCACGTTGCTCCACCGACGTACTTCTTCCTCCTATATATACCTACGTACCCCCAAACCATCAGAGGCATCCACGAAAACCTAATTCCACCGCCGCAACCTTCTGTACCCGTGAGATCCCATCTTGGGGCCTTTTCCGGCGTCCTGCCGGAGGGGGCATTGATCACAGAGGGCTTCTACATCAACACCATAGCCTCTCCGATGATGTGTGAGTAGTTTACCTCAGACCTTTGGGTCCATAGTTATTAGCTAGATGGCTTCTTCTCTCTCTTTGGATCTCAATACAAAGTTCTCCATGATTCTCATGGAGATCTATTCGATGTAATCTTCTTTTGTGGTGTGTTTGTCGGGACCGATGAATTGTGGGTTTATGATCAAGTTTATCTATGAACAATATTTGAATCTTCTCTGAATTCTTTTATGTATGATTGGTTATCTTTGCAAGTCTCTTCAAATTATCAGTTTGGTTTGGCCTACTAGATTGATCTTTCTTGCAATGGGAGAAGTGCTTAGCTCTGGGTTCAATCTTGCGGTGTCCTTTCCCAGTGACAGCAGGGGCAGCAAGGCACGTATTGTATTGTTGCCATCGAGGATAACAAGATGGGGTTTATATCATATTGCATGAGTTTATCCCTCTACATCATGTCATCTTGCTTAAAGCGTTACTCTGTTCTTATGAACTTAATACTCTAGAGGCATGCTGGATAGCGGTCGATGTGTGGAGTAATAGTAGTAGATGCAGGCAGGAGTCGGTCTACTTGTCACGGACGTGATGCCTATATACATGATCATACCTAGATATTCTCATAACTATGCTCAATTCTATCAATTGCTCGACAGTAATTTCTTCACCCACCGTAATACTTATGCTCTTGAGAGAAGCCACTAGTGAAACCTATGGCCCCCGGGTCTATTTTCCATCATATTAATATTCCAACACTTAGCTATTTCTATTGCCTTTTATTTTACTTTGCATCTTTATTTCTTTATCATGAAAATACCAAAAATATTATCTTATCATATCTATCAGATCTCACTCTCGTAAGTGACCGTGAAGGGATTGACAACCCCTTTATTGCATTGGTTGCGAGGTTCTTATTTGTTTGTGTAGGTGCGAGGGGACTTGAGCGTGGTCTCCTACTGGATTGACACCTTGGTTTTCAAAAACTGAGGGAAATACTTACGCTACTTTACTGCATCACCCTTTCCTCTTCAAGGGAAAAACCAATGCAGTGCTCAAGAGGTAGCAAGAAGGATTTCTGGCGCCGTTGCCGGGGAGTCTACGCAAAAGTCAAGACATACCAAGTACCCATCACAAACCCTTATCCCTCGCATTACATTATTTGCCACTTGCCTCTCGTTTTCCTCTCCCCCACTTCACCCTTGCCGTTTTATTTGCCCTCTCTCTTCCGTTCGCCTCTTTTTCGCTTGCTTCCTGTTTGCTCGTGTGTTGTATTGCTTGCTTGCCACAATGGCTCTACCTATATTTGGTGATCTTCACCTTAAAAGGTTAGAGGAGATTGAAAATAACGTTAGAAGTTTCATGACTTTACAATTTGAGCATAACAATTTGTTTAGAAACCAGCTTAAAGAACAAAAAAGCTTTATGGGTTACATGAATAAAGAGCTCGACGATATGCCTAAGGAATTTTATGGGTTGAAATCTCAGACTGCTCATCTCGAGAAATTAATTGCTGAAATTTAGGATAAGCAGGCTACCTTAGTTAATAAGATGGCCGCTAAACCGGAATTTTTTTCTGAGAATAAAGTTGAAGATCTAAAAGTTATTGATGTATCCCCTATTAAATCTTTGTTTTGCAATATGAATCTTGATAATGATGGGACTGAATATGATCCACCTTTACCTAGAAGGCATTCCAAAAATTCGGAGTTTTTAGATCTTGATGCAAAAATTGATAAAAGTGGGATTGAAGAAGTTAAAACTTTAGATATTAATGAACCCACTATTTTGGATTTCAAGGAATTTAATTATGATAATTGCTCTTTGATAGATTGTATTTCCTTGTTGCAATCCATGCTAAATTCTCCGCATGCTTATAGTCAACATAAAGCTTTTACCAAACATATCGTTGATGCTTTGATGCAATCCTATGAAGAAAAACTTGAGTTGGAAGTTTCTATCCCTAGAAAACTTTATGATGAGTGGGAACCTACTATTAAAATTAAAATTAAAGATCATGAATGCTATGCTTTGTGTGATTTGGGTGCTAGTGTTTCCACGATCCCAAAAACTTTGTGTGATTTGTTAGGTTTCCGCGAATTTGATGATTGCTCTTTAAACTTAAACCTTGCGGTTTCCACCATTAAAAAACCTATGGGAAGAATTAATGATGTTCTTATTGTTGCAAATAGGAATTATGTGCCCATAGATTTTATTGTTCTTGATATAGATTGCAATCCTTCATGTCCTATTATTCTTGGTAGACCTTTCCTTAGAACGATTGGTGCAATTATTGATATGAAGGAAGGGGATATTAGATTCCAATTTCCGTTAAGGAAAGGCATGGAACACTTCCCTATAAAGAAAATTAAATTACCTTACGAATCTATTATGAGAGCCACTTATGGATTGCCTACCAAAGATGGCAATACCTAGATCTATCCTTGCTTTTATGCCTAGCTAGGGGCGTTAAACGATAGCGCTTGTTGGGAGGCAACCCAATTTTATTTTTAGTTTTTTGCTTCTGTTTAGGAATAAATATTTGATCTAGCCTCTGGTTAGATTTGTTTTTATGTTTTAATTAGTGTTTGTGCCAAGTTAAACCTATAGGATCTTCTTGGATGATAGTTATTTGATCTTGCTGAAAATTCCAGAAACTTGCTGTTCACGAAAACAATTGTTAGAAATCAGCAGAACATGATAAAATATTTATTCCAATTGCTGAAGATCAATAAACAAATTGTCTAGGTTGTCCTATTTTGGCTTAATTTTTTGAGTTCCAGAAGTTTGCGTTAGTTACAGATTACTACAGACTGTTCTGTTTTTGACAGATTCTGTTTTTCGTGTGTTGTTTGCTTACTTGATGAATCTATGGCTAGTAAAATAGTTTATAAACCATAGAGAAGTTGGCATACAGTAGGTTTAACACCAATATAAATAAAGAATGAGTTCATTACAGTACCTTGAAGTGGTGTTTTGTTTTCTTTCGCTAACGGAGCTCATGAGATTTTCTGTTAAGTTTTGTGTTGTGAAGTTTTCAAGTTTTGGGTAAAGATTTGATGGAGTATGGAACAAGGAGTGGCAAGAGCCTAAGCTTGGGGATGCCCATGGCACCCCAAGATAATATAAGGACACCTAAAAGCCAAAGCTTGGGGATGCCCCGGAAGGCATCCCCTCTTTCGTCCTCATCCATCGGTAAATTTACTTGGAGCTATATTTTTATTCACCACATGATATGTGTTTTGCTTGGAGCGCCTTGTATTATTTGAGTCTTTATTTGTTATTTTGACACAATAATCCTTAGTGTACACACCTTTTGAGAGAGACACACTTGATTCGGAATTTGATAGAATACTCTATGTGCTTCACTTATATCTTTTGAGCTATATAGTTTTTGCTCTAGTGCTTCACTTATATCTTTTAGAGAACGGTGGTGGATTTGTTTTATAGATAATATTGTTCTCTCATGCTTCACTTAGATTATTTTGAGAGTCCTACAAAACAGCGTGGTAATTTGCTTTAATTATGATAGGCATTCAAGATTAGTAAAAAAAAATCTTATGAGTGTGTTGAATACTACAAGAAGTTTGATGCTTGATAATTGTTTTGAGATATGAAGATGGTAATATTAGAGTGATGCTAGTTGAGTAGTTTTGAATTTGAGAAATACTTGTGTTAAAGTTTGTGATTCTCGTAGCATGCACGTATGGTGAACCGTTATGTGATGAAGTCGGAGCATGATTTATTTATTGATTGTCTTCCTTATGAGTGGCGGTCGGGGACGAGCGATGGTGTTTTCCTACCAATCTATCCCCCTAGGAGCATGCACGTAATACTTTGTTTCGATAACTTGTAGATTTTTGCGACAAGTATATGAGTTCTTTCTGACTAATGTTGAGTCGATGGATTATACGCACTCTCATCCTTCCACCATTGCTAGCCTCTCTAATACCGTGCACCTTTCGCCGGTATCATAAACCCACCATATACCTTCCTCAAAACAGCCACCATACCTACCTATCATGGCATTTCCATAGCCATTCAGAGATATATTGCCATGCAACTTACCACCGTTCCGTTTATTATGACACGCTCCATCATTGTCATATTGCTTTGCATGATCATGTACTTGACACCGTATTTGTGGCAAAGCCACCGTTCATAATTCTTTCATACATGTCACTCTTGATTCATTGCATATCCCGGTATTCCGCCGGAGTCATTCACATAGAGTCATATTGTTGTTCTAAGTATTGAGTTGTAATTCCTGAGTTGTTAGAAAATAAAAGTGTGATGATCATCATTATTAGATCATTGTCCCAAGTGAGGAAAGGATGATGGAGACTATGATTCCCCCATAAGTCGGGATGAGACTCCGGACTAAAAAAAAGAGAGAAAGGCCACTAAAAAAGGGAAGGCCATAAAAAATGAGAGAAAAAGAGAGAAGGGACAATGCTACTATCCTTTTACCACACTTGTGCTTCAAAGTAGCACCATGATCTTCATGATAGAGAGTCTCTTATGTTGTCACTTTCATATACTAGTGGAAAATTTTCATTATAGAACTTGGCCTGTATATTCCAATGATGGGCTTCCTCAAAATGCCCTAGGTCTTCGTGAGCAAGCGAGTTGGATGCACACCCACTTAGTTTCTTTTGTTGAGCTTTCATATACTTATAGCTCTAGTGCATCCGTTGCATGGAAATCCCTACTCACTCACATTGATATCTATTGATGGGCATCTCCATAGCCCGTTGATACGCCTAGTTGATGTGAGACTATCTTCTCCCTTTTTGTCTTCTCCACAACCACCATTCTATTCCACATATAGTGATATGTCCATGGCTCACGCTCATGTATTGCGTGAAGATTGAAAAAGTTTGAGAACATCAAAAGTATGAAACAATTGCTTGGCTTGTCATCGGGGTATTGCATGATTTAAATATTTTGTGTGATGAAGATAGAGCATAGCCAGACTATATGATTTTGTAGGGATAACTTTCTTTGGCCATGTTATTTTGAGAAGACATAATTGCTTAGTTAGTATGCTTGAAGTATTATTATTTTTATGTCAATATTAAACTTTTGTCTTGAATCTTTCGGATCTGAACATTCATACCACAATTAAGAGAATTACATTGAAAATTATGCCAAGTAGCATTACACATCAAAAATTCTGTTTTTATCATTTACCTACTCGAGGACGAGCAGGAATTAAGCTTGGGGATGCTTGATACGTCTCCAACGTATCGATAATTTTTTATTGTTCCATGCTATATTATATTCTGTTTTGGATGTTTAATGGGCTTTATTATACACTTATATATTATTTTCAGGACTAACCTATTAACCGGAGGCCCAGCCCAAATTGCTGTTTTTTGCTTATTTCAGTGTTTCGCAGAAAAAGAATATCAAACGGACTCCAAACGGAATGAAACCTTCGGGAACGTGATTTTCGGAACAAACGTGATCCAGAGGACTTGGAGTCCAAGTCAAGAAAGCAACAAGGAGAGCACGAGGCAGGGGGCGCGCCTACCCCCTCCCCCCCAGGCGCGCCCTCCACCCTCGTGGGGCCCATGTTGCTCCACCGACGTACTTCTTCCTCCTATATATACCTACATACCCCCAAACCATCAGAGGCATCCACGAAAACCTAATTCCACCGCCGCAACCTTCTGTACCCGTGAGATCCCATCTTGGGGCCTTTTCCGGCGTCCTGCCGGAGGGGGCATTGATCACAGAGGGCTTCTACATCAACACCATAGCCTCTTCGATGATGTGTGAGTAGTTTACCTCAGACCTTCGGGTCCATAGTTATTAGCTAGATGGCTTCTTCTCTCTCTTTGGATCTCAATACAAAGTTCTGCACGATTCTCGTGGAGATCTATTCGATGTAATCTTCTTTTGCGGTGTGTTTGTCAGGACCGATGAATTGTGGGTTTATGATCAAGTTTATCTATGAACAATATTTGAATCTTCTCTGAATTCTTTTATGTATGATTGGTTATCTTTGCAAGTCTCTTCGAATTATCAGTTTGGTTTGGCCTACTAGATTGATCTTTCTTGCAATGGGAGAAGTGCTTAGCTTTGGGTTCAATCTTGCGGTGTCCTTTCCCAGTGACAGCAGGGGCAGCAAGGCATGTATTGTATTGTTGCCATCGACGATAACAAGATGGGGTTTATATCATATTTCATGAGTTTATCCCTCTACATCATGTCATCTTGCTTAAAGCGTTACTCTGTTCTTATGAACTTAATACTCTAGATGCATGCTGGATAGCGGTCGATGTGTGGAGTAATAGTAGTAGATGCAAGCAAGAGTCGGTCTACTTGTCCCGGACGTGATGCCTATATACATGATCATACCTAGATATTCTGATAACTATGCTGAATTCTATCAATTGCTCGACAGTAATTTGTTCACCCACCGTAATACTTATGCTCTTGAGAGAAGCCACTAGTGAAACCTATGGCCCCCGGGTCTGTTTTCCATCATATTAATCTTCCAAGACTTAGCTATTTCTATTTCCTTTTATTTTACTTTGCATCTTTATTTCTCTTTATCATAAAAATACCAAAAATATTATCTTATCATATCTATCAGATCTCACTCTCGTAAGTGACCGTGAAGGGATTGACAACCACTTTATTGCGTTGGTTGCGAGGTTCTTATTTGTTTGTGTAGGTGCGAGGGACTTGAGCGTGGTCTCCTACTGGATTGATACCTTGGTTCTAAAAAACTGAGGGAAATACTTACGCTACTTTACTGCATCACCCTTTCCTCTTCAAGGGAAAAACCATCGCAGTGCTCAAGAGGTAGCACCCAGCGCCGCGTTGGCCCTGATCCTGAGGCTTTGGAGCATGGGAGCATGCACATGCTCCAGCGTTTGCTGCCGGGGCGCTTCCTCCCTGCTCTGCTGCGCGAAGGACTCGGCGCTGGTGGCCCGCTGCTGAAGAGAAAGCAGCTTGGCACGAGCGGAAGCCAGCTCAGCTTGCACCGAGATAAGGGCGACTGCAGCGGCTTTCTCGCGCTGCTCCACCTCAGCCAGCTCTGACCTGAGAGCGGTAGTCCTCCCCACAGCTTCAGCTTCGACAAGCTTCAGCTTTAGGTCATACCTGCCCACAAGATCCGCGCGAGCTGCGGCCACCCGGTGATCGACCTCCTCCTGGGCCTTGGCCTCGCGCGCACCGACAGCATCCTCCGCTTGGGCGACTTGGCGCTCCCTCATCTCCAACCACTCAAGCTCAAGGCTGCGCTCCATGGCTTCCAGTGCCAGCGCTTCCTCGCGCTTCAGGGTCTCTTCGTCCTCGGCAGGCGTCCCCTTCATCGACGCTAGGGCGGCTTCGCGCGCCTCTACTTGCTGCTCCAATGAGGCGCTCCAGGCTAGGAGCTCCCATGCACATTTCTCTGCAATCTTGCAGCGACGATCTGCTTCCTTAGCTTCTTCCAAGGCTCGAGTGCAGGCCTCGGGCGAGGTCGCAAGAGACGCCTCGGCCTTCGCGTTATCAAGCTCGCGCTTGTGGCGCCCGAGGTTGATGGACACCTTCAGTTTATGCCACTCCTCCACCAGCCGAAGACCCTCGGCTTCGAGGCGCGCGTCAACATCCGCGAGTTCTCCACCGAGCCGGCTCATTGTGCCCATTGCCTCTTGAAAGAGCTCTTGGCGGACGACACTCCGTTCGTGCGCAACCTTGAGCGCGCGGCCGATTCCGTCCTCCACGGCGGGGGTAGCTCAAGGGGCCCGAAGCGGCTCGCTCCCCCCCCCCAGCATGGGCTGGGGGCTGGCGTTTCCCCGGTCACCGTCTGGGCCATGACGGAGGCCTGGACAGGTGAGGATTCGCTGCTCCAAGAAGAAACCAAGACCGGAGCCGTCCAGCCGCCGTCCACAACTAGGGGAGGAGCCCTTGGCACGCTCGTCGCACCCCCGGCGATGCCGCGAAGAAGGGACTGCAGGAGCTCGGGCTCGAGGCGCCAAGCTGGCATGCCTGCCCCTCCGGCCGACCCCGTGCCGGGGGTGGCATGCTAGCTTGGGACGGTCAAGGCCAGCGGGAGATCCGAGGCCGGAGGAGGTTGCTTCCCGGGAGGCTTCACAGCCTTAGAAGAAGGGATCCTGAAGAGCCACCATCAGGAAGGGAAGCAGCACTCCAGGAATCACAAAGACAAGGTACTTACTCGTCTATGGCGATGTACTTCCTCTGTTTCAACGGCCGGAAGGCGCCACTGCTGCAGCCTGGGACCCCTTCCTCTTGCGGAGCGCATCGAAGTCGACGCGGAGCCGGCCGAAGCGTTGGGCGTGGCGACCAGCGCTGGGCGCGACTAGCGAAGCACCCGAGGAGACGACCTCAGGAGCGCCAAGCTGGGGAGAGCCGTCGGGCTCCGCCTCGTGGTGGCCCGCAGAGGCCTCGGGAGCTTTGGCCTCATGATAGTGGATAGTGCCGCCACCTTGACTGCCACCCAAGTGCGGGAGTCACCGGCTCCCGGAGATGGCGCCTCAGGAGCCTCGGGCAGCGTCGACGTCTCGGCACCCACGCCTCCGGCCTCCAGTGGAGCTTGCCCCCCTGCGTCCACTCTTGGGGCAATTTCGACGCCGGCGGCAAGGAGGGGAACCACGGTGACGGGGTTCTCACGGGGCCCTCAAGGCCAACTGGACGCAGCCCCCATTCGTCAAAGGGGGGCATCTGCTCCGCAAACTCCGCTCTGTTCGAGCAGCAGTACAAGAGATAGCCCTCCAATGGCATATCGGCTGGCAAGGGGTCGCCCGTCAGGACCTCGAGCACCGCCCTTCGTGCCTCGAGCGGGAGCCCTGACTCCTGAAGCCTCATGCGATCCTGGCCGACAGACAGGGTCCACATCGGCTAGGAATGGCACTGGAGTGGGTCGACATGGCGCCGGAGGAACTCCTTCATCACGATGGTTGCCATCAAGCCTAGGTCTTTCAGCCTCTTCAGCCGGAGCCAGACGAAGGCGAGGCGGGAGCTCGCAAGCTCCTCGTGATCCCAGCCGGAGCTGGGGACGGCGGGCGCCGACAGAGGGAAGAGCAAAGGGTTGCACACTCCAACATCCACATATACCCACCGCGTCCGAAACCCGCTCGCGGACGGCGGGAGTTCGAAGTCAATCCCTGAGCTGGCCGTCGCCACCACGGCCTGGAAGCTTAGGCACCCCGAGCATTGCCGGGGGTCGGTCAAGTGAAGCGAGAAGAAATGGCGCAGGAGAGCCACGGAGGGGGGATGCCCACCATGGCCTCGCAGACAAAGGCAAAGACGGCAAGAAGGGCGACGGATTGGGGATATAGGTGCAGCATATGGATCTGGTAATGGGAAAGCACGGCATTGAAGAAGGCGGAGAAGGGAGGGACCAGGCCGGCCCACAGGACGTCGATGAAGAATTGGACCTCGGTGGCTGTTCTATCAACAGAGGCTCGGGATGCAGGCCAAGCCACCGTCCCTCCCCATTCGTTGAAGCTGGAGGAGAGCGCAGGGCGGACCTTGTCCATGGCCTCCCGATTGAGCACCCGCGATCGGTCGACGGCGGGCTGGCTGAGGACAGGGGCTTCTTCCCTTTCTCCGTTCGGTTCGGCGCCATGGCGATGGACAGGACTAAGCTCAGGTCGGATTGGGAGAGTAAGCTGAGGTTCGAAGAAACGGAGGAGTTGGGGAGTGCGTTGCCAGCAACGAGGAAATAACTGTGTAGGACACCGTGGCCGCCTAGCCAGGCGGATATCAAGGCTGCGTGGGGAAGCGGGGCCGCCCACGTCCAATCGACCGCCATGCATCAAGCGGGGCCGTAGGCTGTTGGGGCCCGCGGCGCTCTGCACTTGCCCTTTGGCTTCGCCTCGAAGCCAAGTTCGAGCGCACCTTGGGCCCCGGGGCTACTGTCGGCGTCCTGGGAACGGGGGTCCCCAGACTTGCCTGCCTGTGGCCCACGGCGTGGCTCCACCAGCGGCCCTGTACGGCCCATCTTCACCAGCAAACGCTCAAAACCCTCGCGAGGGGCCAAGCCTCGCGAGGTGAACGACACACACTACAAAAAAAAGACACATCCGTGACATTTTGGGCCGAACAATTTTTTTTCTGTCATACTTATGACACTTCTATGACGATAATTGTGACAAAACCCGGTATCATCATAGATGTGGTGGGGTCCTACTTCTATGACAAAAAATCATGATAGAAAATGGGCTTTTCGTCCTGGGCGGGCCGGAGACGCAGCTGCATGACATTCTTTGGGCCATCCATGACGGAAAAAACCATGGTAGAAGCAAGGGCGAGGAAAAATATCGGGGTGTTCCCGGTTACGGTGGGTGGTCGGGGCCGAGCGATGCGCGTTTCTCTCGTACACGCACGCGCGTGGGTGCGAGGCGTTGGGCTCTAACTGAACCCGAGCGAGGCGTTGGGCTCTAACTGAACCCGAGCAATTGCACTGCAGGCTACGTGTTACTGAACCCGAGCGATCGATCGATGGCTGTTAACTGAACCCGATCGAGCGATTCCTTCGCTACTGCTGCTAACTGAAGCCGATCGATGCTGCCTCTGGATGAACAGTGAGCGTTGCTGGGGGGTTTGGATGAACAGTTTCCGGTGGGGGTGGATGAACAGGACCCCGTGGTGTTGCCTCTGGATGAATAGGACCCCGATCGATCGAGCCGGTTGGGGCTAGATGAACAGGACCCCGTGGAGGGCTGGATGAACAGGACCACCCCGTGGAGGGCTGGATGAACACTAGATGGTGGAGGTTGGATGAATAGTAGCCCGTGGAGGGGTGGTTGAACAGGAGCCCGTGGAGACGGCTGGTTGAACAGTAGCCGGTGGAGTAGCACGCGGTGGAGGCTAGATGAACAGGAGCCCGTGGATGAACAGTCGCAGGTGGAGGCTGGAGGAGGTCGATGGTGGATGAACAGTAGCCCGTGGAGGCTGGAGGGGGTCGACAGTGGAGATGAACAATATCCCGTGGAGTCCCGTTTTGCGGTACGCCACACCCCTCCCAATGAACAGGACCCCCGTTTCGACCGTAGCGCTCCAACACAAGTCTGTTTCCTCCGTTTTGCGGTACGCCAGACCCCTCTCGATGAATAGGATCCCGTTTTGAACGTGGCCGGTCGAACACAAGGCCGTTTCCTTCGTTCTGCGGTACGCCAGGCCTCGTTTCCATCGGCTATTCCGTCCAAGCCGGTTGGCTCCCACGCGTTCCGTTGCCTCCCGATGAACACGACGCATTCCGTTGCCTCCCCATGAACACGACTATGATGCAGTTTCTCCGTTCTGACCCAGCCATGTACACAAGCCCTGGCCGTACGTATGCACGAGTAGGCGTTCGAGACACTACCCGTATGTACGTACGTGGCCGTATTTTCTTTCTTGCACATTGGCCGTTGTACGTACGTGTACATGCTACGTGTGCGCCTCTACTATGACACGTGCGCGCCTCTACATCGAACAGTATGTACGTACACGTTCGCGACCAGAATGACAACGCTAAGTACGCTTCGACCAAGTGGGTCCCGACTATCAGGCACTTCCTTGCCTGCAAAGATGTAGCTGGTGGGTCCCAGCAGTCAGGGGGGCGAATCATTTTTTTGCCCAGACGCACTTCCTTGCGTGCGAAGATGTAGCTGGTGGGTCCCAGCAGTCAGGGGGAAACGTTTTTTTTCGCAAAATACGGTGGCCCGTCCGGTGGGTCCCTGCCGTCAGGTGGAGGAATAATTATTTTGAGCGTAACAAGGAGGCACTTCCTTGCTGCGGCCGTGGACCCAGCTGTCAGCCCCTCCACGTACAGTCCACGTCCGATGGAAGCCGTTCCTTGACCAGGTTGACCACGCTGCGCCGAGAGCACCAGGGTGGTGGACGACGGCGAGGCCTAGGAAGGGGACGATGCGGAGCCGGGGAAGACGCGGCAGTGGAAGCCCGCGCGGAGAGGAGTACGACGGTTCACTGGTTCGGCTGCGGTGTGAGGCTGCCGTCGCCACGGAATAACAGGGGGTGTGGGTGAGTAGAGGGATGGCCTGGCCAGCGGTGGGAGTAGTAGGGGCGGTGAGGCCTCCGCGGCATCACAGCCGGCCATGGGAGGCAGGAGCGCGCGGCACGACCGACGCTGGTTTGGGCGGCTGGAGCAAGAAGACCAGAGGTTGAAGAAGCACTACGGCCGTTGGATGGACATCGTACGGTCACTGGAGCTACAATCATTCATATTGACTAAGTTGACAAAGCCCTCCGTCCCCGTCAACTTAGTAGGCCCACAAGTCAGCCTCCCACTATACTGGGTCCCAGCTAGCAAGGGGAGTATTCATTTTTTGTGCATAATAAGGAGGCACTTCCTTGCGTGCGAAGATATAGCTGGTGGGTCCGAGCTGTCAGCGGCGGTAACGTTTTTTTTGCGAAATACAGAGGCCCTTTCGGTGGGTCCCAGATGTCAGGTGCGGGAATCATTATTTTGCGTGTAATAAGGAGGCATTTCCTTGGGTGCGGCCGTGGACCTAGCTGTCAGCCTCTCCATGCACAGTCCACTTCAGATGCATGTCGGTCGTTGACCACGTTGACCAGGCCGCGCCGAGAGCACCAGGGCGGTGGACGACGGCGAGGCCTAGGAAAGGAACGACACGGAGGCAGTGAAGACTCGGAAGTTGTTTCCCACGCGGAGGGGAGTACGACCGTACGAGGGTTTACTGGTTCGTCTGCCGTCGCCGGAGAATAACAACAGGTGTGGGTGAGTAGAGGGATGGCTAGGCCAGCGATGGGAGTACGGTGGGGCGGTGAGGCCTGCGCGGCAGCACAGCCGGCCGCGGGGAGGAGGGAGCAAGCAGTCCCGCCGACGCTTGTTTGAGCGGCTGGAGGAGGAAGAGCAGAGATTGAAGAAGCACGATGGCCGTTGGATGGACATCCAACAGTCACTGCTTGTGCGTCAACCTTCTTTTTAGGAAAGCCTCAAATCTATGGAAAACAGCATACATCCCATCTGCCATTATTTCTAATAATTTAGAGCCCATTTGCTAATTCTTAATGGTTTGTTTGGAGCTCATATTCTTTTTGTTAGCATTACAGCCCATATTGTGGCCATGGTTAAAAAATTATATGAAATTTTGCATATTTCGGTGCGGTCCGAACTATTTTTAATCCCGAAATTTCGAGTCACGTTCAAACTGATTTTAAAAATAAATATATATCAATATAAAATCCAACAAATTGTCCACGCATAAAAATCAATGCAATTTAAAATCTCAAAATGAAAAAAAGAAATTTGAAACTAATTGCCGGTTTGATGTGTTTTAAAAATGCACAACCCATTTCTCATTGCTGATAGGCCATTTTCGCGGCCAGCCGAATGAAGCTCTCCTCGTCTTGAAAGATTTGCAGCCCAACAGGCCTGACAAAGCGACTTACTTGGCAAATCACAAAAAAACTGGGCTGTGGCCGTGGACCCAACTGTCAGCCTCTCCATGTATAGTACTCTTCCGATGGAAATCGGTCGTTGACCACATTGACCACGCCGTGCCGAGAGCACCAAGGCGGTGGACGACGGCGAGGCCTAGGAAGGGGACGACGCGGAGCCGGGGAAGATGCGGCAGTGGATGCCCATGCGGAGAGGAGTACGAGGGTTCACTGGTTCGGCTGCGGTGTGAGGCTGCCGTCGCCGCAGGGCCTGGCTAGCGGTGGGAGTAGTAGGGGGTGGTGAGGCCTCAACGGCAGCACAGCCGGCCACTGGAGGTAGGAGTAGGCGGTCTCGCCGGCGCTGGTTTGGGCGGCTGGTGCAAGAAGAGCAGTGATTGAAGAAGCAGCAGGACCGTTCGATTCAAATCCAACGGTTACTGCTGCTAGAATCGTTTGTCGACTAAGTTCACAAGCCCTGTGTATGCGTCAACTTAGTAGGCCCACAGGTCAGCCTCCCAACCGGTGCGCCCCAGATGTCAGTGGGAGGAATCATTTTTTCGCGTAATAAGGAGGCAGTTGATTGCGTGCGGCCAGCCCAGCGGAGGGAGTAGGGTGGGCCGGGGAAGCCTGCGCGGCATCACAGCGGGCCACAAGAGGAGGGAGCAGGCAGTCCCGCCGGCGCTAGTTTAGGCGGCTGGAGCAGGAAGATCAGAGATTGAAGAAGCACGTCGGCCGTTGGATGGACATCCAACAGTCACTGCTGCTAGAATCGTGTGTTGACTGACAAAGCCTTGCGTAAACAAGTCAGCCTCGAAATCTGTGGCGTGTACAGCCCATTTGCTATTATTTTTATAATTTTTACTCATTTTCTAATTCATATGGAATTTATTGCAGCCCGTTTTCCATTTTTAGTATTGCTGCCCATTTTCTGGCCAGTACCAGGGTTAAAAAATTAACTAAATATGTGGGAAATTTTTAAAATTCGCAAATTTTTGCTAGGAAAAAATATTCTTAATACAAAAATTAGTAGCCATACTAAAACAAATTTAAAAATAAATTAGTATATGTCATGTTAAATCCAATGAAATACTCCCTCCGTCCCAAAATTCTTCTCTTAGATTTGTCTAAATATGGATGTATCAAGTCACGTTTTGGTATTAGATACATCCGTATCTAGACTAATCTAAGACAAGAATTTTGGGACGAGGGAGTATAAGATATCAGTGAAGAACAAAAACAAAAAAAGAAACTAATATCCCATTTGCTATAATTTTTTTGGAATTTTCAACCCCTTTTGATATTACTTTTAACAGACACTGACCATACTCTTTGGCCAGGCTGGAATGCATCCCTCCTCATCTTGAAAGATTTGCAGCCCAGTAAGTCGGAGAAAACAAATAGGCCTAGCTTGGGTATTCTTCAAAAGGAAATACTGGGCTACCTATTTTCCCAAAGAAAAAACTGCTGGACTGATCATGTTGTTAGACGGGCCACAAAGACCGCACAACCCAGTTTATAGCCTGCTCCTCCGAATTACTACTAAAAAAAGTTGTGCAATTCTGTCGTTAATTGACTATACGTTGAAAATGATGTGGGTCCCAGATATCAGCAGGGTGGATTAGAGTAAAAAAACGAGGGGTTCATCTGAGTAGTAAAAGAGGCGCTTGCTTGTGTTCGGGAGTGGACCTGGTGGGTCCGTACTGTCATACTCACAACTACAGTCCTCTCCCGATTCACTATGTTGACAGGGACCGTTTCAAAATAAAACTATGTTGACAGGGCCGGACGGCGGCGCCGCGGCGAGCGCACCAAGGCGGAGGATAAAGTGCTCTCGCCAATGTGTTGGGCTGGGTTGGATATTCTTATTGAAAAATAAAAATGGACCGGATCTATTTACGACATTGACTACGATTTGCATGGGTCCGCTGGTTGCAGGAAGAAAATGTTGGGAGAAAGAAGACTGGTCGCTATCTTTGCCGAAGAATAATATCAACTGAATGTAACAACACTATCGTAGGAAATAATATCCTCCTGTTAAATCGTGAATTTAAAGAACTGGTGCATGAGCATTTAGCTTTATTTATTTATTTACTTATTTATGTTTAGGGGACCATGAGCATGTACCTGGGCCGGATTCATGTGAGAGCCTCCCTTCCAGTTAATTATGGGCTTCTCTATTGGGCCTTCATCAGTGGGCTACATGTTATCAACAAGTGGAAAATGTGTTCTGTACGAAAAATAGTATGCGCTACGTACGGTATGGGGCACTAAAGGACCGAACCGTGCAACGACTTCCAAAACATTGTGTTTGTCGTTCTAATAGCACATTTATTCAACCAACAGACGAAATATACTACTGATTGTACATTGAAAACAGCAGCAGTAGCAACCAGGGCTGGGGGTGCAACAGAAGCAGTAACCAGGCCAGAAGAGTGAAGACGCAGCTCTCTCTTCCAAACCAAACATCAGCCATCATTACAAAAGGGCTATCAAAAAGAACAAGTGTATGCATCAAACTAAATAAAGATCCTACTACACCAAGTGTACGCATCTAACTAACTGGCTCAGTTACACGTTACTATTTATTAAGCTGTGGAGATTGGCTGACGGCTTGAACCAGATGGGTGCCTGACGGGGGGAAACGCCAGCCAGCAGGTCGAAGTCTGATACTTGCGACGCTCTCTCCTACTTTGGGCTGCAGAGCGTGGCGGCACATATCAGGGTATGGTGCATGCAGAGACGCATGGTATGCTGTGTACACACAGTTTTGCCTGATGAACGAAACCACGCTGCCATCATGATCCTCGCTGTCGGTTATCTCCTGGTTAATCGGATAATTCAGTCCGACAAACAGAGAGCGTGTACCAAGGCTACTTACCAACCTCCAGTCAAAAATTCCTGAAGGCCCAGAGAAGCTGGGATCCTGCTCAAAGACATTGCAGTGACTGTGATTGTATTCCGCGAAACAACACGTCTGATACGTGCGAACGATCATCAATCGTTCGCCGTCGTCTGATCGAGCCAGGAACCACCTACAACTGCCATGCCGCTTTTCTTTGAAAGGTTCTGGGATTAGGAAGGGTAGGGACACCAGGCGGCCTACAACATCATATCAAGTTGGAGTCAAATAACTCTAAAAAAAGTTGGAGTCAAATAAAAAAGGGCTCTTGATGTAGTCAATCTTCAGAACAACATGTTATGAGCATGAATATTTTTCAGTAAATGTTGACAGTAATATAAGCAAGCCATCATGATATCATAGGAAAGTAACATACTGCTGTAATAGCCGTTTGTAGCGATGACTGGAGTAGGCCAGCAATACGTCCAGCCATAGAAGGAGTCGACAGCGTAAATGAAGCCCTTGTGTTCAATGGCATCAGAGAACCATGGAGGATGTATGATCCTGCGATGGACGTGCAGATTTATCCACTTACCGCAGTGACCTGTCAGATAGGCGAGACCGCGGTTAAAGAACGCAATTAGCCTGAAGACTTTATAATTCACAGATCTCGTGGGCACTTGGCAGATTACAACGTTGAGCAAATCAAACTTGGTATCATGTTGGCTACTGTAAGATTCTGAGTATTCTGGGCCGCGGTGCCAAAGCAGTGTAGTGTTAATCGAAGGAAGGGGGATCAATCGCCGGGTGTAGACCTCCACAAGCATCCAGCTGTCGCGACCGTCGACGAGCACCATCCAAGACGTGTTCATGCCGACCCAGTACATACCGTTAATGTAGTTGAGGGTGACGGGGATCGGATCGCAGTCAAGGGGTTTGATGCTCGCCACCCTACGATCGTTATGTTGTGTGACACGCCGTTTCTGAAGATCAGGCGGCAACAACAAGCAAGGAGCTGGCTTAAAAAGCTCCGGCCTGAGGGCTTTGAGTAAACAGTACAACCCCGACGAGCACGCGGCGAGCGGCATGGTACTGAGATTGTCCACACGCGAAACAATGAGCTTGATTACCTCTGTGGGGAGCGAATTCCAGCCACTCTTTCGGCAGACGCTGCTCGGTTCTGCCATTGTTAGTGCTTGGGTTTCGGACGAGGGGGGAGGCGCCTTAGCGGGGATGGAAGATTGGACGAGGGGGGAGGCGCCTTAGCGGGGATGGAAGAGCGGACAAAGATGGAGAAGCGAATATGTGCTGCGGGAAGTGGACAGGTGATGATGACTACATCACGCCGCTTGACTTACGAGACACATACCAGCAGCATAGGGTCATATCGAAGTCAGACAACTTGCTTGAGTGATCACAATACTGGTCCATTCATTGTTATATCAAAAGTAAACTGTTTGGAGTGAAACATAAGATATTTTTAGTGATATGTATATCAAAAGTAAACTGTTTCCTTTCAAATTTGTGAATATGTATTATTCTACTTTGGATCCGTTGCAACGGACGGGCTCATTGTTATAAAGGTTTATCTCTTGCATTCTCCGCAACCAACACCTAGTGTACTGGTCCGGGCCGGATGCTCACAGCGCGATGACCTGAGTTTGAATTCTGTCCTAAACTTTAGCTTTTTATTTTTTTTAATATATACTATACTTCTTTCGCTACTGTACTGGCAGTGGAACCCACAGAGTACTTAGAATACAGGATTAAGGATGGATTTGTTTCTTTTTAACTTTCTATACGAATCTGTAGCCAGCCTGCAAGTCATGTACACTGTACTGACAGTGGAACCCACAGAGTACTTAGAATACAAGATTAAGGATGCAATTAACTTTTTATAGAGGGAGAATCATACACGCAATTAACTCAAATGGATTGGACGTGACTCTATTATTCTCCAACGGCAACCGGCAAATTTCCTCCCGCAGGCCGGAGTAGGTTTCTCGGTTTGCATGCGGGTTTAACGGAGGGGTTTGATGGAGGCGAGGAGGCGTGTTCAGCCGGGCGTGCAGTGGACGGTGCAGTACTATTCGATTTGACAACTACAACTAGTATATTATAAAAAACAAAGAAGAGTAGTAGAGATAGAGATAAGAATAGAGACTAGGGAGGAGCACCATCTACTGCTTCGTGGGCTACTCCTGCGCTCCATTCGGCAGTCGCAACGTCCCCTACAGCCACTCCCTCCTGCGCTCCATTCGGCGGGCGCTATTGAAATTTGGGGAGTGCACTCTCGCGACTGCTATCAGCGACGACTTCACCGATGACGACTTCTTCCCCGACCTCGGCAACCTCTTAATCAACGACATGGGCGACAACCTCAACGCCAATGGTGCTGCTCCCGTTGCACCGTATGTGTGTCTGTCCTTCCCGTTCGAAATCATGGTAGAATTCATGTTTCTAGTCTGTGTCCTAGATTCGATCTGTTCATCTACTATGCTAGTCCGCATGATTAGTTTAATCTCTGTTATAGCCGTCATGATTTATTTTGTGCTTATTCGGACTAAATCTCGTAGTAACTTGCTCATATATTCAACTGGCGGAACGTCCCCTACAGCCACTCCCGTTTCATGGACGGCCTGGTCGATGCCTCCAAGGAGCCCTTGGTCTACTGCTATGAGTGCCCGGTGCCGTTTTGGGGCTCGTCGGCGGACATCGTGCATTAGCTGACGCAGGCGTGCGGCAATCACTACTGGCCCTTGGCAAAAAACATCAAGTACGAGACGTGCTACTCGTTCACCGTGCCGGAGTCGCTGGAGGATCACCGCCGCCTGATAGTCTCGGAGGAGGACGGCAGCGTCTTCCTCTTGATCGTGGGCACCGGCGAGGCCCGCGCAGGCCGCTGCCCCGTCTTTGTAGTGTGCGTCAGGGGCGACGCCGCTGACGCTGACACTGACACGAGGCCGATGTACGGATGCGTGCTCACTATTACTACCCCTCGGAGGTACGTGGGCGGCGACACTGGCTACGTCAAGCTGACTTGGACTGTGCCGAGCTGGGACCTTCCCGCCGATGTGGACATGGAAGACGCACGGTATTATTTGACTCCCAACAATGTGCACGGGGACTCCTAGGAGGTTCACCTGGACATCTGCATTATCAAGTTAAGTGTTGATCATTAGTCTTCGCTCAATGTAATCCACTGTCTAAGCATGTGGAGACTTCCATGCATGATCTTGCTCTATAGGAGTATCGCACATGAATAAAAGTGTATCCATTTATGGTTTAGTCTAGAATCTTCCATGTATGAATTTTTACTACAGTACTGGTGAAAGACTTATGATGAACCATTTCTTACATATCCTCTGCCCCCTTCCAAGTCATCCTGATTTAATCCCTCTGTCTAGGTGTATAAGGGCATGGTTAATACTTAAATAGTATAGCCAACTGTTGACTATAAGAAAGTGACATGTCATCCGTAGCCAACATGTATAACAATGGATACTCAAAAACTAATTCTTGATGATCATTTCTTGCAAAGCACAATAAGAGTTATTTCTTCACAAGTTTTGGATGCAGGTTGAACAGTTGAACGCTTTTGTTTGCAAAAGATACTTCTTTATCTATTTCACCCAGATGTTTGTGAGCTCTAGAGATGAAATAATATCCGAAGAAACCTATTGATACCCATTACACATGAGATGACCCCCACATCCTTTGTCAAAATAAACAACTCCCCGATCAATGGATTTAACTCTTCCGTGCAACGCACGGGCACCTTACTATAGATTAGTACGACCAAAAATTGAACTAACATTATATATAGTACGATAAATTATGATGCATGTCACCTAAAATTATATCATTGAAAACTATGTTCAAATACGAATCTAACGATATTGTTTTTGTTGACATGCACTAACATTTTGTCACTTAAATCTTCAGTCAAATTCAATGGGGGATAAATCACGACCGATGTAGTAAACCACGACCGAGTACTAGTGTAGAGGGCGGTGCTGCACGGGAGTCTCACCCCGCTCGTGGCGCGGCAGTAAAGCCGTCATATCACAAAACCCAACCACTCCCAGTAATAAGTGGCCTGGTAAAATAAACGGACAAGCAACCATCACATCCCTCCGTCTTTTTTGCATTTCATCTCTCTGCATTTACTTTCTCCGGTTCATCTCGCACACTCGATCCCTAGCTACTACTCCTACTATCCCTAGCTACTACTCCTAGGGCCAGTTCTTTTGGCGGCTTCCCCAGCTTTTCCCATAAGACTAGTCACAGTGGAGAGTAACATCAAGGCGCCTCACTCATTTATTTGGGCTTCTAAACTACTACTTGTAGTACCTCCGTTTTGGTTTATTCCTCACCATTGTAATTTGTGCTAAATTTTGACCAAAGATTTAACTGATAAAATGTTAGTGCATGTGACATGCACTAACATTTCATTAGTTAAATTTATAATCAAAATTTGACACAGATTACAATGGGGACCAATAAACTAGGACTGAGGTAGTAGTTATGGGATTACTAATCTAGAAGCCTAAAAGAACTAGCCCCTGGTACTCCTACTAGTAGTAGTACTCAAGTTGGAATTCCAAATGCACGGCACAACTTGTTAGGCAAAAAATTCGATACAGGGTGTAGGAAGCGGTTTGGGAATTTGCATGCCTTTCCGACCAGTGAGATACTCCGTACAAAGTACGATAGAGAAATAGCCATAGAGACGGAAGCTAAAAGTAAACAATCAAACGAGCATTTTTGCATTTATTTTGCATTGAATCATTTCACAAGCTTGACTAGTGTTGTTTTTCTACTTTTACAAAAACCGCATCGTAATGTTAAAACGGGCATTTGCACGTACATAAGTAATAGTAGTACTCCCTCCGTCTAGGTGTATAAGTATTCCCTCCTTCTTGGTCACGGTGCACAACCAAAGATGACTTATTGACCTGGACGGAGGGAGTAGCACAGTCTGCAAGCATATATAGAGAGAGACGTGTAGTGCGATAGTATATAGTAAAGTTTGTGCTATATGCACGTACTTACAAAATGCGTACGAATACACAAGGTTTCCAAACTTTCCCTTTTACATACTTAATTAAGGACGCTAATAATTCCTGAACGTTCGGGATTTATCATTTGCGTCCCAAAACTAATGAGATCGCCTTACGAAACAAAATTTATACTCCTACTAAAAGCCACGGCGCTCGCAGGAGCGCTTGCGGCGTGCCACGAGTGCCCTGGTGCACGGCCATTTCCCAGCGCGCCGACAGAATGCCTCTTCCTTAGCCTCGCAACTCACGAGGTGCTGATTGGCGGCTTGCCGGCGGGCGAGCGCGATCTCACCGGTGTGGTGATCCAGCGCCAACAGGTACTCCTCCTCGCTCGAAGCGTGCACCCGGTCCACGTACCGCCAAGCGTAGATGAGATGCTTGGGCCCGACTGCACTCAGGGCTTCGGCACGGGCGTCCTCCGCCACCCTCACGGCCCTCGCACGAGCCTTCTGCCAAAGAGACAATTGCCTGACTCTCTCGGACGCGACATAAGCCTGCCTGGCAGCTTGTCCCGCGGTGCGCTTCTCTTCCTCGGCCTTCTTCTCCGCCTCTATTTTGGCGCGCTCTGCTGGAGGCAAAGCCTCCCACAAGGCGACATCCATTTCTTTCCAAAGCTCCTCAAGGCTGGGGGGCTCGGCGGGCGGCGCGGCGTTCTCCTCGTAGCGGGGAGCCGACGCGTCCTCTGATGCGCGTGCTGGCGAGATTGGGAATGCCGATGCGTCCACCTCGACGCGTTGCGGCGAGGAGCGGAACACCGACGCGTCCTCCTCGACTAGTGGCGGCGAGGAACGGAACAGCGACGCGTCCACCTCGATGCGTCGCGGCGAGGAGCGGAACGCCGACGCGTCCTCCTCGACTAGTGGCGGCAAGGAACGGAACGGCGACGCATGACCGTCCGCGCGGTGCAGCGAGGGGCGCCTAGGGCTTGGGAGGGGCGATGCCATGGTGGTCGACGTGAGAGGGAGGGGGAGGAGATAGCGATGAACATGAACGTGAGGGGGAGGAGATAGCGATGTCATGGGAGGCGCAGTATTTATAGCGAGAAATGGCACACCTACATAAGATATGGACTGAGCTGCACTGACTTAACTGCAGGTCCAGTTGCGTCACTGACATGTGGGCCAGACCCCTGTTGGGCCCATATGTCAGTGACCCGATGCACCTGTAGTTAAGTAACTAAAGCAGCGTCCCGGAAGATATGTTGTGTGATTAACGTACTCCCTCCTTTCCGGTTTATAAGGCTCAACTCAAAAATCTCACCAACCAAGGTAGATGGTGAGTGGTGGAATACTTTTTGTAGTTTGCAAAAGCACCCAATTAATGCTCTTGTTTTCCTAAAAAAAGTATGTTTACCAATGCATTAATTGCAATGCATGCATGCATAAATTACATGCATTGGTCAATTTTCTCTTAATACTTGCATGCAATGATTTAATGCACCTTGGAATCTGAACATGTGATGGGAAACAACCAAACTGAGCCTTATAAAATGGGAAAACTAAAATTTTGAGATAAGCCCTATAAACCGGAAAGGAGGGAGTAACAGCTACATGGGCATATTTGTTGGAGTAAATTATGAGGGAGGGAAGGGGTGGAAATATTGCTGGTCACAACGGATTGGACGAGCGCGGGGGGAGGAGAGTCATGCATGTAGATTTTTTCCACACGGGGTGGAGTGGTGGGACCGCCGGAGGGAGAAGGAGAGTCTGGCAGACATATTGTTTCCACACATGGAGAGGAAAATATTTGGAGACGAATGGGCTTCCTGCAGGTATGGGGAAGGGTGCATAATAAGTCTCATCTTGCTTGCCGGGCTAGGTATAGTCTCAAGTCATTAAAAACATACATGCCCCACACATGTTCATATTTCAAGGTGCACTAAATTATTGCATGCGATGATTAAGGCTGGCCATAATGATGGTATCTTAGCTGGTATCATGCACACAGGAATAGCAAACATGCTGATGTGGCAAAGAATTAAAGAAGAGAGGGGGGTTAGAGTAACTAGTGTTCATGCATGCATTGGTAAACACATTTTTTTCTGAAGAACTACAAAAACTATTCCACCGCCTCTATCTTGCTAAGAGTAGGTGAAAATTTTGAATCGAGCCCTTTAAACTAGAAGGGAGGTAGTAGTACTCTAATAGCTAACCTTGGCCCTGTTTGGATCCATTTGTTAGAGTTAGTTTGGGTTAGTTTGAACTCAACTAACCCAAAAAAAATCTAACCCACCCAAGAGGTGCTTATTTGGGTTAGTTCTTCTCGGGACACTGAAAACACATTTTTTCTCTCGCTCTCCCCGCAGCAGATACCTCCCCACTTCCTCGAAGCTTCTCGTCCTCCCCCTCCGTCCCTCCCTCCCTCCCTCTCGCACCACCCATGAAGGCACCTCGCCGTATCCGCGCTCCATCTAACCCTGTCATCCAAACACCTCTTTCGCTAGAGTTACTTCAGGGTTAGTTCAGGATTAGAATCTTTAACTCATCCAACTCATCTAATAGTAGTTCTTATACTCATTATAATTAGTATTGTAGATATTGATATTTTTAGTATAAATTCGGTCAAACACTTTGCAAACGGTTGACGGAAGTAAAAAGGACCAGAGGGAGTATCATGCATGCGGAGTAGGCAAAAAAATTGCTCATTTATAGCCGGTCGAAGTCTCAAAGGGCACGACCGCGCGAGGGGGGCGAAGGTCGTGGGAGGCGCGACGGTTGACAGAATTAAGTGAAGTTACCCACGCGCCGGCATGGCGTGCGAACAGGCAGAAGCTATACCATCAGGCCTACGATATGGGTCTAGTAGACAGGACATCTAGTGGGTCCCGCATAGTTCTCGAGAACTCTTTGGGGGCTTGCAGCTGTTTATCCACCGGGCAAGCCAGCAACCCCACGCCGTTCGCACGCCCTACTCGTCCTCGTCTTCTACTAGTACAGTACCTTACAACAGTTCACTCCCAGTCGTCCCGTCCTTTCACATTACACCAGTTCAACTTCTCCTAACCCTCCTCCAAAATCCATGGCCTCCCAAATCTCCATGGTCGCCGCTGAGTACCAAGTTAGAGCCATCACTGGCGATGAGTTCTTCGTCATCTACACACATGGATCCGCGACGCTGAAAGCATGCCTTGCTCGCTTCCTACGCATGTTCTGTTCAACGGATGACTGGGTCGCTAGGCTAGATGTTGAGTACACCATAGTCCTGCAAAGAGATAAGAAACTAAAGGAGGCAGAGAAGAAGAAGCTCGCCGTGATCCTGGTTTGCGTACATAACATGTGCTTGGTCTACCACATATGCCATGCCGACGTTGAGTACCAGGATTTTAAGAACTTCCTCAAGGACAAAAGAGTGAAATTTGTTACTGTAGACTTTAGGAACGACAGGGATGTCCTGGGTCGGATAGGCCTCGTTGTAGGCCAGCCCTTCGATCTCCAGAAGGCAAGCCTGGTGTCCTCCTCTCAGCCTTCAATGCTGACCCTGGCAACAGCCATGATTGATCCTTCGTACGCTAAACTGAAGAAACCTCACCACGAGTTTCATCATGCATGGGAGTCGAAGATATTCGATGAAGATCACATCCTGTACGCAACAATCGATGCCTACCTTTGTTTAAATATCTACAAGGGTTGGATGAAGAAGCAGAGCCCAGTGTCCGGTTCAAGCAAAGAAGTGTCGGCGAAGAGGAAGAGGAAGAGGGATGAGGACAAAGTCGAGGGCGTGGACTCGGACTCCGAGTAGGTGGCAGTGCCGTCGCTCATGCTGGTTCTACTGCAGTGTCAAGCGGACTAGTTGCTTAGTTTATTTTCAAGGGTGTGTTGTGCTGAGGCCCTAGCAGAACTATGTTTATGTTCTTTCTCGTTATTTGAACTCTTTAGTACGTACAGTAGTACTAGTACTATGTCTTACTACTGTTCTTCTTGCAGTTGGTAGTACTGCTCATATCTTCGTGTTCCTACTCTACTTAATACGTTCGTACTAGTAGTATAATTTGGGTCAATCGATTTGTGAAAGAAGTTCGACGGAGCGAAGGAAGAAGACGGCAGAGAAGCTACCCCAGTATCTATATTAGGGTGGCAGGGTGCCCATGATCAATCTTATGAGTGTTGGGTGTGGAATGCAGTTCGCCGGAAAAAAATGGATTGTGCCCGGGGTTAAATGGATGGCGGGGGTGGGGGGAGCATGGCGGTAGCAGGCGATTCAGGGGAGGGCGCGGCGGCAGGCGGTTAGGCGTGTGGCGGGCTGAGAAGAAGCACCGTGCATCAATTTCGGAGGTTGAAGAAACCCTTCTAGCCATCCATGTTGCATCAAACGGCTCACAAGAGTCGTCTGACCCAAATTGCTCCTTCAGATTGCAGGATCCACGTGGCATTCAAGGTCTCGAAGGTAGATTCCGCGTCCGCACCCGGTTTGCGGGCTCGACGCGCGCGCGACCGGCTTCCGCCGCGACAGCCACCATGCGCGCCTCCTCCGCGCGGGCGGATACGACAATGACACGCTAGTTCCTCCTTGTCGCATGCTGGAGCACGCACTCACCCTCCTCTTCGTACACTGTGTGCATAGACGCGGCTCCACCAGCTGCTCGCGTGCTTGGCAGCGTGGCGGCATCACGAGGAGGGACTGCAGATGACGTGAGCGGGCGAGCCTTCGGCTTGGCAACGACACGGCGGTGATGGGCGAGAAATTGTTGGCCGGAGCAGGCGGGCGCCGGCATGCGCAATGGCGGCGGCGGCATATTGATGAGTGTGCGTATGGGAGCTTAGTTTAGTTTTATATAGGGTTGGTCAAACTTAAAAGAAAACCGTACTAGTACACGTAAACATTAGACTTAGGCAGCACTTTTATTAGTTGCCACAGCCATGATATGGAATCCTATGCAAGCGCGTGAACTGTGGCCGCGCGGTCGATCGAACGGTGCGTCACCGTGTCGCGCTCGAAGGACATCCACCGAACCTTTTTTTTGTGTGTGAAAACAATCCCCGAATATTACTCAACTTTTTTTTTCAGGAAAAGTTCTTGACGCTACAATATTTCCATATATTTGAATTTAGCTCTAGTTCGTGTTTATTTGGATTTGGACATTTTAGGTGCGCCCTAGTTTTTTTTAATACTGATTTTGTGTGTGTGACTGAGAGAATGTGTGTATGTGTCCATATGTGTGTTGTGGCGGAAGGGCAATGTGGAGACGGTGTGCGTGTGATAGAGACATAGAGACGTGTGAATGTGCAAATGATCATGCATGAGTGAGACATAGACAGATGCCGATACGTTGTGTATACATGAGAGAACGGTCTTCTATTTTACTTGTGTGTGTGTGTGTGTGTGTGTGTGAGAGAGAGAGAGGAGCATCCGTAACACAACAACCATCTCTCTCGATTCGTCCATCCCTCGCACGATTGCATGTAACACATGCATCAACGCGCACATTTTGACACCCTCACCCGGCCCCTGCCCACCTCAATGCCCGCACATCGCTCTCTATCTCGCACGCACAATCTCTTCGTGAGTACCCTGTTTAGCATGTAGCTTTTCGTCACATACACACACATTTCTCTCCTTAGGTTTGTTTTCTCTCAATATCTGACACACACACACACACACAACGCACACACACCCCTCCCCCGAGCACACAATTCATCCCCATCCAAGGTTATATGGCGACCACTCTCGCTTGTGCTTCTCTGCACCCCAGCATGCACAACACCTCAATCTTCAAAGAGGGCATCGAGGAGATCGAAGACGATGACCACACTGCGCTAGAGAATGCGGGGCCACTTGGAAGCAGGATGATGTGACGACGGCTGACTGACTCCTCCCCCCACCCTCTCTCTCGCACAAAATTACCAATCCCTCTCTCCCCCGCACAAATTTATCAATCCCTCAACCCACGAGATCCTTCCCCTCTCGTCCATGTTTTTCCAGCTCTCTCATCAAACTTGTTGTCTCTTCTGCTTCCACGTGTACAGAACCGGATGCACACGCATCTCACGTATATTACATGTCTCCATCTTTCTCACAGACCTAACTTCTTTCTCTCTCTTTCTCTCTCTATCTCCCTCTCTCTGTTTCGTTAGGTTTGTCCCCTACTCTCTCGTCCACATACATAAAATCTTTCCCGCCCTATCTGCTCCATGTTCGCAAGCTCTCTCTGCACGTTTCATTCACACATTGGGATATGTTCAAAATGTTGCTTTTATAATGGCTGATGTAGAGTTATTGTTGGTTTTGTTACATCCTACAAAGTAATAACTATGAAATGCATTTTGATTGTCATTTGACTGGGATCATGCGAGTTTGAGCATGTTGTGAAGTACTATAGACCTCATATACATATTGGAATTCGACAATGATTGTAACTATTGAATTGTATAGACCATTACATTCGAAGTCAGTAGCCTAATATATTTATTTCACAATTTCAACAAATGATTAATTCACTACATACTAAGAAAATAAATGTGTACACCCTCCGTTTTTATTTAAGTCCGCGTATTAGCATTGGTCAAAGTCAAGTTTTGTAAACTCTCAGAAAGTTTATAACAAAAAATATTAACATATACAATAACAAATAAATACCATTAGATTCATTATAGAATGTACTTTCACATCATAGATATCTATTATGGTAAATGTTTATATTTTTCTATAAACTTGGTCAAACTTTAGGAAGTTTGACTTCGGTCAAACCTAATATGCAGAGTTTACTAGTACTACTCGCTAGTTGCTTAGCCGAATCACCCAACACGCCACACGGGCCGTTCAGTGTCACAAAATTTTGAGGTCGGCGGGAAAATCTCCTGCGACCCTGATTCGAGCAGTGGGAAGTTACCATCATAGCCTTCGGAACAGGCCTAAGGATGACGGTTGGTAGGGGGCTGTTTTCGTAACTTCAGGTTCACCCTACCCAGCCAACCCCACCCCGCACCCAGAGTAGTACACCTGAATACTCCCCATTTTCTATCCCCACCGCAAAATAGACTTCTCCACGGCCCCGCAGCCTTCGTGCTCCTCCCCTTCTACATCGGCGCACTCGTCCACCACAGCACATCTGCCTCATCGACGACCTCGTACGCCGCACTGGAGCCGGTCCACCGTCGTCGTCGTACACGGAGCCTCTTCCCCGGCACCGTCTTACACGGTCTCGGATCTGCTTCCCGAAAGCCGACGCCAAGCGCAAAAGCACCACCGGCGTCGACAATGAACTGACTCCCGTTGCCGACCATGACTCACAAAGGCCGCCGCGACCATCGTTTTCCTCCTCGATTGGTAATGTGTGTATTGAATCACTTAGCAGTACATGTGCAGTTCCAATTTTGTTCATACCTACCCTTCAAATTTCCTGGGTGCTATTGTTCCCGTAAAAGTAATTGGTTATAGCCTCCATTTTTCTTGCCATGTTGAGATTTTAAAACCACGAGTGCGAACATGCAGAGGAGCAATGAAGACGAAACATGGGATATTGGGGACATCTTCAAGGAGCGTGGCAAGTTAAAGAGGAGCTGCACGGAACCTGTAAAATGAGCTTTGGTAAGTAACACCCTTTCAATTACTTTCGTTTAGCCTCGTCTTCTTCGATGTGTATATGTTGTAGTTTCTGTTTCTCTTAAGCCTCATGTTCTTCAACGTGTCATAAGAAGAGTCTTAATCGTCCTAATGCTTTCGTTTTTAGCTTGATCTAGGAAGTGGGTGTTCTCACCTCGTAGTCTGTTTTTATATTTTTTCCTTTTGAATTCACTTCTCACAGTTCTGTTTATCTGGCTTCTACTAAATGGATCTGGGTTGCTCTGAGTATTGATCTAAAAAAGAAGTAACTTCATGTCAGGATGCAGTTCCTGCGAGGAGGGAAGTATGGTCAACCTCGAGATCATGTTTCCAGAATGAGGCTGGATTACACACAAGGTGCTAGTTCCCTAATGATGCTGGATTAGACACAAGGTGCAAATTCCCAGATGATGCTGGATTACACACAAGCCAGGTGGAGTCATCAGCTGTTCGTGTCCTCGTGGCTTTAGTAAAGGCTGAAAGAAAGCGTGCAGTAGCCCTTTAGAATGTAGCTAAGTTCCTGAAGAAGCGAAAAGAGCAATCAGATGCTCTCTTCACCCATGCCAAAGAAGAGATGGAAGAAGCCAGAAATAAGCTAGCAGAGGCAGAGCAGGCTAGGCATCTCCTGCTATCTAAAACTGTTGTCAATACAAAATTTCCTTCATAGTAGCTAGGTTCAAATGTTTATCCAGTCAGCATGCCTGTTGTGATATCCGTGCATGTACTGATGTGGCACAAAATATTTTTTTGGTCATGTAATAACAACAGTTACTTTCCAAACAATAACAGACGAAGCAATGGACATGGTATAGTTCACACGCAAGCCCGACATTCCAAGTTCAACTTCCACATCAAACTCATGTTCACAGATATCTCCACATTCATACATAATGTCCACAACCATGATTCACTTCAAAGTCAAAAAAAATTAAGGAGAGTTATGAATAAAGAAAAACCTCTAGTTCCTGCTACCAGTGCAAGCACAACAAGTCAAAACCATGCGTAATTAATTATATTTTGGTCATTTTTTGTGTTCTAAAATGCCGGCCGGCTCGCGGAAGGACGTGTTGCCGGCACACGCGCGGATTCAATGAAGGCAGGCGGGGCAGTCTGAAGCCGGTTGCATGCGGCGAGGAGGCGTGTTCAGCAGGGCCTGCGGCGAGTGGGGCCCTCCTGGCCGGCGTGCCGGTTCAATGCCTGCGCTATGAGAGGTCGCGTCCGTGTCAGAGCAATCACGTCCTCCAGTCCTTTTTTGTTTGCGTATAACAAAATGTCGTTTTCCATTCACATTTTACAAGTAAAATCCATGGACAAACTTTGACCCACAATACGATGGGGACTAGTAAACCAGAACGGAGGTAGTAGTTTTTTTAATCAAGAAGGGTTTCCCCCTTCCAATTTTCATTACTGAAAACCAACATCTAAATCTAAACCATAGTATTTACCCTAGAACTACCAGGTTCAACATCTCGCAACATAAACCCATACAACCATACGCCAAGGAGGTACGTAGTACTATGAATTCCATTTTCGCCCCATACCAATCGTTCGAAAAACTACTTAGTACTTATAACACGCCATTGAAAATCGGAACTCTTAACCCTGCTAAAAAACTGATATTTTAAACATGGCTACTCGATCTGTGGTAACTGGCGAGCCACCGCTGTCGGGTGGTAGGTGCGACATATGCCAACGGGTGGCTTATCATTGTGGGAGCCAGTAAGACATCGCCGGTGCCTGGAAATGGGATAAGGCGAAGACATGCACGCCGGCGGATCTTACCCAGGTTCGGGGCTCTCCGTGGAGATAACACCCCTAGTCCTGCTCTGCGGGGTCTCCGCATGATTAGTAGATCAACACGAGTAGCTACAAGTGGTCCTTGAGCTGTTTGGCTAGAGGAAGAAGAAGGGCAAGGCTAGCTCTCCTTTTCTCTCTATGTGGTGTGTAAAACTCTATGAGATCAACCCTTTGCATGGGTGTCCTGGGGGATTTATATAGGCCTACCCCCCAGGGGTACAATGGTAATCTGGCTGGGTGCGGGTCCCAGCCGTCAGTGTCTGTGCTCGCCGGCTTCTCCGCCGGCCATTGGGGCCCGCCGACTGGTGGGTCCCGCCGGCTGCCGGCCTCTTGACCGACAGGCCCCCTGGGGGCCTTGTCGGCGGCTGGTTACTGTTGCCTCGCCCCTGATGACGAGAGCTTTATCGAGGTAAGCGTGTCTATAGTGCCGCCGCCTTGCGGGCTCTCACTGTAGCCTCATCTCGTCTTGTCTCCTTAATGAAGCACATGTTTCGAGGGAGGGAGGTAGCCGGCTATTGGGAGCCGGCTACGCCCGAGGCCGACTAGGGGAGGCCGGGCCGCTTTCGAGCGTCTCTCTGGCTAAAGGGGCCCGCCGCCCGCGGGTCGTACTGGCGCCGGTTGTGGGTGACGTCGAGGTCAACATGGCTACAGTGCCGCGCCGGACGGGGGATGGCTGTCCCGTACGGCGCCCTGTGGCCACGCATGTTCCGGGATTCGAGAGTAGTGGGCCGTGCGGCCACGCCCCGTCTTATCACCGTTATGTGGGTGCAGTCTTGGCCGGCTTCTAGGAGTCGGCCTTCTTAGGGCCGGCTTCCTGGAGTCGGCCATCTTGTAGCTTTCTTCGGGAAGGTTTTTGAGGCCGGGTCGCCTTCTGGTAGTCGGCCTTGGGGATAGGCGGCCCCATGCTCTGGATGCTTGAAGGCTCGATCGTCCTGATAATTTTTTAGAAGAGTCAGGGGGAGTCGGTTAGGCTACCCGTGGCCATTTACTCCGACAGTAGTCCCCGAAGCTGGTTGGGCTTCGAGGCTGAGAGGAGGTCGAGAAGCTCGGTCAGCTTCTTATCTTGACGAGCCAGCAGCGGGGAGCCGGCTTCGGTTGGGCGCGCCATCTTGGCGAAACTTCTGAAGTCTGAAGGCGGGAGTCAGTTGGTGCGCGCGCCGGGCTGCGCGCCGGCCGCTCGCCGCCTGCGAACCATGTGGCATCCTCCGGCTGAGAAAAGCCTGCCAACCCACGCGCGCGACAGGACGTCGCCGCAGGCCGGGGGCCCACCACTCCTATGCCTAGGCCCAGGCACGGATTCTCTGTGGCCCAGAGCGGGCCGCAAGCCTTCCGGCGGCAGTTTCTGCACGTCGTTAGGGTGCAATTTTCACGGGATGTGGGGGAGTGGGCGCAGTTAATCCCACGTTCCCCCCCACGCCTCGCCTCCTCGGCTTCGCCGCACGAGGCTATAAGTAGGGGGAGGAGGGGAAGCGGCAGACGCTCGCACGCTCCTCCTCTCTCCGCCATCTTCTTCCTCCCTCTTTCCATTGTAGCAGCATCTTGCCGCCGCGCCGTCCCACCAATCTTCACACCACCCCGCAGCTTCGCCGCCGCGGGGCCGTGCTTTCTCCGCCGCCGCACCCTTTCTCGCCAGCTTCTCGCCATCATGCAGTACGACGGGGACTGGGACGGCTCCAACGTCCATATGGACCACATCGACTTCCTCCGCAAGATGCGGCGGTTGCCCGGCAAAGATCAGGTGTGGGTCTGTCTCGCGCCGGAGAAGGAGATCACGCCGGTGCCGGAGGAAGGCGAGCGGGTAATCTTTCGCTCGCACTTCCTGCGCGGCCTCGGTCTGCCCGCGAGTGCCTTCTTCCGCTCCTTCCTCGAGTTCTATCAACTCCAGCCACACCACCTCTCTCCAAACACGGTGGTGCTGCTGTCCGCCTTCGTCACTCTGTGCGAGGGCTTTCTTGGCGTTCTCCCCACCCTCGAGCTCTGGGGGGAATTCTTCCAAACCAAGCTCGGCACCCGCATGCAGGGCGTGCCGGCTCAGAGTGGCGCCTTCATCGCGATGCGGAGGCCGGCAGCCGACAACTCCTTCCCCGTCATCACGCTGATCCAGTCGGTGAAGCGCTGGCAGAAGTCATACTTCTACGTGAAGAACGTTGCCCCGCAAGGCGACTACGTCAACTTGCCGGCTTACTTAGCCGGCCCGCCGGCTGGGAGGCAGCCCCAGTGGTCCTATCGGGCCGTGACGCTGTCGTCGGCTGGAGCCGCGGCCATCGCCCGACTCCGGGTAATGATCCAGTCGGAGGGCCTGACTGGGTCCGACCTACTGGCCGCCTTCGTCACGCGCCGGGTGCTCCCGCTTCAAAGCCGCCGTCATCTGATCTGTCAGATGAGTGGCCAACTCGATCTGAGTCGTATGTGCACCAAGGAGATGCCTCATGACGAGGTGGCTCACATGGTGAATTATCTTGCGAACTGCAAGCTCTCCGCAGAGTGGCGGTTTGGCAAGGAGCCGTACTCCCGTGCACATCCCCCACCTATGGTATGCTTTCTTTATCCTTTCTTCTCTTAGTTTTGTCGCCAAGTTTTTCTTGGCCGACTCGGACCAGTCGGCACGTCTTGGCAGAGCCCTCTCCTTCGACCTGCGGCTGGGTCAGGGGCGGATCGCCGATTTCTCCCCGACCGGGCGGAACATGACTTGGAGGACCACGACTTGGGGGCGGCCGCCATGGACGACAACACCGAGGCGGGAGGCGGCGAAGCAGGCGGCTCCGGGCTTCGAGCCAGCTTCGACGACTGGTCGGACGACGACGAGGCGGAAATCGTCCCACGCCGCCAGCCGGCATCCGACCATGGCGCTGGTTCCTCCGCCGCGCCGCTTGCTCGGGGCGGCGCGCAGAAGCGCCGGGCCGCGTCGGGCTTGTTCGATAGTCGGCCGAAGAAGCCCAAGGGCGGGGCGGCGGCGACCAGATGGGATGAGGCGGCCGCGAAGGCGGCCTGCTTCCGCAAGGTGGTGAAGCAGTCGCAGGCGGTTTCGGCGTAAGTGTAGATTCTTTTGCATATTCTTTCTTCTATTGTTGCTGATTTCGGAATCCTTGTCTTGCCTCAAAAATCAGGGCTCCGCTTTCTCTTGAGCGGGTTGCTGCCGCCTCCGTGGTTGGATCACCGGGAGGATCCGGGAGCACCCGCCGTGTGGACCCCCGCGTGGAGCTTCAAGCGGAGACGGAGTGAAATGCGCGGGAGGCGTGGGAGGAGCGGGAGGCGGAAGAGCTGAGGGCGGCTGCCGCCAAGGTGGCGCAGGAGGATGCAGAGGAGTCGGCGAAGGTGCGGGCCGACGCGGCGGCTAAGGCCCAGGCAGAGGCTGCAGCTGCAGCGGCAGCGGAGGGGGCCTTGCTTGTCACCCCCCTACATGTTGCGGCTCCCGAGATCCCGGAGCCCCCGCCGAAGGAAGCCGGCGGTGACCTGCCGGGGTTGGAGAGGGAGGACGACGTCGTCCAGGAGAGGGAGGCGGCACCGCCCTCGCCGACTGGGGCGGCCCAAGGTAGCCGGCCTAACGCGCTGCCTGCACAATCGGCTGGGGGCGAGCCGGCTGCGAAGACGGACCTGGTGGTCCAGTCGCCATCGTGCCAGCGTGCGGGGAGGTCAACTTCGGCTCCGGACCCGAAAAAGGCCGCAGGCTCCAGCTCGTCGGCCCAGGACGTGGAGACGGCCAGCGCCAGCTCGGGGTGGACGCCGGGTGGTGGGACGGCCGTGGTGAATGTGGCGGCACAAGAAGTCCAGAACCGGCTTCAGTCCCAGGCCGCAGTGCTGAGGCAATATAATGACGAGTTCCTCGCGACACAGGCGGCCATTCGGGTAAGTTTTCCCGTTTTTTGCTTCTTGATCTTGGTTTCTTCCGTGGGGGCGCGTCAGCGCACCCACTGGGTGTAGTCCCCGAGTTCCGAGTCGGCTGCTGAGCAGGCGGCTTGGAACTTCTTAGTAGGCTTTGTTTGCTATCTTGTTCTCATTCGCTTCTCTGTCCGACTTGTAGGACTACCACAACCTCCGTGCGGCTGCCTTCAACTACCAGGCTCGGGAGCTGACCCAGAAGACTGCTGATCTAGCTGTGAGCCAGGGTAAGTGCTTCATCTTTTATCTCACGTGGGGGCGCGTCAGCGCACCCACTGGGTGTAGTCCCCTAGATTCGGGCCGACTGCTGAGCAGCCGGGTCGGATCTTTCTTGATGACTTCTTTCTTATTGCTCTTTTCTTCTCTGCCATATTTGCAGCGGCCAACGCCAAACTGAGGGAGCAGCTGGGTGGGACCCAGGCCGCCTTTCGTGCTAAGGAAGCTGAGTTCGACGCCTTGGCCCAGGAGCGTGACCGCCTGGTCAAGAAGCTGGCTGACCAGGAGGAGAACCACAAGGCGGCCCTGAAGGCGGTGCAGGATAGCGAGGCCGCCCTCCAAGCCGAATATGAGACCGAGGCGGCGAGCTGGGCCGAGGCGAGGCAGTCGTTGATCAACGGCTACAGCCAGATCAAAGACTTGGTTGACGGTAGGCCGCCCTCTTCTTCATTCCTTGCTTGCTGCTTGCTATTTGGTTTACTCTCTAACTTGGTATTTTTCCCTTCTTTCTCTTTCTTTCTTGTGCAGAGTACTTCCCTGGCAACTCTACTGCTGCCAACCAGGTCATCGAGGCCCACCGCGAGGCGCAAAGGCAGGCTGGCGCCAAGATCGCGCCGAATGCTCGCCGGTCGCTTGAGGAACAGCTCCTGGCGATTCAAGCCCGCCTCCAGCCAGCTCACCGCATGCTCCGCCGGCTTCAGCGTGTTGGGGCACAGGTGCTGGCCGCTCTCTGGCACGGCGAGGTGATTCCCCGCACCCCCAGTCGGACAGCCGACTGGCTGGAGGTAGCGGCCGGCCGCCTCGAGGCCTGGAAGGCTTCTGCAGCTCGGTCAGGCGCCAGGCGGGCGGTGGAGTTCGTCAAGGCCTGGTATCCTGAACTAAGTTTGGACCAGCTGGCCACCTGGCGGCAGGAGGCCGACACAGAGCTGGAGCCGGTGCGGCCGGCTATCATCCAGCATGCCTCGGCGATCGCTGACTACACCGACACCAGCGCCTTTGCTCCTGAGGTGGATGACAACGGCGTTACCCAGCCGGAGGAGTGGTTCGGGCTGAACCCAGCAGATGGCGAGGACTCGGCGGAGGAGATCGACTCCAGCGACGAGTGCGAGGAGGAGGAGGAGGGTGAAGACGCCGTGCCAGATGGTGGAGTAGCCGGCCAGCCTCAGCTTGACCGTGCCTCTAGCAACAAGGCGCGTGCGAGCGCACCGCCTGCAACCAGCGATGATCAAGCCGAGACTCGCCAGCCGGCCACTCCTCCAGCCGGTGCTGCCGTCTCCACCGACCAGCCCGGCTCCCCTGCTGCGCCCTTAGTCTAATCTGCCGCCTTTACTTTCCTGTTTGATTACTCTTTGAACAATATTTTGTTAAGTTTGTGCAGTTCCACACACTGGGGGTGTATTCAAACTATATTGACTGCCGGCCTGTTGAAGGCCTTATGTGTAAATATAATCATGCATGTGTTTGGCTTTCCACTGTTCTTGCTTTTCATCCTTTGGTTGTTTCCTTTGCCGCCCTCCCTTGGTTGCCGCCTTCCCAGCCGGACAGCTGCTCTGCAGTCTGTGGCTGGAGAAGTGCTTGGCCGGTTGGGAGGGCAAATACTCTAGCTTTCTTGGATTGTAGCGAAGTGGCTGGGAAGCCGGCCAACCGGCTGTTTTGACAGCCGGTAGGCGTGGTGGGAGGCAGGCTTGTGTTATATAAGTTCATTAGTCCTTAGCCTTTTTCGTGTGGGCATCCTTTCCTGCCTTTGGTTCTTGCCAGTCGGACAGTCGGTTCTTCGAGCTGCGACTTACGACAAGAGAGGGCTCGGGTGCTGGCACACTACTTGTCTGACTTCAGGTAGAACTTTTAATATAACTCAAGGCGGCCAGTCCCCGGGCCGACTAGTCGAACCCGGTGCCAGATAGAGAATCAAATGTAATAGTACGTTCATGGGTATGACACTCGTCATTCATAGATAAAGGAGGACAGTCCCCGAGTGTGCCTCGGGGGGCCCGTTGTCTTGTACTTAATACAAAAAAGGTAGCATGATACATACTGCTTTTAACTGTAAAATCTTCTCAGGAGATTGTCATTCCATGGTCGTTCCGACTCCTTGCCGGAATCATCCCTCTTGCGTGCTCTTGGCTTTTGTGCGTCGATCAGGTAGTAGGAGTCATTGCCTAGGGCCTTGCTGATGACGAAAGGGCCTTCCCAAGGGGCCGAGAGCTTGTGCTGGTCGGCTGTTCGCTGGATCAGCCGGAGCACAAGATCGCCCTCTTGGAAGGATCTTGGCTTGACCCTCCGGTTGTGTTAACGGCGCAAACCCTGCTGGTAGATGGCAGAACGGCTGAGTGCTAACAGCTGGCCTTCTTCCAGCAGGTCGACACCGTCTTCTCGCGCTTCCTTGGCCTCCGCCTCTGTGTACATGGTGACCCGAGGCGAGTCGAACTCGATGTCAGTTGGGATGACAGCCTCGGCACCATATACAAGGAAGAAAGGAGTGAAGCCGGTTGACTTGTTCGGGGTAGTACGCAGACTCCAGAGGACAGCCGGCAGCTCATCGAGCCAGCAGCCGGCTGAACGCTCTAGTGGTACGACCAGTCGGGGCTTGATGCCGGAGAGGATGAGGCCGTTTGCTCGCTCGACCTGGCCGTTTGACTACGGGTGGGCAACGGACGCTAAGTCCAGTCGGATGCCCTGCGTCGCGCAGAAACGTGCCAGTGCTCCCTTGGCAAAATTCGTGCCGTTGTCGGTGATGATGCTGTGTGGTACACCATACCGAGTAGTGATGTCTGCGATGAATGTCACGGCAGTCGGCCCGTTCAGCTTCTTGATTGGCTTCGCTTCGATCCACTTGGTGAATTTGTCCATGGCGACAAGCAGATGTGTCATGCCGCCGCGGGCTGTCTTGAATGGGCCCACCATGTCCAGCCCCCAAATGGCAAAGGGCTAGGTGAGGGGGATGGTCTTGAGTGCAGAAGCTGGCAGGTGTTGCTTGGAGCTGGAGACTTGGCATCCTTTGCAGCATTTGACTAATTCCTTGGCATCTTCCAAAGCAGTCGGCCAGAAGAAACCATGGCGGAAAGCTTTGGCGACAAGTGATCTTGAGGCCGCGTGGTGGCCGCATTCGCCTTGGTGGATATCCTCGAGGATTGCTATGCCCTTCTCTGGCTCGACGCAGCGCTGGAAGACTCGAGTGACGCTACGCTTAACGAGTTCTCTGTTTATTATTGCGTATGCGCCGGCTCGGCGTTGCACTAGTCTTGCCGAGATCTCATCAGTCGGCAGCTCTATGTTTGCTAGGAAGTTGAGGATGGGCTGGGCCCATGATGGAGCTGTGACTTCTTCTGTTGTCAGTACGGCCACTGTGACCCGGGTGGGTGAGTTGGGTGGTGGAGGGTTGGAGTCGGCCACCGCCTGTTGTGTCGCTGCAGTTCCCGGGCTGACTGCTGCAGTCCCCGGGCCGGGTTCTGAAGTCCCCGAGCCGGGTGCGACTACGGCAGTCCCCGGGCCGCTTGTCGAAGTCCCTGAGCCGCCTGCTGGGTTCCCCCAGTTGGATCCGACTGCATCAGGGGCAGGCGGTACGAAGATAGAGTCCGATTCTGGAGACGGCTTGATAAACGGTTTGAGGAGGCGCTGGAGAGAGACACCGGTTGGTATAGTTTGTCGGGTGGAGCCAATCCGTGCCAGGGCATCTGCTTGCTCGTTGTCGGCCCGTGGCATGTGGAGGAACTCGCACCCTTCAAAGTATCCGCTGATTTGTTGGACGAAGAATCGATAGCTCGCCATGTTTGCGTCCTTGGCGTCCCAGTCGCCAGATGACTGCTGGACCACCAAATCCGAGTCGCCATAACACAGGATCCGGCGTATGCCGAGCTCTTTGGCTAGCCGGAGCCCGTGTATGAGCGCCTCGTACTCAGCCACATTGTTGGAGGCGGCAAAATGGATTTGCAATGTGTATCTGAGCTTGTCGCCCTTGGGAGAGGTGAGGACGATGCCGGCTCCCAAGACGGTGCGCATCTTGGACCCGTCGAAGTGCATCCGCCAATGAGTGGAGTCGGGAGCCGGCAGTAGGTACTGGGTTTCGGCCCAGTCGACAAGGAAGTCGGCTAATGCTTGGGACTTGATGGCGGTGTGGGGCTGGTAGAAGATTGTGTAAGGAGCCAGCGCAATGGCCCACTTAGCCACCCGGCCGGATGCATCCCGGCTGCCTATGATCTCGGCAAGCGGGGCGGTGCATACGACCGTGATGGGATGCTCTTGAAAGTAGGGCTTCAGCTTCTTGGCGGCGAAGTACACTCCATAGCACATCTTCTGGTAATGCGGGTAGTTTTGCTTCAAGGTGGACAGTACTTCGCTTAAATAATATACCGGCCTCTGAACTAACTGAGCTCGGCCTTCTTCTGGGCGCTGGACCACGATGACTGTACTGACCACTCGGCTAGTCGCAGCAATGTAGAGGAGCATGGGCTCCTTCTCAGTCGGCGCTGCCAGGACAGGTGGAGTGGTCAGCATCTTCTTCAACTCGTGGAAGGCTTGGTCTGCTTGGTCGTTCCACTCGAAGTGGGTGGATTTCTTCATGAGTCGGTACAGGGGGAGAGCCTTCTCCCCTAGCCGGCTGATAAAGCGGTTTAGGGAGGCCAGGCACCCGATAAACTTCTGAACGTCTCGCAACTTGGTAGGAATCTCCATTCTCTCAATGGCCTTGATTTTCACTGGGTTGCACTCAATGCCGCGTTCAGAGACCAAAAAGCCTAGAAGCTGGCCGGCTGGTACTCCGAACACGCATTTCTCGGGGTTGAGCTTGATCTGGAATAGGCGCAAGTTGGCAAATGTTTCTCTGAGGTTCCAGCAGGGTGCCGCGCTTCTCCGTCTTCACCACAATATCGTCTACATAGACGTGGGCATTTCTGCCGAGTTGCTTGAGGAGGCATTTCTGCATGCAACGCTGAAAAGTGGCACCGGCATTCCTCAAGCCGAATGTCATAGTCAGGTAGCAGAAAGCTCCGAATGGTGTGATGAAGGCGGTCTTCAGGCGGTCGGCTGGGTCCAACTTGATCTGGTGGTATCCCGAGTAAGCATCCAAGAAACTCAACAGCTCGCATCCGGCTGTGGAGTCTATCACTTGATCAGTCCGTGGTAGGGCAAACGGATCTTTGGGGCAGGCTTTGTTGAGGCTGGTGTAATCTATACACATACGCCATTTGTTGTTCTTCTTCAACACCAAGACCGGGTTGGCAAGCCACTCTGGAAAAAACACCTCCATAATGAAGCCGGCGGCCAAGAGTTGGGCTATCTCTTCTCCTCGATCCTTCTTTTCTCCTCCGACAGTCGGCGGAGAAACTGCTTGACTGGTTTCGCGTCCGCTCGGACGTGTAGCTTGTGCTCGGTGAAATCCTTCGGAACACCCGGCATGTCCTTTGGGGACCATGCAAAGATGTCCCGATTCTCACGGAGGAAGTCGACGAGCTCGCCTTCCTATTTACTGTCTAGGTTTGCACCAATGACAGCAAACCTCTCCGGGTTCTCCGGGTCCAGAGGTATCTTCTTTGTCTCCTTGGCCGGCTGGAAGGAGCCCTGAGCATCATATTCCTTGGGGTTGGGGGACAGGGCCGGCTGCTTGCCGGCCATGGCCACGACTCGATCCAGCATCTTCTTCTCTTCAGCAACCACGAGGGACTCGGCCAGTCGGCTGCAGGCTGCAGCGCACTCGATGGACTTCTTGTAGTCTCCGGCTATAGTGATGATCCCCTTTGAACTCGGCATCTTCATCTTGAGGTAGGCGTAGTGGGGCACAACCATGAACTTGGCCAGGGCAGGTCGGCCAAGCAAGGCGTGGTAAGGGCTCTCTAGATCCACTACTTCAAACCAGATCGCTTCTCGGCGAAAGTGATCCTTGTCTCCGAAGAGAACATCCATCTTGATCTTGCCGATTGGGGAACAGGACAGGCCGGGTACGATGCCATGGAACACAGTCCGGTTTGGCATGAGCTGCTTTGCCTTGAGGTTCAGCTTCTCCATGGTGTCGCGGTACAGTATATTGATGCTGCTTCCACCATCGATCAGCACGCGGGAGAAACGGGCAGCTCGCCTTTCCGTCGCGAGGGTGACGTCCAACGCGAATGCATAGGAGCCAGGAGACGGCATCACCTCTGGGTGATCGGCCCGGCTCCAGCTGATAGGCCTTTCGGACCAATGCATGAACTCGGGATTGCTGGAGGCGACCGCGTTGACTTCTTGGTGGTGTCAGCGCCGACTGCGCTTGTCTTCAATCTGGCTCGTGAAGACGACGTAGGCGGCGTGCTCATCTGGGAACACATCCTGAATGGCTCCGACTGCTGGTCGAACAGCCGGCTGCTGAGGGGCTGGAGGCGGCGGGCCGGGAGGCGGAGGCGGCACCAGCCCCTCGCCCTTGGAGATCCGCGTGAGCCAATGGCACTTCCGGGTCGTGTGGTTGGACGGCTTCGCGCCGCTGTGGAACTTGCAGGGGGCATTGAGAGTTTGCTCGTAGGAGAAGGCCGGCTGCCAAGCCACCCTGCCGCCCTTCTTCTTGGGAGCGGGCTGCTCTTCGGGCTGCTCGTCTTCGATGGTGGCCACCTGCCGACTGGTGGAAGGCGGCATAGGGGCCTTGCGCTTGTGGTCGTTCTGGTAGGGGCGTCGGTTGGAGTCACCAGCCGGCGTCTTGGGAGCCGAGCGAGCACCTTTCCAGAGGCGTCCACTCGGAGCTCGGTCTTCATCGAGGAGTCGGCCATGGCGTACTTGTCTGCTATGACCAGCAGCTCGTCGAGGGTAGCCGGCTCGTCGCAGAGGAGTCGGTGCTTGAGGAGGGTGCCCTCTCGGCACCCGGCGGTGAAGTATTCTATGGCTTGAACCTCGTGCACCCCCTCGCAGGAGTTGCGGAGCTCGGCCCAACGCGTGAGGTAGTCGCGAGTCAATTCGCTGGGCCCTTGGACGCATAAGGAGAGCTGGCGGGGCTTGGGAGGCCGCTTGTATGTGCTGGTGAAGTTGCGTACAAAGACTTCCGTGAAGTCTAGCCAGCTGTTGACGCTGTAGGGCTTGAGGCTGTTCAGCCAGGTGCGTGACGTGCCTTAAAGCATGAGAGGGACGTACTTCACGGCAACGCGCCTGTTGCCATTTGCTATGCTGACTGCGATAGAGTAGTCGATCAACCAATCTTCCAGCTTCACGGAGCCGTTGTATTTTGGCGTGTCTCTGGGGAGTGAGAACGCTTTGGGGAAGGGCTCGTCGTGGATGCGGGGGCCAAAGCAAGGCGGGCCGACATCATCTTCTTCTTCTAGCGCCAGGGATCGCGCTAGGCGGTCGATACGGTGGCGGGCATCATTTTCACCGACTCCTTTGCGGTCGCCTAGTCGGCCACCGAGAGTCGGATCCGTGACAGGCGGCGGGGTGGGATATCTCTCCCCACGAGGCGGGGGGGGGAGGCGGATTGCCTTGTCGTACCACCGCTCGGGGGCGGCCATATGCGTCGCACTCGATGGTGACCCGAGTCCGGCTGCGGCTAGAAGCCGGCTCCTTGTCTTTCCTTGCGCGGGCGCCGCTTGCAGTCGGCGTCCGGGATGTCGCAGCATGCTCTCGGCGCGGGGGAAGACTCTCAGCGCGGGCGCCAGCTTCATGCCGTTCTGCGTCCGCGTCGAACAGCTGCGGGATGCATCTAGTCATGTAGGGGAGCTCATCAGCCCCTAGCCCGTTCAGCTCTTCTGCGACCGCCTGAGCGGCACGCAGGTTCTCGAGTGGCGTGGCGTACACTGGGCGGTCTGCTCCCAGCATGCTGCCAATGGCCGCGCCGCGCTTCTTGACGAGGCCGGCTCGGCTCGGCCCGCCAGGAGGCGGCGTACCAAAGGCGGCGCGGTCAACTTCGCGCTGGTGAGCCTCAGTGAGGCGTCTCATGGATGCTATCTTCTGGCCCTCCGCGATGAGGGCGAGGCGGCGTGCCTCCAGAGTCTCGGCGTCGGCGTCGGCCGGGATGGGGACGGACAAGTCTTGCAGCACCGCTTGTAGGGCGTCGTGGGCGTTCTCGCCCGAGAAGGTGCCGTGGCTGATGACCAGCACCTCAGTGACAGGGCTGCTGCCACTGTCGGCACGAGGGAGAGGGTCGTCGATGATCACCACGTCGGTGGGGAAGGCGTCAAGCGATGCTGTGTCGGAGTCGACAAGCATCGGGTCGGTGGAGCCGACCAACTCCAAGTCCACAGCAAGCTCGCTGGAGACATGAAGCTGGTCGAGGAGGCTGACGAGGCGGCTCTCGGGGTAGTCTGTGCCCGCGTCGGAGATGCGAGTCTCGCCAAGGAGGTCGGCGAGGCAGCTCGCCGCGTAGGCGTCGTCGACGCCTTGCTGCGCATCAGGGCAAGCGCCATCAGGCGTAGCAGGCTGGCTACGCTCGCGGGGAAGGAAAAGGGTTCCCGTCCAGAATAGGTCTCCGGACGACGGGCACCTGGCCCCATGGTGGGCGCCAAATGTCGGGTGGTAGGTGCGACATATGCCAACGGGTGGCTTATCATTGTGGGAGCCAGTAAGACATCGCCGGTGCCTGGAAACGGGATAAGGCGAAGACATGCACGCCGGCGGATCTTACCCAGGTTCGGGGCTCTCTGTGGAGATAACACCCCTAGTCCTGCTCTGCGGGGTCTCCGCATGATCACTAGATCAACACGAGTAGCTACAAGTGCTCCTTGAGCTGTTTGGCTAGAGGAAGAAGAAGGGCAAGGCTAGCTCTCCTTTTCTCTCTATGTGGTGTGTAAAACTCTGTGAGATCAACCCTTTGCATGGGTGTCCCAGGGGATTTATATAGGCCTACCCCCTAGGGGTATAATGGTAATCCGGCTGGGCGCGGGTCCCAGCCGTCAGTGTCTGTGCTCGCCGGCTTCTCCGCCGGCCATTGGGGCCCACCGGCTGCCGGCCTCTTGGCCGACAGGCCGGCCCCACCGCCTGGGGGCCTTGTCGGCGGCTGGTTACTATTGCCTCGCCCTTGACGACGAGGGATTTGTCGAGGTAAGCGTGGCTACAGTGCCGCCGCCTTGTGGGCTCTCACTGTAGCCTCACCTCGTCTTGTCTCCTTAATGATGCACATGTTTCAAGGAAGGGAGGTAGCCGGCTATTGGGTGCCGGCTACGCCCCAGGCCGACTAGGGGAGGCCGGGCTGCCTTTGAGCGTCTCTCTGGCTAAAGGGGCCCGCCGCCCGCGGGTCGTACTGGTGCCTGTCGTGGGTGACGTCGAGGTCAACATGGCTACAGTGTCGCGCCGGACGGGGGATGGCTGTCCCGTACGGCGCCCTGTGGCCACGCATGTTCCGGGATTCGAGGGTAGTGGGCAGTACTGCGGCCACGCCCCGTCTTATCACCGTTATGTGGGTGCAGTCTTGGTGGGTGCAGTCTTGGCCGGCTTCTGGGAGTCGGCCTTCTTAGGGCCGGCTTCCTGGAGTCGGCCATCTTGTAGCTTTCTTCGGGAAAGTTTTTGAGGCCGGGTCGCCTTCTGGTAGTCGGCCTTGGGGATAGCCGGCCAGAGGAAGGCGGCCCCATGCTCTGGATGCTTGAAGGCTTGATCGGCCTGATAATTTTTTAGAAGAGCCAGGGGGAGTCGGTTAGGCTACCGTGGCCATTTACTCCGACAGCCGCCTCCAAGTCGTTCACCTGTGGTCCCGACCATCAACTCCTACAGATCAAATTATCACGCGAGCTGACTATTCCTACAAAGGTACGCTCCACCACATACCCGGTACCCGCGAATGCAGCAATCGTGCACCTAGGGTTTTAGGGTTTATTTAATAATGTTGCCTTTACATAACACTCATGTCTGCGAGACAGTGAGAGACCGACTGCGTGCGTGCGCCTCTTCTCTTCGTATATGTACTCCACCGTTTGTCTGGTGTCCAAAAAATTATAATAACTACTAGCAATGTGCCAATGCATTGCCACACGATCAGAGTAGATTAATACATATTCACCGATTTGATAGAACAAAAAGTCTACTTTTGAAATATGTATATCACTAAAAAAATGTTATGTTTCACTCAAAATATATTCCTTTGGCGGTTTTGATGAGATAAGGGAGGAATGGATTTGGTTTCAAGATTCGAGAAGTAGTATATGTCTAATTTCTACTCTTACTAGCAAGATGCCCGTGCGTTGGACGAAACATCAAGATCTTGTGGGAGAAAAGGATGAACGAGGGAAGGCCTTATCTGCAAATGTGGAGAGGAGTGCGGGTAAATTGCCATAGTTTCGTTCCTATCCGTCAGATATAAATCGGATGGCCTATATTGCAGGATGGCAGGCCCACCATCATCACCAACTCTGTTTTTTTGTCCCTACTCTGATAAAAAGCATAGTCGATGATGATCGTGTGCCTGCCATCCTGCAATATAGGCCGTCCGATCTATATCTGACGGATAGGAAGGAAACTATGGCAATATTGCAAAAAGATACCCACACCCCTCTTCACACTTGCAAATAAGGCCTTCCCTTCTTCATCCTTTTCTCCCACAAGATAAACTACTCATACAAATGCATCTTCATGTTTCGTGCAACGCATGGGCATCTTGCTAGTTGTTGCAAAAAGCCCATGTGTGTGTGAGAGAGAGGGAGAGAGTAGGAGGACGGAATGCATGTGTGACAAAGACACAAAGAGTGTGTGTGCGAGAGGTATCAGCTTAAAATGAGGCGATAGTGTGTGTGTGCATGATCGAGCGGGCGTGTCTCAAGAAGGGAAGAAAAAACTACATAGATACAAGGAGCGGGAGAGAGACATGTATGCGATAGTGGAAGCACGAGTGTGCGGGTGTATAAAACTATCTAGAGGCTAGTCGATAAATGTTTGTGAGAGAAATACGAGTCGGGGGTGCGAAAGCGAGAGTTTTGTGTGTGAGAGAGAGAGACGGTAGTCGGGAAGGGGAGTGCAAGCAGGAGTTGTGTGTGTGTGTGAGAGAGAGGGGGCGGGGAGTTTGTCTGATCGGTAAACAAATGAATAATGTCAGTCTGGGATGGAGACGAAAAGGAGACCGCAACAAATGTTGTGTCTACAGGAGAGAGGGAGTAATTTTAGTGGTATGATTCATATCTAGAGACATATAGGGTGTGTGAGAGAATCCCATAGAGAGAAAGACAAAGTGAAAGACGAGTGGAGACTGTGTGTGTGGCGGTGAAAAAGAAAGCTTAGGTACCTAGTGATACGAGAGAACGGTAGAGACGTGAGAGATAATGAAAACTGTGTAATGTATAATGATAGGGAGAGTGTGACACTTATCAAGGGAGACGTCGAGAGACCATGTTTGCGAGGATAGGAGAAACATGAAGTGAGCGGGCGGGTGAGCTGGAGAAAAGAGAGTGATAGCTACATGAAGGAGCATGCATGCGAGAGAGATGGGCGTGAAAGGAGTGAACATAAAAGGGATTCAAATATTTCAATTCGAGATGATGATACATGTAATCCATACTCGAACCAAAATTGATCTATCAAACATGCATAATCATATGAATTCACGCGCATCTATGTTATTTAATATGTAGATATTACTGATCCATACATTCTAGTAGAACATAATTTGGTTTAATTTTTTGAATTCAACCTTATGATTTTGAGATCATTGTATTTGTAAATCATATTATACATATAAAGGAGCATAATTCTTTGTTGTGCTTTTGAAAGTATATATAGAAAAAATGATGTATATAGAATTTTATTCCAATCGAAAATGGATCCTGCCCGAAAAAAATAGAATACAAACGGGATTCGAATTGAGTTGGCACGGTAAACGTGCACTCTGCAGAATTTGACCGAAGCGGGGAAAGTCGCAGTAACCGCCCGAAACCAAAATCTGCAAGATGGAAATTACTACTGCCTATCCCTGCCACGCAAAGCCTATCTGCTTGATTTCTATAGGTTTCGATAGGGGTAGGTTTGTAATTTCACTCAAACATGACATAACCGCCTCTCACCTGGATTCATACACGGTGGGCGCCAAAACACAGTGTGTCCTTGGCCGAAATCGACTCCCTCCCTGATTCATACACGATGGGCGCCAAAAACAAACTCTCGTCGGCAAATATTCGGTGTATGCGAGATTACCGTCCTATCCCCAACCGACTAATATTACTGTGATGTAGGAAATTTGAAACTGGGCTAAGTTTGTAAATTTCCTCGCATTTGATACCAGCGCAACCTGGAGATATGGATCCCCCTTCCTCTCCACCTCCATTTCCACATTCGTACTCCGTGGGCGCCAAAACACCCTCTCCACCCCAGCCTCCTCCGTCCGCCACCCCATCCACCGCCGTCCTCCTCCACCATGCCGGAGCTGATACCCCGACGCCGCCGTCCATTACAAGAGATCGACCTCTCTCATCCACGGCTTCGGACCGGGATCCTTGCATCCCGTCCTCTCGCTTCATCCCCGCCGTCGTCCACCTTGCCGGCACCGCTCCTACGACCGTCTCGTCCACCGCGGCCCGCCGCCACCGTCTACCCTCCTAGATCTGCTTCCACGCCGCCGACAGCCATCGCTACCGCGGCACCGTCAAATTCTCAGCAGATGCATACATGGCGCCGCACCAGAGGCAGTACTCTTTCGTATCTGCTCAACTTATTTATCGCAGCAAGAAAATTGATCGCCACTGCTTTACTCTGATTTCTTGTCCATCACTTACTTGCTAGTTGAAAGCAAACATTGGTTGCGAAGTTGCCTTTGTCCGGTTTGCACCTTCAGATCCGCCATGGCACGCTCAACAATATACTCCCAAATGCTTATGGTTTTCCCCTTTTATATTCCACACTAGTTAAATCACAGTAGACTAAATTTCAAAATTGGGTCAGTCGATTTTTCAGAGCTCGCCGGAGTTCGCCAGTGCGAACGAAGGGGCTCGGGTGGGGACTTTGTTTGTGGGGGGGCGGTGGTGGGGCCTCGCCGAACAAAGAAAACTCGACGCGGGTGGGGGCGGGGGTGGGGGTGGGGTGGCGGAGGAACACAGGCGGTGGGGGCCGGTGGTCCGGCCGGTGGCCCGTGCGGTGTTCTGTATGGGAAGAATTAGAGACGAGGAAGAAGAAGGGTTAGGAGACGTAGGATCTTCATCCAACCGCCTGAAATGGTCGACTGACCCAAATGACAAAAGTCACGCGACTTGCATGCAGACATGCCTTTATATTCAGTACCATCATCGTACCTGCTTAGCACTGCTCCTGAATCCATCAAGCTAAACAATGTGCCACTCATAATTCCAAACTTGTTGCTCAAGTACGAATCTGATATGATGTTGATATTACTAAAACAGATAACATTTAATTGGTCAGCTAATGTTCCTACTTTACTTTCGGAAAAGAACGTGCACCACATATATGGAGACAGCAGGGAGTTGCTTTCTTAATGCGCTTTGGTTCATCATGTGTGGGCACTGCGCAACGAACATTTTATTATCCAAAATCTGCTTGCTCTTCTTTAGCATGTTCCTCTTTCATTCTTCTTTAATAAGTACTCTCTCCGTTCCTAAATACAAGTCTTTGTATAGATTCCACCATGGACTACAATGGAGCAAAATGAGTGAATCTACACTCTAAAATGTATCTGGATACATCTGTATGTGATCCATAGTGGAAATCTCTACCAAGACTTATATTTTGGAACGGAGGGAGTATGATAGTAGTACAGTATGTTCCTTGTAGTGAAGATGAGCAGGGACATTTGCAGTGTAGAGGTCTATACGGTTGGTTGGTATGGACACTTTGAACTCTTTGGGCCTCTTTGATTCGTAGGATTTTGTAAACATGGGAATAGGATTTGTAGTGGCCTGCCCACTTGAATCCTATAAGAATAGCAAGGAAATACGGCGAGTTGTGTCGCCTTTGAGAGTTACACTGATATTAACAGTACCGCACCTTCAGTTGAAGAGAGCTGGTATCTGAAGCCTTTCTAGCCGTACCGGCAATACTAGCACATATATTCCAGCAAGTTCCACTTTGCTGATTTTACTCTGATGCTTACGGTTTTCCCGTTATATCTACACTATGATCTGTGTAGCTGCTTTGTGTCGTACTAGCAGCAGTCCACTCTTGAAGCTAAACATCGCAATGACTTACAAAATTGGCACCAAGGCATTGAGTGCCATTCTGGATGCAATGAAACTCATACGCTCCCCACCTGTTGATTCTTCTTCAGAATATGATCCTAATGACTATTCTAACCTCGAGGAGTCAAAGGCAGATGGCCTATCCTGTTCACCCATCAAGGTGTCTGTTATAATTTGGCAAGGTTTTATTGATTTTGCGTATCTTGCATATGTTGTCTTGCATTTCTTCTACTTTGTTGCACCGCCATCTGCTTAGTTTACTCATCATATATGTCGAGATGCCATGCCCATCCATTATCAATACATTTTCCATCTGTCATCATACCATGTTTTTTCACTCAAATGCTGTTCTTGTGCATCAGACATCAAAAAGGAAGAGGGTGATTGCCGAACCTGAAGGAGCACCAGCAAAGTCCTTGAAAAACGTGGTTGTGCCAGAGAAATCAGACAGCACCCCACTTATATTGGTTGTACAACCAGTGACACAAAACGTAGGACCGACTCCAGCAGACTGTACCCATACTTCACTGGCCACACCACTAGCCGCACCACACAGGACCTGCACTCCAGCAAAAGGTATGTTGATTTCAGTTGCCATAGCACCAGCCGTACCATAGAAAAATCCCACTCCAGCAAAAAGTACAGCAAGTCCACCGGCCGAAGACCTATCCCAACTGCAGAGACGGCCAATTCCTGCAGATTGGAACCCCATTCCAGTTATTCCCGGTTTAAAAGACAATGCTTTCAATGTTGTTAGGGACTACGTGCATATATTCCCATCATGGGAAGATTATAGTGAAGACAAACACCATTTTCACATCTTCCTGTCCCACTTACGTGTAAGTGCTATTATTCATGGTGATTATTTTCCTGTTTTCTACTGATTGAACACATCAATGATTTACATTATATTGTTGTAAGTAGGCTAGGGTCAATCTGGATAGTCTTGACGAGCAAAGCTTGCTTGCGCTCTTCAAGGAAGCATTGCAGCAGTATTGGTGTTACCCGAGGAAATCACACTTTGATGGCAAGTCTGTAAACGAATTTCTGGTGAAGTCTCCTGTGCTAAATTTAGAAGACATTGAATGGAAAAACCTTGTTATGCACTGGTCTTGTTCCGAGGATGAGGTACTATCTATGATATCGCCTGACAATTTGAACTTCTACTTTTCTACATGTGCCTTACGGATCTTTTGTGCTAGAAATCTGTTCGAAAAAGAATTCCGGTTTGAAAAGAACGACAGGATATCGCAAATATGCTGCCCGCTGCTTTGCTCTTGTTAGTACCTGTTGTCCTGTATCACTGTACTTGCATACATACCTGGTTCATTATGAGACAGCAGTATGCATGATAGCTTGCTTATCAATTGTTCGCTCCAAATTATCTGATCTGTATGAATGGTTACATTAGTGTAGAATATATCCAATGCCAATGAATTTATCTAGCTCTGCATTGTTCTTGTAAGTACCTGCTGTCCTTTATCAGTGTACTTATATTGACAGGTAGTTGTTCATGTACCATCACTCTGCAGCTTATTTTCCTTTGCCCTCCATTTTCTACATATAAGATCTATATTTACTCTTACCATAAGGTTGGATAACACCGATGGTACTGAAGAAGTTTAGCTCTGCATTGCTCTTGGCTGTACCTTTTGCCTGTATCGATGTACTTACATTTATAGCTACTTGGTTATGTAGCATCACTCTTCATCTTATCTTAAATAATCTCCATTTTTTCTTATATTGTCACATCTATATTTACTCTTAACAAAATGTAGAATAAAGGCAATGCTTATGAAGAAGATTCTATGGTAAACTTCTTGAATTGCCCCCCCCCCGCCCATCAGCATGGACAAGGGCTTTATAGAGCCTGCCTTCACCAATAATGTAAGTTTGTCCTTCTCAAGCCTTCAAACTTTGTTGTGTATATTTGGTTAGGCATGACTGCAACAGCTGTTTATTTTTTGTGTTTGCATTAAATTGCATGTTTAAAGTTTATTATGTAGTTCATAAACAAAAGTTTGTTCTTCTCAATTTAAGTTTTCAGTTGTACAACCAAGTTCCTTCTTCATGCCATGTAAATTAAACTATATAGAGCAAGTGATATTCTTTTGCACTGCATGTATGCTTCTGTTCTTGATACGTAATCCAGTGGTCTAGTGAACCTACCCACTACAGCACAATGTCATATGCTGCAATGTCTTAACTATGAACAATGTTATATCATTCTACTGTTATTTAAACCGTCTCTTTATTTGCCAATCTGAAATGGGATAAATTGACAGCACACTAACCATTGATACTTATGAGTTCTTGATCTGTAATCGAGTGGTGTCGTGAAGCTGCCAACTCCTTCACAATGTCATTTCCTGCCATGTCTTGACCTGAACAATACCATATTGTGTTAATGCAATTTTAAACTGTGTCACTTTATTCGTCAGTAAGAAATGTGATGAATTGTCAGCACTGATACTTTTATGTGCAAAACCTGTCATCTGTCTGCTTGTTTATCTTTCAGAGTGAGGAGGATATAGGTGTTAAACAAGCGCAGTCTCATCAGCTTGCTTAGCTGCTTGCGCTGCAGCTCCCCAGTAGGGCTAACCTTTCTTGAACTCTGTTGAAGTGTTGTCGGTTTTGTATATTATTTTGTCGGCGTGTTTAGTTGCACCGGTGGCGATCTTTGATGCCCCGTGTATGTAATCTACTGTCTGCTTGTGCTTTATTATCATATTGGCAAACTTTGATGCCCAGTGGATGTAATATGCCGTAATTTCTTTATTGTATAGTCAAGATTTTTTCTTATTCACGATGCTGCAGTTATTTTACTGTATATATATCCTGTCTTCGCAGTAAACCGGCCAAACCGTAAAATTACGATACATAATCGGGCTGTCATGCAATCACGATGTATGATCTGCATCAAGGGCCCCGTCATCTTGGTCCGTTAGAAGGCCAAAATGTAAACTGGCCCACTAGTAGATTCGGGCCTTTAGTAGGCCGAGTAAACCACCGGCCCTCTTTTCGCAAGAAAACTCAATGGGCTTTTAGTAGGCTGAGAAGTAGGTTGGGCCTGAAACGTGTCGAACAGCTCACGGGCCGGCAGAAGCCCGAAATGGACCCCGGCCCATGATTGTGCCAATCAAATCACAGGGTTTTAACAGGCCAAAATTGCCCGGTCCTTGTTTGGCCCAATCAGATTATCGGCTGCGAGCAGGCCGGATGCAAACCGGGCCGTAGTTAAACCGGGCCGTAGTTAGGCCCAACTATATGACGGGCTTTTAATAGGCCGGAATTAATATAGGGCCAAAATGTTAAACGGGCCCTTAACAGGCCGAAACTAATATCAGGCTGAATTACTAAATGGGCCTCTAGCAAGTGGGCCCAAAAGCATAGCGTCCAGTTGACGGGCCGAATCTGATATGGGCCATAATTTAGCCTAAAGCCTCTTAAAGGGCCGGACCTGATCTGGGCCGTAATTTGGCCCAGAACGTGGTAGGCTTTTAACAGGACGGATCTCATATGGGCCATTGTTAGGCCCGGAACGTGGCAGACCATTAATGGACCGGATCAAATATGGGCCGGCATTTGGCCCAAAACATGGCAGCCAGTTAATGGGCCGGCCTACTAGGGTCCTCAAAATCTTCTGGGCCTACAGCTGGGCCGGCCCAATAATGTCGGTGAAATCTCGTGATCCTTTAGCTGGGCCGACCCATTATGGTCCACAAAAATCTTGTGGGCCTTCACCTGGGCCGGCCCATTATGGCCCGCAAAAATCTTGTGGGCCTTTACCTGGGCCGGCCCATTATGGCCCGCAAAATCTTGTGGGCCTTTAGCTGGGCCAGCCATTATGGTCCGCAAAATCTCATGGGCCTTTAGCTGGGCCGGTCCATTATGGTCCGCAAAATCTTGCGGGCCTTTAGTTGGGCTGGCCCATTTAAACTTTATGGGCCACTTTTGGGCCGGTCCACGTGTCAACATATCATAGGCGCATCTCGCCCATTGGATGAGTGACACCTGTGCCAACACAGAGCTGACACGTGTTTCCATTAGCCAATCAAAATTTTACATGTGGAAAATCCCCATTGGTCCGGGCTGTTAACGGGTTATCGGATCCAAAACCGGACCCGATAGCTTAACGGCGTTCCGTTACGGTGGATGCCACGTGTCGGTCACCCTTACGAAAGCACTTCTGTGACGCGCGATTTATCGTCATGGAAGTGGACACTTCCGTGATGATAATTTTGGTAATGTCATAGAACACTTCTACGACAGCACAGGTATGACTATCTTGATTCTGTCATAAGATTGTCATGGATGTGCATGCATGACAGAAAATGTGACCTACTGTGACAAACATGTATCATCACGGAAGTGTATTTTTTTGTAGTGACAAGACCTCCTCGGGGGCTGCCTCACCAGGCTGGCTCGCAAGGGGCGGAGAGATCAAGGCAAGGGACACCTCGCGAGGTTCCTGTGACGCAAGCCATGACGACTGAGGCCAGGCGGGCGCCAGCGCGTGCAGTGTCCTCGTTTCCTCTTTGGTGCTAAAGGGGCAAGCGCAGGCGAGGAGTCCCGAGGCATCAGGCAAAGGTTTCCATTTCGGTGCAACGAGATCAAGACCAGCAGGACGACAGGACGGAGGTCACCGTGGAGCCCAAGACGGCGTCACCACCAGAGCCTTTGGCAGGCGAAGACCACCTTTAGTCAGGATAACTTGTACTAGTTGTCTCCCTTCGAATTTGGCCGTTGTTGGTTCCTTTCCCGCTCAATATTTGGGAAGAGGATCAGGGCCTCTATAAATAGGACTAGCTACCACCATAGAGAGAGGGGATCATCCCGATCGCCCTCAACCACACAAGTCCACCAAGCACAAGAGCACCTCTCCTCAGGAGGCTGTTCTTCCCTTGTAACTGTTCATCCTTAGCCCAAGAGGCAATCCACCACACCGCACTGGAGTAGGGTATTACACCACATCGGTGGCCCGAACCAGTATAAACTCTTGTGTCTCTCTTTCCGCGGGTTCGTCGAGCTAGGCTTTGAGATCGTGGTGAGGATGAGGGCGCGATTAGGTAGGGAGATATCTTCGTGCGCACCCCAGTGTTCGAACCTCAAGGGTTTTGCCGGAACCCGAAATCCGACACAATGCATTTAGCCTTTAATCTAAAATTGATATTGATTAACTAATGCACCAACTTGTGCTCTAGCTATAGGCTACATGTCTATCCTTAATTATAGCATGCAACAACCTTCATTTAATCTTCTTCTCTCAATGGTCGCATGCACACATAAATCTGCTACTTTTGGGCGTTAATTATGCTCTGGTCAATGTGTAAATCTCTAAATGTACAGTCTTTCACGGACATAGGGAGTAGGTTGAGCACTTGAGCATGAGCGTGTGTGTTGCATCGCGTGATGTGTGCGGCATGGGTGTGTGAGTGTTGCGTGCGTCCATGTGTACGTGTGAGTGTTGCATGTTGCATGCATGCATGAGGCTTTTACTCCCTCCCATTGACATGTTCATATTTCAAGCTTCCTATGTTCCCTCCATATTGTGATACTCCCTCTGTTCCCAAATACGGAGTAAAAGCCTCCCTCTGTTCCCATGGAGTATTTGTCTCTCTACAGATTTCAACAAGTGACTACGTACGGAGCAAGATGAGTGCATCTACACTCTAAAATATGTCTACATACATACGTATGTTGTATTCCATTTGAATGTGTAAAAAGACAATATTTAGGAACGGAGGGAGTAGCAAATAAACATTAAGTTCTCTTGTTTTTCCCTCCTTGGTCATGGTGCACAAGCAAAGATGACTCACCTGGATGGAGGGAGTAGATGGTCAAAGTTTGACACAAAATTAATGCATTGGTAAACATAATTTTTTGAGGAAAACGAGTGCATTAATTGAGTGTTTTTGCAAAATACAAAAATTATTCCACCACTCATCATGTACCTTGGTTGATGAGATTTGTGAATTGAGCCCTATAAGCCGGAAAGGAGGTAGTACTAGTACTCCTACATTATTGGTGCCGGGTGCCTTGGCCAATGTTTCATCTTGTTGGACAGGATACATCGATACTTACATGGGGTGCTAAGACTAGCCACAATGGAGACTAACATACACTAGTAACATACACATATCCCTAGACTATGTTACTACCTTCATAGTGGGTAGTAACATAAGTATGATAACATGCAAAGCCTCATTTATTAGGTTATAGACTCATATTGCATTGGGAAATGTGATGTTACAGTAACTAGCTAAGTTACTCAAACTACCTCTCTCCTCATTAACTCATTGCCACATAAGCAAATTTGCTGTGTTGAACTCTATGTTACTGCTGAAATTACACCCACTGTGGCTAGTCTAAGCACATTAAAAACTTTAGCAACTAAAGCTCCCAATGCTTACATGTACAGGTGCTTAACTTGTTGGTGCTAAGCATCCTTTATTTAATGATTTTGTAACTAGAGTTCTTCATGCATTGGTGGGATTATTCCATTTAAGTCTTTTGTCTAGGTTCTCGCGCTTAGTACTGGGGTCACCACACTTATCTCTCATCTTAATTACCTTGCCACATCGGACTTTTGCCCTACATGGCAGCCTTAGCACCTGTACAAGGCAGAGCATTTGGAGGGGCCCGAGCGTACAGGCATAGGGACACTGTAGATAGGAAGTCTTCGCGATCCATTATTCCCCATCTCGGTCAGAGAGAACTATTCAACTAGTCTTCACAGTGAAGTGACAATACACGCTGTAGCAGTAGGACGCTTGATTAATAAGCTGAACCAGCGTGTTGGTGTTACTAAATCAGCCTTACCCAGTACTGCCATCATGTTTGCCAGTGGAGCACGCTTCCGCAAATACGACTACGCACCTCTCTCCTCCATTAACTAACATATGGGCCCTCTTGAGGTAGACCCACATGTCATCGGCGTAACTATTTACACTCCGAAGGACGGTATATCCTAGTAGTAGTACTAGTAGAATTGAGATTTAATGCACTTTCTTCCCTGTCTTTCACTCTTCTTCCTCCTCTCTTATTTTCCTCCTCTCTTCCCCATCGTCGGCCGCACACCATTTCCCCCCACTCACTTCTCGCCCGCCCGCGCCATCTTCCTTGGTAGCTCGCGCGTACCATATCCCCCCGCTCACTGCTCGGCCACACACGCCATCTTCTTCGCTCGCCCGCCCGAATCCACTTCCCCGCTGGCTCGCAGGCACCGGAAACCCCAGTCACTCAGCGCCCTAAAAAACCCTATGGCAGAACCGACTGACACGCAGAGCCGCGATTGGAATTTCCTCCCCGATGTTCTCTTGGAGCAGATCTGTAATCGTATGGACCTACTCGGCACCATCCGCCTGGCCGCATGCTCGGTGTCTTTCTACCGTCTACTCGTCTGCAACCGGTCGGCTCTTTTCAAGACACCCTGCTTGCTGATGCCCGATCCTCGCAGGTGGCCCAGACACCGACTTGACGATCCTACGGAGGTTGCCGTGGTGCTCCTCGACATGCTACCACTACCCATCCACCTGTCCTTCATGCGCGGCCACTACTAGGCGGGCATGAAGGCCAACTGGATCGTCCTCATCCACCAATCCGGTAGTCTGTGGCGTCTCGTGGATATCTACACCCAGCAAGAGATCACCCTTCCATCGTTGGATACCGCCGCCATCCAGCCTCGTGGCCCGCCGGACACTCCTGCCTACTATGCACGAGACGCTTCGAGCTTTTGGCTCGACCTCTGTTTGCTGAAGGTTGTAATCTGCGAAGTGCCCACACCATCACAAGACTACATGGATTACAAGCTCATTGCCGTGTTCAACATGGGATTAGTCTATCTGGAATCCGGTCGCCATACATGGTTATGGCTCATCGTCGATCCTCTTCACCCAACATTTTTGTCTCATGCTATAGTGCACGATGGCATCGTTTATGTGGTCGACGCACAGATTGGCTGCCTATACTGGTGGAATCTATCGTTGTGTAATTGTTCTATCTCATCTCATCTTTACCTTAAGAATATGACTGCCTGTTCACTGTTACAAATTTAGAATATATAGTATGTCTATAACCACATCATTGCTATATGTTCCTCTCATTTCCTAGATTTTTATGACCACGCATGTTATTGTTAGAGTTGATATGAGAACAATTGGCATCTAATGATTGTTAGAATAGATATTATGAGTATAACCTCATGATTGCTATATGTTACTATCATTTCCAGGATTTTTATAACAACGCATGTTATTGCTTAGAGTTGATATGATAACTGTAGTAAGTGCTATGGTAGAATATGAGTAGGCCCTGTCATATCTGTTTTCCTCTCATTGTTACATGATGTTTGAACCATGATATATTGCTAGAATATGAAAGCCATTGGCTTATTTTTTTAACTTGGGGTATGGTTATGACCACATCATTGCAATTCTCTGTCTATGATATGTGTCACTGTTGTAATAATCTTAATTCCACACATACTCTGAACATGATTGTTTATTTTTGTCCTTTTGGTCTCCAATTTGAATTGTTGCAGCAGACGCAAATGCACTGGCCTGCATTATTCCAGGAACTGGAATCATACCAGCCGATGGGTGGTGGTTTATCGCTCGTTCAGCTGACAGCAGTCATTTGATGCTCATTTGCATGTACCAAATTGACCAAACCATTTCATCAAACCACATGCAGTGCAATGCCTGGGGCGTTCGTGACATTGATGGCTATGGCTGCTTCGTGTTCGAGAAAGATCCTAGCTCCATTGGGCCAGGCGTATTCAACTGGAGGCGGGTTTACAGCCTCGGCAACCACTCCATGTTCCTCGGGCTCAATTATCCGATCATCCAACCAATCATCGATCATATCACCGGCGATGATTACCGTGCTATGCAACTTCCATTCGCCAGGGGGAACTGTGTTTACACATCATACTATGGGTTTCATGAATCACCATATCCAGAGATTCGTCGACGCAGCTTGTTGCCACATAATCTTCAGTGTGTGAAAGGCATCAAGCTTCCATGTGATGGATGGCTTTTGCAAACCCGACATGTGGCGATGTGCTTCATGCCAATAGCAAATATGCACAACTTGATTCGTACTGATATCTAGACTGGGCCATGTGTCCTGCTGCTGTAGCATGACCCTCTTTTGTTGGATATTATGTACTGTTGTTAGTTTGAAGCACTCCTCTGGTTAGAAGGATAGATACCTTTCTAGGATCAAGTGCATCCTCTCACCTGCGTAGGATGTACTGATGATGATGATGGAGATGTTGTGCAGAAGTGTATATGGGTGAGGAATAGTTATTCTTCATCCCCCTCTATTTTACCACCAATGCACTATAATTTTACATTCCGTAAGTTTTGTCTTATTTTGACGTAAAAAAAGATCGTAAGAAAATATATAATCTCCGTAAAAAATATTTTATGTTATGTAAAATTACAAACGTAAAAACATAGTGTAAAATATACATAAACTCCAAATTTTCTTGTCTTATGACCTATTTTTTTCTTATATCAAATTTTACGTAGTGAATCAATAGGAATGTAACTATTTGAATTCCCAATGTAATTTAGTTATGAAGTCATAGTAAGATTACCTCGGCTGAAGAATAACTTTTTATGCACCCTGGGTGATGAATAGCATCACTATATATATATATATATATATATATATTAGGCTTCAAGTGTGTACTTGTTGGTGAAAGTGTTGTCCAATGGGAATTATATTTTGTATTACTCATGTAGCCTACAAAGTCTGTCGCATAGCCTTGTAACTTCTTAGCCCATTTCTAAATTTGTACTAGTCCTCTATACCGTATATTGCGCAACTCGTACTACTACTTCCCTCCTGGTTTACTGGTCCCCTTCGTAATTTGTGTCAAATTTTGATCATAAATTTCACTAACTAAATGTTAATGCATGTCACAAAAAATTATATCGTTTTATTCGTATTTGAACATAGTTTCCAATGGAATAATTTTTGGTGACATGCATTGACATTTTGTTAGTTAAACCTATGGTTAAAATGTGACACTAAATACGACTAGTAAGTAGTACAGTAGCAGTACTAGTATACATCAGTCAAATTATTCATCATGTCCACACATTGAATTGACGTGACAACACGCCGCGCGTGAGGTGACACAAGAATCCCGACGGCGTCTTCGGGTATTGTGGACTTTGGATTTGGAGTACCACTTATCTGCAATCTTTCATCATTCACTTAAAACAGTTGATTGATCATACATTGAGTACCATATAACTGGAATTAACCGATGCAAGTCCAAGAAGGATTGGCTGGTGCTGCCGGCTGGCGTCAAGTTCGATCCCACGGATCAAGAGCTGATCGAGCACCTTGAGGACAAAGTGACTGCTGCCAGCGCGAGATCTCACCCTCTCATCGAATTGTTCATACCAACCATCGACAGCGAGCACGGCATATGCTACATCCATCCCGAGAAACTTCCAGGTAAGACACCGATCGGCTGTCTACTTGCACAAACATATTCCTTTGTTTATCGCTCTATTTTCTTTTTAGACGCATACCTAGTGAAGCAATTACAATTTAACAGTTAATAAAAAGTGAAACAAGTGACTGCAACATGCCAAAGATGTTATGAAAATGCCAACCACGTACACTAAAACATGTATTCGACAATACTGCAGGTATCACACTGAGTGGCCTAAGCAAGCATTTCTTCCAGCGCAATTCCAGGGCGTTCAAAAGAGGCACGTGGATGCGTCGCAAGATACAGTCGGAGTGCGGCATACACGCGATGTGGCACAAGACCGGCAATACCTTGCTGGTGGTGGTCAACGGCCGGCAGACGGGCAGCAAAAAGGTTCTGGTGCAGCACACCAACAAGAACTTCGACCAGCAAAGGACCAACTGGGTGATGCACCAGTACCACCTCGGGGACCTGGAGCAAGAGAAGGAGTGGGAGCTGGTCCTCTGCAAGATTTTCTACCAGACGAACACTAGGGCCAGGAGTAAAAAGATTATAAGTTAGTTTGGTATTGGTACTTGTACTACCTTGTCGTCCGCAAGTTGGTATTGTTGTTAACGATCTTTCGGTATGAACTTGGCATTTGCTTCCAACCATCATGCCGAGGGTCGACGTGGATATAAAGCTGAATCATTTGTTTCGAAATGAATTTTCAGGCACCTGATTTTCATTTGATGGGTAGCATAAGCACCTGCCGTTCGAATTCCCAGTTCTCCAAATTTTTCAAAACAAGTGCATGCACTTATTATCACGATGAAAAAACAATATACCTGATGCATCCCAGTTATCAGTCTGTACTTGCAGAATTCTCTTGTTTGTTGAGCAGGTATATTGTTTTTTTAGGTCGAGCAAGTTTCAACTGGGCTGTAGACTGCCCAGGCTTGGTTTTGTTTTTAACAGGCCCAACCCATAACAACAACGGGGCACAAAGATCCAGCAGGTATCTACTGGTCTCTGGCCCGCCAGCGTTAGTTATATTTTGTCTTACAACATTCGCAGGCAGTTTTTTTACTGAATCAAACACACAGCCCAGTTCTATTTTCCTCTTGAAACGTCATGTCCTACATCCGTTTTCTAATCTCTACCTATAGTTTTCTAGTTCATATACACGTATCGTTATATTGAAAACACAAAAAGTTCCCTTTTCATATTTACATCCTTATTTTTGTTGTTGTTTTCCCTCCCAGCACTGATTTTTTTTACCACTTGTTTTCCCTTAAACCAACTCAATTGTCCCACGTCTTATTTGCTTACAAAAACAAAACGATTTTTTTGGCAAATCAATAAGTTCTTAAAAAAATGTTTATCATTTTGGGATTACAACAGTTCAGACTCCACCGAAATAGGCAAAATAAGGTTGAACTTTTTGACCGTGGTCCTGGGCAGAAAATGGGTTGTAATAAATTACTTAAGAATTAGCAAATGGGCTGCAAATTATAATTTTTTTAGCAAATGGGCTCTATGTTCTGCCACAGATTTGGAGGCTGACTTGTGGGCCTACTAAGTTCATGCGTACACAAGGTTTCTCAAACAAAGAAACTTAGTCAACACGACTCTACCAGCGTTAGACCGTTAGATGTCAATCTAACGGCAATCATGCTTCTTCAGTCTCTGATCTTCCTGCTCCAGCTGCCCAAACCAGCGCCGGCGGAACCGCCTGCTCCCGCCTCTCGTGGCCAGCAGTGCTGCCGGGCAGGCCTGTCTATCCCTCTACTCACCCACACCTCCTGTTATTTTCTGGCAACGGCAGCCGAACCAGTCAACCCTCGTACTCCCCACTACGTGGGCAGCCACTGTCGTGTCTTCCCCGGCTCCATGTTGTTCCCTTCGTAGGCCTCGCCGTCGTCCACCGCCCTGGTAATCTCGGCGCGACGTGGTCAACGAACGACATCCATCAGAAGTGGACTGTACATGGAGAGGATGACAGCTGGCTCCACTGCCGCACACAAGGAAATGCCTCCTTATTAGGCACAAAATAATGATTCCTCCACCTGACATCTGGGACCCATCGAAAGGGCCTCTGTATTTCACGAAAAAAACGTTCCTCCCGCTGACAGCTCGGACCCACCAGCTATATCTTCGCACGCAAGGAAGTGCCTCCTTATTACCCACAAAAAAAATGAATACCCCCCTGCGTGGGAGGTTGACTTGTGGGCCTACTAAGTTGACGGGGACGGAGGGCTTTGTCAACTTAGTCAATATGAATGATTCTAGCTCCAGTGACCGTTCGATGTCCATCCAACGACCGTAGTGCTTCTTCAATCTCTGGTCTTCTTGCTCCAGCCGCCCAAACCAGCGCCGGTTGTACCGCGTGCTCCTGCCTCCCGTGGCCAGCTGTGATGCCGTGGAAGCCTCACCGCCCCCTACTACTCCCACCGCTGGCCAGGCCATCCGCCTCTACTCACCCACACCCCCTGTTATTCGGCGGTGACGGCAGCCTCACACCGCAGCCGAACCAGTGAACCCTCATACTCCTCTTCGCGTGGGCTTCCACTGCCGCGTCTTCCCCGGCTCCGCGTCGTCCCCTTCCTAGGCCTCACCGTCGTCCACCGCCGTGGTGCTCTCTGCGCGGCGTGGTCAACGTGGTCAAGGAACGACTTCCATCGGAAGAGTACTGTACATGGAGAGGCTGACAGCTGGGTCCACCGCCGCAGCAAGGAAGTGCCTCCTTATTACGCGCAAAATAATTATTCCTCCACCTGACAGTAGGGACCCACTGGACGGGCTACCGTATTTTGCAAAAAAAATGTTCCCCCCTGACTGCTGGGACCCACCAGCTACATCTTCGCACGGAAGGAAGTGCCTGACAGTCGGGACAGCGTATGTAGCGTTGTCATTTTGGTCGCGAATGTGCACGTACATACTGGTCTATGTAGAGGCGCGCACGTGTCATAGTAGAGGCGCTCACGTGCCGTAGTAGAGGCGCGCACGTAGCATGTACATGTACGTACAGCGGTTAGGGTGCAAGAAAGTAAATACGGCCACGTACGTACATACGGGCAGGGTCTCGAATGCCTACTCGCGCATACGTACGGCCAGGGCTCGTGTACATGGCTGTTCCTGGGTCGGAACGGAGAAACTACACCGTCGTCGTGTTCATGGGGAGGCAACGGAATGCGTCGTGTTCATCGGGAGGCAACGGAACGCGTGCTGTTCATCAGGAGCCAACCGGCTTGGACAGAATAGCCGATGGAAACGAGGCCTGGCGTACCACAGAACGGAGGAAACGGCCTTGTGTTCAACCGGCCACGATGGAAATGGGATCCTGTTCATCGGGAGGGGTCTGGCGTACCGCAAAACGAAGGAAACGGACCTCCAACGGTCGAAACAGGGTCCTGTTGATCGGGAGGGGTGTGGCGTACCGTAAAACGGAGGAAACGGACTTGTGTTGGAGCGCTACGGTCGAAACGGGGGTCCTGTTCCCCGGGAGGGGAGTGGCGTACCGCAAAACGGGACTCCACGGGATAATGTTCATCTCCACCGTCGACCTCCTCCAGCCTCCACGGGCTCCTGTTCATCCACCGTCGACCTCCTCTAGCCTCCACCTGCGACTGTTCATCCACGGGGCTCCTGTTCATCCAGCCTCCACCGGCTACTGTTCAACCAGCCCTCTCACGGGGTCCTGTTCAACCACCCCTCCACGAGCTACTGTTCATCCAGCCCTCCACCGGCTACTGTTCAACCAGCCCTCCACGGGGTCCTGTTCATCCAGCCCTCCACGGGGTCCTGTTCATCCATCGGCTCGATCGATCGGGGTACTGTTCATCCAGAGGCAACGACCTCTACTACTACGGGTTCCTGTTCATCCAAACCCCACCGGGAACTGTTCATCCAAACCCCCAACAACGCTCATTGTTCATCCAGAGGCAGCATCGATCGGCTTCAGTTAGCAGCAGTAGCGAAGGAATCGCTCGATCAAGTTCAGTTAAAAGCCATCGATCGATCGCTCGGGTTCAGTAACGCGTAGCCTCCAGTGCAATCGCTCGGGTTCAGTTAGAGCCCAACGCCTCGCTTGGGTTCTGTTAGAGCGCAACACTTCGCACACACGCGCGTATGTACGAGAGAAACGCGCATCGCTCGGCCCCCGACCATCCACCGTTACCTGGAACTCCTCGATATTTTCCTCGCCCTTGCTACTACCATGATTTTTTCCGTCATGGATGGCCCAAAGAATGTCATGCAGCTGCGTCTCCGGCCCACCCAGGACGAAAAGCCAATTTTCTGTCATGATTTTTGTCATAGAAATAGGACCCACTACATCTATGATGATACCGGGTTTTGTCACAATTATTGTCATAGAAATGTCATAAGTATGACAGGAAAAAAATTCGTTCGGCCCAAAATGTCACGGATGTGTCTTTTTTGTAGTGTATTGCTTTCTGCATAACTTATACATGTTCCTATGACTATGAGATTATGCAACTCCCGAATACCAGAGGAACACTTAGTGTGCTATCAAACGTCACAACATAACTGGGTGATTATAAAGATGCTCTACAGGTGTCTCCGATGGTGTTTGTTGGGTTGGCATAGATCGAGATTAGGATTTGTCACTCCGTGTATCGGAGAGGTATCTCTGGGCCCTCTCGGTAATGATCATCACTATAAGCCTTGCAAGCAATGTGACTAATGATTTAGTTACGGGATGATGCATTACGGAACGAGTAAAGAGACTTGCCAGTAACGAGATTAAACTAGGTATGATGATACTGACAATCGAATCTCGCGCAAGTAACATACCGATGACAAAGGGAACAAGGTATGTTGTTATGCGGTTTGACCGATAAAAGATCTTCGTAGAATATGTAGGAACCAGTATGAGCATCCATGTTCCGCTATTGGTTATTGACCGGAGATGAGTCTCGGTCATGTCTACATAGTTCTCGAACCCGTAGGATCGGCACGCTTAACGTTCGGTGACGATCGGTATTATGAGTTTATGTGTTTTGATGTACCAAAGGTATTTCGGAGTCCCGGATATGATCACGAACATGACGAGGAGTCTCAAAATGGTCGAGACATAAAGATCGATATATTGGATGACTATGTTTGGACATCGGAATGGTTCCGAGCGAGTTCGGGCATATACCGGAGTACCGGGGGGTTACCGGAACCCCCAGGGGAGTCAATGGGCCTTAATGGGCCCTAATGGAGAAAGAGGGCGGCGGGCAAGTGGTGGGGCGCGCCCCCTAGGCCCAAACTGAATTGTTTTAGGGTTTGGGGGGGCGGCCCCCCTTTCCTTCTTCCCTCCTCCTCCTTCCTCCTTCTCCTAATAGGAATAGGAAAGGGGGGACCAAACCTACTTGGAGTAGGATTGCCCCCCTTGGGCGCGCCTCCTCTCTAGGCTGGCCGCCTCCTCCCCTCCTCCTTTATATACGGGGGCAGGGGGCACCCCAAGACACACAAGTTGATCATTGTTCTCTTAGCCGTGTGTGGTGCCCCCCTCCACCACAATCCACCTCGGTCATATCGTCGCAGTGCTTAGGTGAAGCCCTGCGCCGGTAGCTTCATCATCACCGTCATCACGCCGTCGTGCTGATGAAGCTCTCCCTCGACACTTAGCTGGATCGAGAGTTCATGGGATGTCACCGAGCCGAACGTGTGCAGATTGCGGAGGTGCCGTACTTTCAGTACTAGGATCGGTCGGATCATGAAGACGTACGACTACATCAACCGCGTTGTCATAACGTTTCCGCTTACGGTCTACGAGGGTACGTGGACTACAATCTCCCCTCTCGTTGCTATGCATCACCATTATAGATCTTGCGTGTGCGTAGGATTTTTTTTGAAATTACTGCGTTCCCCAACAGTGGCATCCGAGCCAGGTCTATGCGTAGATGTTATATGCACGAGTAGAACACAAGTGAGTTGTGGGCGATAATAGTCATACTGCTTACCAGCATGTCATACTTTGATTCGGCTGTATTGTTGGATGAAGCGGCACGGACAGACATTGCGCGTACGCTTACGCGAGACTGGTTCTACTGACATGCTTCACACAAAGGTAGCTAGTGGGTGTCTGTTTCTCCAACTTAAGTAGAATCGAGTGTGACTACGCCCGGTCCTTGTTGAAGGTTAAAACAACAAACTTGACGAAAAATTGTTGTGGTTTTCATGCGTAGGTAAGAACGATTCTTGCTAAGCCCGTAGCAGCCACGTAAAACTTGCAACAACAAAGTAGAGGACGTCTAACTTGTTTTTGCAGGGCATGTTGTGATGAGATATGGTCAAGACATGATGCTAAATTTAATTGTATGAGATGATCATGTTTAGTAACACAGTTATCGGCAACTAGCAGGAGCCATATGGTTGTCGCTTTATTGTATGAAATGCAATCGCCATGTAATTGCTTTACTTTATCACTAAGCGGTAGCGATAGTCGTAGAAGCAATAGTTGGCGAGACGACAACGATGCTAGGATGGAGATCAAGGTGTCGCGCCGGTAACGATGGTGATCATGACGGTGCTTTGGAGATGGAGATCAAAGGCACAAGATGATGATGGCCATATCATACCACTTATATTGATTGCATGTGATGTTTATCCTTTATGCATGTTATTTTTCTTAGTTCGGCGGTAGCATTATAAGATGATCTCTCACTAAATTTCAAGGTATAAGTGTTCTCCCTGAGTATGCACCGTTGCGACAGTTTGTCGTGCCGAGACACCACGTGATGATCGGGTGTGATAAGCTCTACATTCACATACAACGGGTGCAAGCCAGTTTTGCACACGCAGAATACTCGGGTTAAACTTGACGAGCCTAGCATATGCAGATATGGCCTCGGAACACTGAGACCGAAAGGTCGGGCGTGAATCATATAGTAGATATGATCAACATAGTGATGTTCACCATTGAAAACTACTCCATCTCACGTGATGATCGGACATGGTTTAGTTGATATGGATCACGTGATCACTTAGATGCTTAGAGGGATGTCTATCTAAGTGGGAGTTCTTAAGTAATATGATTAATTGAACTTTAATTTATCATGAACTTAGTCCTGATAGTATTTGCATAACTATGTTGTAGATCAATAGCTCGCCATATAGCTCCCCCTTTATTTTTGATATGTTCCTAGAGAAAAACTATGTTGAAAGATGATAGTAGCAACGATGCGGACTAGGTCTGTGATCTGAGGATTATCCTCATTGCTGCATAGAAGAATTATGTCCTTGATGCACCGCTGGGTGACGGGCCTATTGCAGGAGCAGATGCACACGTTATGAACGTTTGACAAAGCTCGGTATGATGACTACTTAATAGTTTAGTGCACCATGCTTTACGGCTTAGAACCGGGAGTTCAAAAAAAATTTAAACGTCACGGAGCATATAAGATGTTCTAAGAGTTGAAATTGGTATTTCATACTCATGCCCGTGTCGAGAGGTATGAGACCTCTGACAGTACTTTGCCTACAAGATGGAGGAGAATAGCTCAGCCAGTGAGCATGTGCTCAGATTGTCTGATTACTACAATTGCTTGAATCAAGTGGGAGTTAATCTTCCAGATAAGATAGTAATCGACAAAGTTCTCTAGTCACTATCACCAAGTTACTAGAACTTAGTGATGAACTATAATATGCAAGGGATGACGAAAGTAATTCCCAAGCTCTTCGCGATGCTGAAATCGGCGAAGGTAGAAATCAAGAAATAGCATCAAGTGTTGATAGTTAACAAGATCACTAGTTTCAAAGAAAAGGGCAAAGGGAAAGAAATAGGAACTTCAAAGAAGAATAGAAAGCAAGTTGCTACTCCCATGAAGAAGCCCAAAGCTAGACCCAAGCCTGGAACTGAGTGCTTCTACTGCAAAGGAAATGGTCACTGGAAGTGGAACTGCCCTAAATACTTGGCGGATAAGAAGGATGGCAAAGTGAACAAAAGTATATTTGATATACATGTTATTGATGTGTACTTTACTAGTGTTTATAGCAACCCCTCAGTATTTGATACTGGTTTAGTTGGTAAGAGTAGTAACTCAAAACGGGAGTTGCAAAATAAACAGAGACTAGTTAAGGGCGAGGTGATGATGTGAATTGGAAATGATTCCAAGGTTGATAAGATCACCGTCGCACACTCCCTTTACCTTTGGGATTAGGGTTGAACCTAAAATAAATGTTATTTGGTGTTTGCGTTGAGCATAATATGATTGGATCATGTTTATTGCAATACGGTTATTCATTTAAGTCAAAGAATAATTGTTATTCTGTTTACATGAATAAAACCTTCTGAGGTCATACACCCAAGGAGAATGGTTTGTTGAATCTCGATCATAGTGATACACATATTCATAATATTGATGCCAAAAGATGCAAAGTTGATAATGACAGTGCAACATATTTGTGGCACTGCCGTTTAGGTCATATTGGTGTAAAGCGCATGAAGAAACTCCATGTTGATGGACTTTTGGAATCACTTGGTTATGAATCACTTGATGCTTGCGAACCATGCCTCATGGGCAAGATGACTAAGACTCCGTTCTCCGGAACAATGGAGCGAGCAACTGACTTATTGGAAATAATACATACTGATGTATGTGATCTGATGAGTGTTGAGGCTAGCGGCGGGTATCGTTATTTTCTGACCTTCACAGATAATTTAAGCAGATATGGGTATATCTACTTAATGAAACACAACTCTGAAACATTTGAAAAGTTCAAAGAAATTCATAGTGAAGTTAAGAATCATCGTAACAAGAAAATAAAGTTTCTACAATCTGATCGCGGAGGCAAATATTTGAGTTACGAGTTTGGCCTTCATTTAAAAACAATGTGGAATAAGTTTCACAACTCACGCCACCTGGAACACCACAGCGTAATGGTGTGTCCAAACGTCATAACCGTACTTTATTAGATATGGCACGATCTATGATGTCTCTTACCGATTTACCACTATCGTTTTTGGGGTTATGCATTAGAGACAGTTGCATTCACGTTAAATAGGGCACCATCTCAATCCGTTGAGACGACACCGTATGAACTGTGGTTTAGCAAGAAACCTAAGCTGTCGTTTCTTAAAGTTTGGGGTTGCGATGCTTATGTGAAAAAGTTTCAGCTTGATAAAGCTCAAACCCAAATCGGAGAAGTGCTCTTCATAGGATACCCAAAAGAAACTGTTGGGTACACCTTCTATCACCGATCCGAATGTAAGATCTTTGTTGCTAAGAGTGGATCCTTTCTAGAGAAGGAGTTTCTCTCGAAAGAAGTGAGTGGGAGGAAAGTAGAACTTGATAAGGTAATTGTACCTTCTCTCGAATTGGAAAGTAGATCATCACTGAAATCAGTTCCAGTGATGCCTACACCAATTAGTGAGGAAGTTAATGATGATGATCTTGAAACTTCAGATCAAGTTACTACCGAAACTCGTAGGTCAATCAGAGTACGTTCCGCACCAGAGTGGTATGGTAATCATGTTCTGGAAGTCATGTTACTAGACATGAGGAAGCGATGATGAGCCCAGATTCCGCAAAATGGCTTAAGGCCATGAAATCTGAGATGGGATCCATGTGTAAGAACAAAGTATGGACTTTGATTGACTTGCCCGATGATCGACAAGCCATTGAGAATAAATGGATCTTCAAGAGGAACACGGACGCTGATAGTAGTGTTACTATCTACAAAGCTCGAATTGTCGCAAAAGGTTTTCGACAAGTTCAAGGTGTTAACTACGATTAGACTTTCTCACTCGTAGCGATGCTTAAGTCTGTCCGAATCGTGTTAGCAATTGCCACATTTTATGAATCTGGCAAATGGACGTCAAAACTACATTCCTTAATAGATTTCTTAAAGAAGAGTTGTATATCCTAAAGGTGCTAACAAAGTGTGCAAGCTCCAGCGATCCATCTATGGACTGGTGCAAGCATCTCGGAGTTGGAATATATGCTTTGATGAGTTGATCAAAGCATATAGTTTTATACAGACTTGCGGTGAAGCCTGTATTTACAAGAAAGTGAGTGGGAGCACTACAACATTTCTGATAAGTATATGTGAATGACATATTTTTGATCGGAAATAAAGTAGAATTTTAGTGGAAAGCATAAAGGAGTGTTTGAAAGGAGTTTTTCAAAGAAAGACCTCGGTGAAGCTGCTTACATATTGAGCATCAAGATCTATAGAGATAGAACAAGACGCTTGATAAGTTTTTTCAATGAGTACATACCTTAACAAGATTTCAAAATAGTTCAAAATGGAACAATCGAAGAAGGAGTTCTTGCCTGTGTTGCAAGGTGTGAAGTTGATTCAGACTCAATGCCCGACCATTGTAGAAAATAGAAAGAGAATGAAAATTCATTCCCTATGCCTCAGTCATAGGTTCTATAAAGTATGCTATGTTGTGTACCAAACTTTTTTGTGTACCTTACCATGAGTTTGGCAAGGGGGTACGATATTGATCCAGGAGTGGATCACTTGACAGCGGCCAAAATTATTCTTAGAAGACTAAGGAGATATTTCTCGGTTATGGAGGTGATAAAGAGTTCGTTGTAAAGAGTTACGCCGATGCAAGCTTTTACACCGATCCGGATGACTCTGAGTGTCAATCTGGATACATATTGAAAGTGGGAGCAATTAGCTAGAGTAGCTCCATGCAGAGCCTTGTAGACATAGAAAATTTGCAAAATACATACGGCTCTGAATATGACAGACCCATTGACTAAGCTTCTCTCACAAGCAAAACATGATCACACCTTAGTACTCTTTGGGTGTTAATCACATAGCAATGTGAACTAGATTATTGACTCTAGTAAAACCTTTTGGGTATTAGTCACATGGCGGTGTGAACTAATCACATGGTGATATGAACTATTGGTGTTAAATCACATGGCGATGCGAACTAGATTATTGACTCTAGTGCAAGTGGGAGACTGAAGGAAATATACCCTAGAGGCAATAATAAAGTTGTTATTTATATATTTCCTTATATCATGATAAATGTTTATTATTCATGCTAGAATTGTATTAACCGGAAACTTAGTACATGTGTGAATACATAGACAAACAGAGTGTCACTAGTATGCCTCTACTTGACTAGCTCATTGAATCAAAGATGGTTAAGTTTCCTAACCATAGACATGAGTTGTCATTTGATTAACGGGATCACATCATTAGATTATGCTTCACATGATAGTTATTTTGTCATCATGATTTTAATTTTCAATTGGATTATGCTTCACATGATAGTTATTTTGTTGAGTTTGCTCCCACTATTCCGAATGAGAAGAATTTTGCTTATGTGGAGAGTAATAAAATTTCTATGCTTGTAAATCATGAAAAGAATGCTTTAGGTGCTGGTTATATTGTTGAATTCATTCATGATGCTACAGAAAATTATTATGAGGGAGAAATATATGCTTGTAGGAATTGCAATAATTTCAAGTTTCCTCTCTATGTGCTTACAATCTTGAAGTTATGCTTGTTTTACCTTCCTATGCAAGTTGATTCTTGTTCCCATAAGTTGTTTGCTCACAAAATCCCTATGCATAGGAAGTGGCTTAGACTTAAATGTGCTAGTCATATTCTTCATGATGCTCTCTTTATGTTTCAATTCTTATCTTTCATGCGAGCATCATTGAAATCATCATGCCTAGCTAGGGGCGTTAAACGTTAGCGCTTGTTGGGAGGCAACCCAATTTTTTCTTTTGTTCTTTCTTTTTGGTTCTGTTTAGTAATAAATATTTGATCTAGCCTCCGGTTAGATGTGGTTTTATGTTTTAATTAGTGTTTGTGCCAAGTAAGACCTATAGGATCTTCTTGGATGATAGTTATTTGATCTTGCTGAAAATTCCAGAAACATTCTGTTCACGAAAACAATTGTTTAAAATCACCAGAACGTGATAAAATACTGATTCCAATTGCAGCAGATCAATAATCAAATTATCTAGGTCGTCCTATTCTGGTAGAATTTTTTGAGTTCCAGAAGTTTGTGTTAATTACAGATTACTACAGACTGTTCTTTTTTTTGACAGATTCTGTTTTTCGTGTGTTGTTTGCTTATTTTGATGAATCTATGGCTAGTAAAATAGTTTATAAACCATATATAAGTTGGAATACAGTAGATTTAACACCAATAGAAATAAAGAATGAGTTCATTACAGTACCTTGAAGTGGTGTTTTGTTTTCTTTCGCTAACGGAGCTCACGAGATTTTCTGTTAAGTTTTGTGTTGTGAAGTTTTCAAGTTTTGGGTAAAGATTCGATGGACTATGGAATAAGGAGTGGCAAGAGCCTAAGCTTGGGGATGCCCAAGGCACCCCAAGGTAATATTCAAGGACAACCAAAAGCCTAAGCTTGGGGATGCCCAGGATGGCATCCCCTCTTTCGTCTTCGTTCATTGGTAACTTTACTTGGAGCTATATTTTTATTCACCACATGATATGTGTTTTGCTTGGAGCGTCATTTTATTTTCTTTAGCCTTGCTTGCTGTTTGAATAAAGTATCAAGATCTGAAATTCTTAAATGAGAGAGAGTCTTCACATAGCTACATAATTATTTAACTACTCATTGACCTTCACTTATATCTTTTTGGAGTAGTTTGTCATTTACTCGTGTGCTTCACTTATATCCTATGAGTAAATGGTTGAATTATTTGAATGTCATAAATCTGAAATTATATATGTTTCATATGCCTTTCCCATGGGGAGTAATGCCTTCACATATAAGAAGTAGAGGTGGTAATTTTTTTGAAGGTTAGCAAACATTGTATTGGTCACTTGAACAATTCATGAAAGAATATTGAAGGAAGAGAGATTTCACATATAAATATACTATCTTGGACATCTTCTATGACTGTGAGCCCCATTAATTTTTTTCAAACCTGAGAAAATTAGTTGAAGTTGGACAAGGAAGATAACATAATGAGTTATGCTTGGGTATATTTGTATAGAAGTTATATTGTTATGGATCCTCTAACATGTGGTGCTTGCTATTTAGAATCCTTTGCTAGCCAAAATATCTGTACTAAGAGGGAATACTGCTTGTGCATCCAAATTCCTTGAACCAAGTTTATTCCACGAGTGTCCACCATATCTACCTATATGCGGTATTTACCTGCCATTCCAAGTAAATTTGCATGTGCCAAACTCTAAACCTTCAAATAATAATCTGTTTTGTATGCCTGAATCGCTCATGTAGCGACTAGGGGCTGTCAGTATCTTCCATGCTAGGTGGGTTATTCTCACGATGAGTGGACTCCGCTCATCATTCACGAGAAAATGGCTGGTAACTGGGATGCCCAGTCCTATGATCAAAAGATCAAAAACAAATTCGCAAATAATTTAAACAAAAATCCCCCAGGAATGTTGATAGTTGGGCGGCACCCGTTGTTTCGGACAAGCCGTGGAGTGTGAATGTTGGTGGAGGGGGAGTAAAAACTTTACCTTTCTGCGTGGGAACCGCCTATAATGTATCTAGTATGGAAGATATTGGGAACTCTTGGTCGTTATGTTGACAATGAAAGCATACCTCTCAAAATTATTTTCATCTCTGTTTTTGCTTCGAGCTCTGGCACCTCTGCAAATCCCTGCTTCCCTCTGCGAAGGGCCTATCTTTTACTTTTATGCAAGAATCAGTAGTATTCCTTCTCATTCCAACCTACTCTTTAGTTGGCAAGCATCATGTGATGGAAAGATCTAAGCATATATGGCCATTCAAATATATTTGAGCATGAATTATTACTGTTGACATTACCCTTGAGGTAAAAGGATGGGAGGCGAAACATTAAGCCCCTATCTTTCTCTGTGTTTGATGAATACTATTTGTTCTAAAAATATGCTTTGAGTGGTAGCAATCATGGAAGACTAAATGATAGTTGAGTATGTGAAGTTTGCTGAATCAAAGCTCTGACATAGACTCTTCCTGAAAATAAGATGAATTGCAATTGTTTGATGACCAATAACACTGTTTGTTAGTTTTCAAGAAAGTTTATGATCTATACTTTAACATGTGAATAGCTTGTTACTTGATCATGAAAAGTTCTATGAGTTGAGCTACTGTTATGACATATAATGATGCTAGAAAAGGTGATTGAAATTATCATTGATCAAACTTATGCACCTGCTAGCATTCACACTTCATAAATTATTTCTTTTATCATTTACCTACTCGAGGACGAGCAGGAATTAAGCTTGGGGATGCTGATACGTCTCCAACGTATCTATAATTTATGAAGTATTCATGCTATTATATTATCCATCTTGGATGTTTAATGGGCTTTACTATGCACTTTTATATGATTTTTGGGACTAACCTATTAACCCAGAGCCCAGTGCCAGTTTTCTGTTTTTCCCTTGTTTCAGTGTTTCGCAGAAAAGGAATATCAAACGGAGTCCAAACGGAATGAAACCTTCGGGAGAGTTATTTTTGGAACGGAGGCAATCCAAAAGACTTGGAGTGTACGTAAGGGAAGCAACGAGGAAGGCACGAGGCAGGAGGGCGCGCCCACCCCCCTAGGCGCGCCCTCCACCCTCGTGGGCCCCTCGTGGCTCCCCTTACCGACTTCTTTCACCTATATATATCCATATACCCTAAAATCATCGGGGAACAGAAAAAATCGGGAGTTCCGCCGTCGCAAGCCTCTGTAGCCACCAAAAACCAATCGGGACCCTGTTCCGACACCCTGCCGGAGGGGGGAACCCTCACCGGTGGCCAGCTTCATCATCCCGGCGCTCTCCATGACGAGGAGGGAGTAGTTCACCCTCGGAGCTGAGGGTATGTACCAGTAGCTATGTGTTTAATCTCTCTCTCTCGTGTTCTTGATTCGACACGATCTTGATGTATCGCAAGCTTTGCTATTATAGTTGGATCTTATGATGTTTCTCCCCCTCTACTCTCTTGTAATGTATCGAGTTTTCCCTTTGAAGTTATCTTATTGGATTGAGTCTTTAAGGATTTGAGAACACTTGATGTATGTCTTGCCGTGCTTATCTGTGGTGACAATGGGATATCACGCGATCCACTTGATGTATGTTTTGGTGATCAACTTCGGGTTCCGCCCATGAACCTATGCATAGGGGTTGGCACACGTTCTCGTCTTGACTCTCCGGTAGAAACTTTGGGGCACTCTTTGAAGTACTTTGTGTTGGTTGAATAGATGAATATGAGACTGTGTGATGCATATCGTATAATCATGCCCACGGATACTTGAGGTGACATTGGAGTATCTAGGTGACATTAGGGTTTTGATTGATATGTGTCTTAAGGTGTTATTCTAGTACGAACTCTTGAATAGATCGATCCGAAAGAATAACTTTGAGGTGGTTTCGTACCCTACCATAATCTCTTCGTTTGTTCTCCGCTATTAGTGGCTTTGGAGTGACTCTTTGTTGCATGTTGAGGGATAGTTATGTGATCCAATTATGTTATTATTGTTGAGAGAACTTGCACTAGTGAAAGTATGAAACCTAGGCCTTGTTTCAACGCATTGCAATACCATTTGTGCTCATTTTTATCATTAGTTACCTTGGTGTTTTTATATTTTTAGATTACAAAAACCTTTATCTACCATCCATATTGCACTTGTATCACCATCTCTTCGCCGAACTAGTGCACCTATACAATTTACCATTGTATTGGGTGTGTTGGGGACACAAGAGACTCTTTGTTATTTGGTTGCAGGGTTGTTTGAGAGAGACCATCTTCAACCTACGCCTCCCACGGATTGATAAACCTTAGGTCATCCACTTGAGGGAAATTTGCTACTGTCCTACAAACCTCTGCACTTGGAGGCCCAACAACGTCTACAAGAAGAAGGTTGCGTAGTAGACATCAGTGCGTAGGAATTTTTTTGAAACTACTGCGTTCCCCAACAGTTCTGATGGCTCTCTCTCCAAATGAAGAGTGGGTGAAGGGGTATATATAGCCTCCACACAAAATCTAACCATTACACACGATTTACCAAACTCGGTGGGACCGAATCATAAAACACGGTCGGACCGATTCAGTTCAAAATGTGAACGTTAGGCTTGGGACCGATATGATCAACTCGGTGGGACCGATGTGCTAGGGTTAGGGTAAAACCTCATCTCGGTTTGACCGATTACACAAACTCGGTGAGACCGATTTTGGTAATAAGCAAAACAGAGAGTTGGTCAGGCAAACTCGGTGAGACTGATTGCTTATCTCAGTGGGACCGAAATAATTGCAACAGGAAACAGAGAGTTTGCAAGCCCATCTCGGTGAGACCGAGATCCCATTGGTGAGACCGAATTGGTTAGGGTTTGTGGCAGTGGCTATGTCAAGTGAAGTCGGTGGCGCCGGATAGATCAAATCGGTAGGGCCGAGTTTGACTTTTGCTTTGGGACATATGTGGATATGAGAAAGTGGTTGAAGGTTTTGGAGCATATCACTAAGAATTTTGAGCAAGCAAGCCATTAAGCAACACCTCATCCCCTTTTAATAGTATTGGCTTTCCTATGGACTCAATGTGATCTTGGATCACTGAAATGAAAAAGTAGAGTCTTGAGCTTTTGAGCTTTTGCCAATCTTCTATCCTTAGCATCTAGAAGGTGTTCCACATCCTCTTGTCCACACCACTCCATTTGTTGAACTTATCTGAAATATACTACATAAAAACATTAGTCCAACAAGAGATATGTTGACATTAATTACCAAAACCACCCAGGGAGCACTTGTGCTTTCAATCTCCCCTTTTTTGGTAATTGATGACAACATACATCAAAGCTTTAGATAAAGATATAAGGAATAGCAAGTAAAGCTTTGGAAGGACATGTAACATGCATAGGCTCCCCCTATATGTATGCATCCATGTAACTATGGAATATGAGAGCATGTGAATGCATAAACATGACAGAGAAAGCAATGTGTTACATGTATCTTGGCTATATGCATCAAAGCAAATGATGTGGATATAGGAAATGTACCTTCATGTTCATGAGTCCTTGCAAACAATATGTACATCAGCAAGAGATCATCATGCACATGAATGTGATGCATATACTTACCTTGTGGTCTTGAGCTGGCTTAGGAAGAGATGAACCTGAGTAAACAAGGTTAGATAACGCAGATACATCTACTAAACATAGCAAACGGAAAACCACAAGAGTACCAAGACTGGGATGACATGTAGATAATGAGTACTAGGTACTCCCATTGGATATAGACATGTCCCCAAGGGTGAAGATATGCAATGAATTCAAAGATTTCCTTCCCTAGAAGTCTTTCTCCACCTGAATCTTATATTGGATAATGGGAGAATATAGGGAAAAGAAAATCAGAGCAGAACAAATCAGAGCACAAAAAACATAACACAAACTAACATGTCTTTCCCCTCTTAAAGACATGTGACTTCTCTCCTCTTTGAATACCAAGCATCTGGGGTCTCTCTCTCCATTTGATGCGATTAAACATTCTCCCCTTTGAAGTACTCTCCCCCTTGAAGTGATTAAGCTTTGATTTGATCTCTCTCCCCCTTTGACAACAATTTCCAAGAAGGGTCCTTCTGGATTGTGAGTCAAAATAGGTTTGGTCCTTGAGTCACAGAGCAAAGTAGCATATAGAATGTGATGCTGGTAGAGGACAAGAATCATTGAGTGGAGCTGGAACAAATATGCAGGATACAAATGACAAAGTGTCTGCTCAGCACTGAAATCGGTAGCACCGAGTTGTTTACTTCGGCAACACCAAAATGGTTCGGTTTCACGGAAAGTAGCAAGCCTGTGTGTCCGAGTTCAACACAGAGACAACATTTTGTCACCTCAGCTCACTAGGCAAATAGGATCTCACAAAGATTTTCAAGGAATTAACTGAAGGATTTGCAATGAATTAGATGCAGGAAATGCAGAACAAGGAAAAGAAATCTAGATGAAGTTTTTTTTATAAGAGAAGGGAAACAAGTATGCAAGAACACAGAGAAACACTAGAGAACTTCATCTAGAATTGGTCGGCGACAAAGTCACCTATGTTAGAGTATATTGAATTAGGAGTCAAGTGAGAACACTTGATCATAGGTCATACTCATTGTTTAAGCTCAAAATGGGGTTACCATTTTTTGTTTAAGCATTTTTATGTATTCGCATCTTGTTGAGCTGCTTTGACCCATGACTTGGGGTAAAGCTTCTCTAAGATGGAATATCATACCTTGGGTGGTGGTGTTGATCTTGATCATGTAGTTGAACTTGTGTGGGGTGCTCAAGGTTGATGTAGCTCATCAATGATTGGGAGCACCACTTGTAGTTTGAGTTCATCTACCTACATGGGTTAGTCTTGCAAGGAATAGCACTTGTGTATCCAAAATGACGATCATGAAATTTGATACCAAATGAAATTTGATATATAGAATTTGTCAAAGGATATGTTGAAAGGTTTCATGCTTCCTTGTCTTCAACCACCATGTTTTAGACACTTGGTGATGTAGATATTGCTCAAGATGTGGGTGATTTGCAATCTCATAGATTTAGATTCACCCAAGTACCTACAAGGGTTAGATAGCATGCAAGGGTGCAAATATATCCAAGACACATGATCATCATCATAAGAGAAATATCAAGGATTAGTCATAGGCTCATGCCTTGCATGTATCCACATGGAGTTCCTACTCCAAGTTTGAAGCATCAATGATGTTCAATTCACCTCTCAAACGGCAAAATACTTTCTCATCAAGCGGTTTGGTGAATATGTCCGCCAATTGCTTATCGGTACGAACATGCTTAAGATCAATGTCCCCTTTAGCAACATGATTTCGAATGAAATGATGACGGACTTCAATATGCTTAGTTCGAGAATGTTGCACGGGATTATGAGAAATCTTAATAGCACTTTCATTGTCACAAAGTAATGGAACATGTTTCACATAGATCCCAGAATCTTTAAGAGTTTGGGTCATCCAAAGTAATTGAGCACAACATGAACCGGCAGCAATGTATTCCGATTCGGCGGTGGATAAGGATACCGAGTTTTGTTTCTTGGAGGACCAAGATACAAGAGATCTACCAAGAAATTGACAAGTACCCGAAGTGGACTTTCTATCAACCTTGTCACCGGTATCGGAGTAGCCAACAAGATCAAAAGAAGACCTCTTAGGATACCAAATGCCAAAATTTGGTGTATGGATTAAGTTTCTCACTATCCTTTTCACAGCCTTAAGATGACATTCTTTGGGGGGCGCTTGATATCGTGCACACATGCACACACTTAGCATAATATCGGGACGGGAGGCACATAGATATAACAATGAACCAATCGTAGAGCGATAAACCTTTTGGTCAACCGGTTTCCCATCCTTGGTCAAGTCAAGATGTCCACTAGTAGGCATGGGAGTTTTCATACCTTTGCTTTCTTGCATATTGAACTTCTTGAATAATTCCTTGGTGTACTTTGTTTCGGAAACAAAGGTGCCTTCCTTAGTTTGCTTGATTTGCAAGCCAAGGAAGAATTTGAGTTCACTCATCATAGACATCTCAAACTTCTCCGACATTAGCTTTCCAAACTTTTCACTAAAATGAGGGTTAGTTGAACCAAATATGATATCATCAACATAAATTTGGCACACAAATAATTTAGCATTAACCCTTTTAGTAAAAAGAGTAGAATCAATCTTTCCAATCTCAAAGCCTTTTTCAATAAGGAACTTGGTCAAGCATTTATACCACGCTCTAGGAGCTTGTTTAAGACCATAAAGAGCTTTGTGAAGTTTGTAAACATGATTGGGTTTCTTAGGATTAACAAAGCCGGGAGGTTGTTTAACATAAACCTCCTCCTCAATTTCACCATTTAGGAAAGCACTTTTAATGTCCATTTGGTACAAGGTGATATCATGGTGATTAACATAGGCAAGTAAGATGCGGATGGACTCAAGTCTAGCATCGGGGGCATATGTCTCACCATAGTCCATACCTTCGACTTGAGTGTAGCCTTGGGCGACGAGACGTGCTTTGTTGTGAACTACTTGTCCATCTTCATCTTGCTTGTTGCGAAACACCCATTTGGTACCGATGATGTTGTGGTTGTTGTCGGGCTTCTCGACCAATGTCCACACTTGGTTTCTCTCAAAGTTGTGTAGCTCTTCGTGCATGGCATTTATCCAATCCGGATCTTCCAATGCTTCTTCAACCTTCATAGGTTCAATGCTAGAGATGAATGAATAATGTTCACAAAAATTAGCCAAACGAGTCTTAGAGCGAGTGATTCTCTTGGTTTGGATATCATTGAAGATTTTCTCGACGGGATGGTCTCTTGAAACTCTTGCTCGAACTCGTGAGAGCTTTTGCTTGGGTCGGGGTGGAACATCTTCTTCATCATCTTGTTCTTCTTCTTGGCCTTCTTCATTATTGGCGTTGTCGTTCTCTTCTCGTGGTGGTGAAGGAGGTTGATGAGGTTCATCTTGGTGTACTTCCTCGTTGTCTTCATCTTGGTGTGTCCCGCTTGTGGATGCTTCCATGTCAACTCTTGGTTCACCTTGTCGTGAAGTAGAAGCTTCCACTTGGATAGATGAGGTACTCTCCTTCACCTCCGTTGGACGAATCTTGCCAATAGACAAGTCTTGGATCGCTTCCGAAGGGTCTTTGACTCCTACATCAATTGGCAATTGCTCTACTTGCGAGCCGTTAGATTCATCAAACTTCACATCTACCGTCTCTTCAACCTTTCGGGTGAAATTTTTGTAGACACGGTAAGTGTGAGAGTTTGATCCGTAACCGAGTAGGAAACCCTCATGAGATTTAGGGGTTTGTTTATCAAGAATGTAGCACTTTGAGCCGAATACTAGAAAGTATCCAACTTCGGGTTTGTTACCGGTGAGAAGCTCGTATGCCGTCTTGCCGAGTAGCTTGTGAAGATACAAGCGATTTGTTGCATTACAAGCTGTCTCAACTGCTTCCGCCCAAAAGTGTTTTGGCGTCTTGTACTCATGAAGCATCGTTCTCGCCATCTCGATAAGAGTCCGGTTCTTCCTCTCAACAAGTCCATTTTGTTGAGGCGTATACGTAGCCGAGAACTCATGTGAAATCCCTTCTTCGTAAAGAAAGGCATCCACATTTGCGTTCTTGAATTCCGTTCCATTGTCGCTTCGAACCTTCTTGATCTTCACTTCAAATTGATTTTGGGCCTTCCTAGCGAAGTTCTTGAAGATCTTTTGGACCTGCGATTTATCATCAAGAAAGAACACCCACGTAAATCTTGAAAAATCATCGACTATGACTAGACCAAATAAGTTACCACCGAGACTTTTATAGGCATTGGGACCAAAGAGATCCATATGAAGTAGCTCGAGTAGTCTTCTCATGGTCATAATGTTCTTCACGGGGTGACTTCCTCCAACTTATTTTCCTGCTTGACAAGCACTACACAATCTATCCTTGTCAAATATAACATCTTTTACTCCAAGGATGTGATCACCTTCAATAAGCTTATCAAGATTTCTCATGCCCACATGACCTAATCTTGTATGCCACAACCAACCTTTAGAAGATTTAGCAATTAAGCAAGTTCTAGGTTGAGCCTTTTTAGTGAAATCAACAATGTAAAGATCACCTCTACGTAAACCGGTAAAGACCATATTGTGGTTATCTCTATGAAACACTTGGCAATCTACTTCAGTAAATAGGACATTGAAACCAAAGTCAGCAAGTCTAGATACAGAAAGTAGATTATATCCAAGAGATTCAACGAGCATAACATTTTTTATGGAGCTATCATGTGAGATGGCCACCTTACCAAGGCCAACCACCTTACCCTTTGAGTTATCACCAAAAGTGACATACTTTCGAGGGCCATTGTTTTCAGCAAGCTCACGAAACATGTCCTTGTCTCTGGTCATACGATCGGTACATCCACTATCAAGGACCCATTCCTTTCCTCTAGCCATGTAGCCTCGAAGATTTGCCATAAGACCAAAGTGTCTCATCGACTCATTGAGATCAAATTCACTATCATCATCCTCATCATAGTATCCATGTTCAACATCGTCTTGTGATGGATCAATTCCTAGAGAGGGTGATTCATTAGATTTACGACTATAAAAATGTGCATCTTTATGGATTCTAATGACTTCAGAAATGATATTGCTGATGATTCCAACATCTCCTTTGGCACACATAAGATCACGAAGCTCAAACAAACAATCACCATACTTATGATCATTAGGACTCATCTTAGTGAAAGCAGTAGACTTATGAAGAATATCATCTAAGTTTTTCAAGGAATAGTTTGGAAATTGTTCCTCAAGGAATCTCCATATAGTGTAGGCACAATCAAGAGCAAGCAAACATCCAATCAAGTTTCTAGGAAAACCTCTAGTGATAAGATTAACAGTTCTAAGGTTGTGAATCATGTCAATAGACTCATAAAGGGTAGGATGCAAAGGATCAACATGAGGTGCACAAGGGCTAGTAATGTACTTGTTCAAATGATATTCATTGAAAATCACAAGCATCTCATTTTTTCACTCATGAAAGAACTCTCCATCAAGAATAGGCACTCTACGTCTAAGACTCCCCAACGTAGACTCATCCTTCTTCCTCCAAAGGTGTTTAAACCAAAGCAATGGAGACCAATGCTCTGATACCAATTGAAAGGATCGAGAAGAGGTGTCTAGAGGGGGGGGTGAATAGACTCTTAACAAAGAAAAGTTGCAGTTTTTATTTTCTTTAAGTAAAGGTAGAGTTTTAGCACAAGTTTAAACATTCACAATACATTCAAGCAAGCATGGCAAGAGTATATGAGCAGCGGAAAGTAAAGCATGCAATTTGTAAGAAAGTAAAGGGATGGGATTGGAGTGTGCAAACGCAATTGGAGACACGGAGATTTTGGCGTGGTTCCGATAGGTGGTGCTATCGTACATCCATGTTGGTGGAGACTTCAACCCACGAAGGGTAATGGTTGCGCGAGTCCACGGATGGCTACACCCATGAAGGGTCCACGAAGAAGCAACCTTGTCTATCCCACCATGGCCATGGCCCACGAAGGACTTGCCTCACTAGGGTAGATCTTCACAAAGTAGGCGATCTCCTTGCCCGTACAAACTCCTTGGTTCAACTCCACAATCTTGACGGAGGCTCCCAAGTGACACCTAACCAATCTAGGAGACACCACTCTCCAAAAGGTAATAGATGGTGTGTTGATGATGAACTCCTTGCTCTTGTGCTTCGAATGATAGTCTCCCAAACACTCAACTCTCTCTCTCTCTCTCAGATTTGGATTTGGTGGAAAGATGATTTGAGTGGAAAGCAACTTGGGCAAGGCTAGAGATCAAGATTCTTGTGGTTGGAATGGAATATCTTGGTCTCAACACATGAGTAGGTGGTTCTCTCTCAGAAAATATATGCTAGAAGTGTAAGCGTTCTGATGGCTCTCTCTCCAAATGAAGAGTGGGTGAAGGGGTATATATAGCCTCCACACAAATCTAACCGATACACACGATTTACCAAACTCGGTGGGACCGAATCATAAAACTCGGTCGGACCGATTCAGTTCAAAATGTGAACGTTAGGCTTTTCGGTGGGACCGAGATGATCAAATCGGTGGGACCGATGTGCTAGGGTTAGGGTAAAATCTCATCTCGGTTTGACCGATTATGCAAACTCGGTGAGATCGATTTTGGTAATAAGCAAAATAGAGAGTTAGTCAGGCAAACTCGGTGGGACCGATTGCTTATCTCGGTGCGACCGAAATAATTGCAACAGGCAACAGAGAGTTTGCAAGCCCATCTCGTTGAGACCGAGATCCATCGGTGAGACCGAATAGATTAGGGTTTGTGGCATTGGCTATGTCAAGTGAACTCGGCGGCGCCGGATAGATCAAATCGGTAGGGCCGAGTTTGACTTTTGGTTTGGGACATATGTGGATATGAGAAAGTGGTTGAGGGTTTTGGAGCATATCACTCAGCATTTTGAGCAAGCAAGCCATTAAGCAACACCTCATCCCCTTTTAATAGTATTGGCTTTCCTATGGACTCAATGTGATCTTAGATCACTGAAATGAAAAAGTAGGGTCTTGAGCTTTTGAGCTTTTGCCAATCTTCTATCTTAGCATCTAGAAGGGGTTCCACATCCTCTTGTCCACGCCACTCCATTTGTTGAACTTATCTGAAATATACTAGATAAAAACATTAGTCCAACAAGAGATATGTTGACATTAATTACCAAAACCACCCAGGGAGCACTTGTCTCTACTGCAGGATGCTGCTATCGCGACACTACGATCAGAGACCCTTCGAGAAACTGTGTGTGATGCCATAATCGCAAATGGTGCTGTATGAAAACCGTCAAAAATGTGTAAAACATATGCGATGACGGATGCATCAAACACGGTTCAGGTTTTAGTTGCGTGTGCGAGGAAGGGCATATGGTTCAGTTCAATGAACTGTTTGCGATGAGGAGGAACAAAAGAAACGGGCAGCCAGATGGAGGCGTGTGCGATACACAGCATACGATTCACTCGGATGAACTGTTTGTGATTAGGCAACACAAAAGAAACGATCAGCTAGATCAAAGGTGTGTGCAATGTACAGCATACGGTTCACTCGGATGAACTATTTGTGATTAGGCAAGAGAACATAAACGGTTCAATATAACAAGAAGTGTGTGATACGCGGCAAACAGGTCTGTAATCAGAAATGTGTGCGTAGACCGATAATAATGCAGACGATTGCTTCTAATAAGACGTATGCGATATGCTCTGTCTACACAACATCTATTGGCCATTGTGGGACGGGCGGTCATCCGGATACGCCATAAGGATGCGAAGAGGCATTCCTATCAGCAAGGACTAGCTGTTCCACCAGTAGCTCATGTAAGAAAACTATCAAGTTAAGTGTGCTCAGGCTAGAGCAGCGGTCGAATGGGTGACTAGATGGGAAGTTGTGTCGATCTTAAATTAGGTGATGGGATGGGTCATTTTGGTCAACTGATCGAAATGCCCCCATTCCCTCAGCTAATTTAACCTCGAGGTCCTTGTTATTTATTTATTTTTTAATTCTTTAACACATGTTAAAGAAGGTCTACCGCATTACTTTTTGACAATATGCGATACGTGGCATACAGTTGATCCATCCAACCCATTTGTGATGGAATTGGTCGTGTGTGTTGTGGGCAAACACTTGCTAGTATTCAACCGTTTGGAGTTGATGAATTCATCACCGGCGGGATCCCTAGTGTGGACTGTGTTCATCTGATCATCATCTACTTCTTGTGCTAGCTCGATGTTAAGTTTCCATTAATTGATGGTGTTTTATGAACATGCCACCGTTTCCCGCCAATTCCTCACCTGTTTCCCACCACCCTGCTATATTGCGCATAGGGGGCACGCGACGCACGGAGGCGACAAGCGCAGCCTGTAGCACATCCTCCTTTTCCAAGCATGCCAACCCACCAAAGCGCCGCCTCTGCCAGCAACCTCGTCGACGAGGAAAACGAGTAGGCGCCATGGCCCATCGAGGCCGAGGCGCTCCCCAGCAACGCTATGGACGACGCTGTGATGCGCGTCATCGCCAGGGTTGAGCAGACCTTTGGCGCATGGTGCTATAGCGCCGCGGATCAAGATAGGCATGTCAGCGCCGACAGGCTGCAGCTCGCCGCACAACATGATCGATGGCGCGCCGCAGAGCAAGCTAGGCCTGTCCGCACCGATAGGCTGCGGCTCGCCACATGGCGAGGCCGTTGGAGCACCACAGAGCGAGAGGTGCGGCGCGCCGCATAGCAAGAGCGGATCCATCGGCGCTTGCCTGCTGTCGACACGGCGTCGCAGTTGGGTACACGTCATGTCAGTACCCCCATTCCTCGCCAGGAGTGGGCAGAGGCCCTCAGCGCCGTACTTGCACCAGATGTCGGCCACGCCGTACTTTTGCACTGGACGCCCGCCGCGCCGTTCGCATGGGTGCCGCCGTTCGCCTTGTCCGCGGCCCGCTGGATGCCAACGCGCTTGTCCGTAGGCTCGACCGCCTCCTTGGCCCGGGCGTCCACCTGGGCGCAGTAGAGGAACATGGCCGTCGCATCCTCAAGCTGCTGATCTCCGATGAAATAGCCAACTTGGAGCTCGAGATTGCGCTCCAGATGTACCGCGAGCATGTCGACCGCTTGGACGAATGCCTGCACGAGTTCAGGCAGAGCCAAGAGCTACCCTAGGCAAGGGCTGCTGGTCATGGTCTCATGGACGCGTTTTATTTTGAAAAGTTGTTTCAACGTGGATAGCTTTGTATTCACAGCAATCATAGTATTGCTCTGTTTATTGCTCTATTTCAATGTGTGTACTCTGTTTTCCATTCTTATATGTTCTGTTTCAATGTGTGTATATACGCTTTCCATTCTGTATATGTGGATGATAACAGCTAGATTCAAATTAGTATAGAAAAACAGATAGAAAATGGAATTCATAATATATATATATATATTAATTGTTCATTAGATCATCACAAAATATATATATATATATATATAATATCATCACATATACGTGATGATACTTAACTACTAGGTACAATGCATAAAATTGAAAACGAACAATACTAAAACTAATAATCCCTCCTGGGGCCAGTATTCCGGCAGCCCCTCGCCAGCAACTCCCTGGTGCGCGGCGTCTTCCCAGTGCGGAGGCAGTACTCCGACTCCTCCGCCTTGCAGCGCTTGACGTACCGATCTGCCTCTTGCTGGCGGACGCGCGCGGTCGATCTTACCATTTCGTTGGGCGCCCACCGGAGCTCCTCGTCGGTGGCACGCTGGAGCTTATCAGTCCACCTCCACGCAGCGACGAGGCGCCCAGCGCCTATGACCTTCCTCGCGAAATACCCGTCTTCGTACACCTCCTCGGCACAACGACGCACCCGCCACCAAAGCTCCGCTGCCTCCTTTTTCCAGGCGGCATCACTGGCTTCACAGGCCGCATGGTACCTGGCTTCCTCCTCCGCCGTCTCCTTCTTGAATGCCACTTGCATGGCTTTCTCAGCCGGCGGCAGCGACTTCCACACACAAAGATTGTAGTGGCCCCAAAACCAATCCAAAGTTGGGGGGGGCCGTGTCGGTGTACAAAAGTAGGGGCGCTCCTTTTTACCCCTTTACTTGTGCACGGACAGTCGGAGCCGCGCCCACGACCACACTAAGCAGGGCAGGGGAGGGAAGCCGGAGAGAAGCCAAAGGCACTAGGTGATCAGAGGCAACGCCAAGACCAGGACACCAAGAGCAGAGGGGGCAAGGTGGACTCCCCCAGCAAGAGCCTTGCCGGGGCAACTTGCCCAATGCCAACAGAGCGAGCCACCCTTGATCCCACAGGTTCCAACCCAACCAACTACGTTGGGACCAGGGCTCGGGAGGCACCTCCGTGGTGGCTTGCAGATCTTTGTCAAGATCATAAACATACAAGATCAGATGAGGATCAGAAGACGACGACCCTCGGCGAGATCCTCGCCAAGGAAACCCACAAGACCCCCGGCAAGCGTCTTGCCGGGGACGACTGCGACGCCATGGCAAGGCCCTTGCCGAGGGCGTCAGCGGGGCCACTGCCAGGCCCGCACCAACCAAGACTCCACCGCCGTTTGCATGCAGTTGCCAGCCTGACCAGCTGGGTAGGCACCTGCGTGACAACATGCAGCTTCCAGGCCAAATCAGCAAGCACCTGCGTGGTGGCATGCAGATCTTCATGAAGGCCCTACCGCCGCGCCACCTCAGCAGGCTGCCTGCCTACATGGCACTGCATGCATCGCTAGCCTGGGCGCGTGTCGAAGCAAGGAGGAGCGGCGACGGACGGGACGGGCCTCGTTCCCGTCCCCGATAAAGCTAATGGACACCTACATAGTGCATTTAATGCACTTTGTCCCGTAATGCCGTGCGAAAAGCTCACACACTGTAGGCCTTTCCACCTCCTGTGTGCCACTGTGGCAACCCCTTTTCCCTATAAAAGGAGGCCCAAGGCGACTAGGAGAGGGATTCGGCTTTTTGGAACTATGTAGCCACGGTAGCTAGCTTGAAAGCTCAAGAACACTCAATACATCCACCAAAGCAGGACTAGGGTTTTACGCATCCTCGCGGCCCGAACCTGGGTAAACGATCCGTGTGCTTGCTGCTAAACCTGCTCTCCTCATGACCCCACGCCCGCCGACCGTAGAAGGGATCCCAGCGATCCCATAGGTGTCGTTCCCACCGACATCTTTGGCGCGCCAAGTAGGGATGGCGCAGTTGTGAGAATCTGGTCTAGCAGCCAGCCTAGCAATTCCTCGTGGCCATGGTTTCTACAGAAGAGGACGGCCAAGGGGATGGCGCTGCCTGCAAGCGCGAAGGACGCCGTTGCGGCGCCAGGAAAGCTAAGTCATACGAAACTTTAAGCAATTTCCTATTTACATAAGAGGTTATTCCCCTCGGAGATCTCGTTCTTTGTATGGAAACCTGCACGCAAAGGGGCCCTCCCGTGATTGGCAACGCCCTTGTTCTGTTTCGAGTCCGCTCAACAGCTCAAGCGGCCGCGTCGAGAGTGGCAGGGTAGCCTTCCACAACAGGCAGCGCTCTCGATTCTGACTCGAGTCAAGCTCGACAGTTCGAGCGGACGCGTTGGGGCGGCAAGGTGGTTCGCTCAGCTACAAGCACACTCGGCAGGCCATTGGGGATCCGTCCTCAAGACGCCGTCCTGGGTTTACGCGCCGGCGAGCCTACCAAGTTAATGTAGGGTGGACGTACAAAGGAAAATCGAACAGGGAAATAACATGCATTGTATCTAAAGTACTGCAGAGTTATATTACATAAATTGTTGTCACGGTTCTAACTAAAGATAGAAATTGTCTTGGTCATGAACCTGCAGCGGCAATGAGAAACTGGGTGCCTAGTCCCGGCGCTGGCCCTCCACCCTCTGGATTTCGTCGATGCGTCTGATGATGGGCTTGATACGCTCCTTGAGCGCCGCGATGTCCGCATCCTCCGACAAGCTCTCCAGCACAGCTTCAAAGTCGAGGTCAGGATTCCAGTGCGCCACCTTGGCGAGGACCTTGGTCATGGCACCCCGGCAAAGCCTCCGGGACTCATCGGCCAGGGAGGCCGCCCGGTTGGAGGGAAGCTGCTCTAGGGCCCCGAGGACACCCTCGAAGAATAGGGTCAACTTGGCGTTGGGAGTCCCGCTGCGCTCTGGGGCATACCTCACATTTGGCATCCCCATGGTAGCCAGCTGCGTGGTGATCCTGCCGGCGACGTCCTCGAGGCGGCTGATCCAGCGATTCTCGCCCTCCACAAAATCCTTGTGGCCGGCGGCTTCATTCTTCCGCTGCAGCTTCTCGGCCTCCAGATCCTTGGCCAGGGTCTCCTCCCGAGCTTTGGCCTCTGAGAGCATCTCCTCAAGGCCCTCCAGCTTCAGCTTCAGGTCTTTGATGGAGTTGTTGCCTTCGGAGAGTTCCTCGGCCCTGCTGACGGCAGCGCCCTGCGCCTCCGTCAGGGCACCGTTGAGCGTGTCCTTCTCCTTGGACAGCTTCAGGGCCTGCTCCTTCAGCTCGTCCCGCTCCACATCCAGCTCCTTCACCCTGCCGACGTGAACCAGAGCCTGGGCATCGAGCGCCTCCCTGTGCCTCTGCTCCAGCTCTCGGGTCCGCTGCACGACGAGCTTCTCCACCTCCTCATCCTTGCTGCGGAGTGTTGCGGCAAGCTTCTCCTCACGCGCGGCAAGGTCCTCCTCCTGGGAGTTCAGTGCGGCCTGGTGCTGGGCTCGAGTGGCCTCGACTGCGGCGGCCAAGTTCTCTGCCGTCTCCTGGGCCTTCTCAATGTCGGACCGCTTCATGGTGAGCTCCACCTCACACTTGGCCAGTTCGCCCTGGGCGGCCCTCAGCTCCTCGCAAGCTTGGAGGAACCAAGTCTGCGTCTCGGCGACGCGCACCTTGAGGTCCACCTCCGCCTTGTCCACCGTTGCCGCCCTAGACTTGGCCTTGTCCAGGCGGGCGTGGTGGAGCGCCTGGAGCTTCCGAAAGTTGGCGCCCATGGCCTGGAGAAGCCGCTCCTCCGGGAACCATCGCCACCGGCGCTCGGCTCGTCGACAACCTCGAGCCCGGCGGCGGCAAGCACCTCCTCGTCGAACACCTAGCCCTCAACGGGCGCCCTGGAGCTCGACGTTCCTGGGAGGTGGACGAAAAGGTCGTCGCTCACCTTCAGATACCTGCCGGAGCCAGAGGCAGCAGAGGAAGAAGGATGGTCATCGACCACCTCCTCCTCGGCGGCGGACCTGCCAGCCTCCCCGGCAGGCCCCTTACCGGCCTCACCGGCAGGCCCCTTGCCGGGCTCCCCGGCGGACCCCTTGGCGGCGTCCTCAGCAACGCCCTTGGCGGCCTCCTCGGCGGTGATCTTCTCGGCCTCCGCTGCGGCATCCTTGGCGACATCCTCGATGACGGTGTCAATGTCCTCTGGGTCCGCCGAAGGGGGATCTAGATACTGAGAAGGGGATGAGGCGAGGCCAAGACCAGGGGTCAGAAAGAAGAAAAAGCAAACAGGAACGGAAGGCGAGTGGCTTACCCGTGCCGGGCTGGGAAGCAGAGGTCCCCTCCCCGCCATCATTTGGCGCCGAGACAAAGCCACCAGCGCCCGAGTTCGCCTCCTCCTCCTCCTCCGTGTGCATGGGCTCGGTGCCTGGCGCCCTTGCCAGGGACGCCCCTCGGGGCGGCGTGGTCGATGGGGGCGGCGTGTTGGGGGTAGCCCTCTATGGCTCCTCCTGTTGCTGTTCTCCTCCTGCAACCGTGGCAAGGTCAGCGCCAACTGATTGTACCCCCAACACACGTTGGCGGAGGGCAAGTGATGGACTCATGCTGGGGGTTGGGCCGGGGGCTGCTGTCCGGACTGCTCAACACCACCAGTGGTGTGCCGGAGGTGCCAGCTGGGGGCTGGCTGCTCGTTGAGGTCCTGGCCCTCTTCACCCTCTGGGCCAGCGTCTCCACGTCCCTGCAAAATGAAAGTAATTCAAGATAAGCGGCATTGTTTGAGGAAACGGAGATGACAAAAAGGGGGAATAAAAAGCTTACTCCTCCTCCTCCTCCTCTACTGCCTTCCTCTTCCTCCTTGGGCTGAGGGATCCGAAGTCAAAGGTGACCTCCGCGTCAACGTCTGCCGGAGGAGGGGAAGGAGGTGGCGTCTGAACGCGCTTGGACGAGGAAGAAGCGGATGCCTTCTTCTTTGCCACCGCGGCCTTCACCACTTTCTTCGCTGCTGCGGCCCTTGTCTGGCGCGCCGACGTCTCCTGGGCCTGCCGCAGTTGCGCGGCCCTGCCGGGCCGGACCGGCTCGCCGGAGGTGGCCCGCCGCAGAACCCGCCCTCTCCCCATGGCTGGAGGGTCGACGGCCACGGCCTCCTCCTCCTCGGCCTCCTCCGACGACGACTCACCGACAACATCTTCGACGAGAGGAGCCCTGGTGCCGGCGCTGCTGGCCTCCCCAGCGGCCTCCGCCCACTGGGCGAGCTCCTTCTACTCTACTTTGGTCGTGGCCTTGTCCTCCACGCCGCCGGCGCTGCCGGCCTCCTTGGCGAGCTCCGCCTCCGCCGCCCTGGCGGCGTTGTAGTCCAGCTCCGCCTGGGTGGTGTCCTAGACGAGCCGCGGCTCGGCGGTGACGTACCCCTCATGCAAGGTGTCGAAGAACTCCTGCACTTGAATTTCCTCCGGATCGACCTAGCTCAGGTCAAAACCATACGCGTTGAAGTCCGGCATCATGGCGATGATGTCGGTCCGGCGAGAGTTGTTGCTCAGCGGGAACACTCCCGCCGGCAACTTAAACAAGGGCCCCATGGCGACCTTGCCGGCCTTCGCGGCGGCCCTCGCGGCCTTGTCGGACCGCTCGACCTCGCCATCGTGGTTCACGTCGAGCTGAAAGAGCCGTTGGCAGAGATGGACGTGCCTCATCACCGTGAGGTTGTGGTCGAGGCCGGGGCGGAGCCTCATGATGTCGGCGGCGTTCGTGAAAAGCCAGGCCGGCCTCCCCTTGGTGCAGCGGAGCGATTCGGCGGCGGATGAAATCCGCCCCGATCATCTCAAGGGTGAGCCTGGCCTCAGTGAGGTGAAGAATCCTGGTGGTGGCGACCGTGAGCTTCACATCGTCGGCATCAACATCGCTCCAATCGCTTCGCTGAACCGGCGGCGCCTGGCGAACCTGGCAGAAATCTTGTGGATCATCCTCCTCAATCCAGCACCACCGGCCCCGCCATTCTTCCCACCTCTCCTTGTGGGCGCCCTCCGGGTATGCTCCCTTGGACTGCGGGATCCAGGCGACGCAACCGGAAATGGCGCCCCCCGGTTGGATCCGAGGGAAGAAGTAGTGGCAGAAGAGCGCCGTGTTGGGATGCACCCCGGCGAAACCCTCGTAGAGGTGCGCAAAGAGAGCCATGCATGCCACGGCATTTGGAGTAAAATCCAGAAGGTGGAAGCCATAGGTGTGCATGACGTCATTGAAGAAATCAGAGAAGGGGGGGCAGAGGCCGCAAGAGAAGTAATCGACGAAGAATGGATACCTATTTGGGGCGGCCTCGGTGCAATTGGCGGGGATGACGCGCGTGGCCGGATGCCCCGTCGTCTCGCCTCCCGTCTTGCACCCCCACAGGGGCTTGAAGTAGTCCCGCAGTTCGACAGCGTCGACCGTCGAGGGGAAGTAGGCGAGCTGCGTCCTTCGCGCCGCCTGCTCACTCTCCGGCGGCTCCGTCGCCGAGGCATCTTTGGCTACTCCCTTGCCCTTGGTGGATTTGGGAGCCATGGCGGCTGCGAGAAGCGAGGGGCGAAGGACAGCAAAGGCGCAGTGGCGGCGAGCAAAGGCAAAAGCTTAGGGAAGGAAGGAGAAGGGGACGGCGGTTCCGAGATTGAAGAAGATGCAGGGGTAAATGAGCAGCGCGCCCGCGGTTATTCCTTTTTACGGGGAAGGTGCGGGCCGCCTCTTTTCCCATTAACTGTGATGTGACGCATGCGTGCGGGAACCGCCCCACACATGACACCACGTCACGCACACCCCTCCACGTCTCACGTTCAACGCGAGTCGTGGGGAAGCATGGCGGACGAAAAATTACTGTGGTGAAATCCCCCATGAACTGCCCGCCCACCGTTTTGGGCCTAGCCCAACAACGTGTCGCGCTTATGTGTGGCCCAGGCTCGGGCGCTCCTGTCGGTGTACAGAAGTAGGGGCGCTCCTTTTTACCCCTTTACTTGTGCATGGACAGTCGGAGCCGCGCCCACGACCACACTAAGCAGGGCAGGGGAGGGAAGCCGGAGAGAAGCCAAAGGCGCAAGGCGATCAGAGGCAACGCCAAGACCAGAGACACAAAGAGCAGAGGGGGCAAGGTGGACTCCCCCGGCAAGACCCTCCGCGGACTTGCCCAACGCCAACAGAGCGAGCCACCCTTGAGCCCACAGGTTCCAACGCAACCAACTACGTTGGGACCAGGGCTCGGGAAGCACCTCCGTGGTGGCATGCAGATCTTTGTCAAGATCATAAACATACAAGATCAGATGTGGATCATAAGACGACGACCCTCGGCGAGATCCTCGCCAAGGAAACCCCCAAGACCCCCGGCAAGCGTCTTGCCGGGGACGACTGCGACGCCACGGCAAGGCCCCTGGCAAGGCCCTTGCTGAGGGCGTCAGGGGGGCACTACCAGGCCCGCACCAACCAAGACTCCACCGCCGTTCGCATGTAGCTGCCAGCCCGACCAGCTGGGCAGGCACCTGCGTGGCAACATGCAGCTTCCAGGCCAAATCAGCAAGCACCTGCGTGGTGGCATGCGGATCTTCATGAAGGCCCTACCGCCGCACCACCTCAGCAGCCTGCCTGCCTACATGGCACTGCATGCATCGCTGGCCTGGGCGCGTATCGAAGCAAGGTGGAGCGGCGACGGACGGGACGGGCCTCGTTCCCGTCCCCGATAAAGCTAATGGACACCTACATAGTGCATTTAATGCACTTTGTCCCGTAATGCCGTGCGATAAGCTCATGCACTGTAGGCGTTTCCACCTCCTATGTGCCACTGTGGCAACCCCTTTTCCCTATAAAAGGAGGCCCGAGGCGACCAGGAGAGGGATTCGGCTTTTTGGAACTACGCAGCGACGGTAGCTAGCTTGAAAGCTCAAGAACACTCAATACATCCACCAAAGCAGGACTAGGGTTTTACGAATCCTCGCGGCCCGAACCTGGGTAAACGAGCTGTGTGCTTGCTGCTAAACCTGCTCTCCACACGACCCCGCGCCCGCCGACCGTAGAAGGGATCCCAGCAATCCCATAGGTGTCGTTCCAACCGACAGTCCGGCGCAACCTCGCCAGGCGGTGCGTAGGGGTCCTCGTCGCTGCTAATCTAGTGAGCGTCCTCAGGGGGCGGCGACTCCTCGTCGGCGCGTGGGCAGACCGGCGGCGCCATGGCAGAGATTTGAGAGAGAGAGGAAGAGAGAGGGGGGCGAGCGAGGGGAGGATGTAGATGAGAATGCAAGAGGGACGATGTGAGCAAGGTAGTATATATTGGCGGCCGGAATCTAGATCGACGGGGACAGTACACACGCCGGTCGCCGGAATTTATGAGTACTGTAGTTTGAATTACACACAATTCCCGCAGCAAATCCATGTGTGAACATAATAGCCGACGATTTCCAATACAGAACCATGTCCGATTAATGATCCCCGCCAATCACCTACCAAACCTCGAGCCGCGAGATAGAGTGCAATCATGTGGGGGGCGGTTGTCTTGCCAGATCTTTACATTTTCTTTTTTGAACACCAGATATTTACATCGTCTGATGATTTTTTAACTCGCACACAAGTACATAAAAATATGATTTTTCAAACCATTTTGGTTAGGAGTTGCATGTAGATGTAGTTCAAATTTGATAACGGTCATTAAATGGTTAGAAAATCACTTAAATGTCTTTAAAAGGTCAAATGACCCCTGAAAAATTCCAAATTTTCACATGACAGTTGTATAAGTGCATGTTAAACGTAGGAAGAAATTTGAAGGCCGTAAGAGGAAGCTATCTCCCATCCATCAGCAAACATGCATTGTTCCCTCTGGGAACCACGAACCTTCTAGTCAGTTGCTCCGGTTTGTGAGGGGTGTGTGTCCAAACTTTCGTCAAACAGGCCTATTTTTTTACCACAACATCTTGGTGGCATGACATTAAATCAAACAAGGTTTCATGTTTTTCTGATCATTTTTTAATTTTTTGGAATTAAAATTCCATGGCATGCACTCCATGCATGTGCCCATGCCTTGACACCAATATGTTTGAAAATTCATTCGAATTTACTACACATGGAATTAACTCGCACACAAGTACACAAAAATATTATTTTTCAAACCGTTTTGGTTAGGCGTTGCATGTAGATGTAGTTCAAATTTGAATTACGGTCATTAAATGGTTAGAAAATCACTTAAATGTCTTTAGAAGGTCAAATGACCCCTGAAATTTACCAAATTTTCACATGACAGTTGTATTAGTGCATGTTAAACGTAGGAAAAAATTTGAGGCCGGAAGAGGAAGCTATCTCTCGTTCGTCATCAAACATGCATTGTTCCCTCTCGGAACCACAAACCTTCTAGCAAGTTTCTCCGGTTGGTGAGGGGCATGTGTCCAAACGTTCGTCAAACATGCCAATTTCTTTACCACGTCATCTTGGTGGCATGACATTACATCAACCAAGGTTTCGTGTGTTTCTGGTCATTTTTCTATTTTTTTTTGAATTAAAATGCCATGTCACTCCATGCATACGTATGCATGTGTCCATGTCGTGAGACCAATATGTTTGAAAATTCCTTCTAATTTACTGCACATGGAATTAACTCGCACACAAGTACACAAATATGATTTTTCAAACCGTTTTGGTTAGGCGTTGCATGTAGATGTAGTTCAAATTTGAATTACGGTCATTAAATGGTTAGAAAATCACTTAAATGTCTTTAAAGGGTCAAACGACCCCTAGAATTTTCCAAAATTTCACACTACAGTTGTAGTAGTGCACGCTAGACGTCGAAAAAATTTCAAGGCTGTAAGACGAAGCTATCTCCCATTCGTCATCAAACATGCATTGTTCCCTCTCGGAACCATAAACCTTCTAGCGAGTTGCTCCGGTTTGTGAGGGGTGTGTGTCCAAACTTTCGTCAAACATGCCAATTTCTTTACCACATCATCTTGGTGGCATGACATTAAATCGAGCAAGGTTTCATGTTTTTCTGATCATTTTTTAATTTTTTTTGGAATTAAAATGCCATGGCATGCACTCCATGCATGTGCCCATGCCTTGCACCAATATGTTTGAAAATTCCTTCGAATTTACTGCAAATGGAATTAACTCGCACACAAGTAGACAAAAAATATGATTTTTCAAACCGTTATGGTTAGGCGTTGCATTTAGATGTAGTTCAAATTTGAATTACGGTCATTAAATGGTTATAAAATCACTTAAATGTCTTTAAAAGGTCAAATGACCCCTGAAATTTACCAATTTTCCACATGACAGTTGTATTAGTGCATGTTAAACGTAGGAAAAAATTTGAAGGCCGTAAGAGGAAGCTATCTCCCGTTCGTCATCAAACATGCATTGTTCCCTCTCGGAACCACGAACCTTCTAGCGAGTTGCTCCGGTTTGTGAGGGGTGCGTGTCCAAACGTTCGTCAAACAAGCCAATTTCTTTACCACATCATCTTGGTGGCATGACATTACATCAACCAAGGTTTCATGTGTTTCTCATCATTTTTCTATTTTTTGAATTAAAATGCCATGTCACTCCATGCATACGTATGCATGTGTCCATGTCGTGAGACCAATATGTTTGAAAATTCCTTCTAATTTACTGCACATGGAATTAACTCGCACACAAGTACACATATATGATTTTTCGAAATGTTTTGGTTAGGCGTTGCATGTAGATGTAGTTCAAATTTGAATTACGGTCATTAAATTGTTAGAAAATCACTTAAATGTCTTTAAAAGGTCAAATGACCCCTAAATTTTTCCAAAATTTCACATTATAGTTGTAGTAGTGCACGTTAGACGTAGAAAAAATTTGAAGGCCGTAAGAGGAAGCTATCTCCCGTTCGTCATCAAACATGCATTGTTCCCTCTCGGAACCACGAACCTTCTAGCGAGTTGCTCCGGTTTGTGAGGGGTGTGTGTCCAAACTTTCGGCAAACATGCCAATTTCTTTACCACATCATCTTGGTGGCATGACATTACATCAACCAAGGTTTCATGTGTTTCTGATTTTTTTTTTGGAATTAAAATGCCATGCCACTCCATGCATACGTATTCATGCATATGTGTCCATGTCGTGATACAAATATGTTTGAAAATTCCTTCTAATTTACTGCACATGGAATTAACTCGCATACAAGTACATAAATATGATTTTTTTTAAACCGTTTTGGTTACGCGTTGCATGTAGATGTAGTTCAAATTTGAATTACGGTCATTAAATGGCTAGAAAATCACTTAAATGTCTTTAAAAGATCGAATGACCCCTTGAATTTTCAAAAATTTCACATTACAGTTGTAGTAGTGCACGTTAGACGTAGAAAAAAAATTGAAGGCCGTAAGAGGAAGCTATCGCCCGTTCGTCATCAAACATCACTACAAAAAAAGACACATCCGTGACATTTTGGGCTGAACAAATTTTTTTATGTCATACATATGACACTTCTATGACGATAATGTGACAGAACCCGGTATCATCATAGATGTGGTGGGCTCCTACTTCTATGACAAAAAAATCATGACAGAAAATGGGCTTTTCGTCCTGGGCGGGCCAGAGACGCAGCTGCATGACATTCTTTGGGCCGTCCATGACGGAAAAAACAGTGGTAGAAGCGAGGGCGAGGAAAATTTCGGGGAGTTCCCGGTTATGGTGGGAGGTCGGGGGTCGAGCGATGCGCGTTTCTCTCGTACACGTATACGCGTGTGTGCGAGGCGTTGGCTCTAACTGAACCCGAGCGAGGCGTTGGGCTCTAACTGAACCCGAGCGATTGCACTACAGGCTACGCGTTACTGAACCCGAGCGATCGATCGATGGCTGTTAACTGAACCCGATCGAGCGATTCCTTCGCTACTGCTGCTAACTGAAGCCGATCGATGCTGCCTCTGGGATGAACAGTGAGCGTTGCGGGGGGGTTGGATGAACAGTGAGTGGTGGCGTTGCCTCTGGATGAACAGGACCCCGTGGTGTGGAGGGCTGGATGAACAGTTGACGGTGGAGGGGTGCCCGTGGAGGGGTGGTTGAAAAGGACCCTGTGGTGTGGAGGGCTGGATGAACAGTAGACGGTGGAGGGGTGCCCGTGGAGGGGTAGTTGAACAGTAGTCGGTGGAGTAGCGCGCGGTGGAGGCTGGATGAACAGGAGCCCGTGGAGGCTGGAGGAGGTCGACGGTGGAGATGAACAGTATCCCGTGGAGTCCCATTTTGCGGTACGCCACACCCCTCCCGATGAACAGGACCCCCGTTTCGACCGTAGGAGGTCCGTTTCGTCCGTTTTGCGGTACGCCACACCCCTCCCGATCAACAAAACCCCCGTTTCGACCGTAGGAGGTCTGTTTCGTCCGTTTTGCGGTACGCCACACCCCTCCCGATCAACAGGACCCCCGTTTCGACCGTAGGAGGTCCGTTTCGTCCGTTTTGCGGTACGCCACACCCCTCCTGATCAACAGGACCCCCGTTTCGACCGTAGGAGGTCCGTTTCGTCCGTTTTGCGGTACGCCAGACCCCTCTCGATGAACAGGATCCCGTTTCGAACGTCTCCGGTCGAACACAAGGACGTTTCCTCCGTTCTGCGGTACGCCAGGCCTCGTTTCCATCGCCTGTTCCGTCCAAGGCCTCCCGATGAACACGACCACGCATTCCGTTCCGACCCAGCCGGTTGGCTCCCACGCGTTCCGTTGCCTCCCGATGAACACGACACATTTCGTTGCCTCCCCATGAAGACGACGCATTCCGTTGCCTCCCCATGAACACGACGACGACGCTGTTTCTCCGTTCCGACCCAGCCATGTGAACGAGCCCTCGCCGTACATATGCGCGAGTAGGCATTCGAGACCTCGCGCATATGTACACATACGTGGCCGTATTTTCTTTCTTGCACCCTGGCCGCTGTATGTACGTGTACATGCTACGTGCGCGCCTCTACTACGACACGTGCACGCCTCTACATCCACCAGTATATATGTACGTACACGTTCGCGACCAGAATGACAATGCTACGTACGCTTCGACCAGGTGGGTCCCGACTGTCAGGCACTTCCTTGCGTGCGAAGATGTAGCTGGTGGGTCCCAGCAGTCAGGGGGGCGAATCATTTTTTTTTCCCGGACGCACTTCCTTGCGTGCGAAGGTGTAGCTGGTGGGTCCCAGCAGTCAGGGGGAAACATTTTTTCACGAAATACGGTGGCCCGTCCGGTGGGTCCCCGCTGTCAGGTGGAGGAATAATTATTTTGCGCGTAATAAGGAGGCACTTCCTTGCTGCGGCCGTGGACCCAGCTGTCAGCGTCTCCACGCACAGTACTCTTCCGATGGAAGTCGGTCGTTGACCAAATTGACCACGCCGCACCGAGAGCACCACGGCGATGGATGACGGCGAGGCCTAGGAAGGGCACGACATAGAGGCAGGGAAGACTCGGCAGTTGTTTCCCACGTGGAGGGGAGTACGACTGTACGAGGGTTTACTGGTTCATCTGCCGTCGCCAGAGAATAACAGCAGGTGTGGGTGAGTAGAGGGATGGCTAGGCCAGCGATGGGAGTACGGTGGGGCGGTGAGGCCTGCGCGGCAGCATAGCCGGCCGCGGGGAGAAGGGAGCAGGCAGTCCTGCAGGCGCTTGTTTGAGCGGCTGGAGCAGGAAGAGCAGAGATTGAAGAAGCACGACGGCCGTTGGATGGACATCCAACAGTCAGTGCTTGTGCGCCAACCTTTTTTTAGGAAAGCCTCAAATCTGTGGAAAACAGCATACAATCCATCTGCCATTATTTCTAATAATTTACTGCCCATTTGCTAATTCTTAAGGTTTTTTTTGGAGCCCATATTCTTTTTGTTAGCATTACAGCCCATATTGTGGCCACGGTTAAAAAATTATACGAAATTTTGCATATTTCGGTGCGGTCTGAACTGTTTTTAATCCCGAAATTTTGACTCACATTCAAACTGATTTTAAAAATAAATGTATATCAATATAAAATCCAACAAATTCTCCACGCATAAAAATTAATGTAATTTAAAATCTTGAAATGAAAAAAATATATTTGAAACTAATTGTCGGTTTGATGTGTTTTAAAAATGTACAGCCCATTTCTCATTACTGATGGGCCATTTTCTCGGCCAGCCGAATGGAAGCTCTCCTCGTCTTGAAAGATTTGCAGCCCAATAGGCCTGACAAAGCGACTTACTTGGCAAATCACAAAAAAACTGGGCTGTGGTCGTGGACCCAGCTGTCAGCCTCTCCACGTACAGTACTCTTCCAATGGAAGTCGTTCATTGACCACGTTGACCACGCCGCGCGGAGAGCACCATGGCGGTGGACGACGGCGAGGCCTAGGAAGGGGACGACGCGGAGCCGGGGAAGACGCGGCAGTGGAAGCCCGCACGGAGAGGAGTACAAGGGTTCACTGGTTCAGCTACGGTGTGAAGCTGCCGACGCCGCAGGGCCTGGCCAGCGGTGGGAATAGTAGGGGCGGTGAGGCCTCTGCGGCAGCACAGCTGGCCATGGGAGGCAGGAGCATGCGGCACGACCGGCGCTGCTTTGGGCGGCTGGAGCAAGAAGACCAGAGGTTGAAGAAGCACTACGGCCGTTGGATGGACATCGTACGGTCACTGGAGCTAGAATCATTCATATTGAGTAAGTTGACAAAGCCCTTCGTCCCCGTCAACTTAGTGGGCCCACAAGTCAGCCTCCCACCAAGGTGGCTCCCAGCTAGCCGGGGGAGTATTCATTTTTTTGTGCGTAATAAGGAGGCACTTCCGGTGGGTCCGAGCTGACAGCGGGGGGAACTTTTTTTTCAAGAAATACGGTGGCCCGTCTGGTGGGTCCCAGCAGTCAGGGGGAAACGATTTTTTTCGCAAAATACTGGTGACCCGTCCGGTGGGTCCTCGCTGTCAGGTGGAGGAATAATTATTTTCCGTGTAATAAGGAGGCACTTCCTTGCGGTTGCCGTGGACCCAGCTGTCAGCCTCTCCACGCACAGTACTCTTCCGATGGAAGTCGGTCGTTGATCACATTGACCACGCCGCGCCGAGAGCACCACGGGCGGTGGATGACGGCGAGGCCTAGGAAGGGGACGACGCGGAGCCGAGCAAGACGCGGCAGTGGATGCCCACGCGGAGAGGAGTATGAGCGTTCACTGGTTCGGCTGCGGTGTGAGGCTGCCATCGCCGCAGAATAACAGGGGGTGTGGGTGAGTGGAGGGATGGCCTGGCCAGTGGTGGGAGTAGTATGGGGGCGGTGAGGCCTCCGTGGTAGCACAGCCGGCCACGGGAGGCAGGAGCAGGCGGCACGACTGGCGCTGCTTTGGGCGGCTGGAGCAAGAAGACCAGAGGTTGAAGAAGCACTATGGCCGTTGGATGGACATCATACGGTCACTAGAGTATTGACTAAGTTGACAAAGCCCTCCGTCCCCGTCAACTTAGTAGGCCCACAAATTAGCCCAACAATATGGTGGGTCCCAGCTAGCAGGGGGTATTCATTTTTTTGGGCGTAATAAGGAGGCACTTCCTTGCATGCGAAGATATAGCTGGTGGGTCCGACCTGTCAGCGGGGGGGACATTTTTTTCATGAAATACATAGGCCCTTCCTGTGGGTCCTAGCTGTTAGGTGGAGGAATCATTATTTTGCGCGTAATAAGGAGGCATTTCCTTGCGTGCGGCCGTGGACCCAGCTGTCAGCCTCTCCATGTACAGTCCACTTCTGATGGATGTCGTTCATTGACCACGTTGACCAGGCCGCGCCGAGAGCACCAGGGCGGTAGACGACGGCGAGGCCTAGGAAGGGAACGACACGGAGCCAGGGAAAAATCGGCAGTTGTTTCCCACGCGGAGGAGTTCGAGGGTTTACTGGTTCGTCTGCAGCCGCCGGAGAATAACAACATGTGTGGGTGAGTAGAGGGATGGCTAGGTCAGCGATGGGAGTACGGTGGGGCCGTGAGGCCTGCGCGGCAGCATAGCCGGCCGCGGGAGGAGGGAGCAGGCAGTCCCGCCGGCGCTTGTTTGAGCGGCTGGAGCATGAAGAGCAGAGATTGAAGAAGCACGACAGCCGTTGGATGGACATCCAACAGTCACTGCTCTCGTGTGTTGACTAAGTTGACAGGGCGTTGCGTGTGCGTCAACCTTTTTTTTATGAAAGCATACGCGTCAACCTGTAGTAGGCGCACAAGTCAGCCTCAAATCTGTGGAAAACAGCATACAGCCCATCTGCCATTATTTCTAATAATGTACAGCCCATTTGCTAATTCTTAAGAATTTTTTTGGAGCCCATCTTCTTTTTGTTAGCATTACACCCCATATTGTGGCCACGGTTAAAAAGTATACGAAATTTTGCATATTTCGGTGCGGTCAACTGTTTTTAATCCAGAAATATCGATTCACATTCAAACTATTTTGAAAAATAATTTATATAAATATAAAATCCAAATAATTGTCCACGCATAAAAATCAATGGAATTTAAGATCTTGTAATAAAAAAATTGAAACTAATTCCCGGTTTGATGTGTTTTAAAAATGTACAGCCCATTTCTGGGCAAACTGAATGAAACTCTCCTCGTCTTGAAATATTTGCAGCCCAGCAGGGCCGATAAAGCAAGTAGGCCTTGTTTGGGTACTTCTTTTAAAAAATAGAACTGGGCTAGCCATTTTCAGCAAGAAAAAAACACAACTGGGCTCATGATGTGGTAAACATAAATAAAACCCTGGCTAGACGGGCCACAACCCTCGCACAGCCCCATTGTTACCCTGATCCGTCGCTAAAACTAGTATAAATAACAACTGCTTGTTCCTCAAAAAAAACTGCGCGACTTGCTGGGTCCCTGTGTGTCAGCCGCTCGTAGTGTAATTCTCTCGTTTATTGACTACGTTGACAATGGCGTGAGCCCCAGATGTCCAACCATTAGGAGGAACCATATTTTTGGGCTTGTACTATAGAGGCACTTGCTTGCGTACTGCCATGACGCTGGTGGGTCCCTACTGTCATCCTCTCCACGTACAGTCGTCTCCTTGTTCCTCTCGGTTGTTGACGACGTTGACAACGCAAGAGGGCGGCGCACCGCGCACGGCGAGCGAACCAAGGCCGCAAGGCGAAGGACGACGGCGAGGCCTCGGACGGAACAAACAGGAGCCGTTGAAGATGCGCCAGTCCAGTCGCAGGCGGAGGGGAGTACGAGGGTTGACTGGTTCGGGCGCGGGTGCGTGTTGGGGCTGACGTCACCGGAGAATAACAGGACGTGTGGGGGAATAGAGGGAGGGACTGGCCAACGTTGGAGGGTACGTACGGTAGGGCGGCGGAGGCGCAGCCAGCCATGGGAGGCGGGAGCAGGCGGAGCCGACGGGGTGGTTTGGTTTGGGCGGCTGGAGGAAGAAGAAGACAAGAGATAGAAGATACACGACAAATGTTGGATGTCAATCCAACAGCTGGTAGGCAGAATCGTTTGTTGACTGGCTAGTAAGTCGGCACCACCTTGGATAGGCTATTTCCTCGCGGGTCCCAAATGTCAGAATCCAAATCTGTCATGGTCATGCAGCCTTTCCTATGAAAATTTACAGCCCATTTGATGTGCTAGTTTGAAATAAGTTTGTGGGTGCTGGTGGGGGTTAATCACTTGGCTTCTGTAATGCACAGTGAGCTCAAGCAGCCGGCGAGAGTGATGTTATTTCCCTTGGTTGGGATTTGTTACAATATTTCACTCTAAATTAAACGAATGGCAAGCCATTTGCCTTGTTTCAAAGAAAATATGACAGTGACAGCCAAGTTGAAAAGGGCAGGAACATCTAACTCCAGCTTACAAACTGTACAAAAGCATGAGGGTTAATTGTTCATCAGGTTTACAAAAAAACCAGATTGAAAAGGGCAACAACATCTAACTCCAGCACTGTTATCGGCAGTCACAGTCAAACGGATCGGTCAGGTCCATAGAATGAACATCCTGGGTCGTAAAATTTACTGGATTATGACCACAATATGTTGTAAATAGAAGCCCGGCACGTTCAGAAGCTCTTTTGCCCACCTGAAACTCGTTTTTTTGCTCTTCGACATACCCATCCATCAAAACCATGCTGCTGATAAACTTAAGGCTGATGGACAATAGTAACCTCGCATTCAACAGGAAGAATGTGACAAATCTTGTGTTTGCACGGTTGGCTACATATCGTTCTAGCATTATTGTCTTCAATCGAATCTCATGAGAAGTGAGAAAATCCCGATGCTTACGAATCCACCGATTGATTATAACTTTCTTACCCCGTCTTGTTGCCTAAATAGACATGAAGATTGAAAACAGTTAAGGTCTAAAAGAAGAGTGTCGAAAGAGCAACAACTGAACGGTTAATTCTAGTACACTATATGTGGGCTTCCAATGTGCTTGAAATTATCACCTTTATATACAACTTCTCCAGACATGGAAAGCATTGCTGCAAGCCAATAATCTTGTTCAGATCAAAACTATTCATTTGGATATATAAGATCTTGACAGAATCCAGCACCATTGATAGGCCATCCATGGAGAAACTCTTCATTGAGCATAGAACATAATATTAGTACAAAATGTGTACTCCAAGATGATATATAAATTATGCGCAGAAATTTAAAATGCAGCTTATGGTTACAAGTGTAGATGATAATATAAAGTACCTGAAGAACTGTGGAGCCAAACACCATATTGAAATGAGCACAGAGATCATGTATTACACCCAAGGTCTCCAGTTTAGGCGCAGAGAGGACGGTTATTTGCAACGGTGAATAACTAGAATCAAGGATCAACCTTTGAAGCGAAGGGGCATCTTGGATGATGAGCTGCCTTCCGTCAAAAGAAATTCCAATTGTTACAAGGTTAGGCGACTTTATTTGGAGACAACCGATTCTAACTGTCAAAACAAGCACCAAGCACTCCAGCGCAGGGCAACTGGAGTGGATGATGCTGTGCAATGAGGCCTCCGATATACGAACCGGACAAGTGAAAGTTTCTTGAGAAATGGGAGTCGAAGGTTTAGTACCAAATTGTCTGGTAGGTAGCACAACGCAAAGGTGGCGGTGTGGAGAGAGGACGAAAACCGCGAGATGGACATCGGTGCTGAGGGCACAAGTTCATGGCGTTCGGTATGTGGTATGTGATTTCCAGGGGAATAGTAGAACTCAAGCAGCTGTAGTTCTATGAATTCAGGGGATTTCAGCCAGGCGTCCACCGTGCAGGGCATGGTATGCTTACTCAGGTAGCATGACGGGATGCAGAGGCTTTGAACGGAGCCCTGGTGGGAGGAGATGATGGCTCTGGGGATTTCAAAATCATTGAAGAGAGATAGCTGACGATAGTTGAGATTAAGGGGCACAGCGCGCCATAGAGGGCGCCACCGAATTGAGAGGACTTGGGTGCGGTAGCAATCCTTGGTGGGGAGAAGCGAGATGATCTCCCCAAGGACGGCGTCCGGGAGATCGCTGATGCGGTCCACCCGAGATTCTACGGGTTCCTGGGATCCGGTGGGGGCAGGGTCGCCGCTTCTCCCCGCGCTGCCGGGTGCGGGATCTACAACAGGCGTCGCCGCTGGCGCGAGCCCCATCTTCTTGGCGCTGGGGTCAGCCGACTCCATTTTCCTCGAGGGCGTCACGTCGCGCTCACGGATTTGAGCAGAGTAACGAATGACGAGCCTAGTTGTAGTGCGAGCGAAGAAGAAGGGGAGCTGGGGGTTTTCTGTAGGAGTGAGGAAGAAGGGGGGCTGGGGTTTTCTGTAGGATTGAGGTGAGGAATTTGGGGGTACGAGTGGAGCAAGCTGACGTGAGGTGGGTGGGAGCGAGGAGGAAGAAGAGCACCCAGGTTTTTTTGGGGGGCGGTGTGCTGGGTGTGGGTAGCACCTCTCATTCAGTAAATATATGGGCTTTTGAATTGATTTTACTATTTACTAGTGTGGATGGGCTGTTTTGTCTTGGGCCCAGAGAAACAATTACTACTAGTACAGTGGAGAGACTCTACAGCTACCCAGAAAAACAATTACTACTAGTACAGTGGAGACACTCTACCGCTTCTGGCTCCTCCTAGGTCATTGAAACGTCTCCCTCTACTGAATGTTGTTATACTTTTGTTCACCGTCATGCGGGCCATGCAGCGCGCGGGCCCAAATGCCATCCACCAAATTAGAAGGCAGTATGCAGGCGGAGAGTCACCCCGGTCGTAGCACGGCAGTAACGAGCCGTCGTATCACAAAACCCCACCTCCTCGCAGTCTAAGTTTCACGGATGAAGCAACCATCATTTCACTCTTCGCTGAATCCCCTTCTCCCTCACCATCTTCAAGAAAGGCAACACTCGCATCTGCCACTGTTCTTCTCTCCGAACGAAGGGAAGGTAAGCGGATCCGTGATGTTGGTATATTTTCGTTCAGAGAAAAAAAGAACTTTTGCAAAGCAGTAACCGATCCTCACTCTCATTTTTGTTTCATTTTCATTGCGATTGTGTTTTCCTTTTAGTGGTCTCCTAGTATTCGTCAGTTTCATGATGGACCATGGAGAACCAGGAAAAGATCTGCCGATATTGGAGCAGACGCGGGAGGCTGATCCCCATGAGACAGAGAGCTCCAAGAAGATGGAGGCAACCACCAAGACGACCCCAGATACGCTCACGGCCACTACTGAGATGGTCAACGCCCCGTTTGAGGTTACAGCCCCCGTGGCACTGCAGGAGCAGTTTTCCCTCTTCGAGGATGTATCCCCCCCCCCCCCCCCCGCTGAGCTGCCCAAGGTGATTTCCTTCTTTGCCGGTCTCGATTGTGGTTTTTCATCTAAGTATGTGGTGATTTTTTTAGAAAAGGAAGTATGTGGTGATTTTTTTTAGAAAAGGAAGTATGTGGTGATTAATAATGCAAAATTTTATTAGCTTCGATGCCATGCTATACATAGTGGTTTAAATAACTTGTGTTTCTTATACTGAAAAGTAATTCAGAATTCGTTTCTGTTTCAATTAGAGCCCTGATGCAGACAAGGATTGTGTGGTTGTACATGTCACTCTCTATGAGGCGGACGGCCTGAATATACGCACTGGGAAAACAGAGTTCTTAGGCTATTGGATCCTGGAAGCCATTTACGGTTATACCAATGAAGAGTTGTATTCCAGCCTCATTGTTGTCAGGCGTGTTGTCCAGGGTGTACTGAAGCACAAGAAGTTCAAAGCTACTCCTTCATTTGTGAGGCATACTGTTCTTGTCAAGCTTACGCAGGAAGATGACGTGGCATGCCTCTCAAAACAAGTTTATCAGTGGCAAGGCCACAAGGTTGTCTTCATGAAGGTTCACAGGATTGAGCTACTGCGGGACGTCCTCAATGATGTTCATGGCAAGGTCCATCTTGTGTCTAGCCCAAATTAGATCGAGGCATGAAATAGTTGCCCCAGCTAGTGTTTAATAGTAGTTTGGATTGTGTCTAATTATCCGAACCTTGCCTGTTATCGACCCCTCTGGTGTTAGTACTCTGTTTGAATCCATCTATGGGTACTGCTGCTACTTTTGTGTGCCCGTGAATCATGTGAGAACCATCGTAATTGTTGCCGAAACATATGCGTCCTCACTAGTTTTTTCATGAATATGGCATGGTAAGACATAAGTTGTCATGGTTTATCATACGAGCAGTGTGTGTTTTGATGAAATAGAGCACTCGTTCGAGAACCGTGCGCCGACGTATACATAAGTACTTGTAAACACTGTTGGTGCTACCCCACTTGTAAGCAGTTGTGCAAAACACGGCACATTGGCTCAGCTCGCTTCAACACTAGGCTATCGACCAGCTTACAATCAACAATCTGCTGTCTGACATATAAGCAACTATGTATCTTGTTACAGTGGTTCATGCAGTTAATTGAGGCCACAATGTAATAAATTCCAAACGTTCACACGCTAGTCTAGCGCTCATGTCGAACACTCACATTAAACTCGTCTTCATAAAAAACTTGAAAAGCATAAGTTAAGCAATTTTATACATCTCAATGATTCATAGAACATAACAAACATATACTAGTTCACAGCAAAAGACAAAGTTGTGAGAAGGTTTACAAATTAGGAAAAAACAAGCAAGGCTTCTCTGAGCAAAGGGCCTCCCGGCAGGCTTAAATTTCCTGGAGTTCACTCTAGTTTTTTCTTGTTGCCACCATCCAGGGTTAGGTTCTCTCATTCCAGAATAACCAATTATAATTGTGGTCTCAGCTGGAATGCTGAACTGAACCATGCAGTGTACTGACCAGCTGAAATGCTTGTGCATTCCACTAAATTTAAGCACCGCTATTTGCAGAAATAAGCAGACCACAATGCCTCTTGTCCGCGCACCTGTCCAAAAAACCGCCGTGCAACTATGCCAGCTAGTCCCCGGTCCATGGATGAACTGGTAGAAAGTGCATTCCATACTAGGATGCAGTTGTTTTCGCTCATCCCTGCACTACAATCAGGAAGTAAAACGTACGAATCAGCTTCTTTTAGATTGCGTTGGTCATTCTACCTTAGTTACTACCAATGTAGGGATACCTTGAAGACGGGAGGTTAGACGACGACAACGAGGGATAGCCATCTCATTTTGCGCAGTTGTACTAAAACTGAGGTGTGTGCTTTTGATTGCGCGAATAGAAACGATACAGAGACAGACATCCCGAAACGATATGGAGACACACATCCTTGTTTGCGCAAATACGAAATACGGTTATTTAAACAGTGACAGATATTACTACTTTCCCCCATTTCCTCTTAGAACCAAGTCCTAGATTCATGCTACAGCTTTCCCACTTTCTTCCCTGTTTGAACCAATGCTTTGAGTCGACTGTATGAACTAGCTTTACTTCTAATAATAGTAGAAGTCTAGGTGGCTTTGGAACAGCGGACGGAAGTAGAAAAGGTTCCACACGAAGGGAGCTGGGGTAGTAGAGCAAGGCAGGTTTCGAAGGAATATATACCTAAGGGTCGTCGGCATGTGGCAAAGACGGCGTCGGGAGGCCGCATCTTGGCCACAATACCGCAGGGAGGAAGAAGGGGTCGGAGGCCCTCTCGAGCCGGCGCTCTCTCAGAGAGAACGGCACGGCCGCCGATCGGGACGCGTGGGCAGTCGTTGGTCTCCTCCCTCGCCGCCAACGACAGCGTGAACGATGCACCTACACCCCTGCCCCGGTCGAGGTTGTCCGGCCGGATTTGTGACCAGCCATGAGCTGAGAGAGAGTGTGGCCACCTATGTGTTGCTTAGATCTGGAGAGCATGAGAGAGTGAACGAGAGGAACCCTAGTAAAGCAAGCGCTAAGGCTCCTGCTTTTATATATAGTGGAGTGATTTTGTTGTACCAGCTTCAAAAAAATGCGCTCCTACGTGCACCCGCGAGTGGGTGTGAGAGAACTAGTGCGCGCGTGCACCGCTTCTCTTCGTGAGAGTACAATATACTATGCCCAAAGAACGCCGCAAGAGTAATAGTATAAGTGTGTGACGTGTGAGCTAAAATAAAATGTGTGCGCCGTCTTTTGTTTTTTAGAAGTTCTGAGGGTAGGGTGTGAAGAGCACATATGTGTGTGACGTCTACCTGCAGATAGACGGTGGGTGCATCGTGCGAGTCTACGAGAGGATTCGGGAGAGTCATGACTCGTGAGGGTGCGTGTGCGTGAGAGAGAGGGGGGCACGTATCAATGCAATGCATGTGTCCGGAAATCATTATCCGACAAACATTCGCCACAAGCCTTTTCCTGACGAACGCCGTAAGAACCGTTAGATCGGCATCCGACAGTGTCAGTTTTGCCATGTCATTTAACGGAACAGCCACTCCTCCTACACACAAATCTTCCATGTGAGTGTTAGCAACTGCCGTATGCTCCCTCCGTTCCGAAATGCAGTGCATATAGCTTTATTGAAAATTCAAACCTCGCAAACTTTTACCGAGTTTTCGTGTACCAAATTGCACATGTAGAATACCATGTATATATCATTTCATTCATCTTCGAGAGGTAACTATAAAGATGGGTGAGGAGTCTACAAAGAAAGACCATCGTATCACCCGCAGCAATTTCAAGCATCCTTTAGTGTCGAGGAATATCATAGGAACTCTATATGATATGATTTTTATAGGATTTTTTCCTTTAGAGCCAATTGGTTCATAGGAATAGATTCATATACTCCACATTTGAAAGGAAATAAACATGATATCATTTCTATAGCTTTAGAGCCACTTGGTTCATATGAATGGATTCCTATACTCCCTTAATTTCAAAGGAAAATAAACATTAGCGTATATTCAATAGAAAAGTTCCTATGATATGAACCAAATTACATCTCTTTTCTAATCCCTCCTCATAGGAATTGAGATACATGTCATCTCTAGATTCAATAGAAAAGTTCCTATGGTGTGAACCAAATGACATCTCTTTTCTAATCCCTACTCATAGGAATTGAGATGCTCCATGTCATCTCTTTCCCTACAACTTCCATGTATACATCTTCTATTCCTAAATAGATAGTACAACCCACTAGTAGCTTTTTTCCAAAACATGCAACTATGGCACAAGAACTATATAGTGTGCCAATAACTTTGAAAGATGGTAGCTGGATGAAGCTAACCCGACAATGCAGAGATAGGCAAATCCGAGCACTACTGGCCGTTGGATATCATCAACATTCCACCAGATCTGCCACATGTACAATTTAGAAGACTCCATGGTTGAACTTAAGCATAATGCACAAACCTCAAAACACAATCACTTCTCCTTTGTTCTAGAATCTTCTGTATCATAATTGATTATTTTTTTCTAAATGAATTGCCATTATTTGTTTTTCACTTTATGATTTACAATGCACAACCCCATGAATCTTAACATTTTTATAAAACTAATTGATTTTGAATTAGATGAACTATAAGAACTAAATGAACATCTACATCATGCATATATGACTCAAAGCTTTACATGCTATAGTGTGTATTTATTCATAATTTGGTTTCGAAATCTCATGCATTCAATACATGTGTACCTTACTAGTTTTGAGTAGAGTAGCAAATTTCACGCGGCCCCGGGTATATCAAAATGCAGGGCCCATGCATCATTGCCTTTCGAACCTACGTCCACAATTTTTTGTACGTACTATATCTCCACTGGTCCCCGAACCCAAAATGCTGCCTCGTTCCCGTAAAACCAAGCGGCCCACACACATTTAAGGCGTCGACTCGAACCCGTTTACTACGACGTGGCCCCGCACGCCGTAGTACTCCTACAAACCCTACCGCCGCACTCATCATCGGTTTTCTTCAAGAGGACGAGGGAGAAGCTGATTTGTAGTGGAGGCGCTTTCAAACAAAAGGATCTGTAGTGGAGACCCCTACCCTAGAGTGCCCTAGGTAGCTGCCGCATGCATCATTGTTTTTTCTTTTCTTTATGCTCCGGCGCCCTAGAGTGAAATAATGGTTGCTTCGTCCGTCCAGCTTAATACGGGAAAGGTGGGGCTTTGTGATTTGACCCCTCATCGCTCATTTTCTACTACTGCGGCGCTACGACCGGGGTGCCTCCAATTCCAACCGCTGCTCCGAACTGTAATTTGGTGCATCGCATGTGGAACAAGACGGTCCATGAGCCACATGTCGGCCAAAGGGGTCCTGTTAAGTGTGTCGCCATTTCGTGTGCGGACTGACCCTGCTTGAGTTGCTACGCCAACACGACAGGAGCAGCCTACCACTTGGTTTTGCTCCTTGGTGAATCCCGACTATATTGATCTAAAAAGATACATGCTGAACTACCCTCTCCATCTCGGTTTTTTTATTTTTAGGCATCTTGGTTTATAGGGCCTGCACGTAGTTCTAGGTCATCCATTTGACTAACTAAATATGAGTTACTATGTCACAAAAAGTATATCATTGGATTCTTAAGCGGATGTAGTTGTATTTAAAAGTCGAGGGCGGGGCTTTTCCTGCGCGGTAGGCGGGGCAGTTCCGCCTAGTCGGTTCGACAGAGACGTGAGAAGACGAGGGAGTAGGCTGCTGCAAACGTAGGGCTGTGTGATTTGATAGCGAGTTACTGCTGGACAGGTGGGGCCCCGTGATTTGACTTGCCATTATCATTTTAACTACGGCGCTACGACCGGCGTGAGTCTCCCGATTCCTGACCACCTCCATACAGGTGCCTCTCCCAATGCTCCACCATGTAGTAGAGGCTGGCTCTTGCATGAGAGCCCACTTCTCCACTTTTTCCTTGCCTCTCTTTCCTCCACATATGCAAAAATGCCATCTAAAGCGCACTATTGTACTTACTTTTACTTGCTCCTACAGGTGCTTAAGCTTGCCACATATGCATAAAGTCTGATGTGGCAAGTTAATCAAGAAGAGAGAGACTAGTTTGGTGACCCAAGGAAGAAACGGTGCTAAGCGTGTGTACCTAGGTGAAAAGACAATTTTGAGTCTATAGCTAATTAAATGAAGCAAACTTAGCAACACCATTTCATTGGAAGAGGTCACTCCTTGGCAAATGCAATAAATACTAGTACTCCCTGTGTCCCATAATATAAGAACGTTTTTGGCACTACACTAGTGTCAAAAACGTTCTTATATTATGGGACGGAGGGAGTACGAAGAAAGAGATAGAGAGGAGTAAAAAAATACACTTATAGCCAACCTTATAGCCAACCTTGTTGTAGTATGAGTGACTAAGTGATGACTATGTATGACATGCCAACATCAGATAGCCTAACGCACCGTGTTAAATCTCCAACGGCGCGACCGCGCGAGCGACGCGACGGTCGTGGTAGGCGCGACCATGATACGGGCTGCTGGCAGCCCTTGGATCTGAGATCAAACGGTCGCATGCTAAGTTGCTGAAAATTTGCAGAATAACCCTCCAGGATAGGATATTCACCCATAGGTCTAGAATCACGCCATGCAACCGTTCGATCTCAGATCCAAGGGCTCTCGGAAGCCCGTATCATGGGAGAATGGAAAGCCACTACCCTGCTGTTCGCACGCTGGCAGTTCACTCCTACTCGTCCCCGCACGTCCTTCAATACTACGGCGGTTCACTCCTAGTCGTCCCGTCCATTCACATTATGGCAGTTCCACTAATCCTAAACCTCCTCCCAAATCCATGGCGTCCCAAATCTCCACGATCGGCGGTGAGTACAAGGTTAGAACCATCACCGGCGATGAGTTCGACGTCATCTACACCCGTTCTTCCGCGACGGTGAAAGGATGCCTTTCTCGCTTCAGACGCATGTTCGAAGACTCAGATGATGAGTGGGTCGCTGGCCTAGATGTTGAGTACACCACAGTCCTGGGACGAGAGAAGGATCTAAAGGACGAAGAGAGGAAGAAGCCCGCCGTGATCCAGGTTTGCGTGCATGACTTATGCTTGGTCTACCACATATGCCATCCCGACGTTGAGTGCCAGGATTTTAAGGACTTCCTCGAGAGCAACCTAGTCAAATTCGTTACTGTAGACTTTGGTAACGACAAAGAAGTCCTACGTCGGATAGGCCTCGTTGTAGGCAACACCTTCGACCTCCAGAAGAATCGGCTGGTGTCCTCTCGTCAGCCTTCAATGCTCACCCTGGCAGGAGCCATGGTTCATCCTTCGTACGGTAAACTGGAGAAACCTCCATACACGTTTCATCGTCATGCATGGCAGCGAAATGTACTAGATATAGACCACATCCACTACGCTGCAATGGATGGCTACCTTTGCTTTAATATCTACAAGGGTTGGATGAAGAGCAACAGCCAAGTGTGCGGTTCAAGCAAAGAAGTATCAGCCAAGAGGAAGAGGGACAAGGACGAAGTCGAGGACGTGGACGAGGACTCCGAGTAAGGTGGCAGTGTCGTTGCTCATGGTGGTTCTAATGCAGTGTCTACCGGAATAGTTGCAAAGTTTAATTTCAGGTGTGCTTAATTTAATTTGAGGGGTGTGTTGTGCTGAGCAACCAACAGAACTATGTTATGTTTCTTCTTGTTACTTTAACTCTTCAGTACGTACATACTAGTATTTCTTACATTTCATCTTTTAGTTGGTATAGTACTACCACTCATTTCTTCACATTATATACGTACAATATATATGGCCAACATCATATAGCCAGCAGTTTAGTTGTCAAAGAATCTCAGGGTGCTTAGTTTTGTCAAAGAATTCCAGGGTGCTTGGATCCAAGGGACATATTTTAGTCTGACTAAAAATAGTCTCTTTAAGAGGCTAAAGTTCCAAGCAACCCTGACTAAAGAGGGGCTAAAACTAGTCTTGAGACTAAAATTTTCTAGTCAGGGGTACCCCTACTAAAATGTGGATTAGTGCTCTCTCTACGCATTTAACTCCTCTCCTTTAACACAGGCGAGTTCTGGATTGGAGGGTTTGGAGGATAATAAATGCTCATTCACTTGATTTTAGCCTTTTTAGTATTTGGATCCAAGCATGGGTGAGGCTAGCATGTTTTAGTCCCACTACTTTTAGTCATGGGACTAAAACGTATCCAAGCACCCTCTTAGTTTTATTTGAGGGGTGGGTTGTGCTGGACACCATTATTGTGACTAGCCTTTTTAATAGTACTATATGCATAATTTGGCGACGAGCGCTTTCTATATGTACCACCTTTTTTTTAATTTCAAGTTTTGCTCCATGGCGCATCCATCGATACTACTGCTGTACAAAAGTATACTTTTTTTAAAAGGCTAGAGGGCGGGGCAGTCTAGCTTGGTCGGTTTCATGAGAGGTGAGGGCCTTTGTGATTTCACGGCTCATTACTGCTGGAAGGCGGGGCCTTGTGATTTGACTGCTCGTATAAATGCGCCGAAGACCTGATCGAGGAGGAGCCAAGAACCATGCGGTATGCTCAAGTTTTCCACTGGAGTAGTACTGCGACGGAGGAGCACGAAACACGGCAGCCCAGTGCCATATGGCGATAAAAATGATCTAATTTGCTATTCATCTCATTGTTAGCATTGTTCTATTCATTCCCTAAAAAAACATTGTTCTATTCATGCCTCGCAGAGAACGTGACACGTGCGGCGAAACACCCGAAGCAAAAGATGAAACACAGGAGCAAAAGAAGAAGGAAGATTATCACCCCAAATAATCTAATTCGCCGCGGAGTCGTAACTGCTTCTTCATCGCCTCCATGACCTCCATCTCCTTGCGCGTCTCCTCCGCCATCTTCTTCATTCTGTCCATGACGCGGGATTTCTCGACGCGAGCCTTCATCATCTGTTCCACGGCCGCATTACGTACCTTGATAGCAGTCGGGTGCTCGATGCGGAGCTTCGCCAACTCCTCCTTCTGTTCCATGATGAGGGCCTGCAGCATCTTCATCCAGGAACTACTATTCTCATGCAGCTTCTTCCAGCTGGCCTTCTTCTCCTTCAACAGGTCGATCTCGTGGCAGAGCTTTGCCTTGTCCTCCTGAAGTCGCAGGATTTCGCCGGTCGCCTTCTTCTCCGAGGCAATGCTCTTCTTCAGCAGCATCACCAAGCCGACGGTCAACTCCCCCTGCTGATTGAGCTCAGCGGGCATGTCGAAGAGGCTCTCCTTCAGCAACTCCATCAAGCCTTGGATGAACTCCTTCTGCTTATTGAGCTGATCGGGCATGCCATCGAGGGATAACGACTCCAGCTCCGCTGGCTCGGCATGTTCGCCTCCGCGGCTAGGGCGCTCCTGGGAGCCATCACCTGCCCGTGAGAGATCTTTCGAGGTGTCTGCGTGGCGGCGAGCCCTCTCTTTTTTTCCGTAGCCTTGGTTGCCGCTCCCTTGTTACGAGTAGTTCTCGACCTAGAGCTCTGCTCACCGGCCATGGCAACGACGGACGAAGAAGAAGCACTTATGAGGAGGAAAGGTAGAGTAATTTTCGGTTAGGTAGTTCCCCTTTTTATAACCTAAGTACTAGCACTAGTACTAATACCTGCATAGTGGGAACACGTTTAGGTTTGGTACGTACTAGTAGGTGTGAGCAGGCTTTCGAATGTGATGGGAACAAGGTAAAGATTAATTGATGGTTTTGGTTTCGAGGCCCGAAACGGCTCCCGATGAGTTTAGCGGAACATAAATTTCAAGTACTACACTGCTCAAATGCGTAAATATTATGTTACTGTCAAAAATTGGCACAAAATATGAAGGAGACCAATGGAAGTACTACTAGCAACCCACGATTTAACTACTCGCATGCGCGCAGTGGAATAATAATGTCTTTCTTCCGCCCTCACGTCCACTCAATTTGCATGCGCTGTATTAATTGACCATCAATGAAGTGAATGACTTTACACGCGTCAAATTATCACATGGGGTGGATCTTGGTACAAAATTGCGTCCGCCCGTGTACCCGCGTGTGCGTGCGAGGGAATGAGTGCGTGTGTGGCATGTGTGCACATCTTCGCTTCGTGCATGTACCGCCAGTATGGCTCAGGGAGGACGAGTACATTCTTCTGGAACCAGCAGCACGTCACTGTGATTAATCCACGCAAGGAGGTCTCGACAACGCCTCCACATGTGCCACGTTGCTTCATGAACTGTAAGAGAGACACTGTGTAGCGTGCCATTGGTATTCTAATTTACGTGTTTTGCACATACTTGAAGTACTAGTAAGGTACACGTGCATTGCACGCATCAGATTTTGCAACCAAATTATGAATAAATACCACACTATAGCATGTAAGCTCTGAGTCATATATGCCTGATGTAGCCCTTTGTTTAATTCTTATAGTTCATCTCATTCAAAATCAATTAGTTTTTATAAAAAAGCTAAGAACGCGGGAATAGGGAAAACATGGGATTATAGTGGAATGTCATCTTGAATCCTACAGGATTGTACGAGTGTTTGATTGTGCATAGAAAAAATGCAGAATTCTTTCAAAGAGGTTTGAGTGGATGGGATGTTTCCTATGAAATCTAGTGCAAATGAATCATATGGAAAAATTCCTATGGTTTACAATCCTACGAATCAAACAACCAAGATAGGAAAAATTCCTAATGATTAGAATCCTCCAAAATTCCTTTGAGAATCCTTTGAATCAAAGAAGCCCTTAATCTATTTTATGATTCATGGAATTGTGCGTTGTAAAGCATAAAGTAAAAACAAATAATGGCAATTCAACTAGAAAAAAAGTTTGGGCAGTTATGATACGGAAGATTCTAGAACAAAAGAGAACCACTGTTGTTTTGAGGTTTGTGCATTATGCTTAAGTTCAACCATGGAGTCTGCTAGATTGTACATGTGGCAAAATCCGGTGGGGGGCTAGAAAATGGTGCGAGGGGCCGAGTGGAGGGAGACTATGAAGGAATGCACAAGTGCGAGATCGATATTTGAGAGAGGGGGCGAACACGTGCGCTGTTGCGCGCAGTGGCGGAGCCATGAAAAATAAATGAGCTAGGGGCCAAGCATTGCTAATCCTTTACGAGGAGGGTCAATTCATGAACTTAAACCATTTTTAGCAGCAATTGTCTAATGATCACATTCATATTAGCCTCGATATATAGTGATGTTAGGGGGGAGGGGGCAGGGCCCTTACTGCCCCCTGTCTTCGCCATTGTGCACACGTCTGAGAGATGAAGCGGAAGGCATGGATGATGAGAGGTGGACGTTGGATATATAATTAATGTGGGTGTATTAGCTATATATGTTAATCCTATATAGAGAGGTATAGATTGATCGATGTGGACGTGGGAAAGAGGGAGAGACCTCACTGGATATATCGATTGATCGGTTTGTGTGGAAAACTATGAAAGACCTAGCTATATACACACATACATAGAGGAACATCGATCGTTGCGCATGCACGCGTGAGAGATAAAGAATGCCTGATATGATTGAGAGGGGGATGTGTGTGGGTGTGTGCCTTCATGGGAGACCGACCTGAAGAAAAAGATTGCATGCGTGCGACGGATAATGCCGACTGGTAGTGTGTGTGTGTGCATGCACGAGAGAAAGTTAGTGGTACAATTATAAAGAGAAGACTACTGTGTGGATGTAAAAGAATAGGTGAGGTCATAATCAATGTAAAGTTGAATTCAAATATTTGAATAAGAGATCCTGATGTTTGAAACCCATGCATGCATGAATATAACGGAGATCTGCGCGGTGTGGTTTGGAAACGAGCATGTTGTAATGTATACACATTGAACAAGGTCAGACTAATTTGAATTTGAGATACTGATGGTAGACATCATTTGGCCACGTCGCATCCGTGCATGGACACACTATTCTAATTGGAGATGATGGGCGGCTTTCGCATCACATATCTATATCTATACCCCTATATATATATATATATATATTATTGTATGCGGGTAACTTTAACTTTGAAAGATGGTCGTTGGATGAGGCGAATCCGATGGTCCAAAGATGGCAAATTTGAGCACTACTGGCCGTTGGATATCATCTAGATTCCACCAGATTTCGCCACATGTATAATCTAGAAGACTCCATGGTTGAACTTAAGCATAATGCACAAACATCAAAACACAAGCACTTCTTATTTGTTATAGAATCTTCCGTATCAGAATTGCCCAAATGTTTTTCTACATGATTTGCCATTATTTGTTTTTACTTTATGTCTTACGACGCACAATTCCATGAATCTTAAAATAGATTAGCTTTCTTATAAAAACTAGATGATTTTGAATGAAATGAACTATAAGAATTAAACGAACATCTACATCATGCATATATGACTCAAAGCTTGCATGCTATAATGTGGTATTTATTCATAATTTGGTTGCCAAATCTCATGCGTGCAATGCACGTGTACCTTACTCTAGTATAAATGGTGTTTGTGTGTGTGTTGTGCGTGTTGAGGTGCAAATTGTCTTTTTTTTGGTACACGTTAAGCTTGTTCTTCCGAAATTTCAAGCCGCGCCTTGTTATGCCGAAAATTCAAGCTAGCGTCTCTATCTATCGTGCTGCGAAACACCCGCCTCTTCAACCCGCGCCTTGTTAGCCCGAAATATTTAAGATATATCTTTGTCTCGTTGTGCTCCAACAACTCCCTCCATCTCAACCCGCGCCTTGCTATTCCGAAATTACAACGCGCGCGAAAACTCCCACCTCCTGTGAAATCCCGACACGCGAAATGCCCGTGGTACCCCTGAACCGAAAGAACCGCCTCAAATCGGTGGGGGTACTTTCGTAACTTACCCCACATTTCGGACAAGCGCGTCTCTAAGCCATGGTTCCCCACTGCCATCCCATCCGCCCACCCATTCGTACACCGAGGCCGCGAAAACCTGCGACGAAACCCCACACCCTGCTCCGTTCGCCACCCAGCCGGAGCCTCTTCCCCGACGACGTCGTCCACAGCAACACCTCGACGTCCCTCATCCACCGTACCGGATGAGGATCCGTCGTCGATCTCATCGTCCCGCCGGTTCAGCCACCCCGTCCTCCACCTCCAAGGAGCTGCCCCGGCGTTCCCCTCGTCTTTTGCGCCACCTCCATTCCCACACCGCCGTCTTCACCTGCACCACCGGAAGAGCGTCATCATCACCGTTTCCTTGGATGAAGCTGCGGCCTAATCGGCGCCACCAAAGAGGTTGTACACTAATCGCCGCATTTTCTTCTTGATTCGATCTCACGGTGCTGCCGGCGCTCGGTCCCGAGCCGACACGGCGTGGCTCCATCCAAGGCGGAGTCGCCGGCCACTTCCTCCACGGCATCGCTCCCTCGGCGGCGATGTCGACATCAGTAGGAGCTGCTGCTGCTTTAGCTCTCACTCGCGCTGCTGCTCTGCTCTTGCTCTCGGTTCCCTGCCTGGTCTGCTCTTGCTATTGCTCTTGCTCGCGCTGCTGCTCTCGGTCTTGCTCTTGCTTGCGATGTTGCTCCGATTTAGCTACACTTTAGTCGACTGAATCGACTTTTGGGTCAGTCGATTTTCAGGGGGTGGGGGGCTCGCCGGGGTGAAGGATGAACCAGCCGCAGCGGGGAGGGGGGCTCGCCGGAGAGGTACCCCACTATCTGTCTTAGGGTTCAGGATGGGGGCGGTGGTCGCCGGCGGTGGCGGGGCGTTGGCGGGGTGGTGGCGTGGGGATCGCCGGAGAAAAAGCTCGGCACGGGAGGGCCTAGAGGGATGGCCGGGGCAGCGGCGGACCGGCGGTGGGGAGTGTTTTCGGGGCGGGCGCGGCGGCACACCGCCGGCCGCGGGCGGCGGGGGGCTGCTGTTTGGCCGGTGGTGGCTGGCGGCTCAGGGGGGTGGAGGTTGAAGATGAACCGCAGGCCCTTGATTTCGTATCCAACGGCTGCAAAATCGACTGACCAGAGATGAAAAAGTCAGTCGACCGACGTGTAGCCTCACCTTTCTAGTGCGTTCAGTTTCGAAAGCAAAATTCAGTTTCGACAGCAAAATTCAATTTCGACAGTTAAGTTCAGTTTCGACAGTTAAGTTCAGTTTTGACAGTTAAATTCAGTTTCGACAGTTAAGTTCAGAGATGAGCGGCTGATGTATTTTACATCTAGCACTTTGTGGTTATGTATTTTACGTCATGTATTGGAGATGCTATTAGAATTCTACTCAGGTTAACGTTGTTCGTTGTCTCTCTTGTCCTGCTTCAGCCTCGGCGTTGTACAACTCATCGGAGCTGCTCCAACGACGAAACCCTCCATCACAGTGGAGCAGTACCTCGGGCTCCATCTCCAGACGCCTAAGATCTTCTTCCCCTCCTCCGACAGCCAAGTCAGCCGGAGCATCCTCACTGGCCAACCCAATCATGCTGAGATCGACATGGCTTCGCCAAAGAGGTTGTACACTTGTTGCATCTCTTTTTTACTCTACATGTTATATATATTGTCCACTGAGCACTCGTAGTAACGGGAAATACGATTATTTTATCCTACCATATGACAACCAGTGAGGTACCAGGCAACTTAGCTATCCGTGATGGACTCTCTTGAACGCCATCATTATTTATCTCTGCGCGTTTGAGCTGTGCATTTGTCGATGGGCCTGGGAGTTGAGCTAGTATGGTAGTGGCCTGGGTCCAAAGTAATAGAAGTAGCACAAAAACATTTATTTGGTGTAGGATTTTCCTTGCTCAAGCCTGCCTACTGGAATCGCCAGTGCTTGAAAGGAAAAGTGAATGAAAACATCGAAATTGGAAAGTTTCCTATGGTACTACTTTTCATGAATTTGGTGCAAAGGAATGGAGCAAAGGAAAACTAAAGGATTTGTTCCTTTAGTGTCTCCTTGAAAGAAAAACCGTAGGAATTCTAATTTCCACTTCTCCTCCTTTTCATATTCCTATTCATCAAGCACAAGACTAAGATATAGTAGCATAATAGAATTATAACCGTACATTTTCTTGTGGTTTGACTTAATCTCACCATGCTTTTTTGCATCCTGTGATCTTCCAATTGTTGTGAATCAAACATCCAGATTGGTAGAAATCCTGTGTTTTTAAATTCTCTGTTTTGCATGTGCATTCCTATCCTATTCATGTCTATTTCCTATCCCTGCATTGTTAGAATCCTCAAATTCAAACAAGCCCTTACTCAATTACTTCTGTTACAGATATGTGTCAAAGAAAACCTTGTGTGGTTTGTCCTGCTCCTGTGGCGCTGTGTTCCACCCCAGCTCAGCTGCTCCAACAACGGAAGGGTTCACCACAGCAGGGATCCGCTCTCCAGACTGTCTTTCGCCACCTCAGATCTTCTTCCCCGCCGCCGGCAGCCACGACAACTGCATTACCATCATCAACTGAGCAGATGACCTTGAGGACTACACGGGTCCGCAAGAGAGGTCGCACTCTTCCATGTCTGCTTACGTTATGCGTCGCTTAATATGATGACATGCTACATTATCGTCGTGTTCACCTATTAGACTCCGAGTCAGGTCCAAACTAATGCTGAAACTTGTGTTTTTAAATGGTTGTGGGGTACATATTGGGGCAGCAATCAGTACTATCTGTCTACTATCTGGTTAATCTCCGGTGTCTACTATGAGTTTCATGTTGGGTGCAAACAAACAGTAAAGGAGCCATTATCTGTATTTTTTAACTAAAGCTATTATCTGCCTGCTATCATTGGTTTTGGGTCTATCCACAGTTTGCTACCATCACTCTAGATTTGTGCATGCACTCCTTACATAATCTCACTATGTTTTATTCCTATGCATGCCAGTTATTGTACACAATGGAACTAATCATGTAGAGCAAAAGAGACGAGCCTTGCGTGGCAATAAAATTTCATGCAGACGTCGTTCCATGGTGGGCGCAAAGGCAGCCCCCCTCCACCCATTTCGGATCATAATCAAGAGGAAGATAACTGTTCTAAGGGGGATTCAGAAGGAGAAGACCACTCCTATTTACCCCATGAGGTCTTCGCTCTAACTTGGCATGCTGATGTTGGTAATATCATGCATATGGTGCCTTGCATTGCTTACTATATACATTAAAGATGTCATCTTCTTAGTTTAGACATGCTTTGTGTCAATGCCATCTGTTTAGTTTCTTTATCGTATATGTGAATCATGCAATGCCATCTTGTCTAGCCATGCATCATATATGTGAATTTTGCAATGCCACCCTGATTAGCCAGTCATCTTATATGTGAATTATATCATGCCATCATTTTTTATTACGTGTTAAATTTGTCAACAATTTTAGTACATTCAATTACTCTTCCTGTGCATCAGCCATTCGGCACGGTCATGGAAAAATCTGGAGTGGAAACAAGGTCTTCAGAGCAGACAATGCTATCTGACGAAGCGCATGTCTTGCTGGTTACCGATAGCTCCTCAGAGGAGGATTCAGAGACAGATGACCAGTCATATTCCCCCCCCCCCGAGGTGCATGCCCTAACTTGGCAGGGTTATGTTGCTCATATCGTGCGTATGGTATCTTGCATTGCTATGTCATTTGCTTAGTTTAGACATGCTTTGTGTGAATGCCACCTGTTTAGTGTCTAATTACCATATATGTGAATTATGCAATGCCATCTTGTTGCAAGACATTATATATGTGAATTATGCAATGTTATCTTGTTGCAAGGCATTATGTATGTGAATTATGCAATGCCATGCTGTTTAGGCAAGCGTCATATATGTGAATTATATCATGTCGTCCTTTTTTTGTATTTCTCATTGCTTTTGTCGACAATGTTTGTATATTCAACTGCTCTTCCTGTGCATCAGCCATTTGAATTGGTGATGGAGAAATCTGGAGTGAAAACAAGGTCTTCAGAGCAGACAATGCTACCTGCTGAAGCAGATATCTTGCTGGTTACAGATAGCTCTTCAGAGGAGGATTCAGAGGCAGATGACCAGTCCTATTATCCCCCTGAGGTGTATGCTCAAACTTGGCAGGGTTATATTACTCATATAATGCATATGTTGTATTGCAATGCTTAGTTTTTACATCATATACGCAATATTGAATGCCATATCCTTAGTTGACACATCATATATGCGGTTGCCCTCTGCTCACTTCCTTAGTATATAAATCATATATTTGAATTATGTCATGCCATGATGTTTACATAGACAGCATGTATCTGAATTATGGCATGCCAACCCATTTTCTAAAGACATAATATAGTTATATCATCTCATCCTATTTACATAATCATCATATTTTAAATTATGTCATTCTATCCGTGAATTATATCATGCCATCATGTTTCCATCGACGGCATGTTTGTGATTTATGGCATGCCAACCACTTTAATAGACACACCATATAGTTATATCATGTCATCCTGTTTACATAGTCATCATATTTTGAAGTATGTCATTCTATCCTGTTTAGTTAGCCATCATACATGTGAAATTGTGTCATGCTATCCTGTTTAATTAGTCATCATATATGTGAAATTATCTCATGCTATTCTGTTTGCTTAGACAACATAAATGTGAATTATTTCATGCCCTGTTTTCTTCCCTACTATCCATTGCACCTGTCTATCTTACAATGTCTGTACATTCAATTACTTTTCTTGTTTATCAGCCATTTCAATTGGAGGGAGTGATGGCAGTATCTGTGGGAGTAAAAACACGGTCTTCAGAGAAGATCGTGCTACCTGTCGATGCAGATAGAACCACGGTTGTACTTGCCCAAGAACTAGCCCCACCACACATAACCCACACTCATGCAGATTGTACCCCTACCCAGTTGGAAAGAGAACCTGCTACACCCCTTCTAACCCCAACCCCAGCAGATAAACACCCAGTTCCCGTTGACACAGCACCGTCTCCACCACAGAGCACCCAAACACGAGCAGTTAGTAAGGCAACTGCAGTGCCCAAATCACGAGGACCACCACTCCGAACCCGAAGTCAACGCTTAAAGCAGAAGAAGAATTGTTCTCAGGTCAGGTTCCGTAGCTATGGTTCATACTACTTTGCTCTTTCATCACTGTATTTACTGATACCAACTAATTTCAAATTTGAAGGATGCAATTGAAACTCCAATGGCGCAATAGGTATGTTTTAAACCTGTTTCTTCAACGTGTTTGGCTGTTTGCTGTTGTAACTTGCTCTATGTTGATTTCAGTTTCAATTGAATAAACAGTTATGTTCTCATGCCATGCACATTACAAGTGTTGTTATTGCTGTGTAGTTTCCCACACTTATATTCTGTCTATGCTGCTTTGTCTTAAATAGATATGATTCGAACTGTATCTATCTTGATTTGGCAACATAAACTAGAATGATATAGACCATACAGTGACCATACTACATAGATATATGTTTGTTTCATGTTGTTATCCTGTCCACCTTACTACTGAACTGGTTTACCAAAATGAGTTTCATATACTACATTGTAAACCTGAGATGTGTTTGTTTGTTTCTCTTTTAGAACGCGGATAAAATATTGGAGAAGAGTACCCTGTTATGCAATGGTAAAGGAAGTAATGCAGATAAGGTTCAAGATAGTGAGACATCCCTGTTGGTCTCTAAGAAAGCTGATAAAAACTATATTGAAGACACTCAGACAACCCCAATGTCCTGTCTTGATGTAGTGTTCGAGTTACTGGCTACCACTTCTGGCACCAGCTCTTCGAACTCGTTGCCTGAATCAGTTCGGCTTCTTGAGTCTCAACTTCAAGTTGAAAGACATTGATCAGATGTTATGCGACAGGAAGCCGAAGGACTGAGGAAGTCCCTGCAGAATTCAGATGCATACTTTCTGGTGCAACAGCAAGCGCTAGAGGACTTAAGCGCCAAACAAGAGAAAGTTAATAAGCTTGCTAAGCATCTTGCCAGCATTATGGGTACCCAGGATATTGTTTCTTGAGCTCTTCTGAAGTGGTTTCAGTTCTGGACTTGTTTTGCTGCGGCGTTTATATGCTGCTGTGTTCCCTATATTTGCATTGGTGGCGAACTTTGATGCCCAGTGGATGTAATATGTGTAATAGCCGTGATAGCCTAGTGTAAGTTTCTTGCTTATTTATTTCCTTGTTGTCTTGTTTATTTGTTTGCTTGTAGTCAGTGCAGTTCTTTTTCTGCGGTAACCTATTTTTTAAAACTAGGCCACAATAACCATGGGCTAATATTTACTGTATTGACACTGGGCCTCCTACGGGCCGTAGAAACAGTGGGCCTTCTACGGGCCGTATAAACAGTGGGCCTTCTACGGGCCATAGAAACAGTGGGCCTTTTACGGGCCGTAGAAACAATGGGCCTTCTACGGGCCGTATCATCAATGGGCCTTATACGGGCCGTATGATCGATTGGCCAAACATGGGCCAAACAGACCGCATTCTGGCCGTAAACGGGCTAGAGTTGGAATCGTCCGTTCATGGGCCGACCATAACGGGCCATCATTAATAGGCCGTATTTGATGACGCTATGAAAATGGCCCAACGTATTAATGGACCACAAACGGGATGACTGTAACGACGGGCTGAATTTGGCCCACAAGCAGAAAATGACAGTAATGGGCCGTAAGTAAACGAATGCTGGAAAATAGCCCAAGAATAAATGGGCTCTGAGAAAGCCGAAAGATAACATGGGCTGGAAACGGCCCAACGGAATAACGGGCCGTTAATGGGTATAAAGTGATACATTGTTCATTACGGGCCAGTTTCACCACGGGCCGTTAATGGGTGTAAAGTAATACACTGTTCATTACGGGGCAGTTTCAGCACGGGCCGTTAATAGGCCAAGAGTTACATAGGGCCTCATATGGGCCGAAATACGTCATGGGCCATACATGGGCCAAAAGTGAAAACGGGCTGGAATCATATTGGATGGCCCAGATGACGGTACTGGGCCTAATTCGAATAGGGCGTAACGGGCCTTGGGTTAGCGGGTTGTAAATGGGCTATATGCGAACAGGCCGTTAACAGGCTTTCCATGGGCCGGTCCGCCAGCTTTTGACCAAGTCAAACGGGCCGGCCTTTTCACATGAATGGGCCACTGTTGGGCCATGCCACGTGTCGAGGTACCATAGGCGCCTTTTGTCCAATGAGTGGATGACATCTGTCCCAGCGATGAGCCGGCACGTGTTTCCTCCAGCCAATGATGATTTTACACGTGGAAAATCCCCATTGGTCGGGGCTGTTAACGGGTTATCGGATCCAAAACCCGACCCGATAGCTTAACGGCGTTCCGTTACGGTGGATGCCACGTGTCGGTCACCGTTGACGAAAGCACTTCTGTGACCCGCGATTTATCGTCATGGAAGTGGACACTTCCGTGATGATAATTTTGGTAATGTCATGGAACACTTCTACGACAGCACAGGTATGACTATCTTGATTCTGTCATAAATTTGTCATGGATGTACATGCATGACAAAAAACGCGACCTATTGTGACAAACACGTATCATCACGGAAGTGTATTTTTTTTGTAGTGCATGCATTGTTCCCTCTCGGAACCACGAGCCTTCTAGTGAGTTGCTCTGGTTTGTGAGGGGTGTGTGTCCAAACTTTGGTCAAACATGCCAATTTTTTTACCACATCATCTTGGTGGCATGACATTACATCAACCAAGGTTTCATGTGTTTCTGATTTTTTTTAAAAATATTGGAATTAAAATGCCATGTCACTCCATGCTTAATTGTGTCATAGCCGTTAGACCAATATGTTTGAAAATTCCTTCCAATTTACTGCACATGGAATTAAATCGCACACAAGTACACGAAATATGAGTTTTCAAACCGTTATGGTTAGCTATTGCATGTACATGTAGTTCAAATTTCAATTACAGTCATTAAATGGCTAGAAAATCACTTAAATGTCTTAGAAGGTCAAATGACCCCTGAAATTTTCCAAAATTTGACATGACAGTTGTATTAGTACTACAAAATTTCTCGTTCATTTAAAACACCATCCGTTGGCACTTTATTCCAAATTCGTCTTTCACAGCTAATAAAAAATATCTACAACATCAGACACAGTTGTTTTCTAGGAACCGTTTGCGATGAAAATATCTGGGTCTATTTAAGTCTCCCTCCTTAAGCTTCGCCGGCTCGTCTGCTCTAGTGCCGGCAACCCCCGAATCCATGAATACCGATCCCCATTCCCGCACCCCCTTCTTGCAAAGATGAGGCCGTGGAAACGCTTCGTGAAGGGCCGCGTCCCCCCTCCCCCCCCCCCCGAGCGCCGCCGCCTGAGCCGAGAGCGCGACCGCCTATGCCGAGAGTGCCGCCACATCCGCATTGAGCGCGGCCACTTCCGCCAAGAGGGCGTCTTCGGCAGCCGACAGGGTAGCTGCAGCAGCCGAGACGGTTGCAGTTGCTGCTGCGACGGCGGCTGCAAACGCCGAGAGCGCTCTAGCTGCCGTTCGTGCCGCTGATGTCGCCCTGGCCCGGGTCGAGGCCATCCATGCCAAGATCGAGGATGCACAAGCCAAGATATTCCAGGCCACCTTGGACTCCAGCATGCAACCCACGTCTGAAAAGGCGGCGGTGGCCATGGAGCACCTGCTTCCTCATGAGGTCGCCGAGCGGGAGCTGGAGATGCAGGAGGCGGCGGAGATCGAGGAGCGCCAGGAGAAGGAGTTGCGCGTGCCCGAGGTCGAGGTAGAGAAGAGTCTTTCTGTCGAGGAATCGGCAGTGGAGTACCAACACGAGCTCTGGCGCAGCCACTACTATGAGTACTACAACCTTGAGGGCAGCGCCGAGGACGAGGACGCGGTCGACTTCAGTAGGGGGGACGCGGAGTCCACCAACGGCGGCATGTCGCCAGGACAAGTCATCAACGTCTCATATCACACCGGCGATGCATAGGCCAGCGCGGCGGCGGATTTTTAATTATGCGTACTTAGGCTTTGTTTTTAATGCTGGTCTTTTGTTAGAGCAATGTTTAGGTCAACTGGCTCCCTGTAATTACTAAAATTGCTTGATTCAGTAAGTGTGGTCTGTCTGTTGTACACTCTTTTGTGTGCCCAAATTATCAAGTGATGTTAAATTATGCAATGACGTACCCGGGGAAATTTCCACCAAAATTTGAATTATCAAACTCATCCCATGTGCGTAAAGCAGAAGAATCATTTACGATGCACACAATCGTTCAAAGTGAATGGTCCGGCGGAACCGCGCGCGTTCAAAGTAAATGTGCCCATGCCTTGAGACCAAAATTTGAATTATCAAACTCGTCCATGCGCGTAAAGCAGAAGAATCGTTTGCGATGCACACAATTGTTAAAAGTGAATGGTCCGGCGGCACCGCGCGCAAAGTTTCCCTCCACATTTCCAAAATTTTGGCCTACCGCCAAAATATCTACCCCCGCCCCCTTCCCCCCTTCCGCACCCCCTTTTCTCCCCGACCACAAGTCACATTTCCCCTGTTTCCTCCTTCCTTCCTTCCTTGCTAAGCTATAGCCGCTTCCTCGCTCTCGCCGTCTCGCATCCTACCACCGGGGTCGCCATGGTCTTCTTCAAAGACATCTCTAGCGGTTCCTCCTCCGGCGACTACTACTTCACCACCCGGGTATGCCTCTCTTCTCTCTCTCTCGGGCTATGACTTGGAATGAAGGATTTTTACCCGAAGGTCGATTTGAGTCGTTTCTTCCTCTTGTAGCTCCCTAAGACCATCAATGGCAACGAATGGAGCGGGGTGGCTGAAGATCTATCTGCTCATTGTCACCATCAATCTTCATGCGTAAAGCTACTTGCGTTTGATTCTGTGGACACTGGGAGGAAGTTTCTGGCATGTGCATAGAAGGTTAGACCCTCTTCCGTTGTTACAAATCATTTGTTAGATGTGATTCAGACACTGTCACGGTCCCAACCCATTCATACCACACTTTCAACCAAACGCATCCTAAGATAGTGTCACAGTTTGTACCTAGTATCTTAAATTGTTGCCATCTCATCAGCGGTGCCATTAGAAAATTATTTGGCACCGCTTCAGCAGTTTGTGCAGCCAACTTTGGTCCACACATCCGAGCAGCCAAGCAGTAAAATACTAAATCTTTATGGCACGAAGGAACTGGGCATCGGAGCAACTACGTGCTCCGGAGTCCGGGTCCCTAATTTTTTTCGCTGCATCAGCTCGCCAGTTCAGGGCACCGGTGTGAGATGTAGTAATAGTTGTCTTTACACCAGTTTTGGCATACATAGTGGACGACTTAGTGCTACTAGTTCTATGTTACTAAATTTGTGCATGTACACACCTGTTAGTATCAATTTGCTGTCATCCAAACACTGTCGCTATGCTATTGCAGTTATATTTACCTTCCTCGTAAAATGTTCAATTTGTTATTTATTGTACATGAGTAAGAACTTGTAGCCTCGTTGTAGTTAATTATAGCTTCTGATGTTCCAGAATTTGGTTGTTGTCTCAGTACCAATTATTTCATTTGCACACAGATCTTTTTGAGAAGATATGTCATAATTAACATGTTTCTTCAGTTTTTCAAAATAAGCATTGGTGATTTTCTATGTTGCTATAAACCCATTTCCCCTACAATTGTTACTGATCTAGTTTTAAATATTATAGGATGAACGGAAGTGTTCTTACTTGGAGTGGGTTGATCAAGAGTGGCCACAGTCTTTGAAGATGTGCCTAACGAAGCTCTGGAGCATGTATGAGGAAGTGAACACAGCTAGGCTTAGAGAAAGTTTTGTCAACGCTGAAGCATATTTCAAGATGCGGGATGAAAAGTTGAAGATGGAGAATGAGCTCAGATTTTTTTAAAGACTTTGCTAAGATGGTGTTGGCGAAGGAGGAGGCACTTTCCCAATTGGCCCGTGCAAAATGGGTTCTTACTGAACTGAAAGCAGAGGTGGATAAGACGAGCCTGGATGGTCTCGATTAGGGAAATGAATATATTGTTCTTATGAAGTTGAACTAGCTATGTGTTGTACTGTGTTGTTTTCATGTAGCTACCGTACTGTGATGTTATAATATATTTATGTGCCTGATATGAAATTGGCAAACAGTTGTTCGATATCAGATGTGAATTTGCATAATACTAGAATTATTAATGGTAAACTAATAAACCTGCTAAATGTCTCATGGACCTTTGCAAATGGTTCTAGCAATAAAAGCGGTTGCGATGGATAGCCCAATGTCACACAGTTTTCTTCATGAAATCGTGTGTGATATAGTTGATAAAAGCAAACAGTTAACCAAGGAAGACCGTGTGTGATAGTTGCACCTTTCACACATGAGCCTACACATAAAACTGTGTGGGATTTACGTCCGAACGGAAACGTTTTCCCTGGACTGACTGCGTGGGATGTACATAAGAACGGAAACGTATTCCTTGGATTGACTGTGTGTGATATACATACGAACGGAAATGTTTTTCTGGGATTCGCCGTGTGGGATGTACATACCTACGGAAATGATTTTCTCGGATTACCATGTGGGATGTACATACCTACGGAAATGATTTCTGGGATTCACCATGTGGGATGTAAATACCTACGGAAATTATTGGGTTTCCATGCCTCGCCCGATCGCACACGGCCCCAGCATGGGTCCCACGAGGGCCTATCCCCGACGATTTCTGGGTCGTGTGGGAAAGACCCCCCTATCGCCCACACTCACTTGGCGACGGTTCCAAATGCCATCACGGAAACGGGTAAAAAACCGTTTGTTTAGGACCGACGCACACCAGTGTGTGCTTTCACTAACATATCCATCGTATATTGTTTTCTTTGTAGCATGGACATTTGGACATGAATGATTCAAAGCAATAGTCTATAATTTGACATGAAAACATCAATACTCGAGCATATCAACAAGCAACTATGTCTTTCAAAATATCAATGCTAAAGAAAGTTATCCCTAGCCCATTATGCTCAATCATTGATCCATTCATGAAACACACTTCAAATATTAACTAGATCCAATACACAAGTATGACAGTAGTGTTCCCTAGTTGGCGCTTTATAAGAGAAGTTGGAGACTCAACATAAAAATAAAAATTGCGTAAAAGTAAATATATAGGCCCTTCGCAAAGGGAAGCAGAGATTTGTAGAGGTGCCAGAGCTCATAGCTTAAATTGAGAAATAAAATTGTTTTGAGAGGCATGCTTTTCCTGTCAATGAAAACGACCGAGAATTACCAATATCTTCCATGCTAGACAAATTATAGGCGGCTCCCAAAAAAAGTATAGTTTATTTCCTTTCCACCATTCTTTCACAATCCATGGCTAGTCACATCCACGAGTGCCTTTCATACCATCACTTTCCACGGAATTTATTATCATGGTATTTTTTCATTTCGGGACTGGGCATCCCTATTACCTGCCACACTCTCGTGCAATGACAAGTGAATAAACACTCATCGTGAGAATAAAATACCTAGCATGGAAAATATTGGCCAGACCTCCAGCCGCTTCATGAGCGGTATGGGCACACAAAACAGAAATTCACTTTGAAAATTAGAGTTGGCACATACAAATTTACTTGGAACGGCACGGAAATACTGCATATATGTAGATATGGTGGGCTCATTTGGCACAACTTTGGGTTTAAGGAGTTGGATGCACAAGTAGCATTCCCTCTTAGTACAAGTGAAGGCTAGCAAATAGATTGAGAAGCAACCAACCAAAAAACAAAAACGGTCATAAACGCGCATTGAACATAATTAACACTGAATAATGCACCACAAGAAGGATATAATTTCATTGCATAACTATTGACTTTACATGCATGCATAGGGAATCACAAATCTTAACACCAATATTCTTACTAAAGCATAATTACTCACCAACATGACTCACCTATCACTATCTCCATATCGCAAAATATTGCAAGGAATCAAGTTTATAATATCCAATGATATTCATGAAAGTTTTTATTATATCCCCCTTGGATATCTATTTCTTTGGGACCAAATTCATATCTCATGCAAATTACCATTACTATTCTTAACTCTCAAAAACATCTAAGTGAAGCACAAGAGCATAAATATTTCTTTTAAAAAAATCAACTCTCAAAATAATATAAGTGAAGCATGAGAGCATATTTCTTTAAAATTTTCCAACTCTCAAAATAATATAAGTTAAGCAAGAGAGTTTATTTCATTACAATATAACCACGCCGTGCTCAAAAAGATATAAGTTAAGTACTAGAGCAACTGCCTAGCTCAAAAGATTTAAGTGAAGCACATAGAGTATTCTAGCAAATCATGATATGCGTGTGGCTCTCTCATACAAGTGTGTTTGACAAGGATGATTGTGACAAACTAAACAGCAAAACAAAGCAAAGACTCGTATAATACAAGACGCACCAAGCAAAACTCATGATATGTGACAAATAAAAATATAGGTCCAAGTAAAAATACCGATGGTCGTTAGAAGAAAGGGGGGATGCCTTCCGGGGCATCCCCAAGCTTAGTTGCTTGGGTGTCCTCGAATATTACCTTGGGGTGCCTCGGGCATCCCCAAGCTTAGGCTCTTGCCACTCCTTATTCCTTCATCCATCGTGATCTCACCCAAAACTTGAAAACTTCAATCACACAAAACTTAGCAAAAACCTTCGTGAGATCCGTTAGTACAATAAAGCGAATCACCACTTTAAGTATTGTCACAAACCCATTCATATTTTGTTATTGCATTATACCTACTGTATTATAACTTTACCATGGTTTATACCCCCGGTACAATCCATAGATTCATCAAAATAAGCACACAATGCAACGAAAATAGAATTTGTCAAAAACAGAACAGTATGTAATAATCTGAACTTTGACCATACTTCTGTAACTCCAATTTTTTTTAAAACTTAGGACAACGTGGGAAATTTGTATATCAATCATGTCTAAAAAATTCAGAATTTTATCACGCTCCAGCAAATTTAAACAATTCTTCTACTGAACGCAAAAGTTTCTATTAATGCACAGAATCAAATCAACTATCACCCAAATCATCTCTAAGGCTTTAGTTCGCACAAACACTAATTAAAACACTAAAAACAATCATAACAGTAGTGTATGTACTCAGGAAAACAGAAAATATAACTATTGGGTTGTCTCCCAACAAGTGTTTTTCTTTAAAGCCTTTTAGCTAGGCATTGATAATTTTAATGATGCTCGCATGAAAGACAAGAATTGAAGCACAAACAGAGCATCATATAGCATGTGAAAATCACACTTAAGTCTAACATACTTCCTAAGCATAGGCATTTTATAAGCAAACAAACTATCAAAACAAGAAAAAACTAGCATATGCAAGGAGGAAGAATAAAACGTTGACAATCTCAACATGAAGACAAGTAATTTAGTAACATGGAAATTTCTACAACCATATTTACCTCTCTCATAATAATTACATGTCGGATCATATTCAAATTAAATAATATAGCTCTCACATAACATATTCTCTACATAATCCACATGCATGCAAAGTTGATACTCTTCCAAAATAGTAGGATTACTATCAAATAAAGTCATGACATCAACAAGCCCAATTTTATCAAAAACTTCATAGGATTGGTCATTCTCCAAAGTAGTGGGATCATTATTACCAAAAGTTGGAACTCTTCCAAACACACTTTCAATATTATTGCAAACACTATTATCAATATCATATTCATCATGAGGCTTAAATAAATTTTCAAGATCATAAGAAGGATCACCCCAATCATGATCATCGCAATAAGTAGTGGACATAGCAAAATTAGCATCCCCAAGATTGGGGTTTTGCATATTATTCACACAATTGATATTAATAGAATTTATAAATAACATCATAATCATGTTTTCGCGAATCACTTTATAAATTTCTTCTTTTAACACTTCATCACAATTTTCAGATTCACAAATCTCAAGCAAAACTTCATAAAGATAATCTAGTGAACTCAATTCACTAGCAATTGGTTCATCATAATTGGATCTTTTAAAAATATTAGCAAGTGCATGGGGATCCATAAGCTTTTTGTTTTCTAATTTTCAATAAACACACAATTATGGCAAACAAACAAGCAAAGCGACAAAGTAAAACATTTTTGTATTTTTTCGATGAATCATTTTAGAAGTGGGGGAGATGAAAACGAGAGGCAAATGGAAAATAAAATAATTGCAACGAGATGAGAGTTTATGCATAGGTACTTGATAGATGTTGATGATGTCTCCCGGCAATGGCGCCAGAAATTATTCCTACTACTTGTAATCTGTGTTGGTATTTCCCCGAAGAGGAGAGGATAATGCAGCACAACATAGGTAAGTATTTCCCTCAGTTATGCAACCAAGGTTATCAATCCAGTAGGAGAACCTGTAAGTGCATCTAGTGCCACCCCTAGTTGGTTTTGGAGTATTGACGACAAACTTGGTTGAGGGACTAATGTGTTTGTGAGAATTGCAGGATAACACAGGTAGTTGTCCCATATTGATTCGGTTTACCTACCAGAGATGACCCCTAAAAATGTATGAAGACAATGGTGGTCTGTGAAGAGATTTACATTGAAGACTATGACATGAGAAGACATCGCATGAAGACTATGGAGTGCGAAGACATAGTTGTTTCATAGTTTCATTTTCTTCTTTGTTGAGTCATAGGAACCACCGTACTATTAAGTGGGGTCCAAGAGAACAAAGTCAGAGTGACTGATGTGATGCTCAACCAAATCCTATGTCTTCAAGCGAAGACAATGAGAGCAAATCTTATCCAGAGCTGGATGAGTCAGCTTTACTTGTAGCCCAAGTCAAGCTGCCGCGTGTTTTTGAAATATGACCATTGGACACGTGTCAGTTCCTTAGTGACCCAGGGTCATTTCGGACAAATCAGGTCGGGTTGCCTCCTGGCTATAAATAGCCCACCCCCTACACCATAAATTGGTGGCTGCTCAGAGTTAGTGCATGGCTTTTGTCGTTTGAGAGCAACCCACCTCCAAAGCATATGAGAGAGAGATCCTTGCGAGGACAAAGCCCAAAACACCCAGAGCCAAAGAGTGTTAGGCATCACTGAAGTCTTTCTGTCCGCGTGATCTGAAGAATTGTTACACTTGAGGACTGTGAATCCTCCAGCCGGTTAGGCGTCGCGTTCTGAGCATCCAAGAGTCATTGTGGATTGTCGGTGAATGAAGTTTGTGAATGTTTGGAAGTCTACCTTGAAGACTTACCAGAGTGATTGGGCAAGGACTAAGTGTTCTTAGCTCAAGGGGAATAAGGTGAAGATGCGGTCTTCTGAGTTAAATCTCAGCCTCCCTAACCAGACGTACAGTTGTCACAGCAACTGGAACTGGTCCAACAAATCCTTGTCCTCATCAAGCAACTAGTTCTATCGCTTACCTCTCTTTACTTACAATTTGTCTTCGTGAAGTCATTGCCTGCTTGCATGATCTGATTGGCTTCACTATGTGAAGATTGTTGTTGTTTGGCTTCATACTTTCTTCCATCCTGATCCATACTACCTAGCTACTAATAGTCTGCGTGCTTTCACTTCACTGCTTACTTGACTATGGCTTGTCTAGTGTAGTCTACCTTCCGCTGCATATCAATAGGTTCATTTCTCCTGTCTGTCTTCAAAGCCCCCATGTTTTGAAGACTTCCATAAAAATCGCCTATTCACCCCCCCTCTAGTCGATAACTAGCACTTTCAATTGGTATCAGAGCAAGGTGCTCCCTTGTTCTGTGTGATTCGTTTTAACTACCTGGAGTTTTAGCTATGTCGACTGCAAGGATAATCAAAGTCTCCACTGCGTGCCCTGTCTTCGATGGCACTGATTACCCCTACTGGATGAATAAGATGCGTATGCATCTTGAAGCCATTGATGTCGACCTCTGGTATGTCGTCAAGAACAGCGTTCCCAACACCGGTGAAGGTGTCACTCCTGCTGATGTCAAGAGGTTCATTCAACTAGATTCGACTGCCAAGAACATCATCTGTGGTCATCTGACCAAAGGACAGTATGGTCGTGTGAGTGCTCTGGAAACTGCGAAGCTAGTCTGGGACTGGCTCTCCAAGGTCAACGAAGGCGTCTCAACCCAGAGAGACTCAAGGACCAGTGTTCTTTGCAACCTCTTCAACCGCTTCAAGAGAAATGATAATGAGAATGTACAGCTTATATTTGATCGCCTCACTGATATCACAAATGAGCTTCACGCACTTGGCGCCACAGAGATCACCAAGCATGAAATTGTCAAGACGCTTTTGAGATCGCTTGACAGCTCATTCGACACCCTGGCCCTGATGATTCAAGAACGCCCTGACTTCAAGACTCTCGATCCGTCTGACATACCTGAGAGGCTCAACACACATGAGTTCCAGCAATCTGAGAAAAGAGACATCTATGGTCCTAACTATGGCTGAACTCGTGCTTTGAAGGCAAAGTTTGTTTCCTCGTCTGAAGAAGAATCTGACTAAAGTTCTGAGGATCCTGAAGACATTGGAAAGGAGCTTGCTATGCTTGTTAAGAAGTTCTAGAAGTTCACCAAGAAGAAAGGCTTCAGAAAGTCTTCTAGATCCAGCTCAAGAAATGATGAAGCTTCCACTCGTGATCACAAGAAGAGAACAAGCCACAAGTGCAAGAAACCTGGTCACTACATCTCTGAGTGTCCACAGTGGGACAATGAGACCAAGAAGAAGAAGAGCAAGGAATATGATTCTGATGACAAGAAGAAGAATAAATCCTCAAAGTCTTCTTCCAAGTCTTCGTCGAAGTCTTCATCACACAAAAAGAGCTCATCCAACAAGGCTCATGCATTTGTTGGCAAGGAGATGGATTCAGAGGAGGAGTATGCATCTGAGGAGGCGGAGGTGGAGTCTGAAGAGGAATCTGATTCAGGCGTGGCAAGCCTGGCTCTAGCTTCAACATACGTCGCCAAGTCCATCTTCAACACTGAAGACAATGGCATCGTCACCAACGCTGATGCTAATGATGAGGATAACTCTGCTCCCACCTACTGCTTCATGGCATGTGGTGCCAAGGGAAGGGTCTCTAGCTGAAAATCAAAGGCGTCTGATGCTTATGCTGGGGACCTAAAACATCTTGTGGGGCGCAAGATAAAATGCCCAAATGGTCTTACTATGTATTTTGTTCCTGGTTTCCTTGACAGTCATCCTATCTGCTCTAACCAGGATCTGAACTTTGATAATATGCTTGTTCGTCAATTGTTTATGCTTCACATTTCCCTTGGTGAAGCCTATCCCCCTAACTGCACTATAGGGTACGATACCAAAGGCTTCTGAGTGGATTATGGATAGTGGATGCACTAACCACATGACTGGTGATCGAAGTCTTCTCATGGACTCAACCTTACGTCCATCTGACAAGAGTCACATCACGTTTGCTGACACTGGTAAAAGCAAGGTATTGGGTCTAGGTAGAGTTGCAATCTCAAAGGATCAGCACATGGATAAAGTGATGCTTGTTGAATCCCTAGGTTTCAACTTAATGTCTGTCTTAATGCTTTGTGACTTGAAAATGATTGTGATATTTGGAAAATACCATTGCCTTGTGCTTATGGAATCTGACAAATCTCTAGTCTTTGAAGGATATCGAAAAGATGATTTGTACATGGTAGATTTCTCAGCAGGACCACAGTTGGCCATATGTCTTCTAGCAAAAGCTTCAGAGTGCTGGCTCTGGCATCGGAGGCTAGGGCATGCTGGCATGAGCAACTTGTACACACTCGCGAAGAAGAAACATGTCGTAGGCATCGAGGGCATCAAGGTCAAGAAGGATCATCTGTGTGGTGCCTGCGAAGCTGGAAAGATGACAAGGGCCAAGCATCCCTCGAAGACAATCATGACGACATCTCGACCCTTCGAGCTGCTTCACATGGACCTATTTGGCCCTACTCACTACTCTACTCTTACTACCACTGCTTGCCTCTATGGCTTCGTCATTGTTGATGATTATTCAAGATATACATGGGTGCATATAATCCTCTACACGAATGAAGTGCAGGATGTCTTTAGACGATTCGCCAATCGTGCCATGACGAACTATGGCATCAAGATCAAGCACATTAGAAGTGACAACGGCACAGAGTTCAAGAACACCGACCTCGACACTTATCTTGATACATTGGGCATCACTCATGAGTTCTCAGCTCCATACACACCTCAGCAGAATGGCATCATGGAGCGCAAGAACAGAACCCTCATTGAGATGGCTCAGACGATGCTTGATGAGTACAAGACTCCAAGGAAGTTCTGGTCTGAAGCCATTGATACTGCATGTCACGTCATCAACCGTGTTTATCTTCACAAGCTTCTAAAGAAGACATCCTATGAGCTTCTAACTGGTAAGAAGCCAAACGTCAGTTACTTCAGAGTATTTGGTGCCAGGTGCTGGATCAAGGATCCACATCACACTTCAAAATTTGCACCGAAAGCACATGAAGGATTTATGCTTGGCTACGGAAAGGATTCTCACTCCTACAGAGTCTTCAACCTCTTTCACTATAAAGTGGTTGAACTATGGATGTGCGGTTCGATGAGACTAACGGCTCGCAAAGAGAGCACCTGCCAAATGTGCTAGATGAAGTTTCACCTAGTGAATCGATCAAGCTTATGGGTACTGGAGAAATCATACCTTCAGAGGCACAGGCTGAAGAAGAAATCATCATTTCTGCACCTAACCAACCTGAAGACACCGCTCAGCCTGTCGCCAATGCTGAAGACGAAGACAATATTCGGCAAGGGCAAAATCTTCGTCCAGTTCATCCTCATGTTGCAAATGAAGTACAGATTGAGAAGATAATTGATATCATCAATGCACCTGGTCCACTCACTCGTTCAAGGGAAACACAGCTAGCAAATTTTTGTGGGCACTTTGCATTTGTCTCTATATCTGAACTCAAGAAAGTTGTTGAAGCCTTCATGGAACCTGAATGGCTTCAAGCTATGCAAGAAGAGCTTCAACAGTTCAAGTTGAACAATGTATGGGAACTGGTCAAGCGTCCTGATCCTCGCAAGCACAATAGCATAGGCACCAAATGGATCTATCGACAAACAAGATGAGCATGGTCAAGTTGTCAGAAACAAGGCTCGTCTCGTTGCTCAAGGATACACTCAAGTTGAAGGGATTGACTTCGATGAAACATTTGCTCCGGTGGCTAGGCTTGAAGCCATTCGCATACTGCTAGCCTATGCCAACCATCATAACATCCCCCTGTACCAAATGGATGTGAAGAGTGCTTTTCTCAATGGAAAGATTGAAGAAGAAGTGTATGTTGCACAACCACCTGGCTTTGAAGACCCAAAACATCCTGACATGGTATACAAGCTCAATAAGGCACTGTATGGCCTCAAACAAGCCCCTCGCGCTTGGTATGACACGCTCAAAGACTTCCTGAAGAGCAAAGGCTTCAAACCCGGTTCCCTGGATCCCACTCTCTTCACGAAGACATACGATGGTGAACTGTTTGTGTGCCAGATCTATGTGGATGAGATTATCTTCGGCTGCACTGACAAGAGATACAATGATGAGTTTGGGCACATCATGCAAGAGCAATATCGGATGTCCATGATGGGTGAGCTGAAATTCTTCCTCAGTCTTCAAATTCGTCAGCAGAGCAATGGCATCTTCATATCTTAAGAGAAATACCTCAAAGATTGCCTGAAGAAGTTTGGAATGCAAGACTGCAAAGGGTACACGACGCCAATGCCAACCAAAGGTCAATTGGGTCCCGACGACAATGGTAAAGAGTTTGATCAAAAGGTATACCGCTCCATGATTGGTTCTTTACTCTATTTATGTGCATCTGGGCCAGGTATAATGCTTAGAATTTTCATGTGTGCCCGATTCCAAGCGGCACCAAAGGAATCGCATCACTTAGCTGTGAAGCGAATTCTTCGATATTTGGCTTACACCCCAACACTAGGATTATGGTATCCAAAGGGCTCAGAGTTTGATCTAGTTGGATTCTCAGATGTTGATTATGCTGGTGACAAGGTTGATCGCAAGTCCACATCAGGCACATGTCACTTTCTTGGACGATCTCTTGTCTGTTGGTCTTCAAAGAAGCAGAACTGTGTATCTCTCTCCACTGCTGAATCTGAATACATTGCTGCTGGATCTTGCTGCGCTCAGCTTCTATGGATGAAGCAAACTCTCAAGGACTATGGCATCCATCTGAAGCAGGTGCCACTTTACTGCGACAATGAAAGCGCCATCAAGATTGCCAACAACCCAGTCCAACACTCGAAGACAAAGCGCATTCAGATCCGTCATCACTTTCTCAGAGATCATGTCATGAAGGAAGATATTGATATCATTCACGTCAACACTGAAGAGAAATTGAAGACTATCTTCACAAAGCCCTTGGATGAGAAAAGGTTTTGCAAGTTGCGTTGTGAGCTAAATATCTTAGAATCCTCAAATGTCCTGTGATTGGACACACATCCTAACGCTTATGCATGTTGATGACTTAGATGTGCAACACACAAAGTAACGTATATCTTCAATCAATGAAGACATACACTCTAAGTGTGAATACATTAACATGGAATTTGACTTCGGAGTGCCATGATAATTGTGCGCCGTGTCTGGGTCTAATACTTCCTATACAGTGGGTAACGCCACCACCAAACTCTTGTTTGAAGTGTTTTAATTGGCGTCACAATTGCATAATCTTCGCATTTGATTTGTCTTCAACATTGATTTTACTTCACGTTTATCTTCACAATGTTGAGTTGGTCTTATACTGATATATACATATATTCATATTCTGTCCTCTACAGCATTCACTTATAGCTATGTCTTCATACTTGAATATTTCTTGATCTAAGTGAATGTGATACCCTAACCCCCCTTCTATGCTTCTACCTCAAATTCTATCTATCCAAATAATATGCATTCTATTGAAACCCGTCGATTGTCTTCTCTGAATCCTTGTCAGCAGAAGACAAAGTGACAAAAGTTTAAATCTGTTTTAATGTCATATCTTGATTGCCTGTATACCGAAGAAGCCGGAACGACCACCCGACAATCCAGGCATGCGTGGGAACATGGAACAACTTCCAATAAGTTGCATGCATGCCACGTGTCCTTTAGATGTGAACCGCCAGGGGCACCTGCGTAATTACGCTGTGATGTCCCTTTCCTTATAAATACAGAACTCACCACCTCATAACCTCGCACAAACCCTAGCACCTCCGCTAGCGCGTCAACGCCGGAGACGAAGTGCTTAGTTGCCGTGACTTCTTCGACGCCGGTCGCGGACCTCATCCTCTCCGCCGCTGCCGTAGGTGTCTTCCACCGCCAAGTTAGGGCGCGGAAGATTGAACTGCCCGGCCTCTCTCTTCAACTCGTCTAGCAGTTCATCAGCGGCAAATAAAACTTACTTTTTACTGCCTTTTTGATCCGTCAAATCCATCCACTTCAACCAAAAGTGGTTTCTTCACTTCCAAATCTGGATCTGCCTCTATCTGCATCCCATATCATGCCAAGTATATTCACTTATGCTTCATCACTAGTTAGATTCCTCACTTGTACTTATTCATGGATTTTTACAAATCTAGAACCAACTCTCATCAAATAAGTGAATGTCTTCGCACTATGAGGTCAATGTCTTCAAACTGATTTATCTTCAAAATCTTCTGAGAATGCATATGACCTCTTCCCCTTCCCTCGCACCTCTAATGCTGTCACAGGTACATGCCCGTGGGAGAATCCCTTGGTTCTCATAGTATGCATTCATTTGCAGAGTTCTTACAACATCACATCAACTCTCCTGAAGCCAGTTCCTGTCTGACCAGCAAAAGGAAGCCATTCACTATCTTGAAGCCATTCAGTTTGAATACAATGGCAACAGAGAAGTCAGCTAGAAAGGGCGGCAGGCAGCGCCGTGGGGATACAGCTAAGGATTTGCCTCCAGATCTATTTGAAATGTACAAGATGGATCCTGAAGAGAGCTATGGCCAGCGCAAGACTCGAATCCAATGGATTCAAAGATATCGGGCAGAGGAATGGTTCAAATACAGATTTGTGACCCCTGAATATGCAGAAAAGAATGCAATCAAGCGCCCATGGGGACAAATTTTGTACAGAAATCTGCAGCCCAAGTCCCAGTCTGAAGCCATTGCTCAAGGCTTCTACCCATGCATGGTTCGCAGACCGAAGCCAGAAAATGCCGACCAATCATCTATGTTATGGTGTCGTGAAGATAATCTTTTCAAGTGCAACTATCAGTTTGCAAAAGATTTTGCTGTGAAGAACAAGAAGGATCTGGGCCTCAACTTCAACCCTGGTCCATCTACTCCTAGGGCTGATGGCACACGCGATGCCAATCCCAATGTCATCGGCCCCTTCAACAATTTTGATGGCCTCCTCTCTCATATAGCTGCTCAGAGGGCCACTGTGGAGCAATCAGGTGATGACGCAGATTCTGAAGATGCGCCTGCTCCACCGAAGCCAAATAAGAAGAAGACAAAGGCTTCAAAGCCCTCTGCCGCACCAAAAGCTTCGAGTGTGAAGCCACTGGCCACCGCACCTCCTAAATCCAGTGTGCAATCTGAAGATCTTTCTCGTGTCTCCAAGAAGACGGAGAAGCCCAAGAAGAAGCCCATGAAGATTTCTGGGCATGAACTTACTCCTGTTGCCGTTCTGCGGAACAAAGATGAAACCATTGATTTGTCAAGCGATGAAGATCTTGGTGATGATGCCCTTGAGCTACTGATCAAGAGCAAGCAAGAGGCGGAGATCTTCAATGATCTGCCCCTCTTTGACGTGGATATTCTGAACAACTTCATCGACGAGTGGTTTGATGATCTGAGCCTCAGCATTGATGATCTACAGCTGCCAGTGGACATCAGCGTCACCTTCCATGGAGCCATTTCTAATGAGTTAGCCTGGGCTCAGAAGATTGTTGAGCTGAAGAACAAAATTTATTATGAGAAGGCTCACTTCAAGAAGAACATAGCCAAGCTCAGCGTGGCAGATGTTCAGATCTTCAAGCAAATGATGCATGAGCTAAAAGAACTATTTCACAAGAAGAGTGAAGAAGAAAAAGGTTCAAGAGAGCGGATGAAATACTTCGCAGAGAAATGTGTTCAAGCACACAATGAGGCAGAGAAGCGCAAGGCTCTTGGGCGTCCTGGCATCGACCCCAAGATGGCCGCCAAACAAAAGAAGAAGCCTGTTGAAGCCCAAACTGAAACACCAAGGCAGGTGATAACCCACAAGTATAGGAGATCAATTGTAGCCTCTTTCGACAAGTAAGAGTGTCGAACCAAACGAGGAGCTAAAGGTAGAACAAATATTCCCTCAAGTTCTATCGACCACCGATACAACTCTACGCACGCTTGACGTTCGCTTTACCTAGAACAAGTATGAAACTAGAAGTAATTTGTAGGTGTTGTTGGATAGGTTTGCAAGATAATAAAGAGTGCGTAAATAAAAAGTAGGGGCTGTTTAGAAGAAGATACAACTAAGTTAGTTTTAGTAGAGAGCTTGTTGTCACACAAGAAAGTTATTTGTCCCTAGGCAATCGATAACTAGACCGGTAATCACTATTGCAATTTTATATGAGGGAGAAGCATAAGCTAACATACTTTCTCTTCTTGGATCATATGCACTTATGATTGGAACTCTAGCGAGCATTCGCAACTACTAAAGATCATTAAGGTGAAACCCAACCATAGCATTAAAGTATCAAGTCCTCTTTACTCCCATACGCAAACAATCTACTTACTCGGGTCTGTGCTTCTGTCACTCACGCCACCCACCATAAGCAAATCATGAACATATTGCAAACCCTACAGCGGGGATCCCTCACGCTTGCGCGACACGAAGAGCACCATAGGACAGCACCAATAATAAAACATGCAACTCAAACCAATCACGATCATCAATTAACCGGTAGGACAAAACGGATCTACTCAAACATCATAGGATAGCCATACATCATTGGGAAATAATATATAGTGTTGAGCACCATGTTTAAGTAGAGATTACAGCGGGTAAAATAGGGGTTACACCACTACATAGAGGGGGGAAGAGTTGGTGATGAGGGCGGTGAAGTTGTTGGTGTAGATTGCGGTGATGGTGGTGGCTCCGGCGGCACTCTGGTGCCACCGGAAGCGAGGGGGAGAGAGCCCCCCTCCTTCTTCTTCTTCCTTGACCTTCTCCCTAGATGGGAGAAGGGTTTCCCCTCTGGTGCATGGTCTCCATGGTGTGGGAGGGGCGAGAGCCCCTCCGAGATTGGATCTGTCTCTCTGTTTCTGCGTTCCCTGATTCTGCCCTTTCACCGTTTCTTAAATTCCCGGAGATCCGTACCTCCGATTGGGCTGAATTTTGGACACGATCTCTATCCAGATATTAGCTTTCTTGCAGCAAAATAAGGGCACCAACCGCCTTATAGGGTGGCCACGAGGGCACAGGGTGCGCCTGACCCCCTGGGGCGCGCCCCCTGCATCGTGGCCCCCTCGGGCATCGTATCACGTTGATTCTTCTTCCCAAAAATCACATATATTCCAAAAAAATCTCCGTCAGTTTTTATCCCGTTTGGACTCCGTTTGATATGGATTTTCTGTGAAACAAAAAACATGCAACAAACAGGAACTGGCACTGGGCACTGGACCAATATGTTAGTCCCAAAAATAGTATAAAAAGTTGCCAAAAGTATGTAAAAGTTGTAGAATATTGGCATGGAGCAATAAAAAATTATAGATACGACGGAGACGTATCGGCATCCCCAAGCTTAATTCCTGCTCGTCCTCGAGTAGGTAAATGATAAAAAAGTTTATTTTTCATGTGGAATGCTACCTAGCATAATCTTGATCACATAATCTAATCATGGCATGAATATTAAGACACGAGTGATTCAAAGCAATAGTCTATCATTTGACATTAAGATAATAATACTTCAAGAATACTAATAAAGCAATCATTTCTTTTCAAAATAACATGGCCAAAGAAAGTTATCCCTTCAAAATCATATAGTCTGGCTATGCTCCATCTTCACCACACAAAATATTCAAATCATGCACAACCCCGATGACAAGCCAAGCAATTGTTTCATACTTTTGATGTTCTCAAACCTTTTCCACTTTCACGCAATACATGAGCGTGAGCCATGGATATAGCACTATAGGTGGAACAGAATATGATGATGGGGGTTGTGTGGAGAAGACAAAAAAGGAGAATGTCTCACATCAACGCGGCTAATCAACGGGCTATGGAGATGCTCATAAATTGATGTCAATGCGAGGAGTAGGGATTGCCATGCAACGGATGCACTAGAGCTATAAGTATATGAAAGCTCAAACTGAAAACTAAGTGGGTGTGCATCCAACTTGCTTGCTCATGAAGACCTATGGCATTTGAGGAAGCCCATCGTTGGAATATACAAGCCAAGTTCTATAATGAAAATTCCCACTAGTATATGAAAGTGATAACTTAAGAGACTCTCTATATGAAGAACATGGTGCTACTCTGAAGCACAAGTGTGGTAAAAGGATAGTAACATTGTCCCTTCTCTCTTTTCTCTCTTTTTTTTGTAGGCTTCTTTGGCCTCTCTCTTTTTTGGGGGGGCTTCTTTGGCCACTTTTATTTTGATAACCTCACATGGGACAATGTTCTAATAATGATGTTCATCACACTTTTATTTACTTACAACTCGATACTAGAACAAAGATATGACTCTATATGAGTGCCTCCGGCGGTGTACCGGGATGTGAAATGATCTAGCGTAGCAATGACATCAAAAAATGGACAAGCCATGAAAACATCATGCTAGCTATCTTACGATCATGCAAAGCAATATGACAATAAATGCTCAAGTCATGTATATGATGATGATGGAAGTTGCATGGCAATATATCTCGGAATGGCTATGGAAATGCCATGATAGGTAGGTATGGTGGCTGTTTTGAGGAAGATATAAGGAGGCTTATGTGTGATAGAGCGTATCGTATCACAGTGTTTGGATGCACCGGCGAAGTTTGCACCAACTCTCGAGGTGAGAAAGGGCAATGCACGGTACCGAAGAGGCTAGCAATGATGGAAGGGTGAGAGTGCGTATAATCCATGGACTCAACATTAGTCATAAAGAACTCACATACTTATTGCAACAATCTATTAGTCATTGAAACAAAGTACTACGCGCATGCTCCTAGGGGGATAGATTGGTAGGAAACGACCATCGCTCGTCCCCGACCGCCACTCATAAGGAAGACAATCAATAAATACCTCATGCTCCAACTTCGTTACATAACGGTTCACCATACGTGCATGCTACGGGAATCACAAACTTCAACACAAGTATTTCTACAATCCACAACTACCCACTAGAATTTTATGTAGGATTTTATGACTAACCATCTTTATATCGCAAAACTATTGCAAGGAATCAAACAGATCATATTCAGTGATCTACAAGTTTTATGTAGGATTTTATGACTAACCATGTGAATGACCAATTCCTGTCAACTCTCTAAATAGATATAAGTGAAGCAAGAGAGTTTAATTCTTTCTACAAAAGATATGCCTGCGCTCTAACAAATATAAGTGAAGCAAAAGAGCATTCTACAAATGGCGGTTTTCTATGTGAAGAGAAACAGGCAATCCAAACTTCAAATGATATAAGTGAAGCACATGAAGCATTCTAAAAAGCCATACTCAAAAGATATAAGTGAAGTGCAATGAGCATTCTATAAATCAACCAAGGACTATCACATACCAGCATGGTGCATAAAGAAAAGTGAAAACTAAATGCAAAAGACGCTCCAAGATTTGCACATATCGCATGAACGAAACGAATCCGAAAACATACCGATATTTGTTGAAGAAAGATGGGATGCCTTCCGGGGCATCCCCAAGCTTAGACGCTTGAGTCTCTTTGAATATTTACTTGGGGTGCCTTGGGCATCCCCAAGCTTGAGCTCTTGCCTCTCCTCCTTTTCCTCATATCGAGACCTCCTCGATCTTCGAACACTTCATCCACACAAAACTCAACAGAAAGCTCGGTAAGATCCGTTAGTATAATAAAGCAAATCACTACTCTAAGTACTGTTGCAAAACAATTCATATTTTGTTTTTGCATTGTATCTACTGTAATATACTTTTCCATGGCTTAATCCACTTATAGGAATTGATAGTTTCATAAAAACAAGCAAACTATGCATCAAAAACAGAATCTGTCTAAAACAGAACAGTCTGTAACAATCTGAACATTCACCATACTTCTGGTACTCCAAAAATTCTGCCAAAATTCGGAAAAATAAAAACATTGTATAGAAAGACAGTGCAAAACGTTTCAGAACCGTTTGATGTTCGAGTAAAAAATGTAAAATCACGCACTACAGCCAAAGTTTCTGTTCTGCACCGCACAAACCAACAAGTAATCTAAAACATCCTAAAGGCAAACCTTGGCACATTATTTTTATTTTTAAACTTTATAAAAGCACACAACAGAAATAAATGACTCTCTAAAACTTCCGGGCTGTCTCCCTGGCAGCGCTTTCTTTAAAGCCATTAAGCTAGGCATATAGTGCTCAAGTAATGGATCCACCCGGATCCCAAGGTATATCAAATCCAATTTTAATTAAAAATGATTTGTAATTTAATAGTGAGCACAAAGTACAATATATCATGTAATGACGAAGTCTAACTCTCTTCCTATGCATCGGCATGTCATAAAAGAACAATTCATGCACACAAAGTAAAGGCCAATGCATAGTATAAACAGTTTCTTGCAATTTTATCATGTGGGAAACATAAAGAGGTGGAGATAGTTCCTCTCTCATAATAATTGCAAGTAGGAGCAGCAAGCACATGCATATTATATCTATCAAAATCATCATGTGTAATAGTAAAACGCAACCCATCAATATAATCCTTAATAAGGGCAAACTTCTCCGATATAGTGTAGTCGGGAGAATTCAAAAAGATAATAGGACTATCATGCGTGGGTACAATAGCAAAAATTTCATGTTTAACATAAGGAACTATAGCAAGTTCATCTCCATAAGCATAATTCATATTGGCATTTTGGCCACAAGCATAGCAAGCATCATCAAAAAGGGATATTTCAAAAGAATCAACGGGATCATAACAATCATCATAGCATTCATCCTTCGGTAAGCACGAAGGGAAATAAAACAATGTATGAGTTGAAGAATTCTCTCATTAGAAGGTGGGCACGGGTGATCAATCCGCTCTTCCTCCTTTTGTTCTTCGCTCTCCTTCTCATCTTTTTCATCCAATGAGCTCACAATGTCATTAATTTCTTCTTCCATAGACTCCTGCAAAATATTAGTCTCTTCTTGGACAGCAGAGACTCTCTCAATAAAATCATCAATATCGGAATTGAATTCATAATTATCATAGCAATATTTAAGTATAGCAAAAAATTTAGGTCTATAAACTGAATCATCAAAATCTTCAAACTCTTTAGACAAAGATTCAATTTCATAAGCACCCATAAAAGCAACGAATTCTTCTATTTGTTCCACATCATAGTAATCATATATACCATTAGCATAAGAAGCCAAGGTTTTATTATCATTAAATCTGCATGAAAAGGGAAGGTGTGGAGCCTTCATCCTAGAGCAACAAGTATAATCATATCTCAAGCATAGTTGCCGAGCATACCAATACAACATATATATTTGATCCCATAATAGTTTCCCTTTTGAGTCAAGCGATAATCCCTAAAGTATTCACGTTGATCCAACGTGTCTCCCATAACATAATTGAATGGGGTTTTCTCAGGATTATCAAAGTAGTACATAATATCTTTCACATAATGAGCATCGAGGGTTTTAGGTGGTTCCCCATCTCCATGAGTAGCAAGTACCACTAATTTTTTTGGTGTTTCGTGTTCCACATCCATAACTAAAGATAGGAACAACTTAGAACAAGAAATAAAAACTACTTAGTGATAAAGCAAACAAGCACACACGAGAATATTCACCCCACGCTATTGCTCCCCGGCAATGGCGCCAGAAAAAGGTATTGATAACCCACAAGTATAGGGGATCAATTGTAGCCTCTTTCGATAAGTAAGAGTGTCGAACCCAATGAGGAGCTAAAGGTAGAACAAATATTCCGTCAAGTTCTATCGACCACAAACTCTATGCACGCTTGACGTTTGCTTTACCTAGAACAAGTATGAAACTAGAAGTAATTTGTAGGTGTTGTTGGATAGGTTTGCAAGATAATAAAGAGCGCGTAAATAAAAAATAGGGGCTGTTTAGAAGAAGATACAACTAAGTTAGTTTTAGTAGAGAGCTTGTTGTCACACAAGAAAGTTATTTGTCCCTAGGCAATCGATAACTAGACCGGTAGTCACTATTGCAATTTTATATGAGGGAGAGGCATAAGCTAACATACTTTCTCTTCTTGGATCATATGCACTTATGATTGGAACTCTAGCAAGCATCCGCAACTACTAAAGATCATTAAGGTAAAACCCAACCATAGCATTAAAGTATCAAGTCCTCTTTACTCCCATATGCAAACAACCTACTTACTCGGGTCTGTGCTTCTGTCACTCACGCCACCATAAGAAAATCATGAACATATTGCAGACCCTAAAACGGGCATCCCTCACGCTTGCGCGACACGGAGAGCACCATAGGACAGCACCAATAATAAAACATGCAACTCAAACCAATCACGATCATCAATTAACCCATAGGACAAAACGGATCAACTCAGACATCATAGGATCGCCATACATCATTGGGAAATAATATATAGTGTTGAGCACCATGTTTAAGTAGTACAGCGGGTAAAAGAGGGGTTACACCGCTGCATAGAGGGGGGAAGAGTTGGTGATGAGGGCGGTGAAGTTGTTGGTGTAGATTGTTGTGATGATGATGGCTCCGGCGGCACTCCGGTGGCACCGGAAGCGAGGGGGAGAGAGCCCCCCTCCTTCTTCTTCTTCTTCTTCCTTGACCTTCTCCCTAGATGGGAGAAGGGTTTCCCCTCTGGTCCATATTCTCCATGGCGTGGGAGGGGCGAGAGCGGCTTCGAGATTGGATCTGTCTCTCTGTCTCTCTCTGTTTCTGCGTTCCCTGATTCTGCCCTTTCACCGTTTCTTAAATTCCCGGAGATCCGTAACTCCGATTGGGCTGAATTTTGGACACGATCTCTATCCGGATATTAGCTTTCTTGTGGAGAAAGAAGGGCACCAACCGCCTTATGGGGTGGCCACGAGGGCACAAGGCGCGCCTGACCCCCTGGGGCGCGCCCCCCTGCTCGTGGCCCCCTCGGGCATCTTATCGCGTTGATTCTTCTTCCCAAAAATCACATATATTCCAAAAAAAATCTCTGTCGGTTTTTATCCCGTTTGGACTCCGTTTGATATGGATTTTCTGCGAAACAAAAAACATGCAACAAACAGGAACTGGCACTGGGCACTGGATCAATATGTTAGTCCTAAAAATAGTATAAAAAGTTGCCAAAAGTATGTAAAAGTTGTAGAATATTGGCATGGGACAATAAAAAATTATAGATACGACGGAGACGTATCAGTAGGAAGCACCTCGCATTGTCTTCCCTGCCAGCATGACAGGCTCGAAGTCTAAGGTCCCTTCAGCAGCTTCAGAACTGAAGAAGACAAGGGCAGCTGAAGCCGAAGCCAAGAAGCGCAAGCACAAGAATGCTTCTGATGATGCACCATCAAAGAAGAAATTGAAAAAGTCTTCAAAGAAAGAGCATGATGCGGCCTCTGAGCCCCTTGTTGTTGAGCCCATTTCTGTTGCCTGTCCGGCCTCCACCAACCAAGAGCGTCAACTTGTGATCCACGAGCCTGCTTTCACAGAGGCTCCTATAAATGAAGAAGTTCCAGTTGTTGACCCCATCACAGCTGAAGACATTGGTCGTGAAGACAATGTAGAAGGTGATGAAGTCCTTCCTCAACTCGAGCACCAACTGGTATCATCGCCTGTTCTTACGAACAGCAAACTCATCAGCATTGGTCGTCCTTTGACGCCAATTGCTCAGGATGATTCGTGGGCCGATCGCCCTCAACAAGACACCCCCATTCATGATGAGACACCCAGAACTCCACCACCTCAAGTCACCACTCCGGTGCTTGACGACGACTACATGGTGTAGACCACTCCATCACCACAGGCGTCGCCCGCATTCCGCAAGCTTTGCAAAGGCCCTAGGCCACAGGTCACCATGTCGAGCATTCCGGAAGGAGAAGTGCAACAAAGCTCAGTAGCACGCCAAGTGTTTCCTAAACCCACTCCTACTGTGAATGTCTCTGCGTCTGAAGCAAAAGCTGCTGAAGACATTCCGGCTGCATCAGCCGATGAAAATTAAGAAACAAGAGAAGAAGAAGAAGAAGAAAGAGTTGCCACACCTCCTGCCACTGAAGAAGTCATTCTCTAGGAGAATGTGACTATGCCCGACCCTCCTATCATTGAAGACACGGAGGTTGAACACACTGAAGCTGCCACAAACACTGTTGCTGACGCCAATGACGTGGTCAAGGCCGAAGACAATGTGGAGCCTGAAGCCAATGTTGTGCCTGAAGCTAATGTGGTAACTGAAGCCACAGTGAATGCTGAAGTCACAGTTCCACCCCCAAGGCCTCACACCATCGAACAGGCCTTCGATCATGCACAGCTGGTCACTGTGAAATGGCCAATCATGGTTCCTCCCACTGCTCCCGGACCACAGTATGACTACCACGTGGAGCAGAGGCCTCAGGTCCAGAAGCCAAAGCCCAGACTACCAAGGCTTCCAGGTGCTGCAACCTCCCCAGGATCGTTCAACGTGAATAGCTTCAGGGCACACAATACCTTCTTTGACAGTGCCAAAATTCCATACTCGAAGTCAAAGATCACTTCCGATCGATTCTGGGGCTATCAGCAGCGCAGCTACTACTCCTGCATCCTATACAATCAAGAGTGAATCTTTCAGCACATGTGTCTTGATTGTGAAGCCATTGCTGGGCTACCCTGTCTGGAAGAAGCTCTTGACTGCTTCAGGGAGGTTGGTCTTCTATAGTTCATCACAGACAAAGGGCACTGGAATGAAGAGCTCATGCTGCAGTTCTACGCCACACTTCACATTCGTGGCTACAACGGGGATCCGAAGACATGGATCCTTGAGTGGATGTCAGGCGATGTGCACCATGAAGCCAAAGCTCAAGACATTATTGAGCTTACTTCCCTGCCCACTCCAGGTGAATTGTATGAGCCTGGTTGTCAACTTCACAATAATGAACTGCAGAGTATCTTTCAGTGGCCTAAACCAAATATGAGTCAGATGCTCAGCATGATGAAGCCATTGCCTCAAGATGTTGGATATCCCAAGGAATTCTTTGTCAAAGACCTTGAGTACTTGCCCCGCACAGTTTATCATATACTGAGGCGTACTCTATGGCCCATCAAGGGACACTCAGCTAAAGCCAAACTTGAAGGAGCCATGAAGACTTTGGTATTCAATATTGTCAATGGCATCAGATTCAACTCCTAGGATTTCTTCATCAGATAACTTGCTGCATCTGGGATTGATCTGTTTGGCTTGAAGTTTTATGCTCCATGGGTGATGCGCCTAATCAAGCTTCACTCTTCTGTTGACTATCAGCCCTTAGTGCACAATCATCTTGTCATTTTGCCTGAGGTTGACTTGTCCGTTGAAGCCATCTACCCCGAGCCTGCCAAGGAGCTGCTTTATCTTCATAATGCTGATCACCAAAGCTTCTCGCAACCAATGGAGGGTATTCTTGTTCTAAATGCTGCAACTCAATTATATCCTCTGGCTGGAACTATGCGTGTGAAGGAAATATGCCCTAGAGGCAATAATAAAGTATTATATATTTCCTTATATCATGATAAATGTTTATTATTCATGCTAGAATTGTATTAACCGGAAACATAATACATGTGTGAATACATAGACAAACAGAGTGTCACTAGTATGCCTCTACTTGACTAGCTCGTTAATCAAAGATGGTTATGTTTCCTAGCCATAGACATAAGTTGTCATTTGATTAACGAGATCACCTCATTAGGAGAATGACGTGATTGACTTAACCCATTCCGTTAGCTTAGCACTCGATCGTTTAGTATGTTGCTATTGTTTTCTTCATGACTTATACATGTTCCTATGACTATGAGATTATGCAACTCCCGTTTACCGGAGGAACACTTTGTGTGCTACCAAACGTCACAACGTAAATGGGTGATTATAAAGGTGCTCTACAGGTGTCTCCAAAGGTACTTGTTGGGTTGGCGTATTTCGAGATTAGGATTTGTCACTCCAATTGTCGGAGAGGTATCTCTGGGCCCACTCGGTAATGCACATCACTATAAGCCTTGCAAGCATTGTAACTAATGAGTTAGTTGTGGGATGATGTATTACGGAATGAGTAAAGAGACTTGCCGCTAACGAGATTGAACTAGGTATCGAGATACCGACGATCAAATCTCGGGCAAGTAACATACCGATGAAAAAGGGAACAACGTATGTTGTTATGCGGTCTGACCGATAAAGATCTTCGTAGAATATGTGGGAGCCAATATGGGCATCCAGGTCCCGCTATTGGTTATTGACCGGAGACGTGTCTCGGTCATGTCTACATAGTTCTCGAACCCGTAGGGTCCGCACGCTTAACGTTACGATGACAGTTTTATTGAGTTTTGATGTACCGAAGGAGTTCGGAGTCCCGGATGAGATCGGGGATATGACGAGGAGTCTCGAAATGGTCGAGACGTAAACATCGATATATTGGACGACTATATTCGGACTTCGGAAAGGTTCCGAGTGATTCGGGTATTTTTCGGAGTACCGGAGAGTTACGGGAATTCGTATTGGGCCTTAATGGGCCATACGGGAAAGGAGAGAAAGGCCTCAAAAGGTGGCAGCGCCCCTCCCCATGATCTGGTCCGAATTGGACTAGGGAAGGGGGGCGCACCCTTCCTTCTTTCTCCTTCCCCCTTCCCTTCTCCTACTCCCACAAGGAAAGGAGGAGTCCTACTCCTTGTGGGAGTAGGACTCCCCCCTATGGTGCGCCTCTCCCCTTGGCCGGCTGCCTCCCCCTCGCTCCTTTATATACGGGGGCAGGGGGGCACCCCAGAGACACAACAATTGATCCTTGAGATCTCTTAGCCGTGTGCGGTGCCCCCCTTCACCATATTACACCTCGATAATACCGTTGCGGAGCTTAGGCGAAGCCCTGCGTCGGTGGAACATCATCATCGTCACCACGCCGTCGTGCTGACGAAACTCTCCCTCAACACTCGGCTGGATCGGAGTTCGAGGGACGTCATCGAGCTGAACGTGTGTAGAACTCGGAGGTGCCGTGCGTTCGGTACTTGATCGGTCGGATCGTGAAGACGACTACATCAACCGCGTTGTTATAACGCTTCCGCTGTCGGTCTACGAGGGTACGTGGAAAACACTCTCCCCTCTCGTTGCTATGCATCACCATGATCTTGCGTGTGCGTAGGAATTTTTTTGAAATTACTACGTTCCCCAACAGCGTGTGCCTCATCGTGCAAACACCGAAGCCACTGAGAGTACAATTGCTCAAAGGCCTCGGAAGCGATCTCGTGTACTAAATGACCGAGAGCTTCTTGTGGCCTTACATCAAAAACAGGATAAGCATCATGACTGGCTCAAGCGTCAGATGCAGAGCATCTTGGTGGATGTCAATCACATCCGAAACCTTGCCACCAAGAACTCGTTCATTGCTCATGAAGCCTGTCGGCGGTCCTAGAAGAGCCTCACCCTGCTATGTCCTGAAGCTGATCTTCGCGAAGATGCTTCACTGAGGATTTCAAATTTGATTCCAGGCCTCCCCAGAATGCAAGCTGGCTTCAGACTACTTCCATAGAAGACTCTGAGTATTCATCTTCGGCTGCAACTGTTGTTGCGAGAGTCGTCGATGAAGAAGACGATGTCACTTCACCAACCATGGCTTCACCATGTCTCGACACTGCACCAGGCTCGACTGCACCACCAAACTCCAACATCGACCCTGCTCCTGCATCTACTCCTGATGGGAACGAGTAGATACTATATGTCTTCAAACCTTTTTGGTCCTTACTGACAAAAGGGTGAGAAGCATATGAGTTGATAGTCTTCAAGCGGGTCCTTTATGGGTGGTTGCTATATTTTGCCAAGTGTTTACAACTCTCGTCTTTTGATACATTTGGTTCTTTGGGTTGTAACACTTAAACTTGATGGTTGTCTGCTACATTTTTCTGTTACTCTATGATGCGATGATAAATTCCGCATGAAGTCATTTCGCAGACGTCCATTTTTCATTATGCATGTCATTATCTTCGTTATATCTTTATATGCACGATGAATTGTCTTCATAAGTTGAAGAGGATCTCCATAAAGTAAAACCTTCCATGTGCATTTGCATTCAAAAGCAAACTACTTATATGCACATCTTCAGGGGGAACCTTTTGCTACTTATGAAGACAATGCCTCAATCCTTAAACTTTCACATACTTATATCCCCGTTGAAAACTTCAACCAGTTTGTCATCAATCACCAAAAAGGGGGAGATTGTAAGTGCATCTAGTGCCACCCCTAGTTGGTTTTGGAGTATTGACGACAAACTTGGTTGAGGGACTAATGTGTTTGTGAGAATTGCAGGATAACACAGGTAGTAGTCCCATATTGATTCAGTTTACCTACCAGAGATGACCCCTAAAAATGTATGAAGACATTGAAGACAATGGTGGTCTGTGAAGAGATTTACATTGAAGACTATGACATGAGAAGACATCGCATGAAGACTATGGAGTGCGAAGACATAGTTGTTTCGTAGTTTCCATTGTTGAGTCATAGGAACCACTGTACTGTTAAGTGGGGTACAAGTGAACAAAGTCAGAGTGACTGATGTGATGCTCAACCAAATCCTATGTCTTCGAGCAAAGACAATGAGAGCAAATCTTATCCAGAGCTGGATGAGTCAGCTTTACTTGTAGCCCAAGTCAAGCTGCTGCGTGTGTTTGAAATCTGACTATTGGACACATGTCAGTTCCTTAGTGACCCAGGGTCATTTCGGACAAATCAGGTCGGGTTGCCTCCTGGCTATAAATAGCCCACCCCCTACACCATAAATTGGTGGCTGCTCAGAGTTAGTGCATGGCTTTTGTCGTTTGAGAGCAACCCACCTCCGAAGCATTTGAGAGAGAGATCCTTGCGAGGACAAAGCCCAAAACAACCAGAGCCAAAGAGTGTTAGGCATCACTGAAGTCTTTCTGTCCGCGTGATCTGAAGACTTGTTACACTTGAGGACTGTGAATCCTCCAGCCGGTTAGGTGTCTCGTTTTGAGCATCCAAGAGTCATTGTGGATTGCCTGTGAACGAAGTCTGTGAAGGTTTGAAAGTCTACCTTGAAGACTTACCAGAGTGATTGGGCGAGGACTAAGTGTTCTTAGCTCAAGGGGAATAAGGTGAAGACACGGTCTTCTGAGTTAAATCTCAGCCTCCCTAACCAGACGTACAGTTGTCACGGCAACTGGAACTGGTCCAACAAATCCTTGTCCTCATCAAGCAACTGGTTTTATCGCTTACCTCTCTTTACTTACAGTTTGTCTGCGTGAAGTCATTGCCTGCTTTCATGATCTGATTGGCTTCACTGTGTGAAGACTGTTGTTGTTTGGCTTCATACTTTCTTTCATCCTGATCCATACTACCTAGCTGCTAATAGTCTTCGTGCTTTCACTTCACTGCTTACTTGAATATGGCTTGTCTAGTGTACTCTACCTTCCGCTGCATATCAATAGGTTCATTTCTCTTGTTTGTCTTCAAAGCCCCCATGTTTTGAAGACTTTCATAAAAATTGCCTATTCACCCCCCTCTAGTCGATAACTAGCACTTTCAGAACCAAGCAACACTATGTAAACAGCACCTGCACACAAACAACAAATACTTGCAACCCAACGTGTAGAGGGGCTGTCAATCGCTCAATGGTTATGAACAAGATTAACAGATATAGTTTTTGATAGATAGATCTAACAAAAATACAAAATAAAATAAAACTGCAGCAAGATATTTTGGGTTTTAATATATGATAGAAAATAGACCCGAGGGACATAGTTTTCAGTAGAGGCTTCTCTCGAGAAAATAGCATACGGTGGGTAGACAAATTCCTGTTGGGAAATTGACAGAAAAGCAAATAATTATGATGCTATCCAAGGCAATGATCATGTATATAAGCATCACGTCCAAGATTATCAGACCAAAACGATTCTACATCTACTACTATTAGTCCACACATCGACCGCTATCCAGCATGCATCTAGTGTATTAAGTTCATAAAAGAACGGAGTAATGCCTTAAGCAAGATGACATGATGTAGACAGGATAAACTCATGGGTGAAATAAATCCCATCTTGTTACCCTTAATAGCAACGATACATGTGTGTCATGTCTCTTTCTATCACTCAGATTAAGCACCGCAAGATCAAACCCATCACAAAGCACCCCTTCCCATGGCAAGATAAATCAATCTAGTTGGCCAAGCCAAACCAACAAATCGGAGAAGAAATACGAGGCTATAACAATCATGCATAAAAGAGTTCATAGAAAACTCAAATAATATTCATGGATGGATCGTCTTCTCATGGCCTCCAGAAGCTTCCAGGGTCTTTTATTTTCAGAAAAAAACCTCCAAAAAGTTCCATGGCATTTGGACTACGTTTGGTACTGCTATTCTGCAAAGTCAAAAACAAGCAAAAAAAAAAGCAACTAACACTGGGCACTAAGTTAATAGGTTAGTCCAAAAAATGATATAAATTGGCTTGTAAATGTATATAAAACATCCAAGATTGATAATATAATAGCATGGAACAATAAAAAATTATAGATACATTGGAAACTTTATTTCACCTTTTTTGTGTCTCAAGATGATTATTGCTACTATAGTAATTGTGTTTGTATCTTTTATTTCAATTTTTGTGCCAAGTACATCCTTTAGGGTGATGTGGATGCTTGTTTATTAGGTTATGTGCAGAAAAATAAACTTTTACGTCCAGTGCCTGAATTTTCGTTCTATACTGGAACGTTGTTGCAATCTTTATACAATACTTATGTACAAATTTTCAATGTTTCCTTAAATTTTTCAGAATTTTTGGAGTTACAAAAGTATGGTAAAAAATTAGATATTTACGTATTGTTATGTTTTTGATAGATTCTGTCTAGTTTCATATGTTTGCTTGTTTTGAAGTTTCTACGGCTTATATTGGGGGATATAAATTGTGGAAATGGTAGAATACAGTAGGAATTATATGATAAAAAGCATGAATCTTGTCTTGACAGTACCAAAGTGAATGATTTATTTTATTATACTAACCTATCTCACAACGTTCCGTTATGTTTTGTGTGAATGAAGTTTTCTAGGTATGGGTGAGATTCAAGCTCGCAATGATTAACCGTTACCCATGTCCCGATGTATAATTACTCTATCAGGGGACGGGGATGTGCCAGCTCTAATACCCACGGGGAAGCTGGTGTTGGGGTAACGTAGTAATTCAAAAAAATCCTACGAACATGCAAGATCTATATAGGAGATGCATAGCAACGAGAGGGGAGAGTGTGTCCACGTACCCTCGTAGACCGAAAGCGGAAGTGTTATGTTAACGCGGTTGATGTAGTCGAACGTCTTCACGATCCAACAGATCCAAGTACCGAACGTACGGCACCTCCGTGTTCAGCACACGTTCAGCTCGATGACGTCCCTCGAGCTCTTGCTCCAGTAGAGGGTCGAGCGAGAGTTCCGTCAGCACGACGGCGTGGCGGCGGTGTTGGTGGTGTGATCCGCGCAAGGCTTTGCCTAAGCACTATGACAATATGACCGAGGTGGTAAACTATGGAGGGGGGCACCGCACACGGCTAAGGGACAATTGATGTGCCGTTGGGGTGCCCCCCGCCCCTGTATATAAAGGAGGAGAGGGAGGAGGCCGGCGGCCATGAGGGGGCGCACCAAGGGGGAGCCCAACTAGGATTCGCAATCCTAGTTGGACTCCCTTTCCTATTCCAAGAGGGGGAAAGAGGGAAGGAGAGGGAGAGGAAAGAGGGGGACGCGCCCCCTCCCCCTAATCCAATTCGGACTCCCTTGGGGGAGGCGCGTGCCACCCTACGGGTGTTGGGGATCATTGCAGAAATTAAAAAAATTCTACGCATCACCAAGATCAATCTATGGAGAGACTAGAAACGAGAGAGAGGGGAGTGTATCTTCATACCCTTGAAGATCGCGATGTGGAAGCGTTAAAAGAACGCGGTTGGAGAAGTCGTACACGCAGCGATTCAGATCGCGGTCGATTCCGATCTAAGCGCCGAACAACGGCGCCTTCACGTTCAACACACGTGCAGCACGGGGATGTCTCCTCCTTCTTGATCTAGCAAGGGGGAAGGAGAAGTTGGGGAAGAACTCCGGCAGCACAACAGCGTGGTGGTGGAGCTTGCAGTTCTCCGGCAGGGCTTCCCCAAGCTCAACGGAGGAGGAGGGGTGTTGGAGAGGGGGAGGGATGCGCCTTGGATGAGGTGCTGTTACCCTCCCTTCTCCCACCTATTTATAGGGCGAAGGGGGAAGGGGGACGGCCCCTCTAGATGAGATCTAGAGGGGGCGGCAGCCAAGGGGAGGGGTCTTGCCCCCCAAGCCAAGAGGGGCGCCCCCCTTAGGGTTTCCCCCCAACCCTAGGCGCATGGGCCCTAGGGGGATGGCGCCCAGCCCACTTAGGGGCTGGTTCCCTTCCACATACAGCCCATAGGGCCCTTCGGGGCAGGTGGACCCTCCCGGTGGACCCCCGGAACCCCTTCGGTGGTCCCGCTACAATACCGGCAAACCCCCGAATACTTCCGGTGACCATATGATGACTTCCCATATATAAATCTTCACCTCCGGACCATTCCGGAACTCCTCGTGACGTCCGGGATCTCATCCGGGACTCCGAACAACATTTGGTAACCACATACTATTTCCCATAACAACTCTAGTGTCACCGAACCTTAAGTGTGTAGACCCTACGGGTTCGGGAACCATGTAGACATGACCGAGACATCTCTCCGGCCAATAACCAACGGCGGGATCTGGATACCCATGTTGGCTCCCACATGTTCCACGATGATCTCATCGGATGAACCACGATGTCGGGGATTCAATCAATCCCGTACACAATTCCCTTTGTCTACCGGTATGATACTTGCCCGAGATTCGATCGTCGGTATCCCTATACCTTGTTCAATCTCGTTACCGGCAAGTCTCTTTACTCGTTCCTAACACATCATTCCGTGATCAACTCCTTGGTCACATTGAGCTCATTATGATGATGTCTTACCGAGTGGGCCCAGAGATACCTCTCCATCACATGGAGTGACAAATCCCAGTCTCGATTCGTGCCAACTCAACAGACACTTTCGGAGATACCCGTAGTGTGCCTTCATAGCCACCCAGTTACGTTGTGACGTTTGGCACACCCAAAGCATTCCTACGGTATCCGGGAGTTGCACAATCTCATGGTCTAAGGAAATGATACTTGACATTAGAAAATCTTTAGCAGACGAACTACACGATCTTGTGCTGTGCTTAGGATTGGGTCTTGTCCATCACATCATTCTCCTAATGATGTGATCCCGTTATCAACGACATCCAATGTCCATCGTCAGGAAACCGTAACCATCTATTGATCAACGAGCTAGTCAACTAGAGGCTCACTAGGGACATGTTGTGGTCTATGTACTCACACATGTATTACGATTTCCGGATAACACTATTATAGCATGAACAATAGACAATTACCATGAACAAGGAAATATAATAATAACCATTTTATTATTGCCTCTAGGGCATATTTCCAACAGTCTCCCACTTGCACTAGAGTCAATAATCTAGTTACATTGTGATGAATCGAACACCCATAGAGTTCTGGTGTTGATCATGTTTTTCTCGTGGAAGAAGTTTAGTCAACGGATCTGCGACATTCAGGTCCGTATGCACTTTACAAATATCTATGTTTCCATCTTGAACATTTTCACGAATGGAGTTGAAGCGACGCTTGATATGCCTGGTCTTCTTGTGAAACCTGGGCTCCTTGGCCAGGGCAATAGCTCCAGTGTTGTCACAGAAGAGAGTCATCGGGCCTGACGCATTGGGAATAACTCCTAGGTCGGTAATGAACTCCTTCATCCAGATTGCTTCATGTGCTGCCTCGAAGGCTGCCATGTACTCCGCTTCACATGTAGATCCCACCACGATGCTTTGCTTGCAACTGCACCAGCTGACTGCCCCACCATTCAAAATATACACGTATCCGGTTTGTGACTTCGAGTCATCCAGATCTGTGTCGAAGCTAGCATCGACGTAACCCTTTACGACGAGCTCTTCGTCACCTCCATAAACGAGAAACATATCCTTAGTCCTTTTCAGGTACTTCAGGATATTCTTGACCGTTGTCCAGTGTTCCATGCCGGGGTTACTTTGGTACCTTCCTACCAAACTTACGACAAGGTTCACATCAGGTCTGGTACACAGCATGGCATACATAATAGACCCTATGGCCGAGGCATAGGGGATGACACTCATCTTTTCTCTATCTTCTGTCGTGGTCGGGCATTGAGCCATGCTTAATCTCACACCTTGAAATACAGGCAAGAACCCCTTCTTGGACTGATCCATATTGAACTTCTTCAATATCTTGTCAAGGTATGTGCTTTGTGAAAGACCAATGAGGTGTCTCGATCTATCTCTATAGATCTTGATGCCTAATATGTAACCAAATTCTCCAAGGTGCTTCATTGAAAAACACTTATTCAAGTAGGCCTTTATGCTTTCCAAAAATTCTATATCATTTCCCATCAATAGTATGTCATCCACATATAATATGAGAAACGCCACAGAGCTCCCACTCACTTTCTTGTAAACACAGGCTTCTCCATAAATCTGCGTAAACCCAAACGCTTTGATCATCTCATCAAAGCGAATGTTCCAACTCCGAGATGCTTGCACCAGCCCATAGATTGAGCGTTGGAGCTTGCATACCTTGTCAGCATTCTTAGGATCGACAAAACCTTCTGGCCGCATCATATACAATTCTTCCTTAAGGAAACCATTAAGGAATGCCGTTTTGACGTCCATTTGCCATATCTCATAATCATAGAATGCGGCAATCGCTAACATGATTCAGACAGACTTCAGCTTCGCTATGGGTGAGAAGGTCTCATCGTAGTCAACCCCTTGAACTTGTCGATAACCCTTAGCGACAAGCCGAGCTTTATAGATGGTCACATTGCCATCCGCGTCCGTCTTCTTCTTAAAGATCCATTTATTTTCTATGGCTCGCCGATCATTGGGCAAGTCTGTCAAAGTCCATACTTTGTTTTCATACATGGATCCTATCTCGGATTTCATGGCTTCAAGCCATTTGTTGGAATCTGGGCCCGCCATCGCTTCTTCATAGTTCGAAGGTTCACCGTCGTCTAACAACATTATTTCTAGGACAGGGTTGCCATACCATTCTGGTGTGGAACGTGTCCTCGTGGACCTACGAAGTTCATTAGTAACTTGATCCGAAGTTCCTTGATCATCATCATTAACTTCCTCTCTAGTCGGTGCAGGCACCACAAAAACATTTTCTTGAGCTGCGCTACTTTCCGGTTCAAGAGGCAGTACTTCATCAAGTTCTACTTTCCTCCCACTTACTTCTTTCGAGAGAAACTCTTTCTCTAGAAAGGATCCATTCTTGGCAACAAAGATCTTGCCTTCGGATCTGAGGTAGAAGGTATACCTAATAGTTTCCTTAGGGTATCCTATGAAGACGCATTTTTCCGACTTGGGTTCGAGCTTTTCAGGTTGAAGTTTCTTGACATAAGCATCGCATCCCCAAACTTTCAGAAACGACAGCTTAGGTTTCTTCCCAAACCATAATTCATACGGTGTCGTCTCAACGGATTTCGACGGAGCCCTATTTAAAGTGAATGCGGCAGTCTCTAAAGCATAACCCCAAAATGATAGCGGTAGATCGGTAAGAGACATCATAGATCGCACCATATCTAATAGAGTGCGATTATGACGTTCGGACACACCATTACGCTCAGGTGTTCCAGGTGGCGTGAGTTGTGAAACAATTCCACATTTCCTTAAGTGTGTGCCAAATTCGTGACTCAAATATTCCCCTCCACGATCTGGTCGTAAGAACTTTATTTTCCTGTCACGTTGATTCTCAACCTCACTCTGAAATTCCTTGAACTTTTCAAAGGTCTCAGACTTGTGTTTCATTAAGTAGACATACCCGTATCTACTTATGTCATCAGTGAGGGTGAGAACATAACGATAACCACCGCGAGCCTCAACGCTCATTGGACCGCACACATCAGTATGTATGATTTCCAATAAGTTGGTTGCTCTCTCCATTGTTCCGGAGAACGGAGTCTTGGTCATTTTGCCCATGAGGCATGGTTCACACGTGTCAAATGATTCATAATGAAGAGACTCCAAAAGTCCATCTGCATGGAGTTTCTTCATGCGTTTGACACCAATGTGACCAAGGCGGCAGTGCCACAAGTATGTGGGACTATCATTATCAACCTTACATCTTTTGGCATTCACACTATGAATATGTGTAACATCACGTTCGAGATTCAATAAGAATAAACCATTGACCAGCAGGGCATGACCATAAAACATATCTCTCATATAAATAGAACAACCATTATTCTCAGATTTAAATGAGTAGCCATCTCGCATTAAGCGAGATCCAGATACAATGTTCATGCTCAAAGCTGGCACTAAATAACAATTATTGAGGTTTAAAACTAATCCCGTAGGTAAATGTAGAGGCAGCGTGCCGACGGCGATCACATCGACCTTGGAACCATTCCCGACGCGCATCGTCACCTCGTCCTTTGCTAGTCTCTGCTTATTCCGCAGCTCCTGTTTTGAGTTACAAATATGAGCAACCGCACCGGTATCAAATACCCAGGAGCTACTACGAGTGCTGGTAAGGTACACACCATTAACATGTATATCATATATACCTTTGGTATTGTCGGCCTTCTTATCCGCTAAGTACTTGGGGCAGTTCCGCTTCTAGTGACCATTTCCCTTGCAATAAAAGCACTCAGTCTCAGGTTTGGGTCCATGCTTTGGCTTCTTCCCGGCAACTGGCTTACCGGGCGCGGAAACTCCCTTGCCGTCCTTCTTGAAGTTCTTCTTACCCTTGCCTTTCTTGAAACTAGTGGTTTTATTGACCATCAACACTTGATGTTCCTTTTTGATCTCCACCTCCGCTGATTTCAGCATTGAATATACCTCAGGAATGGTTTTCTCCATCCCCTGCATATTGAAATTCATCACAAAGCTCTTGTAGCTAGGTGGAAGCGACTAAAGGATTCTGTCAATGACCGCGTCATCCGGGAGATTAACTCCCAGCTGAGACAAGCGGTTGGCAACCCAGACATTTTGAGTATGTGCTCGCTGACAGAACTATTCTCCTCCATCTTACAACTGTAGAACTTGTCGGAGACTTCATATCTCTCGACTCGGGCATGAGCTTGGAAAACCATTTTCAGCTCTTGGAACATCTCATATGCTCCATGCTGCTCAAAACGCTTTTGGAACCCCGATTCTAAGCTGTAAAGCATGCCACACTGAACCAGGGAGTAATCATCACTACGCGACTGCCAGGCGTTCATAATGTCTTGAGTTGCTGGGAAAATAGGTGCTTCACCTAGCGGTGCATCAAGGACATATGCTTTCTTGGCAGCTATGAGGATGATCCTCAAGTTACGGACCCAGTCCGTATAGTTGCTACCATCGTCTTTCAGCTTGGTTTTCTCTAGGAACGCATTGTAGTTGAGGGCAACATTAGCGTGGGCCATTTGATCTACCAGACATATTGCAAAGATTTTTAGACTAGTTCATGATAATTAAGTTCATCTAATCAAATTATTTAATGAACTCCCACTCAGATAGACATCCCTCTAGTCATCTAAGTGATACATGATCCGAGTCAACTAGGCCGTGTCCGATCATCACGTGAGACGGACTAGTCATCATCGGTGAACATCTTCATGTTGATCGTATCTACCATACGACTCATGTTCGACCTTTCGGTCTCTCGTGTTTCGAGGCCATGTCTGTACATGCTAGGCTCGTCAAGTCAACCTAAGTGTTTTGCATGTGTAAATTTGGCTTACACCTGTTGTATTCGAACGTTAGAATCTATCACACCCGATCATCACGTGGTGCTTCGAAAAAACGAACCTTCGCAATGGTGCACAGTTAGGGGGAACACTTTCTTGAAATCATTGCGAGGGATCATCTTATTTAAGCTACCGTCGTTCTAAGCAAATAAGATGTAAAAACATGATAAACATCACATGCAATCAAATAGTGACATGATATGGCCAATATCATTTTGCTCCTTTTGATCTCCATCTTCGGGGCGCCAAGATCATCATCGTCACCGGCATGACACCATGATCTCCATCATCGTGTCTTCATGAAGTTGTCTCGCCAACTGTTACTTCTACTACTATGGCTAACGGTTAGCAATAAAGCAAAGTAATTACATGGCGTTTTCAGTGACACGCAGGTCATACAATAAATTAAGACAACTCCTATGGCTCCTGCCGGTTGTCATACTCATCGGCATGCAAGTCGTGATTCCTATTACAAGAACATGATCAATCTCATACATCACATATATCATTCATCACATCCTTTTGGCCATATCACATCACACGGCATATGCTGCAAGAACAAGTTAGACGTCCTCTAATTGTTGTTGCAAGTTTTTACGTGGCTGCTATAGGTTTCTAGCAAGAACGTTTCTTACCTACGCCAAAAACCACAACATGATATGCCAATTTCTATTTACCCTTCATAAGGACCCTTTTCATCGAATCCGATCCGACTAAAGTGGGAGAGACAGACACCCGCTAGCCACCTTATGCAACTAGTGCATGTCTGTAACACCCTGAGGATCATGCTACAGTAACTCTCTGTGATTAAGCTAATCATGTTGCTAAACAGGGCATGATCACATTTGGAATCACATTTCTTTTCAAACTCCTAATTCAAACTTCAATTAAAATTAAAGTGGAAAATAAAAGTTTTCAAAAATTTAAACAAAAATGTTCGGTGGGTGCCAAATAATACACTGGTAATTATGGTGGAGAAAACACATTTTTATAAAATACCTAAATACTTTTAAATGAAATAAAACAGAAAAGAAAATAAATAAATAAAAAGAAAATACAACAGAAAACAGAACAGGCAATGAAAAAAAGAAAAAAAAGAGAAGGCCCTTCCCCCCCGCTGGACCCCTGGCCCGACTGGGCCGACCCCCGGCCCAGCCCACCTCTCCCACTCGCCCCCTTCCCTGTTCCCCCGACCGGGGTCGGAACAGGGGCAGTCCCCGCCGCACCCCCTCGCCGGCGACGGGGAGGATAAGGGCGCCAGCACCCCCCCGCCTCCTCGGGCCTCTCTCCCACTCACCCCCGCTCACCTCTCGGCCCCTGCGCCTCTCTCTTCCCCCCCCCCCCAGATCCGCGCCGCTCTCTCCTTCCCCACGCCCGACGCGGTCGCCGCCGTTCCCGTCGTTCACACGGCCACCGTGCCCACCTCGCCGCCCCACGTTGTCTCCAAGGACCGCCGTCGTCCGCTGCTTCGTCTGGTGCAGCCCGTTGGAGATCGGAGCCCCTACAACGAGCACACCGAGCTCGTCTTCAACTTCGGACGCCGGCGACCCCCTTCTTCCCCGGCGCCGACCTGCTGCTCCTAAGCCTCTCACCGGCCTCCGTGTGCCGCGCGGTGAGCCTCTCCCCCCTCCTCCCCTGTCCTTTCTCTCTCGCGCGCCCCCTAGCTTCTTCCCCACGCGCGCCCGAACGCCGCGCCGCGGAGCTCGCCGCCGGCGGGTCTCCGGTGACCATTTGGTCATGGGCGTAGGCCCGTTAGCTCGACCGCATCGTGCCGCACCCGCCTAGCTAGTTAGTTCGGCCGCTCGCGCGCTCTAACGCCGCACCCGCCCCAGCCCGAAGCACCTCGCCGCCGGCGAGCTCGTAGCGCTCGCCCCCGCCCGTTCCAGCCAATCCGGCCACCACCGTTGGACGCGCGGCGCCGAGCCGCGTCGAACGCGCCCAGCCACGACCCCACAGACCCCCTGTGCGCGAAACCCGCGCCCCTCCCGAGCCGCGCCGCCGCGTTTGGCTCGTCGGAGTTGCTCCGGCGCCGGCCGCCGACGTGGCTGGCCTGGGACCACCCCAGTGCCACTGCCAGTGGGCCCCGTGGGCCCCGTTGACTGGGTCAACCCAGTCAACGTGCTGACTGGGCAGGCCCAGCCACTGACATGCGGGCCCCGCCGCAAAATTAAAAAAAAAAGAGAAAAGAAAAATGTTTTTATAATTAAAACTATTTAATTAATCTAATCACTCACTGACAGGTGGGCCCAGTAGTTAATTAACTAAAAATTAATTAGTTTAATCTTCTGATTAGCCCACTGTCTATGACAGATGGGGCCCACTGGTCAGTTTGACCTGGTCAGCCGCTCTGTTGACCTGCTGACGTCAGCATTGCCTCATGCTGACGTCATAATTCATTTTTGCTTAATTCAAATAATTCCAGAAATTCAAATAAACTTTGAAAATTCATATCTTTTAAACCGTAACTCGGATGAAAATGTTTTCTATATGAAAGTTGCTCAGAACGACGAGACGAATCCGAATACGCAGTCCGTTCATCCACCACACCTCCCTAACCTATCGAACTAGCAACTTTCCCCCTCCGGTCCGTCTGTCCGAAAACACGAAACATCGGGAATACCTCCCGGTTGTTTCCCCCCTTCACCGGTACCATCTACTGTCGCGTTAGGTCACACCTAGCACCGCTCGTTTTCATGTCACGCATCGTCATGCTTATGTTTGCATTGTATTTACTGTTTCTTCCCCCTCTTCTCTCCGGTAGACTACGAGACCGACACTGCTGCTGCCCAGTTCGACTACGGAGTTGACGACCCCTCCTACTTGCCAGAGCAACCAGGCAAGCCCCCCCTTGGTCACCAGATATCGCCTATTCTTCTCTATACTGCTTGCATTAGAGTAGTGTAGCATGTTACTGCTTTCCGATATCCTATCCTGATGCATAGCCTATCCTTGCTACTACTGTTGATACCTTTACCTGCAATCCTACATGCTTAGTATAGGATGCTAGATTTCCATCAGTGGCCCTACATTCTTGTCCGTCTGTTGTGCTATACTATCGGGCCGTGATCACCTGGGCGGTGATCACGGGTATATACTTATATACTACATACATGACACATGTGATGACTAAAGTCGGGTCGGCTCGTAGGAGTACCCGCAAGTGGATCTTTGTGGCGGAGCGACAGGGCAGGTTGAGACCACCCAGGTGAGCGGTGGGCCTGGCCCTGGTCGGCGTTCGCGGATACTTAACACGCTTAACGAGATCTTTGTATTTGATCTGAGTCTGGCCATTTGGTCTATACGCACTAGCCATCTACGCGGGAGTAGTTATGGGTATCCGGCGTCGTGGTATCAGCCGAAGCCTTCGTGACGTCAGCGACTGAGTGGCGCGCGCCGGATTGGACTGGAACGCCACTAGGCTAGGTCTGCTTCCGGCCGCGTACGCAACGTGCAGGTGTGCATAGGGCGATGGGCCCAGACCCCTGCGCGCATAGGGTTAGACCGGCGTGCTGACCTCTCTGTTGTGCTTAGGTGGGGCTGCGACGCGTTGATCTTACGAGGCCGGGCATGACCCAGAAAAGTGTGTCCGGCCAAATGGGATCGAGCGTGTTGGGTTATGTGGTGCACCCCTGGAGGGAAGTTTATCTATTCGAATAGCCGTGTCCCTCGGTAAATGGACGACCCGGAGTTGTACCTTGACCTTATGACAACTAGAACTGGATACTGAATAAAATACACCCTTCCAAGTGCCAGATACAACCCGGTGATCGCTCTCTAATAGGGCGATGAGGAGTGGGTCGCCGGGTAGGATTATGCTATGCGATGCTACTTGGAGGACTTCAATCTACTCTCTTCCACCTGCTGCAAGATGGAGGTGTCCAGAAGCGTAGTCTTCGACAGGACTAGCTATCCCCCTTTTATTCTGGCATTCTGCAGTTCAGTCCACTGATATGCCCCTTTACACATATACCCATGCATATGTAGTATAGCTCCTTGCTTGCGAGTACTTTGGATGAGTACTCACGGTTGCTTCTCCCCCTCTTTTCCCCCTTTTCTTTTCTATCTGGTTGTCACAACCAGATGCTGGAGTCCAGGAGCCAGACGCCACCGTCGACGACGACACCTACGATACTGGAGGTGCCTACTACTACATGCAGCCCGCTGACGACGACCAGGAGTAGTTAGGAGGATCCCAGGCAGGAGGCCTGCGCCTCGTTCGATCTGTACCCCAGTTTGTGCTAGCCTTCTTAAGGCAAACTTGTTTAACTTATGTCTGTACTCAGATATTGTTGCTTCCGCTGACTCGTCTGTGATCGAGCACTTGTATTCGAGCCCTCGAGGCCCCTGGCTTGTATTATGATGCTTGTATGACTTAATTATGTTTTAGAGTTGTGTTGTGATATCTTCCCGTGAGTCCCTGATCTTGATCGTACACATTTGCGTGCATGATTAGTGTACGGTCAAATCGGGGGCGTCACAAGTTGGTATCAGAGCCGACTGCCTGTAGGAATCCCCCTTTCCACACTCCTTGGCCGAAGTCGAGTCTAGACATTACGAAAACTTTTACTAACATGGCTGTGTGTCTTACGGGCCCACGTCGCCATTGGGTGGTACTAGTATCTTTTACTCCTCGACCTTTACTTTGGGACTCTGAACCCTCTTCTACTCGGGTTAAACGAATTTACAAACTTTAACACTAGGATCCCGTGACCGCGTTCACCCAAAGTTGGATAAGCCATAGTTGTTTCTTAGAATAGTATATTGAACAATTCACACACTGTCATTTGACTCCTTTGAAACGTCTTTGCTTTCAGATGGAACCCACGAGGCAGGTCATGCGCCACACGACGGCCATTGGTGCCTCGGGATCACCTGCGGTGCTAGCTGAGATGATGACCTACCTGGGTTATCGCTGGCACCTTGAGTACACCGTCTACGAGGAGTACCAGGACTTTAACCAGGAGCAGTACCATGCCATCGTCCACCTCTACTCTCGGGAGTACGACTCCACTACTGTGCTGCACACCGCACATGGTGTTGGTGTGACCATCGATATGGCTGTCCACGATGCTGCCTATGCTGCTCTGACACGTCTTCGTGGAGAGTATCAGGAGTTGGACACCTCCCCTTTCAGGCACATTGCTATCGCATCTGATGTTGGTGCGGAGGGATACTATACTGCTGCCTACTCCACTGTCACCCGAGAGCCCTTCTACCATCAGCACCTGGTTCTGCATGCTGATGGGCTAGATCGAGCTAACCGAGCTCTTCGCCACGAGATGTACACCACCCGTCAGCACCTTTACCGTGCTCTGACGCTGCTGCACCCCTTTGTCCGATCTGGACAGGTACCGCGTACTGCGATCTACCCAGCCAGGACCGTGATGCCCCACGGTGTCGGTTGGCCAGAGGTGGGAGGCTACTCTCCCGCACTTGGTCCTCTTCTGCCACTTGAGCGTCGGGCTCTACACCTGAGTATCCGCGGCCCCCAGTCTGCTGACGTGGAGGGCTATCCGTTGCCTCACTACCAGCTGTCGGGCTACGATTACCTCCACAGTACCTCTTGGGACTGATGTAGGCTTGCTTGTAGTATTAGTTGCAGTCGCCGCGAGCCTGTGTGCCGCCTATGATGTTTTAGTCTATGTACTGAACTCTATGTACTGAACTCTATGCATGACCCCTTTTGTAAGTTATGCCGACTACTATGTAGTAGTTATCGTGCTCCTTTCATTATGCATGTTTCATCATGAATGATTCTTGTCATTGCAAATTTCTCAATGCTGAACTACCCCTGTTATATATTAGCAGGATGGTTAGACCAGGTGGTCGTGGTCGTGGTGGCGATGCCCCACCACCACCTGAGTACATGGCTGGTATGATCCAACAGTTTGAACTGAACCGCCAATTCATGGAAAATATGATGGCTCAGTTTCCTCGCCCCAATATGAACCAGCAGCCAACCCAAGTGACTCTTCAAGATTTCATACGCCTCAACCCAACCATCTACCGCAGCTCAACTCAGCCCCTGGATGCTGATGACTGGCTCCGTGACATCACCTATGAGATGGAGTCTGCTGATGTAGCCCCTGCCAGCTATGTCACCTTTGCTTCCTTCTTCTTGAAGGGACCCGCAGCTCAATGGTGGGACAGCCACAGGCGTACTCTGCCAGCTGGAACAATCATCACGTGGCCAAACTTCCAAGCAGCTTTCCGTGCCCGCTTTATTCCTCAGGGAGTCATGGACCGGAAGAAGCGTGAGTTCCGCAACCTCACCCAAGGCAACAAAACTGTCGAAGCTTATCAGCGGGAGTTTCTGGACTTGTCCCGCTATGCTGAAGAAGACATTGCAACTGATGCACGCAGACAGGAGAAGTTCCGTGATGGCCTTCAAGCTGACATCAAGCTCGCACTTCTAGTGCATGACTTTGCTGATTTCGCCACCTTGGTGAACAAGGCCATCAATGTCGAAACAGGTCTGCAGGAATACCAGAGCTCTCACAGGCGCAACCGTGACACGGGCTCATCTTCGGGCCCGCCCTCACAGAAGCGTAAGATATGGATCCCGAACAGCATGTACCGTCCAAATGCATCTGCCCCAAGGCAGACCTATGCTGCACCTCGTCTGCCTCCACCACCGTCTAGGCAGTCAAGACTTCCAGCTCCACCATCCCAAGCTCCTGTTCCCACTCCGAATAATGGCTTGTGCTTCAGGTGTGGTCAACCAGGGCACCGTGCTAAAGAATGCAACCAGAACCAGAATCAACTGGCCCTTCCAGCAACTGGCCGTGGTAACAATCAGCCCCGCAACAACAATGCTAAGTCTTATGGTCGTGCTCATGCCAACCACGTTGATCTCAACGAAGCTCAAGACCAGCCTGCTACTGTGATGGGTACACTCCTCGTAAATTCAGTACCAGCATCCGTTTTATTTGATACAGGTGCATCGCATTCATTCATGTCAGAAGATTTTGCATACAAGCACGACGTTAAATGTGAGGAGATGAACACCTCTGTATTGGTCAAAACCCCCGTGGGACAGTGTCAAACCTCCTTGGTTGGCATCGATGTCCCCGTGGAAATCGAAGGGCTAGAATTCTATGCCTCTCCCATTATCCTGAAGTCGTCTAACATCGACCTCATTTTGGGTATGGATTGGTTGAAAGCGCATACTGCTTCTATAGTTTGCGCCACTAAGACCGTCCATCTGCTACACCCTTCAGATGAAATAGTTGCTTACCAAGCTCATCTGGTGCAAAATGCCGAGGCAAGGCTCTATGCATTGAATGCATTGAACGCTGCACCACTCGAGGGCATTGAAAACATTCCCGTCGTGCGTGAATTCCTCGACGTCTTCCCTGAAGAACTTCCAGGGATTCCCCCTGCCAGAGCTGTCGAATTCATCATCGACTTGAAACCAGGCACCACTCCTATAGCCAAGCGACCCTACAAAATGCCGCCGCATGAACTCCTTGAGCTTAAGGAGGAAATCGACAAATCTCTTCGCAAAGGATTCATTCACCCAAGTTGCTCTCCTTGGGGAGCACCTTCTCTCTTTGTCAAGAAGAAGGATGGGACTAACCGATTGGTTCAAGACTACCGTCCTATAAACCAAGCTACCATTCAGAATAAATACCCTCTTCCTCGGATCAATGATCTGTATGATCAACTGGCGGGTTCGTCAGTGTTCTCTAAGCTCGACTTGAGGTTGGGCTACCATCAGATCCGTGTTCGCGAAGAGGATATCCCAAAGACCGCCTTCGTGACTCGCTATGGTTCATACGAGTACACCGTCATGTCTTTCGGTTTAACCAATGCTCCAGCCACCTTCTCTCGTCTGATGAACTATATATTCATGGATTACCTCGACAAGTTCGTCGTGGTTTATCTGGATGATATCCTGGTATTTTCCAAGAACAAAGAAGAACATGCCGAACATCTTCGACTTGTGCTGGAGAAGCTACGAGAGCATCAACTATATGCCAAGTTCTCCAAATGTGAATTCTGGCTACCGGAAGTAACCTATCTTGGGCATGTCATCTCTAAGGATGGTATTGCCGTCAACCCCGAGCGAGTTCAGGCTATTCTTGATTGGACTCCTCCCAAGAACGTTAAGCAAGTCAGAAGTTTTCTCGGTCTCGCCAGCTATTGCCGTCGATTCGTCGAGAACTTCTCTAAGATCGCCAGGCCTCTGACTAACCTGTTGCATAAGGGTGTCAAGTTCCAATGGACAGACAAATGTCAGGAAAGTTTCCAGGCACTCAAAGACAAGTTGACTTCTGCTCCAGTTCTAGCTCCACCTGATACTAAGAAGGACTTTGTCATTTACTGCGACGCTTCCCGTCAAGGATTAGGCTGTGTCCTAATGCAAGACCGCAAAGTGATTGCTTATGCCTCTCGGCAATTGCGCCCTCACGAAGAGAACTACCCAGTTCACGACCTCGAACTTGCTGCTGTCATTCATGCGCTGAAGCAGTGGCGACATTACCTTCTCGGTAATCGTTGCGAGATCTTCACTGACCACCAAAGTCTGAAGTATCTGTTTACTCAGCCAGATCTGAACCTCCGTCAACAGAGATGGATGGAGCTTGTTGCAGACTTTGACTTGGGTATTTCCTATATGCCAGGCAAGGCTAATGTAATGGCTGATGCCTTGAGCCGCAAGTCTTACTGCAACCACCTCCAGGTTCACAAAGTTCAGCCCTCGCTTGTTGAAGAATTCAGGAAGCTGAACCTCCATATTGTTCCTCCGGGTGCACTCGCTCCCCCTCCTAAGGAGTTTGGCAAGGTGAACCTCCACGTTGTTACCCAGGGTTCCCTCAATACCCTAGTTGCTAAACCAGATCTCGAGGACAGCATCAAAAGGCTACAGAAGTATGACTCTGAAGCCCACAAGATTAAGCGCTACCTCGTAGAAGGAAAGCCCTCATTCTTCACCATTGCTGAAGATGGCACCTTATACTTCAAGGGCCGCCTAGTGGTGCCATGTGCAGAGAAAAACCTGGATATGACACAGGAAGTTATGAAAGAAGCTCATGATACGCCTCTATGTATCCACCCTGGTAGTACAAAGATGTACCAAGACATCCGTCAGAGATTCTGGTGGTCTAATATGAAGCAAGACATTGCTCGTTATGTTGCTGAGTGTGACGTTTGCCGTCGTATCAAAGCAGAACATCAAAGGCCTGCTGGAACTCTGCAACCTATCTCTATTCCTGAATGGAAATGGGACCATGTTGAAATGGACTTCGTCACTGGATTTCCCAAATCACATAAAGGTAATGATGCTATTCTTGTCGTCATTGACCGACTTTCCAAAGTTGCACATTTTCTGGCAGTCAAAGAAACGATCACTGCTAGCCAGTTGGCAACGCTCTATATGTCCAGGATTGTTTCACTCCACGGTATTCCATTGGTTATCAGCTCAGACCGTGGCAGCTTATTCACTTCAAGATTCTGGGCAAGTTTCCAAGAAGCTATGGGAACTCATCTGTCATTCAGTACTGCGTTTCATCCTCAATCGCAAGGACAAGTTGAACGCATCAACCAAGTTCTCGAAGACATGCTTCGAGCTTGTGTTATTTCCTTCGGCAAGAAATGGGAGGAATCTCTCCCGTATGCTGAGTTCTCCTATAATAATAGCTATCAAGCTAGTCTGAAGATGGCCCCCTTCGAAGTGTTATATGGACGAAAGTGCCGAACCCCTCTGAACTGGTCAGAAACTGGGGAACGTCCACTCTTCGGTCCGGATATTATCCAAGATGCCGAAGAACAAGTCCGCATTATTCGTGAGAATCTCAAGACTGCTCAGTCACGTCAGAAGAGTCAGTATGACCGTCATCAGAAAGACATGGTCTATCAACCTGGCGAAAAGGCTTATCTTCGAGTCACACCTATGAAGGGTGCTCACCGCTTCGGGATCAAGGGCAAACTAGCTCCTCGCTATATTGGCCCATTCACTATTCTCGAAAGGCGTGGAAAAGTGGCATACCAACTGGAGCTACCGCCGAACCTTTCACAGGTTCACGATGTGTTCCATGTGTCACAGCTCCGCCGTTGCTTCAAGGATCCAATCCGAGCTGTGGATCATGAAGTGCTCGAATTGCAGCAAGACCTCTCCTATAAGGAGCATCCGGTCCGCATTCTCGACCAAGCTGAACGCCGCACACGTCAGAAGGCGATCAAGTTTCTCAAAGTCCAGTGGTCGCACCATTCTGAAGATGAGGCCACTTGGGAACGAGAGGATCGTCTGCGCGAAGAATACCCCGCACTGTTTCCTTCTACCTCCTAAATCTCGGGACGAGATTTCTTGTAGTGGAGGAGATTTGTAACACCCTGAGGATCATGCTACAGTAACTCTCTGTGATTAAGCTAATCATGTTGCTAAACAGGGCATGATCACATTTGGAATCACATTTCTTTTCAAACTCCTAATTCAAACTTCAATTAAAATTAAAGTGGAAAATAAAAGTTTTCAAAAATTTAAACAAAAATGTTCGATGGGTGCCAAATAATACACTGGTAATTATGGTGGAGAAAACACATTTTTATAAAATACCTAAATACTTTTAAATGAAATAAAACAGAAAAGAAAATAAATAAATAAAAAGAAAATACAACAGAAAACAGAAAAGGGAAAGAAAAAACCCACCAAGCTCGGAGCTGCTTCGTCTGGTGCAGCCCGTTGGAGATCGGAGCCCCTACAACGAGCACACCGAGCTCGTCTTCAACTTCGGACGCCGGCGACCCCCTTCTTCCCCGGCGCCGACCTGCTGCTCCTAAGCCTCTCACCGGCCTCCGTGTGCCGCGCGGTGAGCCTCTCCCCCCTCCTCCCCTGTCCTTTCTCTCTCGCGCGCCCCCTAGCTTCTTCCCCACGCGCGCCCGAACGCCGCGCCGCGGAGCTCGCCGCCGGCGGGTCTCCGGTGACCATTTGGTCATGGGCGTAGGCCCGTTAGCTCGACCGCATCGTGCCGCACCCGCCTAGCTAGTTAGTTCGGCCGCTCGCGCGCTCTAACACCGCACCCGCCCCAGCCCGAAGCACCTCGCCGCCGGCGAGCTCGTAGCGCTCGCCCCCGCCCGTTCCAGCCACTCCGGCCACCACCGTTGGACGCGCGGCGCCGAGCCGCGTCGAACGCGCCCAGCCACGACCCCGCAGACCCCCTGTGCGCGAAACCCGCGCCCCTCCCGAGCCGCGCCGCCGCGTTTGGCTCGTCGGAGTTGCTCCGGCGCCGGCCGCCGACGTGGCTGGCCTGGGGCCACCCCAGTGCCACTGCCAGTGGGCCCCGTGGGCCCCGTTGACTGGGTCAACCCAGTCAACGTGCTGACTGGGCAGGCCCAGCCACTGACATGCGGGCCCCGCCGCAAAATTAAAAAAAAAGAGAAAAGAAAAATGTTTTTATAATTAAAACTATTTAATTAATCTAATCACTCACTGACAGGTGGGCCCAGTAGTTAATTAACTAAAAATTAATTAGTTTAATCTTCTGATTAGCCCACTGTCTATGACAGATGGGGCCCACTGGTCAGTTTGACCTGGTCAACCGCTCTGTTGACCTGCTGACGTCAGCATTGCCTCATGCTGACGTCATAATTCATTTTTGCTTAATTCAAATAATTCCAGAAATTCAAATAAACTTTGAAAATTCATATCTTTTAAACCGTAACTCGGATGAAAATGTTTTCTATATGAAAGTTGCTCAGAACGATGAGACGAATCCGAATACGCAGTCCGTTCGTCCACCACACCTCCCTAACCTATCGAACTAGCAACTTTCCCCCTCCGGTCCGTCTGTCCGAAAACGCGAAACATCGGGAATACCTCCCGGTTGTTTCCCCCCTTCACCGGTACCATCTACTGTCGCGTTAGGTCACACCTAGCACCGCTCGTTTTCATGTCACGCATCGTCATGCTTATGTTTGCATTGTATTTACTGTTTCTTCCCCCTCTTCTCTCCGGTAGACTACGAGACCGACACTGCTGCTGCCCAGTTCGACTACGGAGTTGACGACCCCTCCTACTTGCCAGAGCAACCAGGCAAGCCCCCCCCCCCCTTGATCACCAGATATCGCCTATTCTTCTCTATACTGCTTGCATTAGAGTAGTGTAGCATGTTACTGCTTTCCGATATCCTATCCTGATGCATAGCCTATCCTTGCTACTACTGTTGATACCTTTACCTGCAATCCTACATGCTTAGTATAGGATGCTAGATTTGCATCAGTGGCCCTACATTCTTGTCCGTCTGCTGTGCTATACTATCGGGCCGTGATCACCTGGGCGGTGATCACGGGTATATACTTATATACTACATACATGACACATGTGATGACTAAAGTCGGGTCGGCTCGTAGGAGTACCCGCAAGTGGATCTTTGTGGCGGAGCGACAGGGCAGGTTGAGACCACCCAGGTGAGCGGTGGGCCTGGCCCTGGTCGGCGTTCGCGGATACTTAACACGCTTAACGAGATCTTGGTATTTGATCTGAGTCTGGCCATTTGGTCTATACGCACTAGCCATCTACGCGGGAGTAGTTATGGGTATCCGGCGTCGTGGTATCAGCCGAAGCCTTCGTGACGTCAGCGACTGAGTGGCGCGCGCCGGATTGGACTGGAACGCCACTAGGCTAGGTCTGCTTCCGGCCGCGTACGCAACATGCAGGTGTGCATAGGGCGATGGGCCCAGACCCCTGCGCGCATAGGGTTAGACCGGCGTGCTGACCTCTCTGTTGTGCTTAGGTGGGGCTGCGACGCGTTGATCTTACGAGGCCGGGCATGACCCTGAAAAGTGTGTCCGGCCAAATGGGATCGAGCGTGTTGGGTTATGTGGTGCACCCCTGCAGGGAAGTTTATCTATTCGAATAGCCGTGTCCCTCGGTAAAAGGACGACCCGGAGTTGTACCTTGACCTTATGACAACTAGAACTGGATACTGAATAAAATACACCCTTCCAAGTGCCAGATACAACCTGGTGATCGCTCTCTAACAGGGCGACGAGGAGGGGGTCGCCGGGTAGGATTATGCTATGCGATGCTACTTGGAGGACTTCAATCTACTCTCTTCCACCTGCTGCAAGATGGAGATGTCCAGAAGCGTAGTCTTCGATAGGACTAGCTATCCCCCTTTTATTCTGGCATTCTGCAGTTCAGTCCACTGATATGCCCCTTTACACATATACCCATGCATATGTAGTATAGCTCCTTGCTTGCGAGTACTTTGGATGAGTACTCACGGTTGCTTCTCCCCCTCTTTTCCCCCTTTTCTTTTCTATCTGGTTGTCACAACCAGATGCTGGAGTCCAGGAGCCAGACGCCACCGTCGATGACGACACCTACGACACTGGAGGTGCCTACTACAACGTGCAGCCCGCTGACGACGACCAGGAGTAGTTAGGAGGATCCCAGGCAGGAGGCCTGCGCCTCGTTCGATCTGTACCCCAGTTTGTGCTAGCCTTCTTAAGGCAAACTTGTTTAACTTATGTCTGTACTCAGATATTGTTGCTTCCGCTGACTCGTCTGTGATCGAGCACTTGTATTCGAGCCCTCGAGGCCCCTGGCTTGTATTATGATGCTTGTATGACTTAATTATGTTTTAGAGTTGTGTTGTGTTGTGATATCTTCCCGTGAGTCCCTGATCTTGATCGTACACATTTGCGTGCATGATTAGTGTACGGTCAAATCGGGGGCGTCACAATGTCAGTCGGTGGAACCTGTCTCACGTAACGTACGTGTAAGGTCGGTCCGGGCCGCTTCATCCCACAATGCCGCCGAATCAATATAGGACTAGTAACGGCAAGTAAATTGACAAAATCGACGCCCACAACAACTTGTGTTCTACTCGTGCGTAGAAACTATGCATAGACCTAGCTCTGATGCCACTGTTGGGGATCGTTGCTGAAATTAAAAAAAATTACGCATCACCAAGATCAATCTATGGAGAGACCAGCAACGAGAGAGAGGGGAGTGTATCTTCATACCCTTGAAGATCGCGATGCGGAAGCGTTACAAGAACACGGTTGGAGGAGTCGTACACGCAGCAATTCAGATCGCGGTCGATTCCGATCTAAGCGCCGAACAACGGCGCCTCCGCGTTCAACATACGTGCAGCACAGGGATGTCTCCTCCTTCTTGATCTAGCAAGGGGGAAGGAGAAGTTGGGGAATAACTCCGGCAGCACGACGGCATGGTGGTGGAGCTTGCAGTTCTCCGGCAGGGCTTCGCCAAGCTCAACGGAGGAGGAGGGGGTGTTGGAGAGGGGGAGGGCTGCGCCTTGGATGAGGTGCTGCTACCCTCCCTTCTCCCACCTATTTATAGGGCGAAGGGGGAAGGGGGCGGCCCCTATAGATGAGATCTAGAGGGGGGCGGCGGTCAAGGGGAGGGGGCTTGCCCCCCATGCCAAGGGGGGCGCCCCCCTTAGGGTTTCCCCCAACCCTAGGCGCATGGGCCCTGGGGGGATGGTGCCCAGCCCACTTAGGGGTTGGTTCCATTCCACATACAGCCCATAGGGCCCTCCGGGGCAGGTGGATCCCCGGAACCCCTTCGGTGGTCTTGGTACAATACCGGCAAACCCCCGAATACTTCCGGTGACCGTATCATGACTTCCCATATATAAATCTTCACCTCCGGACCATTCCGGAACTCCTCGTGACGTCCGGGATCTCATCCGGGATTCCGAACAACATTCAATAACCACATACTATTTCCCATAACAACTCTAGCGTCACCGAACCTTAAGTGTGTAGACCCTACGGGTTCGGGAACCATGTAGACATGACCGAGACATCTCTCCGGCCAATAACCAACAGCGGGATCTAGATACCCATGTTGGCTCCCACATGTTACACGATGATCTCATCGGATGAACCACGATGTCGGGGATTCAATCAATCCCGTACACAATTCCCTTTGTCTACCGGTATGATACTTGCCCGAGATTCGATCGTCGGTATCCCTATACCTTGTTCAATCTCGTTACCGGCAAGTCTATTTACTCGTTCCATAACACATCATCCCGTGATCAACTCCTTGGTCACATTGAGCTCATTATGATGATGTCTTACCGAGTGGCCCTAGAGATACCTCTCCGTCACACGGAGTGACAAATCCCAGTCTCGATTCGTGCCAACTCAACAGACACTTTCGGAGATACCCGTAGTGTGCCTTTATAGCCACCCTGTTACGTTGTGACATTTGGCACACCCAAAGCATGTAGGGTAACGCGACAGAAAACAAAATATTTCCGACCCACGCACCAGCCCAGGACCACTATGGAGACTGCATACATGGTTTGATCTTTTTCGTTACCGACTCGTAGCGCAGCGGGAAGTAGAGTCGATGACGATCGGCGGTGCAAATCCCCGCAGCTAGGATTTACAACCTCCCAACCGCGAGGATGTATACCCTCATCTTCTCCTCAGACAGCCCTCCGGGAGGCGGTCGAACAGCCCCCCGGACGGTGTCACGGACAGCCCTTCGGGAGGACCTTCGAAACTCGAACGGTCACTCGGACAGCCCTTCGGGAGGACCTTCGAAACTCGGACGATCACACGAACAGCCCTTCGGGAGGCACTCACGAATTAAGACCAAAACTACGATCTCTCTACAGAGTTGCACACATACGGTGTCATCTATCCGGCAGGGCTTCGCCGTCCAGAACTAGTTCCTGCCGGAACCCAGACAGCCTTACGGCTCTACGAAACTCTTTTCGTGGGAGGGAGAGAAGAAGCCAGATAATGCATGGCATGTGTATGAGAGCAAGGGATGATCCTTTAGGCAGCCCCCTCCACCCCTATTTATAGGCCAAGCCCAAGGGTGGCTTCTCCAAGAAGCCAAGGGGGGAAATACCAAAAAGGCCCTCAAGGTGGCTTCTCCAAGAAGCCAAGCAAAAAGCACTTTCACTATTCATGACGACATTTTTCAGCGTCCGTTCGAACTGAAAATATTTATGTGGGCTCAGAACATTTCCAGTACCCACTAAAATAATTTTCAACGCGTTCTGAAACAATTTCGGTTTAGTGATTTTCATCTGCGAAAAGCAAACAAGAATGCATTTTCACTATTCATGAAGACAATTTTTCGCGTCCACTAAATCCGAAAATATTTCTGTGGGTCTTAGAATAATTCCAGTACCCACTCAAATGATTTTGGATTCGTTCTGAAACAATTTCAGATTAGCGAACTTCATCTGCGAAGAACAACCAAAGCGGTACCGGCAGCTCCAAAACATTTTTGGTTTTTATTTCTGAAAATTCCAAAAAGCTTCCAGAATGATTCTGGCATCCTCCAAGAATTATCAGGCATGTGCCGAAACCAATTTGACTTAATGGTGTATCCCGAAACAACTTTTCAGTATCATCGAAACTTATCCGATGACCTCTCTCTGCGGTACGATTCCGTTGTCCGAAACTTTTCGGTGTCCGTGTAACGCCCACGATGCGGCTATATCTCCCACGTGTCGAGGCACGACTTAGAGGCATAACCGCATAGTGGTTTTGTCGCAAGAAGGGTCATCTTCACACAATCCCATGTAATGAACAAGAATGGGATAAAGAGTTGGCTTACAATCGCCACTTCACACAATGCATAAATATCATCATACATCATCCAAGATACAAACATATAGACCGACTACGGTCAACATCCAGATGAAAATAAGACAACCCCAAATGCTAGATCCCCGATCGTCCCAACTGGGCTCCACTACTGATCATCAGGAAAAGACACATAATAACGACCACGTTCCTCGTCGAACTCCCACTTAAGATCGACGCCATCGTCTGCACCGGCATCGTCGGCACCTGCAACTGGTGTTGGAAGTATCTGTGAGTCACGGGGACTCAGCAATCTCACACCCGCGAGATCAAGACTATTTAAGCTTATAGGACAAGGAGGTGCAAAGAGGTGGAGCTGCAGCGACAAAAGCATATATGGTGGCTAACTTGCGCAAATGAGAGCGAGAAGAGAAGCTATGGAACGGGCGTCATCTAGCAATGACCAAGAAGAGGTCCTGAACACCTACTTACGTCATACAAAACACAGACCATGTTCACTTCCCGGACTCCGCCGAGAAGAGACCATCACGGCTACACACGCACTTGGTGTATTTTAATTGGGTCAAGTGACAAGTTATCTAAAACCGGACATTAACAAAATCCCATCTGCCTCATAACCGCGGGCACGGCTTTCGAAAGATAATACCCTGCAGGGGTGTCCCAACTTAGCCCATCATAAGCTCTCACGGTCAACGAAGGATAAACCTTCTCCCGGAAAGACCCGATCAGTCTCGGAATTCCGGTTTACAAGACATCTCGACAATGGTAAAACAAGACCAGCAAAGCCTCCCGAATGTGCCGACAAATCCCGATAGGAGCTGCACATATCTCGTTCTCAGGGCACACCGGATTGTCCAAGCTTCCGATAGGCCAGACCAGAGTTGCCCCTGGTGGCCACCGGCGACTGACAGTTTGGACCAATACTCAGAGGAGCACTGGCCCGGGGGTTTAAAATAAAGATGACCCTCGGGCTCTAGAAAACCCGGGGGAAAAAGGTATAGGTCGCAAATGGTAAAACCAAGGTTGGGCCTTGCTGGAGGAGTTTTATTCAAGGCGAACTGTCAAGGGGGTCCCATAAATCACCCGACCGCGTAAGGAACGCAAACTCAAGGAACATAATCCCGGTTAAACAGTAACTAGGGCGGCAAGAGTGGAACAAAACACCAGGCATAAGGCCGAGCCTTCCACCCTTTACCAAAATATATAGATGCATTAATTAAATAAGAGATATTGTGATATCCCAACATATCCATGTTCCGACATGGAACAAACTTCAACTTCACCTGCAACTAGCAACGCTATAAGAGGGGCTGAGCAAAAGCGGTAACATAGCCAAACAACGGTTTGCTAGGAAAGGATGGTTAGGGGCTGACATGGCTGAAATAGGAGACATGATATAGCAAGTGATAGGTAGCGAGCATGGCAATAGAGCGAACAACTAGCATAGCAAAGATAGAAGTGATTTCGAGGGGTGGTCATCTTGCCTGCAAGGTTCTCAGAGTTGTCGAAAGCTTGATCCTCGTAAGCGTACTCGACAGGTTCCTCGTTCATGAACTCGTCTCCCGGCTCTACTCAAAACAAGAACACAAACAAACGGAACCACAATCAACAACGAGAAATGCGCAAGCAACATGATGCAAAACATGTGTGATATGCAAGATATGATATGCGATGCATATGCGTGCTCCGGAAGGAAAATGATGAACATGGCAGTAACTTGGCAAACCAAGCATGCCACTGGAAAGATGAGATGATTTCGGTCGAAATCGATATAAAGATCACCGGAATCGGATGCACGGTTTGCAAATGGCAAGCAAAACAAGAATGACACTAATCTGCGATAAACAGCAAGATAGCATTTAAAATACAACAAGTAACAATGCTACAGCACCCCAACATAGCAACAAAGCATATGAAGGTAATCTACAGTAGATGCTTGACAAAAGATGAACACTGAGCTACGGCTAGTTCACAACATATCAAGCTCAAACAAGCATGGCAAAAGTGCAAAAGATTACAGGTTCACAGACTTGGTGAAAAACTGGACATGGCAGAAATCAGCATCAGGTAGCAATGTTCGGAGCACGAAATCAACATGCTACAGGAACTTAACGTAGCAAAACAAGGAATGGTAGTGTTCTACTAAAAGCACATGACAAAAGTCCCTTACTGAACATAAGCCAAAAAGGACCATAAGATATGATGGCAAGCATGTAAACATAGCAAGTTTCGTTATCAGGTTTCAGACTTAGCAGAAAACAGAGCATGGCAGAAATATTAATATGTAGGCCACTTTGAGAGCTTGATGCACTCACTACAGAGCAATTCATGACAAACCAAGCATATCTACAGCAAGATGGCATGTTTATGAAGCTATCCATGGCAAGAACAATTGCATAGCATGTATGGATAAACTACAATAAGCTTGGCAAAAATGCATATCATGTTAAGAATCTGCCAGAAATATTTTATAGCAAAAGTAGAGCAAGATTGAGTCATGCTACGGTACTCTAAAATTGCAAACAATTGCAGGAATGGATCAATTACAACTATATCTACAAAACATCCTTACTGAACATCTCCAAAATATGCATGGATCTCTCTGTAGCATCAAGTTTATATGGCAACAAAATAACAGCAGACAAGGACTTAGAGAAATCACTAAGTCCCTGAAATCAGAAATATTATGGGGCCTACTTTGCATGCTTGTGCTAGTCACCACATAGATCACAAAAATACATGGACTATACCACTGGAAAGATGGCATGGCATACTTCAAAACACATGTAGAGCTCATGCTCAAAAGATGCACAGAATAAATGATACAAAAAAGACAAATCTCCAAGTTCTGATAAGAACCAGAGAATAGCAGCAACTAGCCCTCTTCCAACGAAGATTTGGGCATCAAGATGACCTCTAATGAAAATGATGCAATTGAACAAAATGAAGAGAATCACGAGGCGAACAATTTGACATATTATACGCGCGAATCGGAGCTATATGCACAAAGTTACGGCATCAGGAACATAGCAAGTTGCTGAGAATAAATGAGGACTTAGCGAAAAAAACTAGGGTTTCGGGAGTCAACCTCCGTTGACCCAGATGGGATCGGGGCCGGCGTCGTCTCGGGCTCGGGCGCGGCCGAGGCGGCGGCGCGGCTTGCCGGCGGGAGGAGAAGGGAGGAGGCCGGCGACGGGAGAGGACGAGGGGGCGCAGGGGAGCGGCGGCGCCGGCCGGTGGCGGAGCACCCGAGGGCGGCGGCGGCGGTGAGGAAGACCGGCGGCGGGCGGGGGCGCGCCGGCGCGAGGCGGCGAGCCACGGCGAGCTACGGGCGGCGGCGGTGAGGCGAGGGCGCGCTCGCGGGCGCGCGGCGGCGGAGATGGGCCCCGCGGGCCCGATCCGGGCCCGGCGGGCCTGGCGCGGTGGAGACGGCGGCGGGGGTGACGTGGCGCGATGCCACTGGCCGGGAGCGGCGGCGCGTTTTGTCCGGCGGCGGCTGGACACGTCCGCCCGCGGAGAGGCGATTTAGGGTTACGGGAGACTGCGATTTCGTTTTCGGGATGCCCACATATAAATAGGTAGAGGGAGCTAGGAGGCTCCAAATGAGGTGCGGTTTTCGCCCACACGATCGTGATCGAACGACCTAGAGCATGGAAGAGAGTTTGGTGGGTTTTGGGCTGGTTTTGGAGGGGGTTTTTGCTGGACACTCAAATGGACATTGCGGAGGCCCGGTTAACCGTTGGAGTACCAAACGACCTCCGAATGGAACGAAACTTGACCGGTAGTCTCCGGGTGGTATAAAAAAGCCGCTTGACAAGCCTCGGTCCATTCCGAGAAAGTTTGACACACGCACACGAAAGAAAACTAGAGGGGTGCACCGGAGGAGATAGGAGCGCCGGATTGGAAAACGGACAACGAGGAAAATGCTCGGATGCATGAGACGAACACGTATGCGAATGCAATGCACATGATGATATGATATGAAAATGCATGACATGACAAAAAACAAAACGAAAGACAAAACCCAACAACGGAGGGAAAAACATATCACATAGCCGGAAATGGCAAGAGTCGGAGTTACAATTATGGCAAGTTACATGCGGGGTGTTACAACACTCCACCACTACGAGAGGATCTCGTCCCGAGATCTAGGACTGAAAGAACTCCGGATATTCGGAACGGAGATGGTCCTCGCATTCCCAGGTGGCTTCCCGGTCGGAATGGTGCGACCACTTCACTTTGAGGAATTTGATTGACTTGTTGCGAGTCTTGCGCTCAGTTTCTTCAAGAATAGCAACTGGGTGCTCATGATAAGACAAATCTTCTTGGAGGTCAATCTCTTCGAAGTCGATAGTGCGCTCAGGCGTCTTGAAGTACTTGCGGAGCTGTGACACGTGGAACACATCGTGCACGTTCGCGAAGTTGGAAGGAAGCTCAAGTTGATATGCGAGGTCGCCTCTTTTGCCAATGATCTTGAAAGGACCCACGTATCTAGGGGCAAGCTTCCCTTTGATACCGAAGCGACGAGTGCCTTTCATTGGAGAGACACGGAGGTAGACATGGTCTCCGATCTCGAATGCCAAATCACGATGCTTACTATCATAGTAGCTCTTCTGGCGCGATTGCGCGGCTTTGAGATTATCACGGATGACTTTACACATTTCTTCAGCTTCAGTGATTAAGTCATTGCCAAGAAGTTGGCGTTCACCAGTCTCTGACCAATTGAGAGGAGTACGGCACTTTCTGCCATATAGAATCTCGAATGGGGCTTTGCCCGAACTCGCTTGGAAGCTGTTGTTGTAGGAGAATTCAGCATATGGAAGACAATCTTCCCATTTCATGCCGAAGGAAATGACACAAGCCCTTAGCATATCTTCAAGAATTTGATTGACTCGCTCGACTTGGCCACTAGTTTGAGGATGAAAAGCTGTGCTGAAGCGAATGTTTGTGCCCATGGCCTTCTGAAAGGAGTCCCAGAACTTAGAGGTGAAGATGCTTCCACGATCCGAAGAAATCAATTGTGGAATGCCGTGCAAGGAGACAATTCTGGAGGTGTAGAGCTCTGCCAGCTGAGCTGCTGTGATGGATTCTTTGATAGGAAGGAAATGAGCCACTTTAGAGAGCTTGTCGATGACAACGAAGATAGCGTCATTTCCGCGCTTGGACTTTGGAAATCCAGTCACGAAGTCCATTTCGATATGATCAAACTTCCATTCCGGAATAGCAAGAGGTTGGAGGAGACCAGCTGGTCGTTGGTGTTCTGCTTTCACTCTTCGGCAGACATCACATTCATTCACGATTTGAGCAATTTCTCGCTTCATTCGAGTCCACCAATACGACTGCTTGAGGTCATGATACATCTTCGTACTTCCAGGATGAATGGAAAGGAGAGAATTGTGCGCTTCGTTCATTATGACTTTCCTTAGATCACCTTTCGGAACCACAATCCGGTCCTCGAAGAACAAAGTGTCTCTGTCATCAATGCGATAGCACTTGTATTTGGAAAGACCCTTGTCGATACCACGTTTCACCTTCTTCACCATGGCATCAAGGAGTTGTGCCTCACGAATTTGATCTTCCAAAGTAGGAGATACTATGAGGTTGGCAAGAACGCCTTGAGGAACAACTTGGAGATTCAGCTTGCGGAAAGCTTCACAAAGATCCGGTTGGAAAGGCTTGAGAATTAAGCTGTTGCAATAAGCTTTCCTGCTTAAAGCATCTGCAATGACATTTGCTTTGCCTGGAGTATATTCGATACTCGGATTGTACTCTTGAATCATTTCGACCCATCGAGTCTGCCTGAGATTGAGATTGGGCTGCGTGAAGATATACTTGAGACTCTTGTGATCAGTGAAAATGTCCACTTGTCTTCCCAACAAGAGATGTCTCCATGTAACCAATGCATGGACAACTGCCGCCAACTCAAGATCGTGAGTGGGGTAGTTCTTCTCGTTGGGCTTCAACTGCCGAGAGGTATAAGCCACAACTTTCTTCTCTTGCATTAATACAGCACCGAGACCTTGGAGAGAAGCATCACAGAAGACTTCATACGGCTTGGATTCATCAGGAGGAGTCAAGACAGGAGCTGTGACTAGTTTCTATTTGAGAGTGTTGAAAGCAACTTCACACTCAGGAGACCAGACATACTTCACATGCTTCTGAAGGAGGTTGGAAAGAGGCTTTGCAATCTTGGAAAAATTCTCAACGAATCTTCGGCAATAGCTTGCAAGACCCAGAAAACTGCGGAGCTGCTTGACATTTTGAGGAGGTTCCCAATCCAGAACTGCGGACACCTTCTCGGGGTTAACAGCGATGCCTTTGGCGGAGATGATGTGACCAAGGAAAAGAACTTCATCGAGCCAAAACTCACATTTGGAGAACTTCGCATAGAATTGATACTCTCTGAGCTTGTCGAGCACCAATCGCAAATGTTTGGCATGATCCTGCTTATTCTTGGAGAAGACCAAGATATCGTCGAGATACACCAGAACAAATTCATTGGTATAGGGGTTGAAGATGAAATTCATCATCCGAGAGAACACCGGAGGAGCATTTACAAGGCCGAAAGACACGACAGTATATTCATAAGAACCAAAGCTTGTTCTGAATGCTGTCTTGGGAATATCTTCTTCACGAATGCGAATCTGATGATAACCCATACGAAGGTCAAGCTTCGAGAAAACTTTAGCGCCCTTGAGTTGCTCAAATAGCTCATTGATGTTGGGAAGTGGATACTTGTTCTTGATTGTCTTCTTGTTCAATGGACGGTAATCGACACAAAGTCGGTCCGTGCCATCCTTCTTCTTGACAAAAAGAACACCACAACCCCATGGAGAAGAACTCGGTCTGATCAAACCCAGACGTTCTTGTTCATCGAGCTGCTTCTTCAATTCCTTCAGCTTGTTAGGTCCAAGCTTGTATGGACGCTTGCAAACGGGTACAGTACCAGGCTCTAGTTCGATAACAAACTCAACTGGCCGGTGCGGAGGCATACCCGGAAGCTCTTCTGGAAAGACATCTTGATACTCGCAAACGACTGGAATTTGAGAGATGGCATCCAATTCGCCCTTCTCATTGAGAGAGAAAAACCGAATGGTTTCATCACGAGCGGCAAAAACAATCACATCCTCAGACGAGTGTGTCAATTGAATTTCTCTGGCAGCACAATCAAGTTGAGCCTTGTGCTTAGAAAGCCAGTCCATCCCGAGAATAAGATCAATATCCGAGTCACCAAGAACAATTGGAGAAGACTGGAATGCATAATCGCCCAACTTGATGGTAACATTCGGAACCATGGAACTTGCATTCATGCATTTGCCTAGAGAGACAACTGCTAACGGCCTAGGCAATCCTTGGAAATACAATTCATGCTTGGATGCAAAAGGTCTTGATATGAAAGAAAGAGATGCACCAGTATCAAAAAGAACTTTTGCAGGAATATCGTTAACAGGAAGATTACCCATTATCACATCAGTAGATTCCTCCGCTTGAGCTGCATTTATCATGTTCACCTTTGCAAACTTTGGATTATGCTTGACCACTGCATTGCTGGAAGATCTGACAGGAGGAGGAGGAGGAAGACGCCTCTGGTTGAAGCACTTGTTAGAATAGTGACCTTTCTGCTGACATTTGTTGCAAGTCACCTCTGAGAGTGGACGGTGATAAGGAGCATTGGACTTGGGAGCTTGATTCTGAGACTTGTTCTGATAGCCAGAGTTGGAAGAGTTGTTAGAACCATGGCCACCTTTGTTCTTCTGCTGGTAAGGCTGACGAAACGGAGGAGGAGGAGGCAACCAGAACTTCTGTTGCTTAGCTGACACAAGTGAGGAAGAAGAAGACTGAACTGCGTCCCTGACTCTCTTCTTAGAAGCCTCACACTTGAGCTGAGCAGCCTCTTGCTTCAGTGCCATATTGTAGAATTGATCAAACTGAGTAGGCTCAACAAGAACGAGAGCTAACTGCAGATCCTCTTTAAGGCCACCTCTGAAGTGATAGATCATGCTCTTCTCATCAGGAACGTCTTGTTTAGCGAAGCGAGCAAGTTTCTGAAACTGAATGTTGTATTGATACACAGACATGTTTCCTTGCTTGAGATTGCGGAACTCCTCACGCTTGCTCTCAACAACACTTTGTGGAATGTGGTGCGCTTTGAAGTCCCGACAGAAGTCAGTCCAAGTAATCACACGACCTCCTCTGGAATCTTTGTATTGTTGAAACCAATCAGCAGCTTGGTCCTTGAGCTGGAAAGAAGCGAACTTGACAAAGTCCTCAGGCCTGACATTGCTACATTCAAAATGCTTGTTGATGTCCACGAGCCAATCATCGGCATCCGTGGCCTCGGCACAGTAGCTGAAAGACTTGGGCTGATTTGTGAGAAACTGGTTGAGAGTGGCAAAGTGAAACTGATTGTTGCCTTGACCTTGATTGCCTTGATTGCCTTGCCCTTGAGTACGTTCTTGCAAGAGTTGCAGAATCATCTGAGCATTGGCGTTGGTGGCTGCCATGATTGCCTGCCATGCCTCCGGAGGTGGAGGTGGTGGCGGAGGGTTCGCTTGACTCCCTTCATTGCGATCCGGATTCTGACGCGTTGGCGGAGCCATCCTGAAGAGGGTGACATCCGTTAGCATCTTGATAGACAAAAGATAAGTAGAATCAACGGATAGAAATTGCAACATATAGTCTTCACAATAAACATTCGAACGAAGATGAACGAATGACTTCCGTAGTAAATCATCACACTTCCATAAGTTGAGAAGCCACTTGAAAAGATATGGAATGAACATATGAATTCGAAGCAACTCGAATACCACAAAACAAAATAAAACAAAGTATTGGCTTGCAAAATAAGCCGGAACAAACATATGATAGATATTTCGTCCGAAGTTTTCGTGGTGGGGCCCACACGGGCTCAATCGTACAGCACCATCATGTACAAGGCTGTGCACATGACATACGAAGCGTCCCCGAATCGGCAAAGCCATGGACTCTTTAAGACACAACGAGACCACTGTAAAATCAACCGTATACAGGCGGACCACTAGACGTCGAACCCCAATCTCATATCATGCATCTGTCGGAAAGATATCCTAAGGCTACTAGAATTCCCACTTATGAACTCCCGAAACTTTCTGGTTATGCAATCTGGTGTAGGGGATACAGGGGACACAAATATATATCACCCAAACTAACAATCCCTAGATCCAGCTGTATCCATCCGTCAACACATAACCAAGAAACCTTCGGAAATCGTTTACCTCAACCTTCGAAAAACATTCGTTATACAAGTTATGGCAATACTCCCGAACTCCCGCCCCAGTACTGGGTGGCGTCGAGGTGATCTCACCAACAACTGCATAAAAGAGATTTCGATGTCGGCGAAACTCAGGTATTCCAGAACTGCAACGATAAAATTGTGACGACAACACCTCGGAGCTCAACTCCCCGGGACACTGCCACAACCCCTAAATGACAGGAGGCACCAAGAACAATGTTCTCGTCACAAATCGATCGGAACGATTCCAAGATACCCGCGTGATCCTAAAAAAAAATTAGTGAAATTTGAGGAGAGAATAGTCAAAACTCTACGTCAGGAGACCTCACCAGAGCGACGAAGGGACTGAGGAGTAAAAAGAATCCTACTCTCCGATATATATAATCCTAAGACTCAAAACATTTTTATTCTAGACTCAACAACGTCAGCGATTCGATCAAGCAGGGGGCTCCTAAGTCGGGGATGGCTCTGATTACCAACTTGTAACGCCCACGATGCGGCTATATCTCCCACGTGTCGAGGCACGACTTAGAGGCATAACCGCATAGTGGTTTTGTCGCAAGAAGGGTCATCTTCACACAATCCCATGTAATGAACAAGAATGGGATAAAGAGTTGGCTTACAATCGCCACTTCACACAATGCATAAATATCATCATACATCATCCAAGATACAAACATATAGACCGACTACGGTCAACATCCAGATGAAAATAAGACAACCCCAAATGCTAGATCCCCGATCGTCCCAACTGGGCTCCACTACTGATCATCGGGAAAAGACACATAATAACGACCACGTTCCTCGTCGAACTCCCACTTAAGATCGACGCCATCGTCTGCACCGGCATCGTCGGCACCTGCAACTGGTGTTGGAAGTATCTGTGAGTCACGGGGACTCAGCAATCTTACACCCGCGAGATCAAGACTATTTAAGCTTATAGGACAAGGAGGTGCAAAGAGGTGGAGCTGCAGCGACAAAAGCATATATGGTGGCTAACTTGCGCAAATGAGAGCGAGAAGAGAAGCTATGGAACGGGCGTCATCTAGCAATGACCAAGAAGAGGTCCTGAACACCTACTTACGTCATACAAAACACAGACCGTGTTCACTTCCCGGACTCCGCCGAGAAGAGACCATCACGGCTACACACGCACTTGGTGTATTTTAATTGGGTCAAGTGACAAGTTATCTAAAACCGGACATTAACAAAATCCCATCTGCCTCATAACCGCGGGCACGGCTTTCGAAAGATAATACCCTGCAGGGGTGTCCCAACTTAGCCCATCATAAGCTCTCACGGTCAACGAAGGATAAACCTTCTCCCGGAAAGACCCGATCAGTCTCGGAATTCCGGTTTACAAGACATCTCGACAATGGTAAAACAAGACCAGCAAAGCCTCCCGAATGTGCCGACAAATCCCGATAGGAGCTGCACATATCTCGTTCTCAGGGCACACCGGATTGTCCAAGCTTCCGATAGGCCAGACCAGAGTTGCCCCTGGTGGCCACCGGCGACTGACAGTTTGGACCAATACTCAGAGGAGCACTGGCCCGGGGGTTTAAAATAAAGATGACCCTCGGGCTCTAGAAAACCCGGGGGAAAAAGGTATAGGTCGCAAATGGTAAAACCAAGGTTGGGCCTTGCTGGAGGAGTTTTATTCAAGGCGAACTGTCAAGGGGGTCCCATAAATCACCCGACCGCGTAAGGAACGCAAACTCAAGGAACATAATCCCGGTTAAACAGTAACTAGGGCGGCAAGAGTGGAACAAAACACCAGGCATAAGGCCGAGCCTTCCACCCTTTACCAAAATATATAGATGCATTAATTAAATAAGAGATATTGTGATATCCCAACATATCCATGTTCCGACATGGAACAAACTTCAACTTCACCTGCAACTAGCAACGCTATAAGAGGGGCTGAGCAAAAGCGGTAACATAGCCAAACAACGGTTTGCTAGGAAAGGATGGTTAGGGGCTGACATGGCTGAAATAGGAGACATGATATAGCAAGTGATAGGTAGCGAGCATGGCAATAGAGCGAACAACTAGCATAGCAAAGATAGAAGTGATTTCGAGGGGTGGTCATCTTGCCTGCAAGGTTCTCAGAGTTGTCGAAAGCTTGATCCTCGTAAGCGTACTCGACAGGTTCCTCGTTCATGAACTCGTCTCCCGGCTCTACTCAAAACAAGAACACAAACAAACGGAACCACAATCAACAACGAGAAATGCGCAAGCAACATGATGCAAAACATGTGTGATATGCAAGATATGATATGCGATGCATATGCGTGCTCCGGAAGGAAAATGATGAACATGGCAGTAACTTGGCAAACCAAGCATGCCACTGGAAAGATGAGATGATTTCGGTCGAAATCGATATAAAGATCACCGGAATCGGATGCACGGTTTGCAAATGGCAAGCAAAACAAGAATGACACTAATCTGCGATAAACAGCAAGATAGCATTTAAAATACAACAAGTAACAATGCTACAGCACCCCAACATAGCAACAAAGCATATGAAGGTAATCTACAGTAGATGCTTGACAAAAGATGAACACTGAGCTACGGCTAGTTCACAACATATCAAGCTCAAACAAGCATGGCAAAAGTGCAAAAGATTACAGGTTCACAGACTTGGTGAAAAACTGGACATGGCAGAAATCAGCATCAGGTAGCAATGTTCGGAGCACGAAATCAACATGCTACAGGAACTTAACGTAGCAAAACAAGGCATGGTAGTGTTCTACTAAAATCACATGACAAAAGTCCCTTACTGAACATAAGCCAAAAAGGACCATAAGATATGATGGCAAGCATGTAAACATAGCAAGTTTCGTTATCAGGTTTCAGACTTAGCAGAAAACAGAGCATGGCAGAAATATTAATATGTAGGCCACTTTGAGAGCTTGATGCACTCACTACAGAGCAATTCATGACAAACCAAGCATATCTACAGCAAGATGGCATGTTTATGAAGCTATCCATGGCAAGAACAATTGCATAGCATGTATGGATAAACTACAATAAGCTTGGCAAAAATGCATATCATGTTAAGAATCTGCCAGAAATATTTTATAGCAAAAGTAGAGCAAGATTGAGTCATGCTACGGTACTCTAAAATTGCAAACAATTGCAGGAATGGATCAATTACAACTATATCTACAAAACATCCTTACTGAACATCTCCAAAATATGCATGGATCTCTCTGTAGCATCAAGTTTATATGGCAACAAAATAACAGCAGACAAGGACTTAGAGAAATCACTAAGTCCCTGAAATCAGAAATATTACGGGGCCTACTTTGCATGCTTGTGCTAGTCACCACATAGATCACAAAAATACATGGACTATACCACTGGAAAGATGGCATGGCATACTTCAAAACACATGTAGAGCTCATGCTCAAAAGATGCACAGAATAAATGATACAAAAAAGACAAATCTCCAAGTTCTGATAAGAACCAGAGAATAGCAGCAACTAGCCCTCTTCCAACGAAGATTTGGGCATCAAGATGACCTCTAATGAAAATGATGCAATTGAACAAAATGAAGAGAATCACGAGGCGAACAATTTGACATATTATACGCGCGAATCGGAGCTATATGCACAAAGTTACGGCATCAGGAACATAGCAAGTTGCTGAGAATAAATGAGGACTTAGCGAAAAAAACTAGGGTTTCGGGAGTCAACCTCCGTTGACCCAGATGGGATCGGGGCCGGCGTCGTCTCGGGCTCGGGCGCGGCCGAGGCGGCGGCGCGGCTTGCCGGCGGGAGGAGAAGGGAGGAGGCCGGCGACGGGAGAGGACGAGGGGGCGCAGGGGAGCGGCGGCGCCGGCCGGTGGCGGAGCACCCGAGGGCGGCGGCGGCGGTGAGGAAGACCGGCGGCGGGCGGGGGCGCGCCGGCGCGAGGCGGCGAGCCACGGCGAGCTACGGGCGGCGGCGGTGAGGCGAGGGCGCGCTCGCGGGCGCGCGGCGGCGGAGATGGGCCCCGCGGGCCCGATCCGGGCCCGGCGGGCCTGGCGCGGTGGAGACGGCGGCGGGGGTGACGTGGCGCGATGCCACTGGCCGGGAGCGGCGGCGCGTTTTGTCCGGCGGCGGCTGGACACGTCCGCCCGCGGAGAGGCGATTTAGGGTTACGGGAGACTGCGATTTCATTTTCGGGATGCCCACATATAAATAGGTAGAGGGAGCTAGGAGGCTCCAAATGAGGTGCGGTTTTCGCCCACACGATCGTGATCGAACGACCTAGAGCATGGAAGAGAGTTTGGTGGGTTTTGGGCTGGTTTTGGAGGGGGTTTTTGCTGGACACTCAAATGGACATTGCGGAGGCCCGGTTAACCGTTGGAGTACCAAACGACCTCCGAATGGAACGAAACTTGACCGGTAGTCTCCGGGTGGTATAAAAAAGCCGCTTGACAAGCCTCGGTCCATTCCGAGAAAGTTTGACACACGCACACGAAAGAAAACTAGAGGGGTGCATCGGAGGAGATAGGAGCGCCGGATTGGAAAACGGACAACAGGGAAAATGCTCGGATGCATGAGACGAACACGTATGCGAATGCAATGCACATGATGATATGATATGAAAATGCATGACATGACAAAAAACAAAACGAAAGACAAAACCCAACAACGGAGGGAAAAACATATCACATAGCCGGAAATGGCAAGAGTCGGAGTTACAATTATGGCAAGTTACATGCGGGGTGTTATAGTCCGAAACTTTTTCGGTGATTTTCTCTCAGACTCCCTGTCTAGTATTCAGCAGATAGATGACCCTTAAGCGTGTGACCCTATAGGTTCGGTGAAGTATAGACATGACCCGGAACCCCTTCCGATCAATGATCAACATCGGAGCCGTGGACACCCATATTGACCCATATACCCACACGAATAAATATTCGAGTGAACCTCCAGTTGCCGTGTGCTATTCCTGTTGCTTCGCGATATGTTACAAATACCCGAGGTGAGACATGTTGGCATTCCCGTGGATCAACAACTTGTCCACTATGCTAGTTACCTCGTTACCGGTTTTGTTCTCTTTTCTCGTTTCGTGTTCCGGCATCCCCGTGATCAAATCACAAAGTGTCTGGCCAGACGATGATGGACACCGTAACACTGAGAGGGCCCGAGTATATCTCTCCATCGTCGGAGGAGCAAATCCCAATCTCGAGCTATCAAGTCACTTAACATACTTTCCCATGAACCCGTAAGCCGCCGTAATAGCCATCCAGTTACGGATGACATTTAACAAACCCCAAAGTTCATGAAGCAAGCATGAAGAAACTCGATACTCTCATGGTCTAAGGAATTATGCAAACATTAACTATCTCTGCGTTATAAACCATTAACTTGTGACGAATGTATCTCATAGCATAACATCAATTCGGGTCGATTCAACACAAATGTCCTTCCTGGCATTGTGCCCTCAAAATTGCTTGGCATAGACATGCCCATGATTGGGAAAACATAATCATCATGCAACACTTGAGCTAGTCTTAGAGGCACGACTAGGAATACATTTTGTCGTTTATTATTCCACACGTGCATATGGGTTCTCCCCAGAGCCTTTATGGATATACGGGCTCGGGAACCACAGCAGTTATAGCATGGAACATAAACATAATTATGAACAGGGAGATAATCAATAACATTTATTATTGCCTCTAGGGCATATCTCCTACAGACTCCCACTTGCACTAGAGACAATAATCTAGCTTATGCTAATGCACTTCACACCTGTGGCACACCGGTGTAAATATGCTTCGCTTGTGGTATAGCCTGATGTCCAACGGATCTGACGACTTCAGTTCCGTGTGTATCTTTGCATGTCCTCGCGTTTTCACGTTTTCACAAAATTCATATTTTGTGTGGACTTGGCTTTGTATGTATGTGAATCACAGGTCGAACCTGGATTCCTGAAACTGAGTTATGGAGCAACTACCTGCAGTAGTGTCCCATTGTCAAAAGCCATCTTGGAACTATACTAAGTTCATGAATGAACTATATGATTCAACATCTTCTTTATCGCTTCTAAAGCGTCAACATACTTAGCCCTTGTTATAGAATTCGCCACAGTAACTAGTTTGAACAAATTCCAACTAACTGTGCCACCACATTGTGTGTTACACAAAACCCTTAATTTAAATCGAAAATCGCATGGAGAAAAGATGAAGACTGTATCGATGTAACATTTTACAACGAACTCTTCATGATCTCTGCTTGCGAGAAAACCATGTCATCAGTACTTACTCTAGTACTCTGTGACATCTTTCACTGTTGTCCCATGATCAGTAATTTGATCACTTTGGTATCCATACTCGCAACACCTTGGGAGTATCGGACATATCTGGTTGTTTTACATACCATGGAATACATGATTAATCCAAACACAAAAGTGTGTGGAATCTGCATCATGTATTTTACTCATTAGTGTTTTGGGACACCGAGTCTTGCAAAAACTCTTTCCATGTGACTTCGGCAAGAATCACTCCTTGGCGTTTTAAATGCTAAAAGGTTTTAGCATCTTGTCAATATGTATTCATTGCTTAGCCCCATTAGGTAAATCTATCTCCATAGATCATCATGCCTAATATTGAGGCTATTTAGCCTAAGCATTTCATCGAAAAACTATTTTCAAATGAAGTCCTAATTCATGTCAAGAAATTTATTTCCAATTACCAATGTGCCAAGCACATAAGGTTTTTAGAAATATTATTACGCTCCCACTTACTTTCTTGAATTACAAGCATCTTTGTTACCCATTGATGAAGTCAAAACCCCTTTGACCATTTCATCAAAACACGAAGATTCCAACTCCATTTTGCTCTCTTCTGTCCATTGTTGGAACTCTGAAGTTTGCATACCTACTAGCATCCTCTGGATCGACAAATTACTTTGGACTGTATCATATACAAGTCCTAGCTTTCATTTCCATCAGATGGAAATCCTTTTATCATCCATGTTTCATATCTCATGATTGAAATATGTATTAATTGCTAGTTCAACCCGAACCGACTTTAAGCATCGCTACGATGAAAACAACCTCATCATAGTCAACTATTGAACTTGTTATTTCAACAACTCGAGCTTTATGGATAAAACATTTTTATCCGTATCAGTTTTAAGTTCCATAAATATTCGTTAGACTCTAAGTCTTCCGAAAGGTGTATCAAGGTTTAAATCTTGAATCACTTATATGGAAACTAACTCGGGTTGTGTTGGCATTTAGCCAATTCTGGAGTCAGGGCCCATCAACGCTTCCTTGTGTATCGTAGGTATAATGTTGTCTAACAACAATATCTCGTTTGCGCACCTGAGAGGTTTGCACGAGCCTTGCCTACATGGTTCAGCTGCAAGTTCGACCGAAGTTCATACATTTTATTGTAGAGACTTCCGTATCAGTCGCAGTAGGAAACTCTGGAATTACTTCCAAGGTCTCTTTCCTTTGATCTGATGACGTAGATACTGTTTATCTCGTCGAGTTGCACTATTCTCCCACTCACCTTTTTGAAAGAACCATTCTCTTTAAAAGCACACTATTTGCCTCGGTATAGTGAGGGAGGAATACCCAACATTTTGGTATAACCTACAAAGTAGCACTTGTCTGATTTGGAATAGGTTTGTAACCTTTTACACAAGCCCCATATTCCAAATGTTAAGAAAAGATATAACATGGTTGGGCGTACCATACCATGGCTTCATTTCAACAGACCCGATGTAGCTCTTTTCAGTGTAAAAGCCGCAGTCTCTAAAGCAACACTTTAAAAGGGATAATGGCAAATTTATTTATGTCATCTTTGACCTTACCATGTCATAAATGGTTTGATTACATCTCAACAGACTTTCCACTTGCAGTGGTGTTCCGGGAGGTGCAAGTTATGAAACCCCTTTCACAACTCATCAGACATTTGCTAAACATGTAACTCAAATATTCCTTTGTGCAATCAAATTGCAGAAACATAATTTTCTTGTTACAATAACTTCTACTTCATTTTTGAGAACCTTTCGAATGATTTCAAAAGATCCAGACTTATGTCTCATCAAGTAAATATCCATATATCTACTTGAGTCATTTCTGAAGATAAATAAATCCACCACTAACAACACTTATCGGACTACACACATCAAATGTATGATCACTAATAAGTTTGTTGTTCGTTCCTTATGGCCTGTGAACGGTATTTTAGTCACTTCACTTTTCGGAGGAAAGTTGCAAGTGTCAGATGATTCAAAATCAAAAAGACTTCAAAATCCATCATAATGGAATTTTCCATGCGGGTTTCTCCAATGTAACCAAATGTAGTGCCACACTTGTGTGGTATTCTTTAGTCTTGCGACATTTAGCGTCAGTGTTATGGATGTATCATATTACCATCAATATTCATAACATACGTCCCATCGATGATGGAAGTATGGCCCTTATGTTATTCATAATACTTAACAACAATTGTTGTTTTTATGAACAACTCTTTTGCAACAAACATTGTGCAATGGGCTAGAGTGTATGAAACTCTAAAATGAATTATGAAAGTAAACCCAGAGGTATTGTATTATTATCAATATTCATAACATACATCTTATTCATAATGAAAGTATGGCCCTTGTGTTATTCATAACATCGAACATAAAAAGTTCTCTTATGAACAACCTTCTTGCAAGATACCTTATGCAGTGGGATAGAGTTTGTAAAACTCTAAATGAATTATGAAAATAAATACAGATGGCAATACACCGATGGAAGGTATAGTAACATTTACTATGTTCCCTGTGTATACCTTAACCTCATTTCTAGCTAGTCTTTCAGGCCATAGTAGTTCTTACATCGAGTTGCAACAGAATGCAATCGAGCGGGCATTTTTGTGATGAACTCACAATACCCAAGAATTAGTGATTTAACATGTTTAACCATAATTCGCAAGAACTATATCTTTGACCAGCCTTCTATACATCAAAAACTTGTATGACATTCATATATGAGCTGGATATTCCAGTCTTCTTTCCTTTTGCCTTTATACTTCTAACAGTTTAACTTTTAGTATTTCTCCTACTCTCAGAAGAAGCACCCAACTTAAGAGTGGCATTAGCCCCGGACTTCCTAGGCGTGTAAGTCATACTAACACCCTTTGGACACTTCCTTTCTCTTTAAGTTGTTGTTTTATTCACCTTTCATTATATGACAGGCGTTCTTCTGGATCCCTTTCCCAACAGTCAAATGCATAGTAAACACTTTTACTAATACTTGCAAACAAACATTGCTTTGTTTGTATCTGAAAATAATTTTCAGTTCCATGAATATCATATAACTATCCCAACTTTCGAAGTTTGGGTTTCATGGAAGAAAACATATTCCACTTGACCGTAACAAAATTCTAGCTTTTGGATCGAAGGACGAGAATCAGATGATCCACAGCATTAGCGGGAGGATACGGAAAGCATGCGATAGGACAAAGTCCTTCTCGGCACTTTTGAGGACAATCCTCATATTACGTTACCAATCGTAAAGTTTTAACCAGATATTTAACAACTATTCAATTTTAATAGGGAAGGTGGAAATGCGAGCCATTATTCTACAACTATTATGCAAACCACACTTAGACAGTGTTCAAAATTAATTGCATTGAGAATTAAACATGTTAATTCAATAGTGCGCTCCCACTCAAATCAATATCTCTCAAAATTGATTGTGAGTGATACAAGACCCACATTTCAATTGTTCGCCATTGGTGTAACACCACTGATGACGAAAAATCTCAACCGGTAGGCCAACTTGCCAATCACATCTCTATGTGACTCTTGTTCATCTTTTGATGCGTGTGTTCCGAGCTCATGACGGTCATGCCTGAACGTCAAGACAACCAAGTGATCTCGCTGCAAGGTCTCAACTCACCCGCCTCACACTTCTCTAATCGTTCGTACCCGTGTGACACGGCGCACCCCGAAAAGATAGGTGCCGTGACGGTGCTACACTTGGGAGAACACTAACTACTTGGTATTTTTTGTGAGAGATCACCCTAATAGAAAGCGACTACCGCGCAATCAAGAAGGGTGCATCATAAGGGATAAACATCTCAGGCAATTCATAATAGCATGATATGGCATAGCCCTTTCTGACGGAGAAGTATTTCATTTCTTCGTCTTCGGCATTCGCGTCGGTGTTCACCTTCGCGAAGATTGCCACCACCTTGTCGATGCACCAGATAATATTGCTATCTCCATAGCGTATAAAATTAATGCATTACTTAAGGTTGACACGCAGGTCATTAAAGTGCAATCATATGGCTCCAGCCATCATGCCGAATCATGACGCGCAGGTCATGTTAATCAAATTACATCATGTAGTCATCTCATACATAATCGAATTAGTATGAGCACTGCTATACCACATCACATGCACATCCTGCAAAACCAAGTTAGACGCCTCTAATCGGTTTATGCAAAATTTATTTTACGTGGCTTCTAAGGTTTTGAGTTAAACCGCAGCTACCAACGTTTTATCATCAAGTATGATTATTCAAGTTGCTAGATTAACATCTCGGGTGTATGAAACACGAGATAATTAAATCTCGAGCCCCATAATAAACTTCGTCATACGCATGACCCCCGTGCAGATCATATCTGCAATGCCCTTTCATCTGCGAATTTCATCTTTCTTTTGACTACGGCAGAACCCAAAGAACTGATAGCACTTCCATGATCAATCAGGATCACGGATTGCCAAAACTTTGTCAAATTCCACCATGCTGTCTCGAGATTGAGCAAACGCAAATTCTAGGCAAGCAACAAGAATGTCGGGTAATAGATTTCATCTGTCACCCGCATAAATAATTTTCAGCAATAGATCTCATCTACTACCTAAATATATTATGCAATACCCATACATCTCCATGTATTCTAGATCGAAACCTGCATCTACGCATGGCACGGCTCTTGATGCCACTATAGGGTAACGCGATAGAAAACAAAATATTTCCGACCTACGCACCAGCCCAGGACCACTATGGAGACTGCATACATGGTTTGATCTTTTTCGTTACCGACTCGTAGCGCAGCGGGAAGTAGAGTCGATGACGATCGGCGGTGCAGATCCCCGCAGCTAGGATTTACAACCTCCCAACCGCGAGGATGTATACCCTCATCTGCTCCTCAGACAGCCCTCTGGGAGGCGGTCGAACAGCCCCCCGGACGGTGTCACGGACAGCCCTTCGGGAGGACCTTCGAAACTCGAACGGTCACTCGGACAGCCCTTCGGGACGACCTTCGAAACTCGGACGGTCACACGGACAGCCCTTCGGGAGGCACTCACGAACTAAGACCGAAACTACGATCTCTCTACAGAGTTGCACATATACGGTGTCATCTATCCGGCAGGGCTTCGCCGTCCAGAACTAGTTCCTGCCGGAACCCAGACAGCCTTACGGCTCTACGAAACTCTTTTCGTGGGAGGGAGAGAAGAAGCCAGATAATGCATGGCATGTGTATGAGAGCAAGGGATGATCCTTTAGGCAGCCCCCTCCACCCCTATTTATAGGCCAAGCCCAAGGGTGGCTTCTCCAAGAAGCCAAGGGGGGAATACCAAAAAGGCCCTCAAGGTGGCTTCTCCAAGAAGCCAAGCAAAAAGCACTTTCACTATTCATGACGACATTTTTCAGCGTCCGTTCGAACTGAAAATATTTATGTGGGCTCAGAACATTTCCAGTACCCACTAAAATAATTTTCAACGCGTTCTGAAACAATTTCGGTTTAGTGATTTTCATCTGCGAAAAGCAAACAAGAATGCATTTTCACTATTCATGAAGACAATTTTTCGCGTCCACTAAATCCGAAAATATTTCTGTGGGTCTTAGAATAATTCCAGTACTCACTAAAATGATTTCGGATTCATTCTAAAACAATTTCAGATTAGCGAATTGCATCTGCGAAGAACAACCAAAGCGGTGCCGGCAGCTCCGAAACATTTTTGGTTTTTATTTCTGAAAATTCCAAAAAACTTCCAGAATGATTCTGGCATCCTCCAAGAATTATCAGGCATGTGCCGAAACGAATTTGACTTAATGGTGTATCCCGAAACAACTTTTCGGTATCATCGAAACTTATCCGATGACCTCTCTCTGCGGTACGATTCCGTTGTCCGAAACTTTTCGGTGTCCGAAACTTTTTCGGTGATTTTCTCTCAGACTCCCTGTCTAGTATTCAGCAGATAGATGACCCTTAAGCGTGTGACCCTATAGGTTCGGTGAAGTATAGACATGACCCGGAACCCCTTCCGATCAATGATCAACATCGGAGCCGTGGACACCCATATTGACCCATATACCCACACGAATAAATATTCGAGTGAACCTCCAGTTGCCGTGTGCTATTCCTGTTGCTTCGCGATATGTTACAAATACCCGAGGTGAGACATGTTGGCATTCCCGTGGATCAACAACTTGTCCACTATGCTAGTTACCTCATTACCGGTTTTGTTCTCTTTTCTCGTTTCGTGTTCCGGCATCCCCGTGATCAAATCACAAAGTGTCTGGCCAGACGATGATGGACACCGTAACACCGAGAGGGCCCGAGTATATCTCTCCATCGTCGGAGGAGCAAATCCCAATCTCGAGCTATCAAGTCACTTAACATACTTTCCCATGAACCCATAAGCCGCCGTAATAGCCATCCAGTTACGGATGACATTTAACAAACCCCAAAGTTCATGAAGCAAGCATGAAGAAACTCGATACTCTCATGGTCTAAGGAATTATGCAAACATTAACTATCTCTGTGTTATAAACCATTAACTTGTGACGAATGTATCTCATAGCATAACATCAATTCGGGTCGATTCAACACAAATGTCCTTCCTGACATTGTGCCCTCAAAATTGCTTGGCATAGACATGCCCATGATTGGGAAAACATAAGCATCATGCAACACTTGAGCTAGTCTTAGAGGCACGACTAGGAATACATTTTACCGTTTATTATTCCACACGTGCATATGGGTTCTCCCCAGAGCCTTTATGGATATACGGGCTCGGGAACCACAGCAGTTATAGCATGGAACATAAACATAATTATGAACAGGGAGATAATCAATAACATTTATTATTGCCTCTAGGGCATATCTCCTACAAAGCATTCCTACGGTATCCGGGAGTGCACAATCTCATGGTCTAAGGAAATGATACTTGACATTAGAAAAGCTTTAGCAGACGAACTACACGATCTTGTGCTATGCTTAGGATTGGGTCTTGTCCATCACATCATTCTCCTAATGATGTGATCCCGTTATCAACGACATCCAATGTCCATCGTCAGGAAACCGTAACCATCTATTGATCAACGAGCTAGTCAACTAGAGGCTCACTAGGGACATGTTGTGGTCTATGTATTCACACATGTATTACGATTTCCGGATAACACAATTATAGCATGAACAATAGACAATTACCATGAACAAGGAAATATAATAATAACCATTTTATTATTGCCTCTAGGGCATATTTCCAACAACGGGCTGCCCTCTCCTACTCCCTCATGGCCCATTAAGGCCCATAACTTCCCCGGGGGGTTCCGATAACCCCTCGGTTCCCCGATAAATATCCAAAACGTCTCGAAACCTTTCCGGTGTCCGAATACCTTCGTCCAACATATTAATATTTACCTCTCAACCATTTCGAGACTCCTCATCAAGTCCGTGATCTCATCCGGGACTCCGAACAAACTTCGGTCACCAAAACACATAACTCATAATACAAATCATCATCGAACGTTAAGCATGCGGACCCTATGGGTTCTAGAACTATGTAGACATGACCGAGACACATCTCCGATCAATAACCAATAGCGGAACCGGGATGCTCATATTGGCTCCTACATATTCTACAAAGATCTTTATCAGTCAAACCGCATAACAACATACGTCATTCCCTTTATCATCGGTATATTACTTGCTCGAGATTCGATCGTCGGTATCATCATACCTAGTTCAATCTCGTTACCGGAAAGTCTCTTTACTCGTTCCATAATACATCATCCCGCAACTAACTCATTAGTCACATTGCTTGCAAGGCTTATAGCGATGTGCATTACCGAGAGGGCCCAGAGATACCTCTCCGATACACGGAGTGACAAATCCTAATCTTGATCTATGCCAACTCAACAAACACCTTCGGAGACACCTGTAGAGCATCTTTATAATCACTCGGTTATGTTGTGATGTTTGATAGCACACAAAGTGTTCCTCCGGTATTCGGGAGTTGCATAATCTCATAGTCAGAGGAATATGTATAAGTCATGAAGAAAGCAATAGCAATAAAACTAAACGATCATAATGCTAAGCTAACGAATGGGTCTTGTCCATCACATCATTCTCTAATGATGTGATCGCGTTCATCAAATGACAACACATGTCTATGGTCAGGAAACTTAACCATCTTTGATTAACGAGCTAGTCAAGTAGAGGCATACTAGGGACACTCTGTTTGTCTATGTATTCACACATGTACTAAGTTTCTGGTTAATACAATTCTAGCACGAATAATAAACATTTATCATGATATAAGGAAATATAAATAACAACTTTATTATTGCCTCTAGGACATATTTCCTTCAGCTGGTGGGTCAAATACCTTACCCATCATGCACGATGGGCATGGGGATGGGATAGCATTACCCGTGGTCGTTACTCGCATTACCCGTGAAGGCCTTACATGTGGGCTTTAAAATTAGTAGACCCCATGTAATTCCCACCCTTACCTACCCAAATTTTCACCCACCCCACCCCTTTGGCCGAAAAGCCCAAAGAAAATCCTAACCTAGCCACAACATATTATTTATTATGCTTAGATGCTATTTTTCTACTAAAATGCTATCTAAGGTTGTTGTTGATTGCGCGCATGGGTTTCCCCACGGGTATAAAAACCTGGCGGGGATGGGGATGGGAATATTTGTATCCCCACAGATGGGTATGGGGACGGGGACAGGCATGGTAAGGCTGTCATGGGGACGGGGATGGGAGTCCAATACCTGCCTGGGTAATCCCCGTTGCCAGCCTGAGGTGAGATGGAGATATGAGAAAAATTAGAGAGTCAAGAGCCTAAGATTGGGGATGCCCAGGTCACCCCAAGGAAATACTCAAGGAAGACTAAAGCATCTAAGCTTGGGGATGCCCCGGATGGCATTGCCTCTTTTGTCGTCAAAACTATCAGTATATCTTACTCGGAGCTATATTTTTATTCTGCACATGATATGTATTTTGCTTGGAGCGTCTTTTTTTTATTTTAGTTTTGTTTGCTGATCTTTGCAATCATCTTTTCCTAATCACACCTATTAAGAGAGACACACATTCATCTTAAATTTATAGAATGCTCATCCGTACTTCACTTATATCTATTTGAGTTGAGGCAATTGCTCTAGTACTTCACTTATATTTGTTTGAGCATGGAGATATGTTTTGTAGAAATTATTTGCACTCTCTTGCTTCACTTAAATATTTTTCAGAGTTAAATAGTAAGTGGTAATTCACAGGATTTATATGGTTGGTCCGAAAATGATAGGTATATGAAGGTGGTATAACAGAAACTAACATGGACTTGTAGATCATTGAATATGATAAGTTTGATTCCTTGTAATAGTTTTGCTATAGTGAGATTGTAATATGTGAGTGTGTTAGTAAATAATTAGAGCTAAGCATGAATATCGGTGTTAAAGTTTGTAAGTCCTTATGCATGAAAGTGGTGGCCGTTGGCATTAGCGAGGAAGTCGGGTGGCATTAGCAAGGAAGATCATACTTGGAGTCCCTCAAACCGTGCATGAACGATCCGGCTAACCTTCCCCGAACAGCCCCTTGAACGGAAGACCGAAAGCATGGTCCCTCTACAACTTGCAAGCGTACGATCTTCATGATCCGTAGCGCTTTGCCATCTAGAGCTAATCGTTGCCAAAGAATTAGAGGGAGGAGATTAGAGCCACACTAGGCTTCTAATTATGAGGATTAGAGGATCTAGGTCTAGCTCTAATTGATCAACTAGGACCAACTAGAACTAGAGAACTAGAGGAGGCTCCAAAACTTGTGTGTCCAAAAGTGCCCAAAGCCTCTAGTATATATAGGTTGGAGGGGAGGAGGGGGTGCCACAAGGGGGAAGGACTTCCCTCCCCTTGGCCGGCCAAAGGAGGGAGGGGGAGTCCTTCCCCCACCCAAATTTGGCCTCCCCTAGGCCGAAAGGGGGGCACCTCCCCTCTTGGGCCCTTGTGGCCCAAGTTGCCTTCCATCTCTTGGCCTTTTGAGGCCCATTAATATTTAAATAATTATAAAAGCCTCCTAAAAATTAATAGATAATTTCATTATTAATTTAATATCCCTAGAAAAAATTTCCACCTATATATTATTTATCGTAATACCCAGTATTGCCCGATAAACTCTGAAACCCTTTCCCTGACGCTGAAATGCTTTCGGTTCCTATCAAACTATTTTGAATATAAATGAAATAATTCCACAAATAAATCCTCTATACTATCATCCTACTAACACTCAGCAAATCATAATTACCTTAAAGTTGTGACCCTGTAGGTTCTGTAAAACATAGAGATGAACGAAACCCGTTCGTTCAATGACCGATAGAGGAACCGTGGACTACACGAATGACATTCAAGTGAACCTTTCCCTTTGCTTCTGATACTTCCCAAACCTGAGGTAAGATGTATCAATATCCTCTTGAGTCATACACATGCTCACTATATCGGTCTCCTCATTGCCGGTTTTGTTCTTCTTTCTCGTTGGCATGTTCTGACATCCACGTGACAGTCACCTGTGTCTGGCCAGACGATGATGGCTGCCAAATAATATCTCACCATCGTCGGAGCAGCAAATTCCACTCTCGAGCTATTGAGTCCCTTATCAAACTGTTCGATGAACCTGTAAGTTGTCGTTATGGTCACCTTGTTACAGATGTCGTTTGAGCAATACTCTCATGGTCTAAGGAACTAAATCACACATTAACACTCCGTGTTATAACTATTGACATGTGACGGTATCATCTCAAATTATAACAAACAATTTTGGGTCAATTCAATATGATCACTCTTCTAACATCATACCCTCAATGCTATTTTAGAACTACCGTTACACTTAACGATGTCCTAAGATTCGGAAAACATGATCACCAACAACACTTGAGCTAGTCTTAGAGGCGAGACTACGGATCTTATTTTACAATTTATCATTTCACGCGTGCATATGAGTTTCCACTGAATCACATATTCCAGGATCATAGCAGTTATAGCATAGAGTATAAACTCGTAATCATGAGCACGGAAATACAATAATACAATATTATTACCTCTAGGGCATACTTCCAACACTGAGGACACCGACGATGACGACGGTGGGAAGGAGATAAGTGATGACCCACAAGTATAGGGGATCTATCGTAGTCCTTTCGATAAGTAAGAGTGCCAAACTCAACGAGGAGTAGAAGGAAATGACAAGCGGTTTTCAGCAAGGTATTCTCTGCAGGCACTAACAAACAGTTGTGTGATAAGATAACTTGTAACGGGTAGCAAGTAACAAAAGTAACTAAGGTGCAGCAAGGTGGCCCAATCTTTTTGTAGCAAAGGACAAGCCTAGACGAACTCGTATATAAAGAAAAGCGCTGCCGAGGACTGATGTCTACTAGGCAACTTTATTCTTGTAGACACGTGTTGGGCCTTGATACGTCTCCAACATATATATAATTTATGAAGTATTCATGTTGTTGTTTTATCACTCTTGGATGTTTTACAATCATTTTATAGCAACTTTATATCATTTTTTGGGACTAACCTATTGACCCAGTGCCCAGTGCCAATTGCTGTTTTTTGCTTGTTTTTACAACGCAGGAAATCAATATCAAACGGAGTCCAAACACCGCGAAACTTTTTGTGGATTTTTTATGGACCAGAAGACCACCAATGGACCATAGCAGCACCTAGGGGTGCCCCGAGGGGGGCACAACCCACCAGGGCGCGCCTGGGGGCCCAGGCGTGCCCAGGTGGGTTGTGCCCACCTCGGTGGCCTCCCGCACCCCCTCTTTACCCTATAAATTCACAAATATTCCGAAAACCCTCGGGGTTAACCTAGATCAGAAGTTCCGCCATCGCAGGCCTCTTTAGCCACCGAAAAGCAGTCTAGACCGCATTCCTGCACCCTGCCGGAGGGGGGAATCATCACCGGTGGCCATCTTCATCATCCCGGCAGCCCACGATGAGGAGGGAGTAGTCTACCCTCGGGGCTGAGGGTTTGTACCAGTAGCTATATGTTTAATCTCTCTCTCTCTCTCGTGTTCCTGAGATGTCACAATCTTGATGTATCCCGGGCTTTGTTAATATAGTCATATCATATGGTGTTTTCCCTTCTCTATCTTGTTGTGTGAATTGAGTTTTTCCCTTTGAGATTTCGTTGTTATCGGATTGAATACTTTTATGGATTTGAGAACACTTGGTATATGTCTTGCAATTGAATACTCGTGGTGACAATGGGGTATCGTATTGATCACTTGATATATGTTTTGGCACTCAACTCGCGGATTCCCGAGGTGACATTGGGGTAATCTATGCATAGGGGTTGGTGCACGTTCTTGTCTTTGTTTCCGGTAGAGATCTTGGGGCACTCTTTGAAGTTATTTGTGTTGGATTGAGTATTATGAATATGAATTTGCTTTGGTGTTATTTTAGTACGAACTCTAGGATAGAACGAACGGAAAGAATTGCTTTGTGTTATTTTACTACAGACTCTTGAATATATCGAACAGAAAGAATAGCTTTGAGGTGGTTTCGTACCCTACAAACAATTTATTCTTATGTTCTCCGCTAGATAGGAACTTTGGAGTGATTCTTTGTTGCACGTTGAGGGATGGTTATATGATCCGATTATATTAGCATTGTTGAGAGATTGAACTAGTGAAAGTACGGACCCTAGGCCTCATTTTCAAGCATTGCAATACCGTTTTTGTGCCCGTTTACTATTTGCTACCTTGCTGTTTTTATTTATTTAGATTATAAAAATATATTTCTACCATCCATATTACACTTTTATCACCATCTCTTCGCCAAACTAGTGCACCTATACAATTTTCCATTGTATTGGGTGTGTTGGGGACACAAGAGATTTCTTGTATTTGATTGCAGGGTCATTTGAGAGAGACCATCTTCATCCTACACCTCTCACGGATTGATAAACCTTAGGCCATCCACTTGAGTAAAAATTGCTACTGTCCTACAAAACTCTGCGCTTGGAGGTCCTAGGATAGTAGCAATTTTCCCTCAAGTGGATGACCTAAGGTTTATCAATCCGTGGGAGGTGTAGGATGAAGATGGTCTCTCTCAAACGACCCTGCAATCAAATACAATAAATCTCTTGTGTCCCCAACACACCAAATACAATGGTAATTTGTATAGGTGCACTAGTTCGGCGAAGAGATGGTGATACAAGTACAATATGGATGGTAGAAATATATTTTTATAATCTGAATAAATAAAAACAGCAAGGTGGCAAATAGTAAACGGGCACAAAAACGGTATTGCAATGCTTGAAAATGAGGCCTAGGGTCCGTACTTTCACTAGTGCAACCTCTCAACAATGCTAATATAATTGGATCATATAACCATCCCTCAAAGTGCGATGAAGAATCACTCCAAAGTTCCCATCTAGCGGAGAACATAAGAATAAATTGTTTGTAGGGTACGAAACCACCTCAAAGCTATTCTTTCCGTTCGATCTATTCAAGGGTTCGTACTAAAATAACACAAAGCTATTCTTTCCGTTCGATCTATCCTAGAGTTCGTACTAAAATAACACCAAAGCAAATTCATATTCATAATACTCAATCCAACACAAAGAACTTCAAAGAGTGCCCCAAGATTTCTACCAGAGAAACAAAGACAAGAACGTGCATCAACCCCTATGCATAGATTACCCCAATGTCACCTCGGGAATCCGCGAGTTGAGTGTCAAAACATATATCAAGTGAATCAATACGCTACCCCATTGTCACCACGAGTATTCAATTGCAAGACATATATCAAGTGTTCTCAAATCCATAAAAGTATTCAATCCGATAACAACGAAATCTCAAAGCGAAAAACTCAATTCATCACAACAAGATAGGGAGGGGAAAACAACATATGATCCGACTATATTAACAAAGCCCGCGATACATCAAGATCGTGACATCTCGAGAACACGAGAGAGAGAGAGAGAGAGAGAGAGAGAGAGAGAGAGAGAGATTAAACACATAACTATTGGTACAAACCCTCAGCCCCGAGGGTAGACTACTCCCTCCTCATCATGGTGGCCGCCAGGATGATGAAGATGGCCACCGGTGATGATTCCCCCCTCCGGCGGGGTGCCGGAAAGGGTCTAGATTGGTTTTCGGTGGCTACAGAGCCTTGCGGCAGTGGAACTTCTGATCTAGGTTAACCCCGAGGGTTTTCAGAATATTTGTGAATTTATAGGGTAAAGAGGGGGTGCGGGAGGCCACCGAGGTGGGCACAACCCACCTGGGCGCGCCTGGGCCCCTAGGCATGCCTTGGTGGGTTGTGACCCCCTTGGGGCACCCCCCAGGTGCTGCTCTGGCCCATTGGTGGTCTTCTGGTCCATAAAAAATCCACAATAAACTTTCGCGGTGTTTGGACTCCGTTTGATATTGATTTCCTGCGATGTAAAAAACGAGCAAAAACAACAACTGGCACTGGGCACTGGGTCAATAGGTTAGTCCCAAAAATTGATATAAAGTTGCTATAAAATGATTGTAAAACATCCAAGAATGATAAAATAACAGCATGAATACTTCATAATAAATACGTTGGAGACGTATCAAGGACACATGGGAATTGTTGTCAAGTTAGTTTTCATCATGCTCATATGATTCGCGTTCGTTACTTTGATAATTTGAGATGTGGGTGGACCGGTGCTTGGGTGTTGTCCTTACTTGGACAAGCCTCCCACTTATGATTAACTCCTCTCGCAAGCATCTACAACTACGAAAGAAGAATTAAGATAAATCTAACCATAGCATGAAACATGTGGATACAAATCAGCCCCTTACGAAGCAACACATAAACTAGGGTTTAAGCTTCTGTCACTCTAGCAACCCATCATCTACTTATTACTTCCCAATGCCTTCCCCTAGGCCCAAATCATGGTGAAGTGTCATGTAGTCGACGTTCACATAACACCACTAGAGGAGAGACAACATACATCTCATCAAAATATCGAACGAATACCAAATTCACATGATTACTTATAACAAGACTTCTCGGAAACAAACGTAACTACTCACAAAGCATATTCGTGTTCATAATCAGAGGGGTATTAATTAGCATTAAGGATCTGAACATATGATCTTCCACCGAATAAACCAACTAGAATCAACTACAAGGAGTAATCAACACTACTAGCAACCCACTGGTACCAATCTGAGGTTTTGAGACAAAGATCGGATACAAGAGATGAACTAGGGTTTGAGAGGATATGGTGCTGGTGAAGATGTTGATGGAGATTGACCCCCTCTCGATGAGAGGATCATTGGTGATGACAATGGCTTCGATTTCCCCCTCCGGGAGGGAAGTTTCCCCGGCAGAACAGCTCCGCTGGAGCCCTAGATTGATTCTGCCCAAGTTCCGGCTTGAGACGGCGGCGCTTCGTCCCGAAAGCTCTGTCTTGATTTTTGTCAGGTCAAAAGACATCATATAGCAGAAGATGGGCACCGGAGGCCTGCCAGGGGGCCCACAAGCCACGGGGGCGCGCCCAGGGGGTAGGGCGCGCCCCCCAGGCTTGTGGCCTCCTGGTGGGTCCCCTCTGGTATTTTCTTCGCCCAATATTTTTTATATATTCCAAAATAATTCTTCGTAAATTTTCAGGACTCTTGGAGTTGTGCAGAATAGGTCTCTCAGATTTGCTCCTTTCCGGTCCAGAATTCCAGCTACCGGCATTCTCCCTCTTTATGTAAACCTTGTAAAATAAGAGAGAAAGGCATAAATTGTACCATAATGTGTTATAACAGCCCATAATGCAATAAATATCAATATAAAAGCATGATGCAAAATGGACGTATCAATAAGCCACAACACAGGTTGGATGCACGTGGACCTATTTGGGTCTTGAGTCATGGTTATTAGGTTAGCGGCGTGTGGTATTTTTTCTATGATTGCAACTCACGGGTTCAATTGCTAATACCATGTTCAAATAAAGGAAGTGGACTATTGAGTTCTTGAGTCATGATCATTCGATTAGGGGCCAGTGGTAGTTTTTTCCCGTTGAAACGCACGGGCTCTTTTGCTAGTTCTCTCTAATATCCCCAACCCTAATCACTATAGCTCTAGTGCACAACAACTCATCCTCGGTCCTCCCATACGTAGGTCTCTTGAGCCCCATCTCCTCGTTCTATTCCCATCTCGGTGGCGCAGACGCATGTACACGTCACGAGGGAGTGAACGTAGGTAAACGGCACAACCGAGTTTTGTCGGAAGCATGGAGTGCCTTGGAACAAAGCAGGCGGTGAGCGACCTCTCTGCTTTCCTCCCTTCCTCTTGGCTTTTCCATTAAATCTAGCCCCGTCGGCATCACCCATTGTTGACTGGATCCAAAGTGCTTGCGGCTTGCTACTCGCCATTGTAGGAGCACAACTCCAGTGATGATCTTGATTACTTGTAGGCACCATATAATACATGTTTCTCATTTAATCGTGAGGTGCAGAGAATAAATATATTTTTTTGACTATATCCAGAAACTTGTCAATGGCATATACAAATATCCTTAGCATAGTATTATTCACATTGGTGTGCATACCAAATTAGTTGGTGAGGTGCCTCTTACTGTCTCCTTCAATAAATGGCACCTCTTACTTTGTGTGCCTTTTGTTTTGCTTGTTAATGCATATATTGATGTTCCATGCATGTAATACATGTTAAGCCGGATTACATATCACACATGGCATGCCTCTTCGGTCAATTATCAGTACAACCATATCAGGTATGTCATTTCCTCCAAATATTGATGATTCATGTATGTAATACATGTTCAATTCATGTATTGTAGTCTCTTTGGAAGTTTCTTCCATCTCTGCAACTGTAGTTGATTGTGCAGATTGAGGCTCCAGCTTTTGACTTCACCAACAATAAAAGCCTTCATGTTTTCTTAGGGAACTTCATTACTTACGCTGAAGACGGGTTGTCAGCTGGCATGTCTCATCTATGAACAAATTTTGACTCACACATGAGCCTATTTTGTAATCCTCCAAACCTATATAATAGTTTGTTGATGCCAGAAGATATATATGTTATTCCATGGATTCTATTTGGCATCTATTTTCTCTATATTATAGGTAGAATCCTCTCTAGATGTAGCAGTGGGTGCACCGTACCGTTGTTATCAGATTTTAGACTCTGAGAAATTGTGTGCGGACTGAGAATTAAGTATCAATCATTGTCGATTCTATGATATATCAGAGTGGTTGATTTAGGTAATTCATGATTTGTTGCGGCATTGAGTCAGGTCTTATTGTCATTTCTTTTGAGGTAAGTTGGTTCACCTTTCCTTCTTAGTCTATCAAATCATAATGGTAGAACTTCCTGTCTTTCTCCTTGGCATGTATTTACGTAAAGTCTACTCCATTTTTTTGTCCCTTTCCATTTCCTGTTGTACATTTATGCACATAAAATCTAAACTTACAAGGGCATGTATGTATTAAGTAAAGAATGTGTCTATGAAGGTGCAAGTTATCTGCCTGGTAATATAACTATGCAATTATCTACTGCAACTTCCAAATTTTTGTAGTGAGTTTCCATGATATTCCGCTACATATTTACATGAACTTCTATTGTTCTACTAAAAATGGACTCGACATTATTTTGTCATTCTGTGATCCCCATTCCCACCGTAGGTTACATTCTAATAATATCTTTCCAAACTTTTTTTGCGGGTGGTGTTGATGGTCGATCCATTGGGGAAAAATTTTAGACAAGTTCTCAAATTTTGATTTGATGAATTCTTCACTTCTCACCTCCCTGTCTCCAATTGCTCCTGACTAGATTACTTCACCACGACTGCCATACCTCGTCTTTTCATGTTTTAGTATCCATATATATTGCTCGGCTTATGCGTCGTTCCTTCAACAGCTGCTACATCGTTGGTTGTCGAAGCCCTTATTCCTCTTGGTGGTAGTGGTGTAGGTAACATGGCCAGCAAGGGAAAATATGAAAGCCTGACGTGGCTTGATTAACAACGCCATGTTAACTGCATACTTGATTAGCAGCGCATTTGTTCCCTCATTAGATGTTTCTTTGCTATTTCTGTGTAAATATAATCTCATATTTTTATGGTTGGGTGTAAAATGGAGATCTCCACTACACTTTGTGCTGAAAGGAGTGGTGAGTAGAGAAAATTTTGTACACTCACCTGGGAACAAGTTAATCCATATGGTTTGCCATAATAGTACATTGTTTGCTTAGGTTTGTGTTTTGTGATGAAAAATCAGTGTAACCTACCAGAATATCGAGATGGGTGAAAAGCGTGAGGAAGGCCAGTTTACAATATGCTAAGTGTTTCAATAAAGGCTACTAACATTTCTGCGTAGGTGGACATCATGAATAAAGAACTTTGTTGCTGATTTAATTTTTCTTTTAATCTCCTATTCCAGTTTTCAACATTGTTTTTCAGTTTTAAATGTGTTTGTGCCATGGGATTCATCACTGGAAATGTGGTTTCTCTTAGTTGTGTTAGAGATGTCGATTACGCCAATTGTTGTGTTGCAACAATCATTCAATATTTGCTTCAAGAACTAACATTCAATATTACAAAAAGACGAGTGCAGCAACGCGCGCCATGGATGATCTAGTACTTAGTATAGATCTGATGTAAGTCTTGCGGGTATAGTTGGGTACTCACCATGCTTTATTTATTCTTTTGACCTGGATGCTCCATATCAAATAGTAGCATTTGGAGCGGATAATCTCTTGGTGAAGGACGACATGAGCTATGGTTATCCCCCAGAAATGGTCTGGGCAGGGATATGGACGCCACTTGCTTTTCTTTAGCCTTTTCTAAGGCATTTGTGACATGTCTAAGGTATATTTCGCTTGAGTTATGAGATATGTGTCTTGGTTGTCAAACCCTTATATGTATTCATTCGTTAAATTTGACTCCTTGGAGTCATTGTATATATATTATTGCAGACATGTTGAGGAATTGTGTTGTGATACTGACCGCCCACATACGGAGCATGTTGTCGTGTTCACGTTTGTTTGGTGGGCCTCTTGGGGTCGATACTATGTGAATGCTAGTGGAGGTGCTAGAGTTATATAGTGTCGCTCCCGGGGCGTTACACGAATACGATGGATCTCCTCCTCAACATCTTCAGAACATATGTCATCAAACCTACAGAAAGGACAAAAGAGTAAGGGTTCATCAGAACAGTTACCTTATGTTTGCTCCTCGGCCTTCGCCTTCACGAGCATCGGCTCATTCTCTGGCCTCACGGCATCCTTGTTGTGGGACACGATGTTGGCATCCATGTTGTGATATGTGAAGCACATCATGGACCTCTGCTAGGTCTTCTAGTAGACCTAGCAGATATGCCACATTTCCTTTTCTTGACGAGACTTGGAAAGGTCCAATAAATCCTGGACAAGTTTTTGTTTTGCCTGAAACCTCTGTAGTGTGTATCACTCAGAGGTAAGCATATTCTCCGGGTTCAAATTTAACCTCGAGATGTTTATGATCATAGTAACTTTTGTGTCTGGATTGAGCTGACTGAAGTCTAATCTTGAACCTTTGTTTTGATTCATATGGTTCACCTCCTCACACCACACACAAACTCCTTCCATATGTCAATCTTGCCATGTGGGGTTTTAGCCTCCATGCTATTTTTGGCACGTCACAATCCAATAACCATGTATACAATAATTTTTTGGCGTGACACAATCCAATAACCATGTACACAACAATTTATGGAAACAATCATGACCACTAGCAAGGGATTTGCATAAAGTTTAGATGTGCCAAGTTGAGATGCACTTGTTGGTGTACCAACAACCCTTTTACATCATCATGCTAGATTTTTCCACCAACAAGAAACTAATTAAACAAAAAACACATAATGAGTTGAACAGAAATTAATCATATATTCAAGGCTGGGACATTTTGGATCTTCTGTTCTTCATTATACATCGCCTTGCTGCCCTAGCGGCCATAGCATTGAGTTGGGAGGAAATCCTCTTAGAACATTGTTGATTACTACTACTAGTTTGATCTTCATTGTTGCAACTGGGAGAAGCAACTTTAGGATTGGAGGTTTCGCAGGTGTTGTCGCTCTTGGTTCCCTTAACATTATCAGTCGGTGGCTTCATTTGTGGAATGCATAAGTATTTTTGTCCCATCATCATGTCTTGATCATGTGGCAGACAGGTTGATCCGGGAGGGGGCTTGGGTAGAGGGTTTTTGTTCAAGCTATGAGCCATTTCAAGAAAAACCTACCCAAAGTGAAGAATTTGAATGTTATGATAACAATATAATGCCCGCATGAAATGTATGTGATGCATTAGGTATTAGGTCAGTAGCCCGTTCAAACTTCATGGCTCCTTGAAAATGACATACATATATACATAAAAAACACAACTAATCATCATAATTAAATGTTAATATTGTGAACTTGGCACCATTGAGGGATCCAAGCCAAGAGAAAGTTTAATTAAATCCCCTCGCTAATATGTAGCTAGATAACTTATGGAGTATAGTTTGATAATTCAATCATCGTGTGTATTCTATACTTGACTAGATAATAAGTGAAAATTTATCCAAATGGCATACTGGACAATAAGAATTCCTTTATTTCCAAAAAAATATTTTGTTATTTTGGGTGTTAAAGTGAATCATAAGAAAATGTTTTATTTCTTTTCTCCAAGTCTTACATGTGAGGATCATATTGTCTTATTTGCCTACTGACAGTGTAGATGGATTGGCCAGAAATCTAAAAGAGAGCATAAACAAAAATCTAGTTAAAGCACCAAAGTTACATATGATTGGTAGTGGTAAGCCACCTGCCACTATGAATTATGTTCATACAAAAGGATGGAGTTGATCCTTATATGGGATGATGGGCCTCATATGTGCCTTTTTGTACATTATTTGCATTCATACAATAACATATTGGGCAGGAATGCCCTAGTCCATGTGTTAAAGCAACAAAAGAGGGGCTAGGTTACTTTATAAGGGATCTATACATGTTGACTCTTAATGTTGTCACTTAATTGATTAGTTGTTGATATGGGAGGGAGATAATAAGGAGAGAAAAACAAATTTGGTTTCTTAGAGTCAAACTTGTTCTTGAATGATAAGACAACTTTTTCATATGCAATGCATGCCTTCTAGAGAAGGCAAGAAAAACATATCGTGCTATAGATATCTCTGACACTTGATTGTTGCATGCTCCTAAAATTATGGACTAAACTAGACAATATTTAACTAAGTGATGACTTTTGGTAGAAGGGAGAGAATTGTCTTATCCTCCTTACTAAGAGATCGTCCCTTAGCTAAGAGAATGCAAACCTCTTTTTTTAGTCTCGCTCTCTCTTCCCAACTTAGAAATCAACCTATCTGATACTGATTTTGTTAAGATAGCACTATTGCACATGTGCTAATAAGAGTCAAGCCATGTACTTCGGTGGTGTTTGGTTCTCTAGTCCTAAGACTTTTTCTAGTCCCTAGGACTTTTTGAAAAAGACTCTCAAGGAGGTGCTTCTAAGGACTTTTAACAAAAAGTCCCAAAAAAGTTCCACCCTATTTGGTTTGCTAGGGTTTTTTCTAGTCCCAACACAAAAAAGTCCCTGAAACCAAACACCCCCTTCGTCATATTTAATTATAACTTTTCTGTAGAGTCAATCTAAAGACATGCCCTTCATATAAAATGTTTTACTATCAACTCCTGATGACGAGGAACCAGAGAGTCAAGGAGTGACTCCACCTTTGTAGATGCCGTTAACACCCGTTTTAACATGATGACATCGAGTCAGTTCTTATGATACTCCTAACGGATCTCCGAGTTTGTGTCTCTCCATCTTGATTGCAAGTTTTCGCAGAACATCATGGTTCAAATTTCATTTTACAGATTTAATTAGTTTTTCTATGCAAAGGCAGGGGAATTATACTTCCATTATCTGATAATAAAATATTCAATTGTTTCGTATCTACGAGGAAATCCGGGTGAATAAAAACTCAGAACTTCCAACGCGCACGATCTGAAAGGAACGGAGAGTGCGTGGAAACTGCAAACTCGTGCTGCTTCTTGAACACCAGTCTAATCACCGATCCCGTGATCCGCGAGTAAAGTTCCGATCGATCAGGACACGAAAGCGCAGGATCCAAACAACCCCATCCCCGACAGCCGCGAACGCGATTGACGCAGCCAACAGCAGCGAAATCCTCATGAGGAACGGAGAGGTTTAGGGCTAAGCACGTACCTCGCGGCCCGGCGGCTCGTGGCCGAACGTTGCGTTGGAGCGGATGGCGAGGTGGACGTCGTCTGCTTGGAGCGACGCCCTGCCAGCGTGATCCGCGTAGGCCAGCGCGTCGCCGAGCACGTCGCCGGTGTACCGGTGGGCGAGCCTCAGGAACTGGTGGACCACCGCCGGCTCGTAATCCCCTTCATTAAGCCCCACCGAACGCAAGATCTCCTTCACGACACGCGCGTCCCGTGGCTCATCGCCGGCGTCCGCCGCCGCCGCAGGAGGAGGGGTCCGTCCGACCCCGGTGTCCATTAGGGTAGGGCGCAGATTTGCGGTGTGTCGGGCAACTCTTCGCGGGAGAGGCAAAATAGAATTTGGGTTTAAGTAAAAGGATGTATCTGCACGTTAGATATAGAGTCATTTCAGCCATCTATACAACAACGACGCTTTGGCCGAGTGGTTAAGGCGTGTGCCTGCTAAGTACATGGGGTTTCCCCGCGAGAGTTCGAATCTCTCAGGCGTCGATTTCTTTTTTCTTTTTTGCTGCTTAGGCCTGCACAACATTTCCTTTTGCTGCGTAGGCAATCAAGCTCCACAACATTTGCTTATCTCAAGGAGTGAGCACTTTGAACAATCAGATATTGTCAGACACTAAAGCTCACCCGGTTTTAAAACGCAACATATTCATATATTTGTCGATTTCATGTGTAGAAAACATATTGGCATTTCCATGTCTTAAGCAAGTGTTTTGAGTATTTGTACCTACGAGTAGCTTTCTTTTTTCTGCTTTACTCGAAAATTCAAACAGTAAAAACAAAAACGACACAAATAAATGTAAATTGTGCGGGACAAACATGAACCTTGGGCCTTTCAAAGGACTCGCATTTCGTATTTATGTTTTTAGCTTCTTTTACACAAACACAAAAATAGTTTAACTGCCTGACCAGTCTAAACAAATAGAAAACGTGTGGGAGAAGCGTGAACTGCGTGCTTGAGTTGTGGCAATCGCAAAAAAAAAATGCCAGTGTTTTTTAACGAACTATTTCATCCGTTTCTAAATATAAGTCTTTTTAAATATTTTAATATAGACTACATATAAAATAAAATGAGTGAATCTTTTTTTTGCAAAATATAAAATAAGTGAATCAACATCCTAAAATATGTCTATATACATTTGTGTGTAATTCATATTGAAATCTCTAAAAAAAACTTAGCAAAGGGAGTAGGTGCATGCTTTGCATTAAGAATAGAGTTGGAAACTTGTCCTTTACAGAGTCGTTATCAACCATCACGGCTAGGGACCTCATCAACTAAGAGAACATCGACTTACTTCCCTTTTAAAAGGAGGATGCACCCCCGCCTCTGTATCTGGGTGATTCATACGATTATTTTATTAATTATTCATAAAGACCTTACAAATTAATACATCCGTAAGTCCAAAGCCATCATCTTGACAACACCTGTCGCTACTCCTATCCCTTTATAAAGGAGTGGCGAATGTCTGAACCAAATACCAAACAGTCATCGCACCAAAGACTAATATCTAAAACCGGATGCCCCATCCAAGCCACAAAGCCGGGACTGGATGACACACCGGTTCAACGCACTCTTAGTGAGCACCACATGCGCACGCTCACCTCCGTCTTCCATCGATCCATCCTCAAAGCAGATACTGACGCATCGACTTTGTCAGGCCTCTCTGCCATCGATGCCACCACGACACCAGACAACGTCGTCCACCTGCGTGAGTCCGTCGCCACACATCGGACGCCGAGCCTCCACTGCTCCATGCTGTCGAGATCCGCCGCCATGAATATGTAGAATGAAACACCGCTCCACCGAAGATGCCGTCCACTGGTCCCTCTAGCCCGAGTGCACCTCCAAGAATGCCGCCCCCAAGGGGGAAATGACACAAGATTGTCGCCGTCATCCGATCAGCTGATCTAGGGTTTCCCCCGGAGGTATTCGGTGGGGTTGGGAGCTTCATCTCGATGATGCCTTCATCAAGGAAACGATGATAAGGGTGTCATCATCACCGGCTCCGACCACCAACCGAAGACCAGGTTTTCACCCGGATCCGTCCCAAGAAATCCAACCGACAAAATGTGCAACGTCTCGATCGCCTTCAAAGCCCCAGATCTAGACGCCTAGATCCGGCGACCAACCGCAACAGCAGTGCCACCATAGGAGCCCTGACGCACCGGCCACTGCCTAAGTGTGCCACCACTGGAGCCTGGGAGGAGGGCTCCCACCCCACCTCGCCAAACCGCGAGAGCCGCCGAGATGGATCCCGCGCGCTCGTCACCGTCTCTGATCCGAACCAATCCGTAGAAAAAACCACCAGATCGCCGGCACAGATCCGCCTTTGACAGGACTGCACCACGCCATGCCACCGCGTAATAGCTCAAGTGGAACTGAACTGACCATATCTCATCCATGTCATGTTTCTCCCACACGTTTTACATTTGTTTAGACTCGTCTTTTGCTCGGGGAGTCAGGGTAATGCCAATATTTCAACTATAGCACTACCATTTTGTACTACATGGAGGCCAATTCATGAACAAAGCCAGAATAGTTGCTTCCACCTCTCTGTTAGCATGACTTGAGTTGACCTTGTTCTCTGCCTCTTTCCACCAAACATCAAAAGCCAAGAAACAGTCAACATATGAACGTATATCTCTCCTTTGTGAGAACAATATGGCACTGATTTGTGCGACATAGGCGACTCTTATTGGTGGAGGCAACGAACAGTTTGGGTTTGAGTGAAATATGGCTTATATCCTACCAAATAAAATCATTTCACTACTCTGCACAACGACGACACTTTGGCCGAGTGGTTAAGGCGTGTGCCTGCTAAGTACATGGGGTTTCCCCGCGAGAGTTCGAATCTCTCAGGTGTCGATTATTTTTTAATTTTTTGAAACAGCCAAGCCCCACACGCACACATTTCCGTTGAGCAGCATATTTTTCAGAAATGCAAAAGCCATAGCCAATGTCTGAAGTATATAACTGAAACACTTATTATAGCATTTTTGTATATATTTTTTCCCTTTCACTTATGATTTTGCACCATCAGCAGTAAAGCACCCAGTCTTTTCGTTGTCTAGCTCGCTGAACAAAATATTTTCACAAATTCGCACTCCATAGCCAATGTCTGAATTAGAAGAGAACTCAAATCACTTATCACAGCCTTTCTGTTCTTTTTCTTTTTCACTTCTCATTTTGCATCTTAAGCAGTCAAGCTCACCGAGCAAAAACATATTCACATGTAATTGCAAATTCATAGCCAATATCTGAACAAGTAGAAAACTGAAATCACTTAGCCTAACCATGTTCTATTTTCTCAATAGGTGTTTTAAAACTAAGAACAATTCCCGAGCTGTATCACGTACTATTTACAAGTTAACTTTTTTTGCTCTACTTGAACAAATGTATCAACAAAAATATACACCAAATGCTACACTATCTGTTATGATTCTATCAGTGCGGTCACCTAAACTTCAGACGATTTAGCTGCGCTGTCATATATGTATTCACAAGATCTGCTGGTCTACGGCTGTCAAGACTGCGAAACGGCGAGACGGTGATCAGACATTTGGTTGAGCTCCCTCATGTAGCCTCCAGATTTGCATGGAGTTGAAGGGATCAGCTCCAGCACGTCGCCCATCTTCAGCTCCTGGTTCAGGTTGTGCACAGCATGGCTGTTCAGCCTTAGGCTCAACTGCATGTCGTAGCTTGAAGCCCTCTTCAACAGGTCCAGTATTTTCGAATTTTGTGGGAGCTCTTGCACCGACATCTGAAGAAAACAAACATAGCAAATTCAGTTCTGCTGCTCTTCTAAATTAACACATTGCAACTTTAGTTAATCAGAAAGCACTTGAAATATTATGACGGTTCTCAACCTTTTCATTCTCCAGAAGTATCACTAGGATTGGTCCAGTGTGGTCACATTGTTTTGAATAGGAGAAAGGACAGCCATCAGAGTCACACGCACACATTTCCGTTGAGCAGCATATTTTTCAGAAATGCAAAAGCCATAGCCAATGTCTGAAGTATATAACTGAAACACTTATTATAGCATTTTTGTATATATTTTTTCCCTTTCACTTATGATTTTGCACCATCAGCAGTAAAGCACCCAGTCTTTTCGTTGTCTAGCTCGCTGAACAAAATATTTTCACAAATTCGCACTCCATAGCCAATGTCTGAATTAGAAGAGAACTCAAATCACTTATCACAGCCTTTCTGTTCTTTTTCTTTTTCACTTCTCATTTTGCATCTTAAGCAGTCAAGCTCACCGAGCAAAAAAATATTCACATGTAATTGCAAATTCATAGCCAATATCTGAACAAGTAGAAAACTGAAATCACTTAGCCTAACCATGTTCTATTTTCTCAATAGGTGTTTTAAAACTAAGAACAATTCCCGAGCTGTATCACGTACTATTTACAAGTTAACTTTTTTTGCTCTACTTGAACAAATGTATCAACAAAAATATACACCAAATGCTACACTATCTGTTATGATTCTATCAGTGCGGTCACCTAAACTTCAGACGATTTAGCTGCGCTGTCATATATGTATTCACAAGATCTGCTGGTCTACGGCTGTCAAGACTGCGAAACGGCGAGACGGTGATCAGACATTTGGTTGAGCTCCCTCATGTAGCCTCCAGATTTGCATGGAGTTGAAGGGATCAGCTCCAGCACGTCGCCCATCTTCAGCTCCTGGTTCAGGTTGTGCACAGCATGGCTGTTCAGCCTTAGGCTCAACTGCATGTCGTAGCTTGAAGCCCTCTTCAACAGGTCCAGTATTTTCGAATTTTGTGGGAGCTCTTGCACCGACATCTGAAGAAAACAAACATAGCAAATTCAGTTCTGCTGCTCTTCTAAATTAACACATTGCAACTTTAGTTAATCAGAAAGCACTTGAAATATTATGACGGTTCTCAACCTTTTCATTCTCCAGAAGTATCACTAGGATTGGTCCAGTGTGGTCACATTGTTTTGAATAGGAGAAAGGACAGCCATCAGAGTCAGAAGGGAAGGTGCATGTTGCCCTTGGGGAAGAACCAAGTCCAGGAGGCGAAGGGTGGTCTATGTGCAAAGTTTCACACTGCCATGTAACGACACATCTAACCCATTCAACCATTTCAGGCAGAGATGAAGAGCAGTTACGTACGCCTTCCTTGTATCTCCAATGTGCAGCGATTCCAAACTCTGCCTGCAAGTGCATGTCCGCAGTACGAATTTGGATCTCTAATGGGAGTGTTTCTTCACTGAGAACAACCGTGTGCAGCGATTGGTACCTACAAGTTAAGAAGCATCAAGTTAGCACCGTGACATACATTTTTTTTCTGCATAGCATAGCAATATTTTGCATGGTCGTACCCATTAGATTTGGGGCTGCTGACATAGTCTTTAAACTTCCCAGGAATTCTAGGCCACAAGTGATGGACAACTTCTAATGTGGTGAAGCAATCAGCTTTATTCTCGAGTATCACACGCACTCCATGTACATCATAGATTTCATCCATGTCCAGTTTTTTTCTGTAATAAAAAAGCAATCACATTAGCATGTTTAGTGGCATATGTCTCTCCGGCTAGCAAGGTTACTTCAAAGGTCATGATGAAGTCAGTGCAGGACTTATCTATTTTAGATAATGATTCATTTGACTTCATTAACAACACAACTAAAATGAAAGGCAAATCATTTGAAAAAAAAAATCTAGTAAAGACACCATAATGAAAACAGGACGCACGAGTTTACCTTGTCATCTTGCTGTAGATGCTGTATATGCTCTTGTGTCTCCCTGATATGGAACGATAGGATAGACCTCTCACCTGAAGGGCCTGTTCCAATCGCCTTATTGCAGCTGCAATCATATCTCTGTTGTAAAACTCATGAAGGTTGGATGACAGTTCCTCATATTGCTCTGGGTAAAGATGCTTGAAACACAGATTTTCAAGCTGCTCCTTCCAGTTCAAGATGCCCAATTGATTCGCCAATGGAGCAAATATCTCCAGTGTTTCCTTTGCAAAGCACTGCTGTTTGATCTTGGGCAATGAATCCAACGTCCTCATATTGTGTAGCCTATCAGCAAGTTTGATAAGCACTGCTCTCGCATCCTCCATTGCAAGGAAGACTGTACGCAATCTGTCAGCTTCATCAGTTCTGCTCGCCGTATCGTTTCTACGAGCCAGTTTGCTCAAATGACTTAGATTAGAAACCTGTCAAATATTCGACACAACTAAGTCAAGTCATTCCACAATGTCCTCAAACGGCCAGAGCACCCTTGTTGCCAAAAAATGGTGAAGCGCCCTAACATATTGCAGGTGTAATATTGATAAAGATGACCGACAAGGCGACAACATGTAGCAGAACAAACAACAGCCTTTCCCAAGTTCCAGATAATAAATGTGATATCATGAAAGAAGACGCATAAAATCACCAAAACGTGTGTCTGCTTTGATCTGGTAAACAGCGAGGAAGAAATTCTAAAATATACCAAAGCACAAGTCAATCCTAGGAGATGCCTACAGCCTACTTTAATAGAGGTGATGTTAACTTAATACCTAACTTAGATAAACATAAGATTTGTATTTGTTCTAGAAGCCCTATCAATAACGTAACAATCAATTATGGTCTGTCAGTCATAATCGCAAAAAATTATTTTAGCAAGGTAGCCAAACTAGCAACATCCACTTCTCCAAATGACGAAAAAGACAACACCGAGAAAGATGAAAATAAAAGAAGAGGGACCCACGCGGAAACATAACCATATAACTAATCAATTGTGACTATGACCTGATCCTTCGCCTAAAAAACTACGGCCTGATCCTGGACACTGGCACAGACTAAGTCATGCTCAGAAAATCATCTGTATATGCCGGTACGAATAATCTACCAGTGAAGAAGCTCTGAATTGCTACATTATCACTTTATCAGTACGGTGGAAACGGTGTAGCAGCAATGGCACCTTACTTTGGTTCGTTTCAGAAAATAATACTACCACACTAAGCGAGTTTTAACAGAGAAAAACAGTTCTACTGAATAGTTACATACTGTATCAGCGAGCCTGCTCGTCACATCCTAATGTCAGTTATATCCAGTACAGTAACTAGATAGATCCGAATTCTTACCCCCTTCACGAGGTCCGCAACGCCAGCACCGAATTGCTCGGAGATGGAGCCGTAATCCAGGCCTGCGTCGTCCACCGTGTCGTGCAACAGCCCCGCCGCGATAACCGGAGGGCCTGCGCCGAGCTCCGCGAGCAGCGCCGCCGTCTCCACGCAGTGCTGCAGGTAAGGGTCGCCGCTCGCGCGCATCTGCAGAAACCACCAAAACGCCCAGCCGAGAAACGCGGCCCGGTCACTTCAAATTTCAGACGTTCGACAAGCCACGCTGAAACGATGAGCAGACAGAGAGCGAGAGGGGCACGGTCGAGCACCTGGCCGCGGTGGGCCGCCTCCGCCGCGTAGTAGGCCCTCCTCACGAGCTCCTCGCGGAAGATAGCGTGCCGCGACTGCGCGCCGGCGAGCAGGGCGGCCGCGGCCGCGGAAGAAGCGGGGCCGACTTCCTCGCACCCCGCCACGGCAGCGCGGGCCCGCCTTGCGGACGGCGGGCGGGCATAGGGAGCCTCCCCTTGGTCGGAGGCGCGCGCGAAGGAGAGGGAAGGCGGGGTCCGGCACCGGGTCGCCCGCAGCTCGCCGGCGGCGGAGGCCGGGGCGCGGGGGAGGAGCTCCAGCGCGGCGTGGGGCTGCGGCGCCGAGAGGCGGTGGTGGGGCCGGCACTTGACGGAGCAAGCGACCGCCGCCGGCATGGCCGCTGGTTGCCTTGGCGAGTTGGAGTTCGGCGGAGGAAGAGGGGGAGTGGGGAGGTGGAGATTGGAGAAAGAGGCGTGGAAGAGAGCTCTAGTTGGGACGTTGGGCTCTTCGCGCGTGCTGGCGTGGTTATGAATAGTAAGCCTACTCGTGGGAAGATGGGTGGTCGTTTATTATTTTAGACCTCAAGTCGCCAAATCATTTGGGTTGGCTTGGCTTGCTAAATTTCGAACGAGGAAGTATTCCTTTTTCTCGAAAGCACGATTAAATTATGTGCCGTAGTTTTAGTTCTATAGAAGGCACATGATAAAATACAAGAATTCAATTCTGACAAACTCCCACCACATGCCGATGAGAGGCAAACACCACTCCAACTTACACGCACACAAAGAACTCCAACACAAAAGTATCTGTTCTAAATTGACCAACAAGAGCCGCGTCTCGACCAACGTTGGTCACCTCTAATGAGCAACAACTTCAAACGAACTTTTCTTGTCGACGGATCAACCAGTGTGTGGCATTAACCATCCTTGATTGCCTAAAAGAGTTGGCAGGTGGGTGGCAAGACGCGAACGGCCCTAAGAAAGTCATCATCTTGGAATCACCCACGACGGTGTACATAGTACCTTTAGGCCCTGACAAACAATTCAGAACAACGGCGAGTACCACAGGCAGGGCCGTCCAAGGGCCTGTGCGAGCTGTGCGCTGCCCCCAACTAGGGTCCATATACATATATGTATAGTCTGAAAATATTTCAGTTTTAGGCCTTCTTGGGCCTGGTCCGGAGCGATCCTCTTTCCCGTCGCGTGGATGAGGTAGATTGATCGATCGTAGACGAAACGACAGCCCCAGCGCAGTATGTTCCCTAACTTCCGCTTCCTATTCCTTCCCTGATCGCTTGGCTTCCATCTCACAATTGCTTTCCGACTGAATCGGCGGCTCGTCAGCGGCGATCGCATTTCAGCCTTGCAGGTTCAACGAGGCGACGGGCAAGAAGCAGAACTGCACGCGACTTTCGAGCGCTGGACGCCGCGCCGCCGACGGCCGGCCGACACTGCCGCGGTGCCGCCCAACAGGAAAGACCAACCGGTGTGGTGCCCTGCCCTCCCTGCTCCCTACGCTCTCCCCTTTTCTCTAATTTTGATACAAAAATATAAAGTTGTGTTAATATGTTTGGGGACGATTTTTTGTGTAGTCATTCAAGTTCAGAAGTAGTCACAGATTCAAGAATTTCAGTAGTTGCTCGTACTATCGTCCAAGTCCAAAATCAAGGTTCTATCTGATTGTAAGTTTTTCGAACTACTAGTACCTATACATGTCACAAGCTTATGTTTCATGTGAGCTCGTCAGTTCAAATAAATTTAAAGAGTATATATTTCATTGAAACAGAAACAATCATGCATTCTAGTTCTGGAAGAAAGTATGATTCTGGTGCCTTCAAGTGTAAGAAGAAACCGAAATTAGAAGAAGATGCTCAAATTCAAAGGGGTGCTCTTGATAAATATGTTGTGATAGTACCCCAAACTAATTCTGGAAATCATACTTCAGATGGTAATATTGATGATGGTCATGATGATAATGCAGTAGAGGTTGAGGTTGTCACTGCAGAAATTCATGAAGTTGATCATGGTCATGGTGATAATGCACAAGAGGATGAGGTTGCCGCTACAGAAATTGATGAAGGTAATGATGTCAATATTTTAGACGAAGATCATGATCCTAATATTTTGGATGACATGAATAATTCCGTTCAGCCTGATATATTTGATCCTAGAAATTGGGATGGACTTGATCCTAAAAAGATTGATATCTTGCTGCAAAAGGGTCCTAAAAGAGAAGATATTGAGTATGGTCCTTACGACAAGTTCTCTAGAAGGTTTTCTGCATTATCACTTAGTAGAATTCTCTCAAATGAAGAAAAGTTTGACAGAGAGTGGCTTGTGTACAACAACGGTCTCGACAAAGCATTTTGTTTTTGTTGCAAATTATTAAAAAGGGGGCATGTGATAGGACAGCTAGCAAATGAGGGTTTAAGTGACTGGATTCATCATGGGGCTAGAATAAAAGAGCATGAATCAAGTAGAGAGCATATCACAAATATGACTGCATGGTATGACTTCCGTCTCAGGATGCAGAAGAATGAAACAATTGATAAAGTTGCTCAGCGAGAACTTGAAAAGGAAAAGGAGCATTGGAGAAAAGTTTTGCTCAGGATTTTGTTGATTGTAAAATTTCTTGCAGAACATAATATAGCATTTCGTGGCAGCAATAGCAAGTTGTTGTTGGGGAACGTAGCAGAAATTCAAAATTTTCTACGCATCAATCTATGGAGTACTCTAGCAACGAGGGGAAGGGGAGTGGATCTACATACCCTTGTAGATCGCGATGCGGAAGCGTTGCAAGAACGCGGATGCGGGAGTCGTACTCGTAGCGATTCAGATCGCGGTTGATTCCGATCTAAGCACCGAAGAACGGTGCCTCCGCGTTCAACACACGTGCAGCCCGGTGACGTCTCCCACGCCTTGATCCAGCAAGGAGAGAGGGAGAGGTTGGGGAAGACTCCATCCAGCAGCAGCACGACGGCGTGGTGGTGGTGGAGGAGCGTGGCAATCCGCAGGGCTTCGCCAAGCACCGCGGGACAGGAGGAGGAGGGAGAGGGGTAGGGTTGCACCGAAAGAGAGACGTTCTCGTGTCTTGGGCAGCCCCAAAACCCCAATATATATAGGGGAGGGGGAGGGCTGCGCCCCCATCTAGGGTTCCCCCCCCCCCAAGGGGTGCGGCCAGCCCTAGATGGGGCTTGGGGGGCGGCCAAAGGGGGAGAGAGAGGGGGCGCCCCACTAGATGGGCCTTAGGCCCATCTGAGCCTAGGGTTTCCCCCTTCCCCCCTTTCCTGCGCCCTGGGCCTCTTGTGGGGGGCGCACCAGCCCACCTGGGGCTGGTCCCCTCCCACACTTGGCCCATGCAGCCCTCTGGGGCCGGTGGCCCCACTTGGTGGACCCCCGGGACCCTCCCGGTGGTCCCGGTACATTACCGATATCACCCGAAACTTTTCCGGTGACCAAAACAGGACTTCCCATATATAAATCTTTACCTCCGGACCATTCCGGAACTCCTCGTGACGTCCGGGATCTCATCCGGGACTCCGAACAACATTCGGTAACCACGTACAAACTTTCCCTATAACCCTAGCGTCATCGAACCTTAAGTGTGTAGACCCTACGGGTTCGGGAACCATGCAGACATGACCGAGACGTTCTCCGGTCAATAACCAACAGCGGGATCTGGATACCCATGTTGGCTCCCACATGTTCCACGATGATCTCATCGGATGAACCACGATGTCGGGGATTCAATCAATCCCGTATACAATTCCCTTTGTCTATCGGTATGTTACTTGCCCGAGATTCGATCGTCGGTATCCCTATACCTTGTTCAATCTCGTTACCGGCAAGTCTCTTTACTCGTTCCGTAACTCACATCATCCCGTGATCAACTCCTTGGTCACATTGTGCACATTATGATGATGTACTACCGAGTGGGCCCAGAGATACCTCTCCGTTTACACGGAGTGACAAATCCC